>NC_132796.1:12005000-12630000 GCF_048418805.1 Vulpes vulpes | reverse complement strand
CAACTTGGGAAAGGGGCCTTGTGTTAGCCTAGGGCAGATATCCTTGGCAACCTTCGTAAGAGGAGTCTTGAGGACAAGGTACTCTGTTGTGAGAAGCCTTCATTGAGCATCATTAAGATGAAGCATAAGGGAAAGTATAAGAAACATAATTTAAAAAATGGTATAACATCAAAACCTCCCCAAAGCTATTAGGCAAAAAAGAGGGGGGAAAAGAAGATCTTTTGTGCTGAGTGAAATCTTTTCTGCCCTTACTGTGATAGCTTCAAAGCTTCTTTTATTTTAACAAACTGAAGTGTAGGCATGCCTGGGTGGCTCAGCAGTTGAGCATCTGCCTTTGGCTCCGGGCGTGATCCTGGAGTTCCGGGATTGAGTCCCACATCGGGCTCTTGGCAGGGAGCCTGCTTCTCCCTCTGCCTGTACCTCTGCCTCTCTCTGTGTGTCTCTCATGAATAAATAAATAAAATCTTTGAAAATAAATGAAGGGCAGCCCCAGTGGCCCAGCGGTTTAGCGCCGCCTTCAGCCTGGGGTGTGATCCTGGAGACCCGGGATCGAGTCCCACGTCGGGCTCCCTGCATGGAGCCTGCTTCTCCCTCTGCCTGGGTCTCTGCCTCTCTCCTCTCTGTGCCTCTCATGAATAAATAAAATAAAATCTTAAAAAAAAAAAAAACCTGAAGTGTAGTTGACACACAATGTTTCGTTAGTTTCAGGTGTACAATATAGTGATTTAACATCTCTGTACATTATGCTATGCTCATGACAAATGTAGCCATCTGTCGTCCTATAACGCTATTACAACACCATTGACTATGTTTCCTAGCTGTACCTTTCATTATTGTGACCTATGCATTCTATAACTTGAAACCTATACCTCTCACTCCTCTTCACCCATTTTATTCATCCCTTCATCTCCCATCCCTCTGGCAACCATCAGTTTGTTCTCTGTTTTTATGGGCCTGTTCCTACTATTTTTGTTTTATTTTTTAGATTCCGCATACGAATGAAATAGTATGGTATTTTTTCTTTTTCTGTATGACTTATTCCACCTAGCATAATACCTTCCAGGTCCATCCGTGTTTTTGCAAATGGCAAGATCTCATTCGTTTTTTCATGCTGACTAATATTTCATTGTATACCACATCTTCTTTATCCATTCATCTATTGATGGACACTTAGGTTGCTTCCATATCTAGGCTATTGAAAATAATGCTGCAACAAACATAGAAGTGCATATATCTTTTTGAATTATTATTTTTGTTTTCTTTGGGTAAATTCCCAGGAGTAGAATTGGGTTATATGGTATTTCTAGGTTTCTGAGGAACTTCTATACTCTCTTCCACAATGGCTGAACAATTTACCACCCCACCAACAGTAATCAAGAATTCCTTTTTCTCCATTCTTGCCAACAGTTATTATTATCTTTTTTTTTTTTTTAAGTAGGTTCCATGCCCAACATGGGGCTTGAACTCATGACACTGAGAATAAGAGACACATGCTTTACTGACTGAGCCAGCCAGGTGCCCGTATTACTGTCTTTTTGATACTAGCCATCTGACTAGTGTGATGTAATATCTCATTGTGGTGTTGATTTGCATTTCCTTAATGATGAGTGGTGTTAAATATCTTTTCATGTGTCTGTTGGCCATCTCTATGTCTTCTTCAGAAAAATGTCTATTCAGGTCCTCTGCCTATTTTAAAAACTGGATTGTGTGTGTGTTGAGTTGTATAAGGTTTTCTTTTTTTATGTATTTTCGGCATTAACCCCTTATTGGATATATTATTTGCAAATATTTTCTCTCATTCAGTAGGTTGTTCTTTCATTTTATTGATGGTTTTCTTTGCTGTGCAAAAGCTTTCAATTTTGATGTACTCTCAGTAGTTTACTTTTGCTTTTGTTTCCTTTCTGTTAGGAGACATATCTAGAATAATGTTGCTATGTTGCTAAGGCTGACATCAAAGAAATTACTGCCCATTATTTCTTCTAAGAATTTTATGGCTTCAATTTTCACAGTTAGGTCTTAATTCATTTTGAATTTATTTCTGCATATTGTGTAAGAAAGTGGTCCAATTTCATTATTTTGCAAAAGACTTTAGAATGTCACCAAATTTAGATGCTGCAAAATTGTAAGCTTTATCAATTTGAATTCATTTAATGAAGAATACATGGATGTATCCAATTAATAATAGGAGTGCCATCCAGAGAGTGTTCCCACAACAAGATATCTCAAAACACAATAGCAAAATCTCAAAGTCAAACAATTTACATGAACCGAGGTGTCATAATTTATTTTATTTAGTTTCTCTCTTCATTTGTATGGATTTTTAAAAAATTTTTATTTAAATTCCAGTTAACACTGTATGGATATGTTTTAATGATTTCCATATGTAGGCATTATTTCAATGACTGTAGTTTATTAAAAACTTAAATATTTTGGTTCTCCATTAGTTGAATACTTTGATTAAAGATATTCAATAGATTTTGGAAAAATGTAACCAAAATTTCAAGAACTCTGCACACTCACAAAAGCCCTACATCATGGAAAGACTCAAAGGCTCAAACATTTATAGAATCTAATGGATGAGGGTAGCAAGTATATTTTGTCATTGTAAGTATTATTACTGTTCTTTGCATTCAGCATGGTCTTTGTCACACAAATTTTGTAGTTCAGGTACTCTGTGTATAAATAGAAACATATTTGAAATTTTGACAGCTACAGCTTCTGATTTGATTGGTGGAATACTCCTGTTTGTTTAAGCACAATCATCGGTAATGTATGCAGCAAGCCAATTTTAAGAACCTATTTTCTCCATAGGTTTCTTAATGAAATGATGCCACTGTTTGTACCATGTCACCGTCCTCCATGAAATAAAAAGTACAGGGACGCCTGGGTGGCTCAGTGGTTGAGCGTCTGCCTTTAGCCCAGGGTGTGATCCTGGGTCCAGGGATCGAGTCCTACATCGGGCTCCCTGCATGGAGCCTGCTTCTCCCTCTGCCTATGTCTCTGCTTCCCTCTTTCTCTCTCTGTGTCTCTCATGAATAAATAAGTAAAATCTTAAAAAAAAAAAAAGTACATGTATTTCATACAAAAACAAATACTTTTATTTTCCATGTTGAACATTACAGCCAAATTTGTAAGAGCATTAACAACACCAAATGTTTCACCTTCAGCACAATGAATGCCCAAGCTTTAATGTCATGAAATAGATGGAAAAATAAAGTCATCATTGGTATTAACTCATTTTCCATTTGAAACGTCTGAAATCATTGGTATAAATCTGGCATCATTTAACTGTGAAGTTCTTCTCTGCTAATTGACCTGACACATTAGCTGTAATGTTAGGTGCACCAAACATTTGGAATTGAAAGTGACCAAAAAAAAATGGTCTTTTGATCAAAATGCACAGATAGCTTTGCTGCATAAGTGCTCATACCTTTGGCAGCTGTTTCTGTTATATTGTTACCTTCATCTCAGACTTTTAAAAATGACAAATTTTGAAGCAGATACGTATGCTTCTTTAGTGGGTTTGGTCTTCTGGTTTTCGGGTGGAAAATGATACATAAGGACCCTTATTATAGATGGTGAAAGTTAAATATTTTGTGCAAATTACACATTCATCAATACCTCTCTTGAGGAAAGGGAATTAAGTACTTATTTTTTCATTAAATATGAACTTTTTATGAGCTCACTGCTCTAAGAGTTTATTGCTTTAAATGTAAAGTAAAAAAAAAAAATAACTTTACCAAATAATAAAATAAATGGTTGGGATTTGCCCTGTACCATAAATGACAAGAACACTATAAAAAGAACATTCAGCCTATTTTCCACATACTCCATATTCGCCACAATAAAAGATTATTGCTTGGTCTCTATTTTACACACATATTTCACATGGTCTAAATTTAAATTATCTTGGGTTTCCACCAGCACCACTAACTGGTGCCCCAACTTGTTTGTGTATTTATCAGGCTGATAATGGACCATGCACTACTAGATGGCTCAGCATGTGACTAGCTAGGTTAACAACAGCAAATACTTGTCTTATCACCACTCAGTTCTGGAAGGGGTCAGCTATCTGAAGGACATTGCAAAAAAAGCTGCATCTTTATACTTCTCCCAATGAGAGGTGAAGTCTGTGTCCTCTCCCTTTGTTTTTTTTTTTTTTTTTTTTTTTAAGATTTATTTATTTATTCATGACAGGGAGAGGCAGAGACACAGGCAGAGGGAGAAGCAAGCTCCTGCCTGCAGGGAGCCCAACATGCAGGGAGCCCAACGTGGGACTCCATCCCAGGTCTCCAGGATCACACCCCAAGCCGAAGGCGGCGCTAAACTGCTGAGCCACCGGGGCTGCCCTGTCTTCTCCCTTTGAATCCGGAGTAGTCCTGTGGCTTGTTTTGATTAAAAGAAAGAAGTGGAAGCATCCTTGTGGGATTTCTGACTAAGGCATCAAGACCCTTTGCAGCTTCCTCTTTTGTTCTCTTGATGCCCTGAGATCACCACCGCCAGGCTAGCTTCCTTGTAGATTAGAGGCTATGTATAGAGAGAGAGGCCCAGCTATCAGCCAGTACCAATTGTCAGACATGTGAATGATACCGTCTTAGGCCAGCAGTTCTCAAAATGCAGTCAGGTGACTCTTGGTGGTTCCTGAGGCCTAACCCAAGGAATCCATCTAAAGATAAAAAGCATAATGTATGTAATACATTGAAAAGAGTGCTTGGTCAATAATAAGTATTTAGTACATGTTTATTATTGTCTTTAGGCTCTTGAGATAAATATTAGTGAATACAGTGTGTGACAGCCTAGACTAGAAAAACCATAGGTCACACCCAGTATAGCATTTTTTGTAGTTCAGGTGACTTATTTTTTTAGGTTATATGGACCGTTAAACAGTAATAATGAACAGTCACTGCCATTAATGGTGGATTGGCACGTCACTAAAACATCAACACTTTTGGTGAAAATAACCAGACAAGCTGTAATCATTGATTACACAAAGCAACCAATCAACTTATAATATATGAGTTATAGAAAGTGTCTAAGTCAGTGGCTTAAGCAAATAATTATTTAATATTTTTCACATAATAAAGAATCCAGAGTTAAACAATTTAGGGCTGGTGGCTCCATAATGACAGCAAGGTTGTGGGCTCCATTTCTTTCCTCCGCCATCCTCAGTGTGATTGCTGCTCAGGCCATAGTCAGCTGCTTCTCCTCCAGCACTGTGCCCACACTGCAGGCAAGAAGAAGGGCAGAGCAGATAATGCAGGGTGGAATGTGCCCTATCTGAGTCTACTCTTGTGTAGGAGCTCTTTTAGAAGCCCTGTACAATTTCCACCTGCACCTCACTGGCCTGATCTGGGTCATCTGGTTATCCCATGTGCAAGAGAGGTTGAGGACTCTAGTTATTGGCTGAGCATATTGCCTTTTCCAGCAAAACTAGACTTCTGTTAATAAGGGGAAAGTAGAGATAAAGATTGGATTGTTAAAGATAGAATTCTGTTTGCTCTCTTTAGGTCTCACTTGCTATTGCACAAGGTCATTTTGAATCTGAAATTACAAAGTAGATGTCTATTGAAGCCACCCCAGCCACATATCATGTTTTTCATTTTCCATCCAGTTGTCAGGAAGTCACACTGATACATTGATTAAGGGACTGGAGGAATTTTTAAGCACCTGGTAGGCCCATCTCTCAGAATGTTTATTTGAAAGACCATTTAGCCAATTCAAAAGATTGCATTGTGAACAACAATTTGTCTTTTTAAAGGAGTATGGGGAAGTTAAGCCATAATGCTTTATTTGGGGGAATTTATATCATCCCATCCCTGGATAGATTTTAACACTACTGGCAGGAAATAAACACAAGTCTTTTTTCTTCTTCTCAGAGCCTTTTGAGGATGATAATATCTTCAAGACCAGGTTTGGGTTGGTTTTCTCTAGTCCCTTTGCAACTGTTAGCAAAAGCCTATTGTGATAACAACATACATTTCTCTCTGAGAAAAATGATTACAAAACGCAGCAGGGTAATATCCTGTGTAGGAATCCCCCCACCACCTAGAAATCCTCCTAAAAATAAAATCCAGTTCTAGCTCTTTGTTCCTCTACTCTTCTGTCTCAGTCACTCTGCCTTCTGTTTGTTACTTTGGATCTATTTCTTCTCCCCATTTCTCTCTATACTATACTAAAATAATTTTAAAGACCATATACTAAGATATTCATCTTTTTATCCCTCATAGCTTCTAGGCCAGGACTGCCCAGTAGAAATAGAATGAGTCACTAAATTTTTTTCACATTAAATGTTCTCATGCATACATTTAAAAAGTAAAAAGAAATGGGTAAAGTGGGGGATCGCTGGGTGGCGCAGCGGTTTGGCGCCTGCCTTTGGCCCAGGGCGCGATCCTGGAGACCTGGGATCGAATCCCACGTAAGGCTCCCGGTGCCTGGAGCCTGCTTCTCTCTCTGCCTATGTCTCTGCCTTGTCTCTGCCACTCTCTCTCTGTATGACTATCATAAATAAATAATAAAAAAAATTAAAAAAAAATGGGTAAAGTGGGAACCCCGGGTGGCTCAATGGTTTAGTGCTGCCTTCATCCCAGGGTGTGATCCTGGAGACCCGGGATCAAGTCCCACGTCAGGCTCTCTGCATGGAGCCTGCTTCTCCCTCTGCCTGTGACTCTGCCTCTTTCTCTCTCTCCTCTCTGTGTATTCTCATGAATGAATGAATGAATGAATGAATGAATAAATAAATAAATAAATCTTTTTTAAAAAATGGGTAAAGTTTTTTTAAAAAAATATTTTATTTATTTATTCATGAGAGACACACAGAGAGAGGCAGAGACATAGGCAGAGGGAGAAGCAGGCTCCCTGTGGAAAGCCTGATGCAGGACTCGATCCCAGGAACCCAGAATCATGACCCGAGGCAAAGGCAGATGCTCAACCACTGAGCCACCCAGGTGCCCCAGAAATAGGTAAAGTTAATTTTAATAATTTATATAGCCCAGTATATTAAAAATATGATGATTTCAACATGTAATCAATATAATTAATGAGAAATTTTACATTTTTTATATTAAACTTTCGAGATATGGTGTGTACCTTACACTTACTTTATATCTCATTTTGGACTAGACATATTTCAGGCACCCAATAACTACATGGGACTAGTGGCTATCGTATTGCACAAGCATAGGTCTAGACAATGTCTTGGGCAATGAGAGTCTATCATGATCATTGGTAGAATTTTACATAGGCCCAAAAAGAGGCTGTTGAATGCCAGGATTTTAGGAGATACTCTAGTTATAGTTTAATGTGGTCTACAAAGATTTGATTATTTCCTTAATGTGGGCAGCTTTATGCTGTATTAACACGGCTTAAGAGATTGGTGAATGGGAAGAAGTTTTGATTATCTCCATTCATATAATACCTTGACCTCAGAGAATATTGAGTTCTCTCATATTACAGATGGAGGTAAAGTATGGCTCAGACCAGTGAACTGATTGGTCCAAAGTCACACATCGAATCAGTGGCAGAGCCAGTACTAGACTCAACCATTAGATCCACCATTTATTTAGCAAAGTTATCAAGAGTCTTCTAGGTAGAAGGTACTATGATAAATGCTTGGGATACAAAGCTAATAAGACACAGTTCCTGTTTGTGAGTTTACATAAAATGGGGAAACAGAGATAGGGACCATGCCCTAGAGCATTCTGGATATTATAATCCGTGTACAGTAGAGCCCAAAGGAAGAAGAAGTGGTGGAAAGGATGGGAGTGAGGGAAGATTTATGTGTTGCCTATATTAGTGCTGCCTTCTAGCTCCTGGATTAAAAACATGGAGGCCACTTAATACTTGATTAAGCAACACACCATTATATGTGGAATTTCTTTCCTTTAGAATATAGTTAGGGATTTTCTTCCAACATCTTTGGGGCATGTCTTAGCTTGTGTTTCCTCAAAAGCATACCCCAAGAGAAGGACCTGGGTACAGATAATTTAATTAGGAGGTCACCCCAGGATGCACAAGTGAGGCAGTGAGGCAAGGAAGAAAGAAAAATGGATAAAGGGTGAGCTAGTGTTTGCATTACAACTGTGGGCAGCTGGGACTCAATCTTGCTGGAGATGGTGGGAGACAATGTAGAACACCCCTCAGGAGAAGCTGGGGCTTTTAGCCACTAACTCCTGACCTTCTTTGGCTGATTTCATCTGGAGGTATTGAGTCAAGGCTGCCCAGTACACGGCTGAACAAGTTTCTTCAGTTGCAGAGAGACATGAATGCTTGAGGCAGGGAGCTATCGGGTCCAGGAACCATCACTGTAGCTGCAAGTGGACTCTGAAGTGGGTGGAGGTGAAACAGAGCAGAGCATCAATAGTGTCTTACCCTTAGTTATGCAGAACCAGTGTTATGTCTTAATATCTTAGATGCAGGAATGTTTTCTTCTACTGTATCTTGATGTTTATGGTTTGCTCCCATTGTCCTGGTTCCCCCTCTGCAGTGCCTATTTACAGAAGCTTACCTCTTTGTCTTCGTAGCTATAATCTTCTCTCTCATTTTCATCCTTTTGTTCTTTTCCCTTGCTATATTTGGAGTGCAGTTCAATTTTGCCTTATCCTTTTTTAAAATTTCTTTTTTAAGATTTTATTTATTCATGAGAAACACATAGAGAGAGGCAGAGACCTAGAGGGAGAAGCAGGCTCCTTGTGGGGAGCCAGATGCAGGACTCGATCCCTGGACCCAGGATCACACCCTGAGCTAAAGGCAGACATTCAACCACTGAGCCCCAGGCATCCCTTAAAATTAAAGATTTTGGGTTTTTTGAGTAATCTCTATACCTAAGGGGGCTCAAACCCACAACTGGGAGACCAAGAGTTGCTTGCTCCACTGACTGAGCCAGCCAGGTGCCCCCTGCCTTATCCATTTTTTTATTTGTTTGTTCTCTAATATAGATTCTGTTCTTTTGTTTGCTTCCATGGGTGCTTTACTTCTGCCTTTGTTTGTAGTTTCCTTGGATTCTTTTCAATTGTTTCCCCGTTCTTACTTCATCCTCGCCTTCTCAGTGCATTCTGTTTTCATGCCAGACTTTTGTGCTTTCATTTCACCTTTCATTGCTTACTTCATAGAGTTCACATTTTCTTATATACTTTTTGAGAGGCCAGTTTTCTTCTGTTTTCCCTTAGTAGCATGTTTCTTAAATCTTTGACACTCAAACTGTGGTCTGAGCACCAGCAGCATCAGTATCACCAGGGAACTTGTTAGAAATGTAGATTTTCAGGCCCCCATCTGCCTTACACCATACCAGACTACTGAATCAGAGTCTCCATTTTAACAGTGCCACCAGGTGATTTGTAGATATAACAGGATGGGAGTGGTGGTGATGAAGAGTGTTGAGAAGCACAGATCCATGGTTCCCTGGAAGATGGTCTGAGGCTGGGATTAGGAGCACAGATGTTCAGTGTTTTTTTTTTTTTTTTTTTTTTTAAGATTTTATTTATTTATTTGAGAGAGAGAGAGACAGATAGCAACAGAGAGCATAAGCAGGGAGGTAAGGGAGAAGCAGGCTCCCCACTGAGCAAGGAGCCTGCCTATGAGGCTTGACTGGGATCATGACCTGAGCTCAAGGTAGACACTTAACCCATTGACCTACCCAGGTGCCCCCAGACTTTCAATTTTTATTTGAATCTCGGCCTTGCCACCAACCAACCACAAGACTTTGAGATTTAGCTATCTTTCCAAAACTTAGTTTCCTCATCTCCAGAATGGGAACCACAATTTCTATCTTAAAAGGAGACACTGAAAAATTAAATATGTAAAGTACTAAGCAGAGTACCTGGAACATGATCATTTTTAAAATAGCTGCTATATAATCAATTTTTAATATTGCAGAATGTTTTATTGACTCTTTCATGTTAAATTCTTTTATTCTTGCTCCTGTTAGTTCATCCTTGAAAGAAACCTAGCTTGCAATAGTCAAGGTGATGCTACTACTCCCCCTGGTTATGTTCACAGACTAAATGAGGCTTGTCACAATTTCTGACTCAGATTTTAATCTTGGGGGAGCCAAATTTCTGACATCTGCAAGCTTAAGGGTCTCAAGAAATGATTTTCCTGCAGAAAAGGTGTGGCTCAGGCCTATTCTCTTTGAGGTAAGGGTGGATATTGGGGCCAGTTTTATCCCACTCCCACCTGCTTCCTTTTTGACTCTGTCCTGTTTCAAAGGACTGGGACATGGTTTGTTTCTCAGTTGGGCTCATCTCCACTATAGCCCCCAGAATATTTCTAGGTGAGTGGCAAGTTATTGATTGCTTTGCTCAGCTTCCAGTGCTACTCTGAATTTATATACTCTGTGTATCAGTGGGCATTCTGTAGGAATAATGGAAAGAGAGAATCAGACAGTGCAGCTGATGGGGTTCAGGGCAGGCCACCCCAAGATATGCCACTTTGGCATATTGATAATTTTGAATTCAAGTTACTGAAGAAGCAACCAGTGCAAAAGAGACACTCTGACCCTCCTTTGTCTCCCTGAAAGCAAGAAATAAATTTCCCATATGAAAGGTACTTCCCTGTATCAGGAGTTAAAGAGACATCCTTATCTCCAGAAATAAGAAACTGAGTCAAGAACGCCGTATAAACAAAACTTGTTACTTCTTCACTAATTTACTACCCTAAGACCAAACTTCTTTGTCTTGTCAATTCCTAACAAATTTATTGTTTCTTTGGCTAAAAGTTATAAAAGTTGCCTGCTTTGGTCACTTCTCTGAGACTCCTATTTCTATGAGCTCCTGTACGTATATGAATTACATTTGTTTTTCTTCTGTTAATCTGTTTCATGTCAATTTAATTCTTAGACCAGTCAGAAGAAACTTGAAGAGTAGAAAATAATTTTTCCTCCCCAACACTACCATCACACCTGGGAAGTTCAGTATTATTTTACATTTGGGCTGTGCTGATCTTTGAAATTTAAGTTTTATATATCCCGCAGGTTAATATTCACTAGGAAATCCTTAAACTACCTTTTAAAAGCCAAAGTGAAATTTTATTTTGTTTTATTTATTTTTAATTATTTTTTTTTTTTTACAAAGTGAAATTTTCATGCATCAGGTGATGAATGAGTATTTTAAGTCATTGCATATTGGCACTACCTGTCATTCACCAGTAAGTTTTGAAAACATCTCTATTTTTGCATAACAGTGCTTATGTCATTATTTGCATGTTTTATTACATTTTGTCTTTATTATTTTATAAAAATGTCAGAAAGGTCTAGGTTTCAAACTCAATATAGATTCTTTTTTTTTTTTTTTAAAGATTTTATTTATTCATGAGAGACAGAGAGAAAAAGAGGCAGAGACACAGGCAGAGGGAGAAGCAGGCTCCATGCAGGGAGCCCGACCTGGGACTCCATCCTGAGTCTCCAGGATCATGCCCTGGGCTGAAGGTGGTGCTAACCACTGAGCCACCTGGGCTGCCCTCAATATAGATTCTTAAGCATGCTGAAAGCTGATAATCTTTAACTTTATTTGGATGTGTGTCAGACTCATACAGGTGGACTATGTTAATTGTGAAGAAAATGAATAAAAATAATACATATCTCCAAAATGCTGAAAATATATAATTAAAAAAATATTTATTTATGTAATCTCTATACCCAATGTGGGGCTTGAGCTCATGACCCCCCTGAGATCAAGATTTGCATGCTCCTCTGACAGGGCCAGCCAGGCACCCTTAAAAATACATTATTGCAGAGTGTGTCAAAATGATCAATGTAGTTTGAGTTTTTAAAAAATATTTTTAATATCTCTGGGAATTACATCCTCTTGTAGAAGAGGAAATATAATTTTTCCTCTACTTTCCTAGGCTTTTGGCTGAGATCCCTCTGTAATAAAACACAGATTAACAGGAGAAAAGTAAACAGAAGTTTAATAATATGTATACCTCCTGTACACATTGGAGAAACCCAGGAAAATCGAATAAGTCGCTGAAATAGCTCAAGCCATCACTTTAAGTGCCACCTCCAGCTAAAGACAAAAAATGATGGGCAGGGGAAGAGCCAGGTTTTTAAGCAAAGCACAGTAAACAAGGGTAAGGTTGTTATGCAGATTTTTAAGTTCATGCCTTTCCCATTGACTAGAGTTTCTAGAAATTTGGTCCTGCTCCTCATCCGGGTACATAGAGGGAGACACTCTTACAGATGAAGATTTTTTTTTTTTCTTTAACAGAAGGGTAACTTCTAATTGGTTTTCAGACCTTCTCCATGTTTTGTTTTGGTTTTTTCTTTAAATAACCAGGTCAAAATAATCTTTATGCCAAAGAAGTGTATTTTGGGGTGGCAAATTCTCTTTCTTTCCTTCTTATGTAATCCTATTTGACTTCCTCACATTGCAATTTATACACATAGTTAAGAAGATATTTTGTATCAAGCTATTGGACTGTTATACTGTGATATTTATGATGCAAACATAATTATATATTTTCTATCTTTTTCTCTAAGTTTAAAAGTAGGTTAAAAATTCAAAGAATGGAGATTCCTGTTAATTCATGTTCTTTTTTTTTTTGTTTTTTGTTTTTGTTCTTTTTTTCCTTATAAATATAAATATGTGAGGTGCCTTAAATAATTGTTGTGAGTTCTTTTGCTGGAATATTGCTGGCACTAAATAAATGACTGAGGGCTACAGGTATCATTCATAAATTATTAATCTCATAGCAATCAGAGTACCACCAAAATAGTTTTATGATAACCCAGAGGCTAATTCATCATCGAATAACTTTTACAAATGCCATAGTTTATTTTTTCCCATTCCATTTGGGAAAAGGCCTTTTTAGGTCTGCAGTTCTTTGCTAGAGAGTGGTTATGATGGGGGAACACAGGGCTAGCTGAGGACAAGGCACGAGCTTGAGGCAGCACATTGATAAGTCATTGAAACAGGCAAAGGGACATTCCTCTACGGACTCAACTGCCTTGATATTCATACCTTTTTTTTAAAAATTATTTATTTATTTATTTATGAGAGACACACAGAGAGAGAGAGAGAGAGGCAGAGACCCGGGCTGCCCTCGATGTTCATACTAAGGACAGAAGGCAATTTTAGCCCAATCCCCAGGAGCCTTAAGTCTACTTTAACATATAAAAATTCCTTTAGAGGCAGCCCAGGTGGATCAGGGTTTAGTGCGCTGCCTTCAGCCTTGGGTGTGATCCTGGAGACCCCAGATCAAGTCCCTTGTCGGGCTCCCTGCATGGAGCCGGCTTCTCCCTCTGCCTGTGTCTCTGCCTCTCGTGCTCTCTCTGTGTCTCTCATGAATAAATATATAAAATCTTTAAAAAAAAATTCCTTTAGAAATTTCCTTTATCTCTAAACCCCCAGGATAACATGTTGGCAATCATCCTCCAAGCACATGGCCCACCAAAACACATCTGAAGGGTCTCATGACTCAGGTTTTATTAGATGGTAATAAATGACCTTTTCCCAACAATAGCTAGCCCCCTCAAGGTCCTGGAAACCTTGCTTCCAAAATTCCTTAGAGAGTAAGCTATCCTCAAACCCCTCCCAACTCCCAGGAATATAATCAGCCACCTCTCACAGGCCCGGGGCAGCAGCTCTTCCTGACCAAGGGTCCTGTCCCCTGTGCTTTAAATAAAACCACCATTTTGCATCAAACACATCTCAAGAATTCTTTCCTGGTTGTCAGCTCCGGACCCCACATGTATTCCAAAACTTCATCAGTTATTTTAGAAAAAATATGTAGTGTTATCATTTAATGGGCTCAGATCCCAAATCAAAGTCTCTCTCTTTTTTTTATGATAGTCACACAGAGAGAGAGAGAGGCAGAGACACAGGCAGAGGGAGAAGCAGGCTCCATGCACCAGGAGCCCAACGTGGGACTCGACCCCGGGTCCCCAGGATCACACCCTGGGCCAAAGGCAGGCGCCAAACCGCTGCGCCACCCAGGGATCCCCCAAAGTCTCCTATTATGAACCTCTGAAAGTCCCTAGTTTCCAAGAATATTTTAATGTCTACAGGTGATCAGAAGAATCCTGTTTATACATTTTGGGGTTACATTTGGAGTGAGACAGATGTGAGTTTTGCCATAAACTTGCTGGGTGATCTTGGGAGGTTTATTTACTCTATAGGAGTCCTGATTTTCTCATATATAAAGAGGAACCTAACAAGATTAATTAGGTATTAATCTAATAGGCTGATGATTGAACTAAACCAGTTGTACCTTGTCTACGATGCTCTTTTAGTAGCTCTTAGTAGTCATTCATTAAGTATTGACGCATTTTATTTATTTATTCATAAACTTCATCATCAATATCATTAATAACTTTATTCTTCTCAGAAAACACACTTGATTAGTTTAATAGCTGAATGTTCCAGAGCACAATGATAGAATGTCTGTGACTAAATATAGACTGTGTTGGGTATGAGGGAGTTCTGTGAAAAAAAAAAAAAAAAAAAAAAAAAAACTATCCATGTGTCAGGTCCTGAAGGGCACTCAAGATTATATTTTTCTGCACTGCATTTTCTTCAAAATAGGTGAATCATTTTTGATATTATAGTCTGTGGACATTCTATGATTGCTTTCCAAATGATTAAGTAAATAAAAATTTAAAAATACGTACAATTCTAATTTGTTTGTGCATGTTGTGCCCAAGATTGCGAATCCGAGAAACCACCAAGGAGCCAACACCGATGCAAGCGCACAAGGGTTTATTGGCAAGCTCGAGCTTGGGTCCAAGTATCCCTGACACAGTGGAGCAGGGACTTGGACCCCGAAGTGGGTTACAGCTGGGTTTTTTATGGGCTGGTCTAGGGGATTTTCACAAGGGGTGGAGGAATTTCTCAAGTTCTGTTTACATTCTGATATGGGGCTTTCAAGGGCATTGAGCTCTGTTCTCATTCTATTATGAGACTTTCTGCCACTGACTTGGGCTCTGTTGTCTTTCTGATATGGGATTCCCTGCTGAGGACATTCTGCAGTTTTTCCTGTAAAGTTCAGCTCTTATTCACAGGGGCCTAAGATGGCTGTACTTGTGCTAATGCTAAACTTGAGGTGGAATGGCCTTGATTTTTCTCGGCCTCCACAGTGCATTTATGCTTACTTAGGGAAACTAGAATGATCCTATGAAAATCTTTTTGGGTCATTTTGATGTAGTTTTGGAGTATAGGTGAGGTTTGGTGGGGTGAGGTCCAGAGCTGACAACTAAGAAGGAATCTTGAGATATCTTTGGTACAAAATGGTGGCTTTATGGAAGCACAGGGACAGGACCTGGTGGGCAGGAAGAGCTGCTGCCCTCGGGTTGTGAGGAGTGGCTGGTTATATACTTGGGACTTGGGGGAGGTAAGGAAAAGGGAGGTTTTGTGTGCTAAAGAGACCTACAAGATATTGGAGGCCTTGCCATTGTCAAGTAAAGTTGGTTTTTCCCTCTAGTGGAGTATTAACATTAAGATAGTTAGGAGTTTCCTTCTGAAAGTTAGGTTATTGATAAGAATACCTTTTTTCTTGTAAATCACTAAGATATTTTGTAAACTGAGGGAGACTCTTGTCTATAGGACTACAATCTCTATAAGTTAACTATTTGTTTTTCCTTTCCCTTAGCTGTAGGGCAGCCAGGAGTGCCTGAGGAATGTCACACATGTATGTCACCTGGGGAGGGGGGTCGTTTGTGGGGTGTCAGCCTGTGCTTTGTCCTCAGCTAGCCTTCTGTTCACTCATCATTTTGTTTGTTGAATTCTCCATAAGGGTCTTGATTTCTGCACATCTCCTGAGCAGAGATATCAGATTTGCATTTCAGACTATCTTTTCAAGGCTGTATAATGAAAGGCCTTAGAAGATAGAGTATCTACCTCCAAAACAGAGAGGCAAATTGCCTGCTTTTCAGGGATAGTAATGATAATGTCTCTCTTCAGGGCAGGTTTAGTAGCAGTCTGCTTAGCGAAGTTTGGCATTTCCAAGGCATGGAGTTCCTCACTGCAAATTCCAGCATCACTGGGCTTTCACTGCATTACCCCATGGTTATTGACGCTTGAGGGACCAGTGCAAGTGATCTAATTCTGACTACTGCTATTGCTGTCCTCTGTCCTTTGTCTAACCCAAGAGAGTTCAATGATTTTCTATGCATACAGCATAGAGGATGGGGCTGGTGCCTGAGGGATTTTTATCTGGTTACTTCCAACCTTTGCATCCTCTCCCCTCCCCATCTCCCCAACAGGTGGTTGGGAGACAGGGACAGAGGAGACCAAAGGCTAATGATAGGACTTACTTTTTAGAGTTGTGTGAAAACTAAAGTCTAGAATGTTTATAAAACATTATGTGGAGGTCTGGCACAGAGTAAGTGTTCAATAAAGCATGGCTATTTATATTTTCTTCTGTCTGTTAAAGAGCTTTGGATACATTTCCTCAAGGTTCATCTAAGTATGGCTTCGGTTTTTTAATTGGTGGATGCTTGTGTCTCCATTGATTTGAGTGGTCATGTGAAAATCAGGCCTAAACTTTTCTTTGGGGAAACATCTCTAAATATTTTATATATGAAGATGACATGAGAGAGGGAGGGGGGAGGGAGAGGGGGAAGGGGAGGGGGAGGGAGAGAGGGAGAGGGAGAGAGGCAGAGACACAGGCAGAGGGAGAAGTAGGCTCCATACAAGGAGCCCAGTGTGGGACTTGATCCCGGATTCTGGGATCATGCCCTGAGCTGAAGGGAGACTCTCAACCGCTGAGCCACTCAGGCATCCCTCTTTTTTTAACTTTTTAATTTATTTTTATTATATTTTAATTTTTTTTTTGTCTCACATCTTATTCTTGTTGTGCCCAAGATTGCGAATCCAAGAAACCACCAAGGAGCCGACACCGATGCAAGTACATGAGGGTTTATTAACAAGCTCGAGCTTGGGTCCAAGTATACCCGACAGAGTGGAGCAGGGACTTGGACCCCCAAGGTGGGTTCCAGCTGAGTTTTATGGGGTGGTCTAGGGGACCTCCAGAAGCGGGGGAGGAATTTCTCAAGTTCTGTTTACATTCTGATGTGGGGCTTTCAAGGGCATTGAGCTCAGTTCTCATTCTAATATGGGGCTTAACTGAAGTAAGGTAAAGTTCAGCTCCTATTCACAGGGGCCTCAGATGGCTGTACTTGTGCTAACGCTGAACTTAAGGTGGAATGGCCTTGATTTTCTCGGCCTCCACAATTCTGTTGCTCAGCCTAGCTCTTCTCCACCTGCTAGTTATATGTACAATTTAAAGTTCCAGAAACAAAATATTCAGAGAACTTAATTAAAAATGTGAAAGATCCTGTGCATTTGGGGTTGCATGGTTGTCATTTTGTCTTGTATTTATTGCTTTATCTGATAATGTCAAATAAGGAAACAAAATGGTGAAGACAGAAATTAAATGATCTTGGTTTAAGTTTCAGCTTTATTATTTAATAAGTTTCCTTAATCTCTGTGCCTCAATTTTCTCATCTGCAAAATGTAAAACATGTATGTACATGTATTGACCTCAAGGAATTATTGTGAACATTAAATGAATTAATACTTCAAGAACACTTAACAATAGTGCTTTTTTCATGATGACCACTCAAGAAATGTTAAGTATTACTAATACATTATTACCTATTGTTTAGGAGAGCAGGAGAGAGGTTTTTTTATTGATCGTGGTGCTGATGTTAGCAAAAATGTATTTCAGCAACTCATGGGATTTAAAGCAAAGGAGATCTATTGGGGAGAAACTCTTCCTTATTATTTCTTTTGAAACCAATCACTTTCTATGGTATTGTGTTGATTAAGACTAAATTTGGCAATAAGTAATATAAAGTGCAACTTTTATGACTTAAATACAGAGTTTTACATCTCTGGAAGCAGGAAGCTCCTGGCAGTGGCTTGACAACTCTACTATGTCAAGGCCAATATCTCTTAATTCTGTAGGCCTTTCCCTGGCCACAAGATGGGTGCTACAGCTCTAGGCATTGGGCAGCATCCAAGGCAGAAAGAAGGAGGAAAGAGTGATGCTAAGCCATATTTGCCTATTTTATCAAGAAAGCAAAATCTTTCCTGGAAACCTTTTAAACAAATTTTTATTTGTCTCATTGGTCGGCATTATGTTACATGGCTACTACTGGTAGCAAGGGAAGCTGAAAAAGCTGATTAGTAGAGTTTCCAGTATTTAAGTTTGAAAGCAGCAAGGGATAAGGGAATGATTATTAGGTCAGCCAATTAATTGCATTTGTTTCAGGTAGTATTTGGACTTTTTCTCAAAGTGAGCATTTGATCTAGCAAACTGCAGATTCTATTGAAAGAATAGTCTGACAGATTCTGTGATTGTCCATGAAAATCAAATGTTATTTCTGGAAGGAGCATTTTGTCCAACTCTTTCATCTTAATACTGCCTGACATATTAGGCAGTAAATATTTGTTGACTGAATAAAAATAACCAGAGAAGTGGAAACCTAGAATGACTCTTCCTACTGGATCATTGTATTAGTCATTTATTGTTATGCAAAGTTACTCCAAAATTTAATTGCTTAAGAAAATAAATATTGGGATCCCTGGGTGGCGCAGCGGTTTGGCGCCTGCCTTTGGCCCAGGGCGCGGTCCTGGAGACCCGGGATTGAATCCCACATCAGGCTCCAGGTGCATGGAGCCTGCTTCTTCCTCCGCCTGTGTCTCTGCCTCTCTCTCTCTCCCTGTGACTATCATAAATTAAAAAAAAAGAAAAAAAAGAAAAAGAAAATAAATATTTATTATGCCATAGTTTCCATGGGTTAGGGATTTGTGAACTATTTAGGTGACGGTTCTGGCTTAGAATCTCTCATGAGGTTGCAATCAAGATGTCAGCCAAGACTGCAGTCATCAGAAGGCTTGATTGGGATTGGAAGATCTTTCTAGCTCTCTGAAGTTACTGTTGGTCATAAACCTTTGTTACTTATTGTGTAGATGTCTCCATAGGGCTGTTTGAGTGTTCTCATAGCATATCAACTGGCTTCCCTGAGTGAGTGATCCAAGAAAGAGAAAAGTAGAGAAGCCACAGTATCGTTTATGATCTAGGCTTGGAAGTGATAAACATCACGTCTGCCATATTCTATTGGTCACAAAGACCAAGTCTGATTTAATGTGAGAGGAGACTATACAAGGAGCATAAATACCAGAAGGAAGAGACCATTGGATACCATCTTGGAAGCTAACTACTATAGTCATAGAGTCATTTAGCTATGAAATGAGAACTGAAAGTCCAGCTTTTCTGATTATCAACCTGTGGCCCTTGTCACATTCTTATTTTTATTTTTAGGTATGTTTTAAAAGCTAGAACTAACAATAAAGGGAAATTTTTGTTAAAAACAATCATCACTTAAGCTATAGCTTCCTCTATGTTTTGTACACACCCACACAGACTCATTGACCCAAACACATAAACAAAAATACACAGATATTTTGCTATGGCTCAGTTCCTGTCAATATACCTTAGAGAAGATAAAAAACACAGAAGTAGGGATCCCTGGGTGGCGCAGCGGTTTGGCACCTGCCTTCGGCCCAGGGCGCGATCCTGGAGGCCTGGGATCAAATCCCACGTCGGGCTCCCGGTGCATGGAGCCTGCTTCTCCCTCTGCCTGTGTCTCTGCTTCTCTCTCTCTCTCTGTGACTATCATAAATAAATAAAAATTAAAAAAAAACAAAACACAGAAGTCTTGCCTAATGTAGCTAAACCCCACAATTGGAAAATTATGATAGCTGTGTCATTGACAGGGCATAGATGTACCATCAGGATTATGCAGCTGGTTTACTCTTCCATCAGTGAGACGGAAAACAATCAAGAAAAAAGAAAAACCATCTGTAAGAAGGGAATGAAGCAAAAGGTAATTGAAAGATTTTTAAATGAAAAGAGCAGTTTTTATTTTTTATTGTGTGGCAAACCAGGTTCCCAAGCTATTTTTCCATGTGACTATGTTTGTACAGAAATACTGATTGGTAGAAAATTGTTTGCTGTAGTTGGGTCTTATTGGGAAAGGAGCCCACACTGGGTTTCAGCTTATAACAGTGATACTATTTTCCAACTAGAACTTAAAGTAAGTATAAATTTGTTTTCAGAATGGCCAGTCCGTTAACAGCTTGCAGAAATAAGCAGTTTTCAGTTTTATTCATTCTAGTTTGGGAACTAAAAATAATAGTGAGCATTTGCTTTATTTTAATAGTGTCCTTTTGTTCCTATGCCTCTGAAGCTCATCAAAACCATTTCTGGGTTTATGTCAATAATTTGACACCTCTTGGAATAATGAAGAGGGAAGGAACAAAGAAAGGATATTTTTGGTCTGGCCTCTTCTTTATAGAAATATATATTTCAAGTATCTTACGTTAAAATTGAAATGGATTCCTTTTTGGCTCATATATTTATGTTTTTAAAACAAGTGTTCAAATCCAATTGAATATAGCTACTTAGTGATTTAATCTGAGTGTATGAAATAGATCATACTGCAGGGCCATTTTTTATTCATTGAAAATACCAGTTGAGAAAGGAAAGAAACTAACATTTATTGGAGCAGCAATATTGAATTAAAACCTATGCTAGGCAATGCTTATATGTTTTTGGTTTGAAATATCTTGATATAGTGAGCCAGTTATGTGCCCAATTTATAGCTGGGAGAACTGAGGCTCAGAGAGGGTAACATTCTCACCTGTTCAATGGCTTTTCCTTGAGTTCTTGCTTTAAGTGACATGTACTATACTGGATGGTGTAATTATAGTGCTAAATCGTGTTGTGCCCAAGATTGCAAATCCGAGAAACCACCAAGGAGCCGACACTGATGCAAGCGCACAAGGGTTTATTAGCAAGCTCGAGCTTGGGTCCAAGTATCCCTGACACAGTGGAGCAGGGACTTGGACCCCGAAGTGGGTTACAGCTGGGTTTTTTATGGGCTGGTCTAGGGGATTTTCACAAGGGGTGGAGGAATTTCTCAAGTTCTGTTTACATTCTGATATGGGGCTTTCAAGGGCATTGAGCTCTGTTCTCATTCTATTATGGGACTTTCTGCCACTGGCTTGGGCTCTGTTCTCATTCTATTATAGGATTCTCTGCCGAGGGCAATTCTGAGCTCTGTTGTCTTTCTGATATGGGATTCCCTGCTGAGGACATTCTGCAGTTTTTCCTGTAAAGTTCAGCTCTTATTCGCAGGGGTCTAAGATGGTTAAACTTGAGGTGGAATGGCCTTAATTTTTCTCGGCCTCCACAATAGGACAAGGCCACAGAGCTAATAAGTGGAAAAGCCATGAGTAGGACCATGATGGTTTCAAACTCCAGCATCTCTTCATTTCACCTCTGTGTTCTTTTTTTTTTTTTTAATTATTTATTTTTGATAGTCATACAGAGAGAGAGAGAGAGGCAGAGACACAGGCAGAGGGAGAAGCAGGCTCCATGCACCGGGAGCCCGACGTGGGATTCGATCCCGGGTCTCCAGGATCGCGCCCTGGGCCAAAGGCAGGCGCCAAACCGCTGCGCCACCCAGGGATCCCCTCACCTCTGTGTTCTTATACACAAATAAGTACAACTCAAGGAGGGATGTATGGTTGGTTGCCGAGAGGTATATATTTATAAGTTCATCTGGACATTCTGGTCAGGAGGCTTCCATAATTGCTCTTCTCCTGACCAAGCTTCTTCCTCAGTTGTGGAGACCTGAAGTGTCTTTTTTTTTTTTTTTTAATTTAAATTCAATTTATTAACATATAGTGTATTACTAGTTTCAGAGGTAGAGTTAGTGACTCATCAGTCTTTATAGCACCCGGTGCTCATTACATCATGTGCCTTCCTTAAAGTCCATCACCCATTACCTCCCCCTCCACACTCTCCCCTCCAGCAACCCTCAGTTTGTTTCCTATGATTAAGAGTCTCTTATGGTTTGTTCCCCTCTCTGATTTTATCTTGTTTTATTTTTCCCTCTCTTTCCCTATGATCTTCTTTCTGTTTTGTTTCTTAAATTCCACGTATGAGTGAAATAATAAGATAATTGTCTTTCTCTGATTGAGTTATTTCACTCAGTATCAAGTTCCATACACGTTGTTGCAAATGGCAAGATTTCAATTTTTGATGGCTGAGTAGTATTTCCTGTGTGTGTGTGTATCTATGGTTCCTTTTTATATGAGTGCATGTCAGCAGTTATTTCTGACCATTCCTGTTCCAACCTGTGTATTCTGAGCTATTCATCACCTATTCCAACCTTCTCTTAGCTTATAGTCTTTAACAATAGAGGCTACAAAGCTAAGAATTTATATCTCCAGCCTCCTATTGATATGAGAGAGCTTGGTTCTTGTCTCACAGAGTTGAAGAATGAATCTCATGGATAAAGAAGAATGAGTAAAGGAATAGAAGTTTATCAAGTAAAGATACAGAGAAAGCTCTCAGAAGTGAGAGGGGTCCCAACAGGGTTGCCACTGAGAGTTTGTAGGGTTGGTCTTTTATTTATTTATTTATTTTTTTAAATAATTTTTTTTTAATTTTTATTTTTTTATTTATGATAGTCACACACAGAAAGAGAGAGAGGCAGAAACACAGGCAGAGGGAGAAGCAGGCTCCATGCACCGGGAGCCTGATGTGGGATTCGATCCGGGTCTCCAGGATCGCGCCCTGGGCCAAAGACAGGCGCTAAACCGCTGCGCCACCCAGGGATCCCAGGTTGGTCTTTTAGAGAGCCTAATCAGGGAACCTAAATCCTTTTAACATTACCTATTGACATCACCATTGAGTAAGGACTATTGATAACATCTTTTTTTAAATAAAGATTTTATTTATTTATTCATGAGAAACACAGAAAGAGAGGTAGAGACACAGGCAGAGGGGAGGAGAAGCAGGCTCCATGCAAGGAGCCCGATGTGGGGTCGATCCCAGGGAATCCAGGATCACGCCCTGAGCCAAAGGCAGACACCAACTGCTGAGCCACCCAGGCTCAGATGTTATCAATAGTCCTTATTAGGACCAATAAGGACTATTGATAACATCTTTAATGGCTTACTTCTTTGGGTTTGGTTATTTGTTGGTCACCAGTAGCTGTTATAACAAGATACCCTCCCCACCCACACCTTAGGGCAGGGTGGTCTGGCTTGTTCCTTTATCTCTGGTTTCCTTACACCCAGCATTTTTGGGATTTTTGTGAGCCTGCTTCTGTGGCCCCGTGCCTAGCCCTGTTTGTCCCTAACTCACTATCTAGCTAATGTTGGACATATGACTTAGTCCTGGCCAATGAGACATAAACAGAACCTGCTGGGCTGCCACTTCTGTGTCTTCCTTCTTGCTTGGAACACCTATGATGCTTAGGGATGTCAGCCCTATTGCTAAGGATGGGAGAGACAGAAGGACCTGTTTCTTCTGCCATCTGTGAGCTGCTGAAACATCCTTGGCTACCTGTTCCCAGAATTCTTGATGCCTGAAATAAATACATTTCTATTTGGATAAATTACTATCAGTAGATTCCCAGACATCCTTAACCAAAACACTGGCTTCTCCAGGTTATCTTATTATGCACCAAAGCCCTTCTGAAATATGTTTGAATTTTGATTTATTAACTCAGAAGATATACAGTGCTGGCTTTCAACCTTGAGGCTCCGAGCCATTTCCAAGGAAATAGTGGAGTTTAGTGGTGAGAAGCAGAGCCAGTCTCACAGGGGTGCAACCTGCACAGGACCCCATGCACAGCAGGACTTTATGCTTGGTTTGATGCTCTGCTGTCTCTGTCTTAAAAATTCTTAATTTTTGAACAAGGGGCCACACATTTTCATTTCCATTTAGCCCCACAAATTATATAGCTGGTCCAGGTGACAAACCAGGTTTTCCATAAAAGAAATTTGTTGTTTAGAATAGAATTTTACCTGATAGTTCATCTTGCCTAAACAAACAGCAGGAATTCCTTTCTGTCTTAGTTACTATGACAATTTGATACCATTGCCTTTAAAATACTGCATTTCAAACTCCAACCATGATAATTTCCATGTAAGGATGTTAGCATGGATTTTTAAATTCCTTAATTTTATTTATTAGTTTACTATGCCAAAGGTTATCAAAGGTTATATCTTTCTGAGATCTAGATCAGTTATCTTTGGTGGCTCTGTCAGCATATATTATACTTTCCTTCCAATTCAAAAAGCAATCTGATTTTTGGGGGAAATGATATATCCCTTAGAAATATTTGTTCACAGACACTTTATGTACTACAGTCTTCAACTTATAGTCATCTCATTCTTTAGTAGAAATAAACAGAAGTCCTGTGTGGTTTATAGAAAAGCAGCCACAAAGAAGCCTCATTCTTCATGAGGTTTTATCCAGGTTAAGGAGTTATCCAATGCAGATATGTAATCAGCAGCTCAGAGACTTTGCTACCTAAGGAACCACTATTTTGTTTTTTCAGGCACTCCCCCATTTTAGCATTAATCCGAGCTTCTGTTGAGACTAATCTTCATATGAAATGCAATTGTTTGCATTATTCTGATCTAAGACTGTAATGAGATGATTAGATTTTCTTAGTCAAAAGACTAGTTTTGAGCAATGTCTCCTTTTCCTCAGTTGCAGTACATCTTAGTCAGTTGTGTTTATTTTGAGGAATACATATGGCCTTGGGAAAGGGCTGACAAAAACTGAGGGGGAATATTGCATTTCTTTGTTCTATACTTAAGTAAATCAGATACTTTGTTCTCTCCTTTTCTCCAAGGTGTCTTAGTTTGAAATAAATGTAATTCATTTCCAGTTATAGAGAGACTGTAAATTGGCCTTGGGTTTAACAATGTCAAAGCATATGATGAATGAAGAACACAAAGCCAGAGAAAAATGCATTTAGGAGGCCATTTTGGACTTAATTGGTAATCGTTGAAAAGACCTTCTCCTAGAAATTGTTATTGTTGTTGTTGTTGTTGTTTTTAAGATTTGTTTATTTATTTGAGAGAGAATGAGCAAGGAGAGAGGGAGAAATAGATTCCCCACTGAGCAGGGAGCCCAACGCAGAGCTCGATCCTAGGACCCTGGGATCATGACCTGAGCCAAAGGCAGAAACTTAACTGACTGAGCCATCCAGGTATCCCTAGAGATAGTGAAATATGAAAAACAAGGGAGAGAAAGTTACTTAGTCAAACCTAGGAAGGACTTTGCTAAATTTGAGATTGTTACATGTATCAAATACTGTTTGACAATTTCTAAAACCTCTTTTTTTGAGCCATTTACCACAAAGGCGTTTATTTTTAAAGACTTATGTATTGGGTAATAATACTTCCCCAAATGATTCTTCATCTAGCTTGAGTCCCCCCTCAGCACCACATCTAGAAATGTGGCATGACGTTATGACAGGCCAGTGCTTTCAGTGGGGAAGTGCTTTGAAAATGGGCACATAGTGTGTGCAAGTGATGAAGGAGGAATTCTGACTCTCATTCTCAAATGTTTAAGCCTGTGCTCTTTCACTGCACTGCTTCATGAAGAAATAAGAAAGGGATTGTCAAAGACAGTTTGTTGCCCTCTGAATTCCTTCTCCTCTTCTCCCAGGCACTAGCATCTGTTCTCCCAGATCCCCTTGGGATTAGGTGTGTTGATGTGAACAGGTTCTCCTCAATGCCATTTGAAAATGTACAGCTTTCAGCTGCCTTGCTCAGTCCCTCTTACTGCTAGCCAGAATGCCAGACTTGTCAACAAACCGGCTTTGACCATGGACATTAGGACTAAGCCTTGGGAGGTCTTAGAGCCCCAGATGGAGGGACCCACAATCCCTGAATGACTTCATTCCCAGGACCAGGACCTCCTACCAAGGAATGTAGTCCATTGAAGTCCTGGGATAATTAAAAGAGGCCAAGGACCAATTACATTTGAAGGTTAGAACCCTCATGCAATGAGAGGACTACATAGAACCCATATAATAATTTAATCGTATCTATAGGATGTGAGAGTCCTTTATGGGTACTTATAGAGTGCTCAAGAATCTTCTAAAGCAAGAACTTTGGGGAAGATGATAGAGTAAGAGGATCCTACCTTGTCCGATGGATGCACTGGTGTGGGTGTTATTTAGTTGTAAATAACCCAGAAAATGACCAAAGCTGGAAGAATAGACTCTCCACAGCTAAATGTAGAGAAGAGGCCACATTGAAGAGGGTAGGAAGGGCAGAGACATGGTTAGGAGCTAGAAAGAGAAACAGACCCTCACACCAAGCATCCCTGGCATGGGGAACTTACAGGAGGAAGACAAATCTCAATAAGATTTGGCTTTGAAAACCAAAGGGGCTTAACTTCATGAGTTCAGTCAGTGGGGCTTAACACCTGGAACTTTAAAAATCAGGGGGTTTGGCTCTGGAGAGCCAAAAGGGTGAGAGGAAACTGAGTCACCACCCTTAAAGAGCACAATAAATAGCCCTGCTGAGATACAACATAGCAGCAGTTCGAAAAATGCCTGGGTATATGGGAGAGAGATTTATTTTTTAATCTTAAAGTGTGTACTAGAGGGGCAGGGATCTTTGGGAGACTTCTCCAAGAACAAAAGAGCTGGTGGATGCCATTTCACTCCCCCACCCCCCACCTTTTCAGATTAAATACAAATACCTGCAGAAACTAGTGCAGTGCCAACACTTTCCATGCAACTTGCTAACAGTATGCCCTACCCTCACTCTCTCCTGTGGACACCTCTCCTCAAACCTGGCTGGCCACAGTCCTGTTCAGCTCTATGTACCCTCCGACAGCAGACCTACAGAAATCTTGCTAACACTGTGCCCCTTGCCCCCACATTTTCCTGCAAACTTGCCCCCTCCAATATGTACTGGGTTGGAGTTCCCACAACCCTGGGCAGTATGCAAGCAGCCATGGTAGGACCAGCAATACTCCCAAGTGACTCCTGCCCTAGGGAAAGGGAAAGATAACCACATACACCAATATGACTGTGGACCCAACAGTGGGTTGATCTGACCAGACATTGGTCTGACTGCAGGCCCTGCCTACCAAGAAAGCTTCTCGGGGGACAACATAGGGAAAACACCCTGCAGCTTAGAGCTACTACATCTCTGGCAAACACCTGGTCTGACTGAACTCAGGCCCAAAGCAGCCACAGACTGTACCAGCATAAGGACCAAATTTGGCCAACATGCAAAGAGAGCCATGGTAGATGATGACTGAAGGCAAAAGTGGCCCAGCCACAACAAAAGGCACATGCAACACACATGGGAGACATGCCTGAAGTGCCTTGGTGAACAGGGGACATGGCACTGCAGGGCACTATGGGACCTCTTCTTCATTAATGACCCTACTTTCAAAAGCAGGAGATGTAGCTTACCTCCCTAATACATAGAAACAGACACAGAGAGACAAAAATGAGGAAAAAGGAATATGTCCCAAATGAAAGAATAGGACAAAACATAGCAAAAGAGCTAAACAAAACAGAGATAAGTAATATGCTTGATAGAGAATTTAAAGTAATGGTCAGGGCGTCCCTGGTGGCTCAGAGGTTTAGCAGTGCCTTCAGTCCAGGGCGTGATTCTGGAGACCCGGGATCGAGTCCCACATCAGGCTACCTGCATGGAGCCTGCTTCTCCCTCTGCCTCTCTCTCTCTCTCTTTCATGAATAATAAATAAAGTCTTTAAAAAATTTTAAAAAATAAAGTAATGGTCAGAAAGATACTCATTGGACTTGAGAAAAGAGTGGAGGACCTTGGCGAGACCCTCAACAAAGATAGAAAACAAAGAACAAAGAAGAGATAAGAACTCAATAACTAAAATTAAAAATACACTAAATGGAATAAATAGTAGACTGGAGAAAGCAGATGAATAGATCAGAGACCTGGAGGACAGAATAATGGAAGGCAATCAAGCTGAAGAGAATAGAGAAAAATAAAGAATAAAATATGAAATAGGGGGTACCTGAGTAGTGCAGTCAGTTAAGGTGTCCAACTCTTGGTTTCAGCTCAGGCTCATCGTCTCAGGGTCATGAGATTGAGCCCCGTGTTGGTCTCTGTGCTTGGCACAGAGCCTGCTTCGGACTCTCTCTCCCTTTCCCTCTACCCCACCCCCCTGTGCTTGTTCTTTCTACCAAAATAAATAGATAAATCTTTTTTTAAAAGTTTAAAAAATAAAATAGACTTAGGGAACTGAGTGACACCATGAAGCATAATAACATTCCCATTATAGGGATCTCAAAAGGAGGAGAGAGAGAAAAGGGATCAGAAAACTTATTTGAAGAAATAATAGCTGAAAACTTACTGAATCTGGGGAAGGAAACAGAAATCCAGATCCAGGAGGCACAGAGAGACCCCAACAAAATCAACCCGAGGAGGTTCAAACCAAGGCACATAGTAATTAAAATGGCAGAGTAGTGATAGAGAAATTTGAAAGCAGCAAGAGAAAATAAAACAGTTGCAAACGGGGGAAACTTTGAAAGGCTATCAGCTGATTTTTTCAGCAGAAATTTTGCTGGCCAGAAGAGTGCCATGATATATTCAAAGTAGTGGAAGAAGGGGATCCCTGGGTGGCTCAGCGGTTTAGTGCCACCTTCAGCCCAGGGCCTGATCCTGGAGTCCCGGGATCGAGTCCCACATCGGGCTCCTTGCATGGAACCTGCTTCTCCCTCTGCCTGTGTCTCTGCATCTCTCTCTCTCTTTCTGTGTGTGTGTGTGTCTCTCATGAATAAATAAATAAAATCTTAAAAAAAAAAAAGTAGTGGAAGAAAAAAAAAAAACCTGAATTAAGACTACTCTGGCAAGGCTATTATTTGGAATAGAAGGAGAGATGAAGAGTTTCCTAGACAAAAGTTAAATGGATTCATGACCACTAAACCAGCCCTATAAGAAATGTTAAAGGGGACTCTTTGAGTGGAAAGGAAAGACCATAGTTAGAAGTAAAAAAAGTAGGAAGCACAAAAGCAGTAAAATTAAGTATATCTATAAAAGTCAGTCAAGGGATTAATGAAATAAAAGGATATAAAGTATGACAACATATACCTAAAATATGGGGAGGGGGGGAAGTAATGATTGGGTTCAACTTTAAGCAATCATCAACTTAATATAGACTGCTTTATGCATAAGATGTTATATACAAACCTAATGGTAACCACAAATCAAAAACCAGTAAGAGTTATGCAAAAAATAAAGAGAGAGGAATCTAGGGGCGAGTGGGTGGCTTAGTCAGCTAGGTGGGTAGCTCAGTCAGTTAGGTGTCAGACTCTTGATTTCAGCTCAGGTCATAATCTCATGGTCTTGAGATCAATCCCCCGTCTTGAGATCCATATTGGGCATGGAGCCTGCTTAAGATCTCTCTCTCTCCCTCTCCCTCTGCCCCTGTACCCCCTGCTCATGCTCTCTCCCTCTCCCTCCCTCTCTCTCTCTCAAAATAAATTAAAACAAAAAAGATACAGAGTGGAATCCAAATATATCACTACAGAAATCCAGCAGTGAGAAAAGAGAGCAAAAGAAGAAAGAACAGAAGAAGGACAAAAATAACCACAAAACAAGTTAAAAATGGCAATAAGTACATACCTATCAATAATTATGTTGAATATAAATAGATTAAATGCCCCAATCAAAAGACATGGGGTGATGGAATGGATGAAAAAAAGCAAGACCCATCTATATGCTGCCTACAAGAGACTGATTTCAGACCTAAAGACACATTCAGATTTAAAGTAAAGGATGGAAAAGCATTTATCCATGCAAAAGGAAATGAAAAATCTAGGGTAGCAGTGCTAATATCAGGCAAAATAAGCTTTAAAAGGAGGACTGTAACAGGAGAAAAAAAGGACGCTGCATAATCATAAAGTGAACAATAAGAAGATACAACATTTGTAAATATTTATGCACCCAACATAGGAGTACCCAAATACATAAAGCAGTTAATAACAAACATAAAGGAAGTGATTGATAGTAATACAGTAATAGCAGGGGACTTTAATACCCCACTTATATCAATGGATAGATAATTCAAAAGAAAATAGCAAAGAAACAGTTGCTTTGAATGTTATCTTGGACCAGGTGGATTTAACAGATATATTCAGAACATTCTATCCTAAAACAGCAGAACACACCTTCTTTTCAAGCGCACATGGAATATTCACCAGAATAGATCACAAATTAGGCCACAAAACAAGTCCTAATGAATTCAGAAAGATAGAAGTCATAACATACATCTGTTCCAACCACAATACTATGACACTAGAAATCAACCACAAGAAAAAAAATCTGGAAAGAAAACCATACATGGAGGCTAAATAATATGCTACTAAGCAATGAATGAGTCCACCAAGAAATCAAGAGGAAATCAGAAAATACATGGAGACAAATGTAAATGGAAACATGATGGTCCAAAATCTTTTGGATGCAGCAAAAGCTATTCTAAAGGGAAGTGTATAGCAATACACACCTACCTCTAGAAGCAAGAAAAATCTCAAAGAAATAACCTAAACATACAGCTAAAGGGGTAGAAAAAAAGAACAAACAAACCCCCAAGCCAATAGAATGAAGGAAATAATAAGATTAAAACAGAAATAAATGAAATAGAAACTAAAAACCAATAGACTAGATCAATAAAACCAGGAGCTCATTCTTTGAAAAGATCAACAAAATTGATAAACCACTGCCAGATTTGAGAGAGCGAGAAAGAGAGGGGACTCAAATGAAATCAGGGGCACCTGGGTGGCTCAGTGGTTGAGCTTCTGCCTTGGCTTCAGTCATGGTCCTGGGGTCCTGGGATTGAGTCCTGCATCAGGCTTCCTGCAGGGAGCCTGCTTCTCCCTCTGCCTGTGTCTCCACCTCTCTCTGTCTCCCATAAATAAATAAAATATTTTTTAAAAATAAAATAAAAAAAATCAGAAATGAAAGAAGAGAAATAGCAACCAATACCACAGAAATATGCAGGACTATAAGAGAATATCATAAAAGATTATATGCCAACAAACTAAACAATCTAGAAGAAATGGATAAATTTCTAGAAACATAACCTTCCAAAACTGAGTCAGCAAGAAATAGAAAACTTGAACAGACTGTTTACCAGAAGTGAAATTGAATCAATCATCAAAAAACTTCCAACAGGGCACCTGGGTGGATCAGTTGGTTAAGTGTCTTTCTTTTGCTTGGATCATGATCCCGGGGTCCTGGGATCAAGTTCCACGTTGGGCTCCCTGCTCAGCAGGGAATCTGCTTCTCCCTCTCTTCTATTCCTCCTCCCTGGTTCTGGTAGGTCTCTCTCAAATAAATGAAACCTTAAAAAAAAAAAAAAAAAAACCTCCCAACAAACAAAAGTCCAGGACTAGAAGCTTCACAGGTAAATTTTACCAAAAAATTAGTGAAGAATTAATACCTATTCTTCTCAGACTATTCCAAAACACAGAGGAGGAAGGAAAGTTTCCAGATTTCATTCCATGAGGTCAGCATTACCCTGATACCAATGCCAGGTAAAGATACTACAAAAAAGGAGAATTACAGGTCAATATCGTTGATGAACATAGATGCCAAAATCCTCAACAATATATTACCAAACCAAATCCAATAATACATTTAAAAAAATCAATTCACCATGATCAAGTGGGATTTATTCCTGGGATGCAAAGGTGGTTCAGTATTTACAAAGCAATCAACGTGATACATCACATCAGTAAGAGAAAGGATAGAAACCATATAATCACTTCATAGATACAGAAAAAGCTCTGACAAACTACAACATTCATTCATGATAAAAAAACCCCAACAAAGTAGGTTTAAAGTGAATATACCTCAACATAATAAAGGCCATATTTGATAAATCCACAGCTAACATCTTACACAATAGGAAAAAACTGAGAGCTTTTCTCCTAGAATCCAGAACAAGACAAGGATGTCCGCTCTCAACACATTTATTCAACACAGTACTGGAAGTTCTAGCCACAGCAATCAGACAAGTAAAAAAATAAGTAAATAAAAGGCACCCAAATTGGTAAGGAAGAAGTAATGCTTAGATTATTTGCAGATGACATGATACTGTATATAGAAAACCCTAAAGACTCCACCAAAAATCTGCTAGAACTGATAAATGAATTCAGTAAGTTCACAGAATACAAAATAAATATATAGAAATAAATATAGGAATATATTTATTAATTATTAATATATAGAAATATATAGAAATCAACTGCATTTTTTTTTAAGTTTCAGAGGTAGGGTTTGTTTAGTGATTCATCAGTTGCATATAACACCCAGTGCTCATTCCATCAAGTACCCTCCTTAATGCCCATTACCCAGTTACCCATCCTCCCACTCTCCTCCCCTCCAGCAACCCTCCGTTTGTTTCCAATAGTTGTCTCTCTCTCTCTCTCTTTTTTTTTTTTTAAAGGTTCCACTCATTCATTCATGAGAGACACACACACAGAGAGAGGCAGAGACACAGGCAGAGAGAGAAGCAGGCTCCATGCAGGGAGCCCAACGTGGGACTCAATCCCAGGTCTCCAGGATCGGGCCCTGGGCTAAAGGTGGCACTAAACCACTGAGCCACCCGGGCTGCCCTAGTTGTGAGTCTCTTATGATTTGTCTCCCTTCCTGATTTCATCTTACTGTATTTTTCCTACCGATCCCCTATGATCCTGTTTTCTTCCTTGAATTCTACATGAGTGAAATCATATAATTGTTTTTCTCTGATTGATTTATTTTGCTTAGCATAATACCTTTTAGTTCCATCCACATCGCTGCAAATGGTGCCATTGCATTTTTATACACTAACAAGTAAGTAGCCAAAAGAGAAATTAGGAATACAGTACTATTTAAAATGCATCAAAAATAATAAAGCAGGGCAGCCTGGATGGCTTAGCGGTTTAGTGCCACCTTCGGCCAAGGGCCTGATCCTGGAGACCCGGGATCGAGTCCCACATCAGGCTCCCTGCATGGAGCCTGCTTCTCCCTCTGCCTGTGTCTCTGCCTCTCTCTCTCTCTCTCTCTGTTTGTCTCTCATGAATAAATAAATAAAATCTTTAAAAATAATAAAGCACCTAGGAATAAACTTAAGTAGTTAAAAAACCTATACTGTGAAAACTATAAAACATTGCTGAAAGAAATTGAAACAACACAAACAAGTGGAAAGATACTCCATGCTCATGGATTGGAAGAACCAATATTTTTTAAATGTCCATACTACCCAAATCAATCTACAGATTTAGTGAAATCCCTATCAAAATACCATAAGCATTTTCACAAAGCTAGAACAAATAATCCTAAAATTTGTATGGAATCACAAAAGACCCTGAATAGCAAAAGCACTTTTTTTTTTTTTTTTAACCAAAGCACTTTTGAAAGAGAGGAACAAAACTGGAGGTATCACAATCCCAGATTTCAAGATATACTATGGAGCTGTAGTCATTAAAACAGTATGGTACTGGCACAAAAATAGACACATATATCATCGAACAGAATAAACAGCTGAGAAACAAACCCATGATCACATGGTCAATTAATTTTCAACAAAGGAGGCAAGAATATGCAATGGGAAAAAGATTGTCTCTTCAGCAAATGGCATTTGGAAAATTGCACAGCTACATATGAAAGAATGAAACTGGGCCGTTTTCTTACATCATACCCAAAGATAAGCTCAAAATGGATTAAGGACCTAAATGTGAGACCTGAAACCATAAAAATCCTAGAAGAGAGCACAGGTAGTAATTTCTCTGACATTGGCTGTACCAACATTTTTCTAGATATGTCCTCCCTAGGCAAGGGAAATAAAAGCAGAAATTGAGACTACATCAAGATAAAAAGCTTCTGAACGGCAAAGAAAATAATCAACAAAACTAAAAGACAATCTACTGAATAGGCAAAGATATTTGCAAATGTCATATCTGATAAAGTGTTAGTATCCAAAATATAAGGAACTTATACAACTCAATACAAAAAACCTAAATAATTCAATTTAAAAATGGGCAGATGGGGATGCCTGGGTGGCTCAGCGATTGAATATCTGCCTTTGGCTCAGGGCATGATCCCAGAGTTCCAGAATCAAGTCCCATATTGGGCTCCCTGCAGGAAGCCTGCTTCTCCCTCTGCCTATGTCTCTCCCTCTCCCTATGTGTCTCTCATGAATAAATAAATAAAATCTTTACATTAAAAAAAATAAAAATAAAAATGAGTAGATGACATGAACAGGCATTTTTCCAAAGAAGACATATCGATGGTCAACAGACACATGAAAAGATGCTCAGCATCACTAATCATCAGGGAAATGCAAATCAACCCCACAATGAGATGTCAACTCACACCTGTCAGAATGGTTAAAATCACCAACAGAAGAAGAAGTGTTTGTGAGGATGTAGAGAAAAAAGGAACTGTTGTGCACTCTGGAAAACAATACGAAGGTTCCTTAAAAAATTAAAAAATAGAATAATCCTAAGATCTAGTAATTCCATTACTGGCTATTTACCCAAAGAATATGATAGCATCATTTTGTTCCCCTATGTTTATTGCAGCATTATTTATAACAGCCAATTTTGAAAGCAGCCCAAGTGTTCCATCAATAGATGAATAAAGAAGAGGTGTATACACATATATGTGTAATGGAATATTACTCAGCTATAAAAAAGAATAAAATCTTGTCATTTGCAAAACAACATGGATGGAGCTAGAGAATATATTTCTTTTTTTTTTAAGATTTTATTTATTTATTGACACACAGAGAGAGGCAGAGACACAGGCAGAGGGAGAGGGAGAAGCAGGCTCCACGCAGGGAGCCTGATGTGGGACCCGATCCTGGGTCTCCAGGATCACACCCCAGGTGCCACCGAGGCTGCCCGAGAATATATTTCTAAGTGAAATAAGTTAGGGAAAGGCAAATACCATATGATTTCACTCATATGTAAAATTTAAGACACAGAATAAATGAACAAGTTAAAAAAGATATAAACTGAAAAACTCATAACTATAGAAACAAACTGGCGATTACTAGAGGGGAGGTGGGTGGAGGGATAAGTGAAATAGGTGAAGGGGATTAAAGGTACACTTATGGTGATGAGCACTGAGGAATGTATAGAATTGTTGAATCACTATATTGTACACCTGAAACTAATACAACACTGTATGTTAACCACACTAGAATTAAAACTAAGAAAAAAAAATCTTCCAAATCAGCCTAGCATTAGACAACCTCTTCCACAGTACATAGTAGTGGGGTTAGAGGAGCACTGCAGGGATATGTGGTGATCAGCCTGATGTTGCAAACAGTGATTGTGCTCATCTTCTCCTTGTCTGCTCTTGGCATCTCATGATCTCCAGCATATGAAGAATCTGGACTTATTTTATTCTTGAAGATATTATTTATTTGAGAGAGAGAGCACAGGCAGGGGTGGGGGGGAGGGGCAGAGGAAGAGGGAGAAGCAGGCTGCCCGCTGAGCAGGGAACTCGATGCCAGGCTAGATCTCATGATCCTGGGATCATGACCGCAGCCGAAGGTAGATGCTCAACCGACTGAGCCACCCAGGTGCCTCAAATGTGGACTATTTTAGATTTTTGGGTCTTGGAGTCATCCACCATGTCCATAAGCAATAGATAAGTAGGAAAATACTCAGATGTACAGAAATACTAAATTTTAAGTGGTTTAGAGGGGGAGAAAGTTCCTAGAAGTAAGCACCAGGTGACTGTTCAACAGAAGAGGAAATGGATAGTAGTCTTGTTTGGGACAAGATGGAACATCATGAACATGTTTTCTGATTTTTTTCTAAAGATTTATTTATTTATTTTAGAGAGAGAGAGTGGGAGAGTGCACAAGCCGGGAGAGGGGCAGGAGGAGAGAGAGGAGAAGCAGATTCCCCACTGATGGGGGTGCCCGATGCCGGGCTTGATCTCAGAACTCTGAGATCATGACGTGAACTGAAAGCAAGAGTCGAATGCTTAACCGACTGAGCAACCCAGGCGCTCTATGTTTTCGGATTCTTGAATACTTGTATTTTTCAGAAGCCCAGGATACTTCCATAATCCTGTTGATGCTGGGCAAAGCTTTAGTTCTTTTCATCTTACCTGAAATCATCTAACTAACAAAGGTGGTCAGTATGAAGGATGGAATCACAACACACACTTTGAGTTGAATATTTTAAAATTAAATGGAATTTTGATTGGAATTACATTAAATGTATAAATTATTTTAGGATGTAGTGATATCTTTATAAAAATCTGTTATGAAAGCCAGTCCTATGGCATAATTCTATATATTTTAAGCTTGTCTTTATATGTTTTAGTAAGATTTTATAATTTTTATTGTACAGGTTCTGCATATTAAATAAATGGCTATTCTGTGTTTTTGCTGCTCATGTGAATGTGATCTCTTTTTCAAGCATTTATTTTTTTGTGTACTTTGGGGAAGGAAAACTATTAATTTCCGTATACTTTTGTGTAACCAGTTTACTAAACTTTCTTTTCTCATCAATTTAAATAATTCCTAGTGGATTTTATATGTGTATTGTTTTCTTCTTTTTCGATTTTTCATTTTTAGTGTATAGAAATGCAATTTATTTTTGAGTGTTGATATTGTAACCTGCAATTTGCTGAATTTATTAGTTCTAATGGCTTTTTTTGTGGAGTCTATGGGGTTTTCTATATTTAAGCTCATGCCATCTGCAAACAGACAATTTTACTTACCCCTTTCCTATTTGGATGCCTTTTATTTCTTTTTGTTGCCTAATGGTTCTTGTAGGACTTTGAGTACTGTGTCAGTATATGCGAAAAGAGTGGGTATCTTTGTCTTGTTCTTGATCTTACTTTTTTTTTTTTTTTAAAGATTTTATTTATTTATTCATGAGACACACACACAGAGCCAGAGACACAGGCAGAAGGAGAAGCAGGCTCCATGCAGAAAGCCCGACGCAGGACTCGATCCCAGGTCTCCAGGATCACACCCCAGGCTGCAGGCAGCGCCAAACCACTGAGCCACCAGGGCTGCCCTTGCTCTTGCTCTTAAAGGAAAAGCTTTCAGCTTTTCATCTTTGAGTATGATGTTAGCTGTGTGCTTGTCAGACATGCCCTTATTATGTTGAGGTACATTCCTTCTATATCTAATTTTTGAGAATTTTTTTTATCAAGAAAGGATGTTGAATTTTGTCAAATGCTTATGTGCATCTATTGAGACAATCCTATGATTTTTCCCTTCATTTTGTTAACGTGATATATCACATTTATTGATTTGTATATGTTAAACTATCCTTGCATCCAATGAATAAATCCCACGTGATCATGGTATATGATCCTTTTAATGTACTGTTGAGTTTGGTTTGCTAATATTTTGTTGAGGTTTTCTGCATCTATGTTCATCAAAATATTGGCCTGTAGTTTTCTTTTCTCGTAGTGTCACATGAGTTTCATTAAGAGAGATTCTGGAGGAGTCAGAGTGAGAGTCAGAGGCAATGTGATAATGGAAGCAGAGATAGGGTGATGCACTTTTAAGATGGAAGAAGAAGCCAGAAGCCAAGAAATACTGGCAGCCACTAGAAGTCTGGAAGAGGAATGAAAATGGATTCTTCCCTGGAGACTCCAGAAGGAACCAGCCTTAGTAGGCCCCTTGACTTCAGCCTGGTGGAAACTAATTTTGGACTTCTTAGTTCCAGAAGTGAAAGAGAATAAGTTTTTTGTTTGTTTGTTTTTGTTTTTGAATGAGAATAAGTTTGTATTGATTTTTCTTTTTTAAGATTTTATTTATTTATTCACAAGACACAGAGAGAGGCAGAGACATGTAGAGGGAGAAGCAGACTTCCTGCTGGGAGCCTGATGGGGGACATGATCCCAGGACCTCGGGGTCATGACCTGAGCCAAAGGCAGATGCTCAACCACTGAGCCACCCAGGCACCCCAAGTTTGTATTGATTTAAGCCACCAAATTTGTGGTAATTTGTTACAACAGCAACAGAAAACTAATTTACTTGCTTGATCTCCTGCAGATTTTATCTCTTAAAAAAACTACTTGCATTCAAATTGTCCTCTCAATGTTTGCTTCCAGGAGAATATATGCTATGACACTCACCATCTTTGCTCTACTTTCCAACCCTTCTCACCACCCCATTCTAAGACATAATTGTCTTTTCTTGGACAGGTGTTGGAGTCTCCACCAGCAACTAACTATTGAAGTTTTTTTTTTTTTTTTTGCAACTATTGAAATATTAAACCCACTACCAACACAGCCATATTTATTGATTTAACTATAGGTATGCTTTCAGCATTTTCTTCACATGGTTTCCTTATTCATGTAGACCTATAATATTTTATTTGCTACGATAGTGTGAAAGGAGACTCTTGTTTAAATGAAGTTAGAGGGGCAGCCTGGGTGGCTCAGCGGCTTAGCACTGCCCTTGGCCCAGGGCCTGATCCTGGAGACCCTGGACCAAGTCCCACATCGGGCTCCCTGAATGGAGCCTGTTTCTCCCTCTGCCTGTCTCTCTCTCTCTCTGTCTCTCATGAATAAATAAATAAAATCTTTTAAAAAAATAAAAATAAAAAATAAATGAAGTTAGATCGCTCTTGGAAGTTCAAAGTGATTTAACATTAATTTCATTTGAACAAAACTCTTAGTTTCTTAACAATAATTTTGAAGAATTTTAAAGCACTTATTCATCAAGTACATTTATTATACTGTATTTATGAAAGCAAGGAAGTGAGCATCTACTGTATTTATTGGAGATTACTTACAGAGACAGAATCAATTATAGCTGGCTTAAGCAGAAAGGGAATATAAAGAGGCAATATCACCAAAAGGGCTGAAGAAAAAAACTATGAGCTGCATTGCCAGGGTTGACTTTCTTTCTTTTTTTTTTTTTTTTTTTTTAAGATTTTATTTATTTATTCATGAGAGACACAGAGAGGGAGAGGCAGAGACATAGGCAGAGGGAGAAGCAGGCTCCACACAGGGAGCCTGATGCAGGACTCGATCCTGGGGCTCCAGGATCACAGCCTGGGCCAAAGGCAGGCGCTCAACTGCTGAGCCACCTGGGCATCCCACCAGGGTTGACTTTCAAAACAATCCACAAAACCAGGTCTCCAAGGCCACTATTGCTCCTACCATAGTCTAAAAGGTGCTTTTTGAGTGAGCCTACTACTACTAAAGTGCTGACTTGGGAGCCACTGCCTGTGCTGTGATAGGGAAGCCACTTCTGCTAAATTAGGAAACCACAGCCTCAGCTCCTGACATTGGAACCAGGCCACTTCAGCTATGATCTGCATCCACAAAATGAATTTCTTACACCTGGCCTCTCTTCCTACATAACTTGGTTCCAAATCTAAGTATTGGATGAGTGTGCATCTGTTATGTAGAATCTAAATCTCACCCATAATTTTAGTTGTGAGGAAGTCTGGAAAATAGAGCTTGTTGCTTTCAAGTCTGTAATCCAGGAAGGCACAGATGGGGACTGGTACAGAACTGAGCAAGGCAGTCCACAAAACCCACTACAACTATGTGCTAGCAACAATATTGGAATGATAAGAAAAAATGTTCTGCTTGATGTTCCCAGAATAGGAAACTATATTAGCTCCAACAGCTCATTCTAGTTATTGAGATTAATACTCTATTATTACTATATTTTTATGCAGCAAAATTGGTTCTCCTTTGCTTATGACAATGTTTCGGTAAGCTCTCATGAGCCCATTTCAAAAATAGACTGACTCAGGTCCCACAGACTCCAGCTTCCCTCTTTTATCTTACCATGTACCAACCATGGTGTTTTGGAGCCTAGGGGTGTTGGATCATAGTTGTTGACTGATGATCTTGAGCCTTCATTCCATGACCAAAGGGGAAAGTTCTTGAATTAATGTAGAAATTTGAATTAGATCCTGGGGCTAAAAATCTTGAATTATGCCACAATACAGTAATTTTTGTGGGCTGTTATTATGCTGTGATGTTTTGAGCATCCAGAATCCATGTTCAGGGGAAAGGATAAGCAGGTGGTATGATGTAAAAAGACTTCTTGGTGAAGTCCTGTTTTATTGAAGCTGAGAAACTTTGATGGAGGCTATATCACTATTTTTTCTTCTTTATCGTTTTGTACTTTGCTTTGGTAAGAGTTCTGGTTCTGTTGGATGCTATGGAGGGGAAAACTCAGCAACAACCGCTGTTCACTTGGCAGACTTGCTTTGCCTTTGCTCTCCATGGAAAACATTGGGAATAATTTGATTAATTTAGTTTTGTGAAAATAGCATTTTAAAGGTAGATGGTTGGGGTACCTGGGTGGCTTAGTCAGTTAAGCATCTGACTCTTGATTTTGGCTCAGGTCATGATCTCAGGGTTGTGAAATTGAGCCCCACATCGGGTCCCACACTGGGCATGGAGCCTACTTGAGATTCTCTCTCTCTCCCTGGGCATGGAGCCTACTTGAGATTCTCTCTCTCCCCCTGCCTCTCCCCACCTCCTCTCCCTCTCTAAAAAAAATAAAGGTAGATAGTCGTTGGCTTTTATAATTTTACCCCCTGAATTTTCATGCATACATCTTCAAGGATTTTTGGATTGCAGCAAGAAACTAAAACATAACTTTAGGAAGATAGTTTATCCATCAGATGGTTTTGAAAATAAATGCTCAGTGAATGTGAATTGTGAAACTGGGCTCTTTGAAACAGTTCTAAGAGCAAAATGTTTCTTTTCAGAGCACATCATCAAAGTTTGTATATTGCAGTAATTTGAATAATGATAGGGAATCTTGGGAAACCAGCAGCAAAATATAAAATAACAAACATCTGGAAAGTTGGCACGCGTGACTTGGAAAGATACCGTGTGGAATGACAGGTGTGCAATGTAAATGCTAGGGGATCAGGTGGGAGTAGTTATTGTAGGTAGTAGGACTAGAGGCTGCAAAATGAGAGATTCAAGTTTCTTATTTATCTGTTCCCAAAACAGATGACCAGGAAGCTAACCATTAATTTATGTGTGTATTGCATATTATATACATCTTTATAGGAATACTTGTATTTTTATTAAACAAATCCAACACTTGATATTCTTAATCCTGTATAGGACTCTTTCCCTTGGATCTATTTGGCCACAAATAAATTAATGAACATTTTAATGAGACTGATACTATTTCTCATCTAAAATAATTATATAAAAAAAAACCTCTACCAAGGGCACGTGTGTGGCTCAGTCAGTTAAGTGTCTGCCTTTGGCTCAGGTCATGATCTCAGAGGCCTAGGATCAAGCCCCACATCAGAATCCCTGCTCAGCAGAGAGTCTGCTTCTCCCTCTCCCTCTGTTCCTTTCCCCTGCTCATGCTCTCTCTCTCTCTCTCTCTCTCTCATTCTCTCTCTCTCAAATAAATAATATTACAAAACAAAACAAAAAATCTCTACCATTGATTTCAAACCTTGCTATCAGTTATAAATTGTCCACATTTAAATCAACTTTCACTTCAGTTAAGCTTTTCTTTCTTTTTCCCGTTAGAACAGTGTTTCTCAAAGTATGATCCCCAGAAGCAGCATCAGCATCACCTGGGGACTTGTTAGAAATGGGGACTCTTGGGCCTGACCACTGATATGCAGAATCATAAGCTCTGGTGGCGGGAGGGTTTGTGTTTAAACAAGCCCTCCAGGTGGTCCTTATGTGAGAACCACTACTAGTCTAGGGTCAGAGACATTAGAGAGAGTAGGCTATGGTCATACCGACCTAAACTTTTGACAAAATTGTATTTCTTCCCATTTCAGAGGACAATCTTCTGTGCAGTTAATTTATACGGGAAGACAGTGCTACTGGAACTAAATGTTGCTAAGTTCATCTAGATAGGGAAAAGGATGAAGAGGCCATATTTGAAAACTTATGTTACTCATTAGCGACTCTAGCCAAAGATGATAAAAGGTGACCTCTTGAAACAAAGAAAAATCTGGTTGGAGTTGGGAAGATGCCTAACCTAATCTAGAAGAAATAGATTTGTCACTTGACATTGATTTCTCTATAAAGAATGTCTGTAATATCTGGGTTTTGCACAGGACGCAGAGCAGAGTTGGACTTTCAGGAGCCCTTACATACATTATTCATGTCATGGTGGTGATCCCCAAACCAAAAGAGCTCAAGGTTGCTGCTGTCATCAAGGACTCAGTGGATCCTTCCTCTTCTGAGGTCATTCTTGGGAGGTCTGGCTTTGTGCATGCTGCTTCCCAGTTTAAACTTGGACTGAGAAGAATTTAAGCAGGTGAAAATTGTTCACTGTTATAGAAAGTCCAGAGGCAATCCCAGTGCCATCCCATTCTTCTGACATGCCCTAGCTGACTGTTAAATGAAAATTTGATTTTTTTTCCTTCAGTTTATGGATGGATAGGTATTCATTGGGACTAAATTATGGTACCTAATGATGGAAAGGTATTATGGGTTAAATTGTGCTCCTCTAAAAGATATGTTGAAGTCCTAACCCCCAGCACCTCAGAACGTGACCTTGTTTAGAAATAGGGTGATTGCAGACATAATTAGGAGTAGAATGGGCTCTTAAGCCACTTTTATTTGTTTCCTTATAAGAAAAGGAGAAGATAGAGCGGGGCGCCTGGGTGGCTCAGTCGGTTACCTGTGTACCTTCTGCTTGAGTCATGATGTCAGGGTCCTGGGATCGAGTTCCATGTTACGCTCCTTGCTCATCAGAGAGTCTGCTTCTCCCTCTCCCTCTCCCCCTGTGCCTCCCCTCCAACCCTGTTTGTGCTCTTTCTCACACTCTCAAATAAATAAATAAATAAATAAATAAATAAATAAATAAAATCTTTAAAAAACAAAGACACAGAGACAGAAACACACAGGGAGAACCCCATAACACAACAGAGAAATTAGAGTGACGTATCTATAAGCCACGGAATGCTGAGGATTTCTGGCAACCACCAGAAGCTAAAAAGAGGCAAGAAAGAATTCTTTCGTAGAGCCTTCAGAGGGAGCATGGCCCTACCAATACCTTGATTTCACAATTCTAGCCTCCAGATTGTTAAAGAATGAATTTTTTAAAAGATTTTATTTATTTATTCATGAGAGACAGAGAGAGAGGCAGAGACACAAGCAGAGGGAGGAGAAGCAGGCTCCACGCGGGGAGCCTGATGTGGGACTCGAACCCAGGTCTCCAGGATCAGGTCCTGAGCCAAAGGCAGATGCTCAACCGCTGAGCCACCCATGGGTCCCTAAATTTCTGTTGTTTTAAGCCTCCTGGTTTATGGTACTTCATTACTGCAGCCCTTTGAAACTAATACAGAAGGCAAATGAGTGAGTTCAGCTCACCTCTGTATGTTTAAGAGAGCACATGTGAGTAAACAGAATACTCCAGAAATATTGGGGAATTTGGTAGTTCTAGTTAACTGAATTTTCTGATTTGAGCATTAACCAGCTTGTAACAGTGTTACATGTATTAATCTTCTGGGTTGTCAGTTGTAATTATAATGATAGAAGTATAACTAAAAAAGCCACATGACCACCAAATTACCTGTAAATTCTATAATATTTCCATGTTCTTAAAGATTTTTTTTTCTTTTAATTAGAATGCGTGTGAGTGGGGAAGGGTCAGGGACAGGGACAGAGACACATAGACTTTGCACTGGGCTTGGAGCCCAACGCAAGGCTTGATCTCATGACCCTGAGGTCATGACCTGAGTCAAAATCAAGAGTCAGACCTTAACTGACTGAGCCACCCAGGCGCCCTTTCTAATACAGAAGTTTAAGGATTTGGAAAAATCTGTAGATCAAAGATTTACATTGAACTGAACCAAATCATAAGAGGTAGGAGACAGGGACGCCTGGGTGGCTTAGCGGTTAAGCGCCGCCTTCGCCCCGGGGCATGATCCTGGAGTCCCAGGATCATGTCCCACCTCAGGCTCCCTGCATGGAGCCTGCTTCTCCCTCTGCCTGTGTCTCTGTCTCTCTCGCTTTCTCTCTGTGTCTTTCATTAATAAATAAATAAATAAATCTTTAAAAAAAAAGAGGTAGGAGACAATGTGATATAATGCAAACTAAAGCTATATTGCTTTTACTCTTTGATAATTCATAAAGCACTTTTAGATGTTGCAAATATTAGATATAGCAAGTATATGCTCATTATCAAACTGGTTATGGTTGTTGAGTCTTGAGTCTTACAGATTAATTCAGTTTATTCATTTCTTTTTTTTCCTTTTTCTTCTTTTGGTAGTCAAAACCAGTTCTAGATATTTGAACTTTGTCTATTCAGAACCTGACCAGTGAGGACACATTGCTATATGACATGAGAGTCCAGTGGCAAAGCTTTCGGATGAGACAATCCATGTGTCATGTTGTAAGAGAAGACAGCAGGGTGACCACAGTCATTGGCCCTAGAAGTGAGAACCTGTGTAATGATATATTCAGCGGCCTTGTGATTTCTCTCAGGCTCTCAGCATTTTGGACAATCCCACATTTGCTTTAAGGTTCTCAGAGGATTTCCAAAATCAGCAAGGTTCAAGTAAAGAAAAGATACTGTCTCTTTATGACAGCTAGGTAATGCATATAATATTATATGAATCATACAAGGCCTCCATATTTATTGTTTGGGGCATTTATTTGACACAGCTAGAAAGATGGTCTCAATAGTTTCCTGATTGTGATAAAAATGCTGAACTGCAGGGGTGCCTGGGTGGGTTCAGTCAGTTAAGTATCTACCTTCGGCTCAGGTCATGATCCCAGTGTCTTGGGATGGAGTCCCACCTTGGGCTCCCTGCTCCTCAAAGAGCCTGCTTCTTCCTCTCCCTCTGCCTGCTGCTCCCCCTGCTTGTGTGCTCTCTGTCAAATAAGCAAACAAACAAATAAATGAGTAAATAAGTAAATAAATAAATTCTTTTTAAAAAATGCTGAACTGTAGAGTCACTCCTTTTTTTTTCTTTAAAGATTTTATTTATTAATTTATTCATGAGAGACAGAGAGAGAGAGAGAGAGAGGAGAGAGAGAGTCAGAGACACAGGTAGAGGGAGAAGCAGGCTCCATGCAGGGAGCCTGATGTGGGAATCAATCTCCAGACTCTGGGATCCCACCCTGAGCCAAAGGCAGATGCTCAACTGCTGTGCCATCCAGGTGTCCCTGTAGAGTCACTCCTTAAGAAAGGATTTAGTATGTGTCCAGTTTAGGCTACCTCTTGCTTTAAGCAAGCTTTGTGTTGATGGGCTGACCAAGAGCTATTATCTCATCAAACATCTCCTGAGAATAAGACTCAAGGAAAACAAAGACGAGTAACTCAGAGACTATTTACATAGGTAGGTGACATAAACAAGTATATGGATATTCTTAATATAAGGTAAAATATGAAAAAGGAGTTTTTTTTTTAAGATTTTATTTATTCATGAGAGAGAGAGAGAGGCAGAGACACTGGCAGAGAGAGAAGCAGGCTCCATGCAGGGAGCCTGACGTGGGACTCGATCCCGGGTCTCCAGGATTATGCCCCGGGCCAAAGGCAGGCGCCAAACCACTGAGCCACCCAGGGATCCCTGAAAAAGGAGATTCTAAAGATGAAAAGATAAAGTATTATGTTACTCCGGATTCACATGACTCCTTCAAGCATTGATGTTCTCAGCCATGATGGGAATGAATTTTGGGTACGTCTTCTTTTATTAGTGAAATCATTAAATAGTCAATTCATTAAAACAACTCAAATTAAACAACCATTTTAACTGGTTTCTATTAACAAGATTTTAGCATTTTTGGGTGAAGAGACAGTTTATATTTTTTCCCATAAAGCAGGCATGAATAATAGATATTCAATAAACACTTGGTTATTTCATTCCTAATGTGAAACTGACACTAGAAGCTATGAATAATATGATTTTGAAAGCATGTGTATTTATTTTTTTGTTAATTTTTTTATGAGAAGGTGATATAAATTTGGCCATATCTATCAAACTTTACAGATGTATTTATTCTTTGCTCCAGTAATTCTACCTCTGGACATTGCCCCTATGGATACATATGTACATGGTGGAAAGGCCCTATGTATAAGGTTACTCACTACAGCATTGTTCACAACCTAGTGTCTGCAATAGAGTCCTGTTTTATTGGAACACGGCCATGACCAATCATTTACATATGGTCTAAGGCTGTTTTTGTGCTACATGGGCAGAACTGAGTGGTTGTCACTGAGACTATGTTCGCAAAACCTAAAACAATTACTATCTGGCCTTAAAACAACATTTACCACCCCCCCAGCTCTAAGTGATTCAATTTTAACAAAATCTTACATACAGTTGTGTAGCACATGCACATACAAATACAAAATTGTTAAAATATGAAATAGTTAAAAAGAAAATCTAAACCACTAGCTTCACTCTTGAGAATGTACAGAGGAGATGGCATTCTCTTTTAGTTTGTAAATCTTTCCCCTTGAGAGAAAAGACAGAAGGCAAGGTTGCTTTATCATTATTTGACAAGGATTCTTTGGGTGTATACCGTGGGGATGGTGCTCCTGGGACTGCAGGGTACAGAGACAAATAAAGCATGATCTTTCTTCTTGAGGGCTCACAGTCTAGCAAGGGAGTCAGACATGTGAAATAATTATGACACAAAATGATGAGCACTGTGAGAAAGAAAATAAAAAAGTGCTATGGGAACAACAGCAGCAGCAGAAAATGTGTGAATCTACTCAAGGCCTTTTTTTTTTTTTTTTTTAAATCATGCACTATAACTGAAAAGAGGGTATTCACAAAAGGAAGTCATGTTGAAATAAAAATTGCCAATGAGATAGGTTTTACTCTTTCTGAGCAAACAAAGCTGGTGGAAAGAACATTTGTCTAATTCAAAACCTAAACAAAATGTTTAGGCCCAAGAATATTACTGTATCTTGTCTTTTTTTGTGGGGGGTTCTAAGTTTATGCAGCTAGATTTGTTTTCTGAATGCTGACCTATTTAAAGTTTTACAGTGGCTCATTTGGTGCTTCATGAAAATAAAATCTGCATCTTACTGTCATAGGCATTTTTCACAGAAGCAAAATTTGTTTTCCTTTTCGTTTACCATAGGTTTAGCAAATAATAGAAGCGTAACTGTCTGTAAGTGTGTTTAAAAATGAAGAGAGTATTCATCCATGTGAATGGAGGGAGATAAAAAACCATCAGCTTCACTTCTAGCATGCTGAGTTTTCATTTTCTTTCTTTTTTTTTTTTTTAAAGATTTTTATTTATTCATGAAAGGCACAGAGAGAGAGAGGCAGAGACACAGGCAGAGGAAGAAGCAGGCTCCACGCAGAGAGCCCCACGTGGGACTCGATCCCGAGACCCCAGGTTCACACCCTGGACTGAAGGTGGTGCTAAACCGCTGAGCCACCAGGCTGCCCTCATTTTCATTTTAAATTAGTTCGCACTATTTTTTTTTGGAATATAACAATATTTGAGGTTTATTTAGTATTCCTCAGATATGGAACAAAATGCAAAGATGAATGACAGAATGGTTGATACATAAAGTAGAAAGTTTAGGTTAACATTACGTTTCCTTCATGATCTCCTTTTGCTCCCGCAGTCCAATTCTCTACCCTTCCTACTCTCCTTTATGGATAGAAAGGTTGACCTGCAAGGATTCCATGAATGTGCTTCATGTTTCCTGGCTTCTGGTTGAGTTCAACCAATGGGAAGCCCTGGCAGATTGCAGAAAGGGAAGGGAGTGAAGTTCAGGGTGTTTACTATCCTGCTTCGTCCCGTAGGATCATCATAAACCGTATCCCTTGGCAGAAGGAAGGACATGTAGCCAATTTCCCCAATTCTCACAGTCTACAGGCTCCTGTAACTGCCTTGCTCTTAGCACTTGTGTGCCTTGTTGTTACTAGCCTTGAGGTATTTCACCATTCCCAGTGATTTCCCCATTGCTTCCCACACTTTTGTCAATAGTTTCTTTATAAAACTCTCCTCAAATTAGCCCAGCTGACTGTGCCTTGCCAGGGAATTGAGGGATTCAGTATATTCCTGTAAGGTTGTTTTGCAAATCAAAATCTTAAATGCAGGGCAGCCCCAGTGGCTCAACGGTTTGGCGCCTGATCCTGGAGACCTGGGATCTGGTCCCTCGTTGGGCTTCTTGCATGGAGCCTGCTTCTCCCTCTTTCTGTGTCTCTGCCTCTCTCTCTCTCTGTGTCTCTCATGAAAAAATAAATAAAATCTTTAAAAAAAAATCTTAAATGCATAGAGGAACTTAACATTAAAAGAACACCGAGATTGCTATTTTTATAAAGGGAAGAATTTTATAAATCTAAATAGGCATCGATTAATTTTTTAAAAATCTAGTTTATACATTAGGTTTATGGGGAAAGATGCTTTTTTCCATGCAGTTTCAATTCAGAATTTCCAGATACCATTCAGAATACATCTCATTCCTCTTTCTCAAGACAGTCCCCCAAATATTCGAAGATGTTGTCCCCCTGAGGTTCCTCTTCATTGTGGTGAGCCATACCCCACTCAAGTCCAACAAATACTCCACATAGGACATAATTTTAAATGTGTTTACTATCCTGATTTATCGTCACTGAATATGCTTTGTTGGAAGCATCCAGAATGCCTGACTCAGAGTCGACTGGAAAATTATAGGTAAAAGTAAAAATTTTAATCAAATTCACTAGCATCTCTAGAACACTAAAATATAATTAAATTCCCATAAGGTGCTTGAGGAGTCCTGTTGAAAAAACATGAGTCTTCACCGTAGACTGAAGGTGGCCAGCTGACTAGGGCAGAAAAATTTCAGTCCAACCAGCACTGACCTCGTTCTACATAACACACTTGTAGGACTGCATTTATTTCCCTGCTCTGCTGCCTCTTCCCCACAGTTATGCACACTATTGAGTTATATTAATCATCTGGTCAACCAAAACCTCTAAGTCTTTTTCAGACATGGAGTTACTAAGCTAAATTTCTCCGATCCTGTGTTCGTGTGGCCATTAGGTTTTTCTTTTGACAAAAGGGTAGTCTGTGACCCTTATACCTACTTCACTGCTTATTGGCTGGGCAGTCTCACCTTGAACCTCTTGTTAGGATGAAGACTAAGAAACCATAAGAAAGAAACCCTTCATACAGTGGCTTATATATCAAATAATAGCTGTGATGTGAGCAATTTGGGTCATTAGAGAAGCTTTGTTCCATTTGGTTATCCAGGGACTCAGGTCCCTTCCATCTTATAGCACGGCCATTCTCCTAGGACATTGTTTTCATCTGCTCCTTGATGCAGGGCCACTGTCAAATCTATTCTAGCTCTAGCCATGGGAAAAGGAAGAAGAATATATAAGAGGCACCTCAATATCTTAACTGACCTGGAAGTAGGATTGATCATGTGTACCAAGATTTAATGAGTCAAAACGTAGACACAGGACCGTAACTAACTACAAGGGGGCTGGGAAATATAGTCTAGTTGAGCAGTCATGTGCCCAACCACAACTCCATTTCTATGTGAGAAGGTATGTACAGACTTTGGTGACAACTATCAGTTTCTACTACTAACCACATTGTCTTAGAAACTTTCTTTTTTTTTTCTCTTAGACACTTTCTTTTTTTTTTTTTTCCTTAGACACTTTCTACCATTCATTCATTCATTCATTCATTTGTCCATTCATAAAACTTCATGAGAACTTAGTGTCAGGCATTGAGATACATGCTGGAGGAATGCAAAGGTTCATGAGACCAGGACCATACAATGAAACAACTGAAAATCCAGTATATTGAAGCTTCTTTGGATTTGAATTATGCTATCTAGGGTATTAAGATACCTAGCCACCTGTTATTTTTGTGTTTGGTCAGTATATCACCAATATTCTCTTCCAAATCCATGATCAACATGTTAAAAGGTGAGATGTGAGAATAGAACCTTTGGCAGCCACTAGGAACTTCCCCCTGGGTTGATGTGACTCAGCAATGAGTTGCTATGAGGTAAAGATATTCAACCATAAAAATCCAGCCAAATCTCATTCAGTCCATCCTCAATGATACCTTAACAGACTTTGTCAGTGAACTACTTTTCAGATTCTCTTTGGCTACCCCATTCCCTGCTCTACCATCCAGATATCTCTATCAGAAATGAGATTCAAATGGTCGGGTGTTACTGGTCCTGAGAGAACCTTCCCCCTCATAAGTACCATGTCAGCCTTTTAGTCTTTATAAATAGTTCTTTCAATAAACTGCTCTAGAATCTTGCCTCACAAATTACGCATTAGTTTATAGATACAGAATTCTTTGCCCGTTAAAAAATTCAGACCACTTGGTCTGGTCATGCTTATACCATCTCTCATAAATTTCACAATTCTTCAGAGTTGTTAAATACAATCTCATGTCTAACTTTTTCCAGAGTCCTGGGATATAACTGATTCAAGCTGAAGAATTTAAAATAAAAAGACCTGTTCCTCTCTTTAAGACTCACATATCTCTATCTCCAAATCATTCTTAACACCTTCAAGTCCAAAGATCATTCTTAATAGAGAAGAATCAGAAAAATGGATTTGGGTTGAGTGGGGTTGCTTTCTCTATCATCTTTCTTTCTTTCTTTCTTTCTTTTTTTAACTCATGAGAGACAGAGAGAGAGGCAGAGACACAGGCAGAGAGAGAAGCAGGCTCCATGCAGGGAGCCCAATGCGGAACTCAATCCCAGGACCCAGGATCATGACCTGAGCCAAAGGTAGATGCTCAACCACTCAGCCACCCACGTGCCCCTCTCTATCATCTATTAACATGACATCATCTGCCCTGAGTAATATCTTTTTTCCTCACTATATTTGATACTGCCTTTCTTAAGCTTAGGATGTTACGAGAGCTTATACTCTCCCAAATCAAGCATTACAAAAACCTCTTACTCTTTGTCCCTCATATCCCCACTCAATAGTTTATCCTGTTTTTCTCCCACTGGAGTGGTCTAATCTCCTGGGTTCATATTTTCTGTGTTCCCTTGGCTTTTTGCTTACTTTGTGGCCAGATTTTTGAGAATCAGGGCTAAACTACACGGTGCGTGCGTGTGTGTGTGTGTGTGTGTGCGCACGCATGTGTGAGAGAGATAAAGTCTATGTGATGGGAGAGCATGGATGGCTTAGTTGGTTAGGCTTCTGCCTTCTGCTCAGGTCATGATCCCAGGGTCCTGGGTTCGAGCCCTATGGCAGGCTTCCTGCTAAGCAAGGAGCCTGTTTTTCCCTCTCTCCTATGCTTGTGCTTTCTCTCTCACTAACTCTCTCTCTCAAATAAAAATAAAATCTTAGAAAAAAAGTCTGTGTGGGTCGCCTGGGTGGCTCAATGGTTGACCATCTGCCTTTGACTGAGGGCGTGATTCCGGAGTCCTGGGATCAAGTCCCACATTGGGCTTCCTGCCTGGAGCCTGCTTCACTTTCTGTGTCTCTCATGAATAAATAAATAAAATCTTTTTTTAAAAAAGAAGTCTATGTGACAAACCTTTCACTCTTACTTGTTTAGGTATTTCCCTTTTGACACTGCAAGATCCATAAAGCCAAGGTACTGTCTTATTCACCATTGTATCCCTAGCATCTAGTACAGCTCTTGATGTTAATTAACATGCTTCATAAATAGCTACCAAATAAATGACCACCTGCAAAGCACTTGCAAGTAGCATTTCTTGCTACAAACCCTCAGATGACTCATGGTCAAACTAAGTAACAAATAGGCAACATGTTTCCATGGCTTACAAAAAAATATTGCCTTCAGAATATGTCCCCTTTTATTCTCAAATAGATTAAATAGTAGACAGAAAATTAAGACAAGGTATTTTGATCTTCAGCAATCCCCTAGCATTTCATTTCTCTTTCCACTGAGAGCACCCTTTTTCACCTAGTGATTCCATGGATTTTTCCTTTTCTTAACTAAAACAGACATTAAGATAAAATATTTATCGAGTGTTTGATATTTCTCATTCCCAGTGCTAAGACTCTCATTTGCATCTCTTCATGTATCCATGACATCTCCGTGAAGCAGGTATGATTATTCCTATATTTCAGATGAGAAAGTGAGACATGGAAGTTTAGAATCAGTGTCAAGTTTCTGGTTCATAACAAGTGCTCATTAAGTAGTAGCTATTATTATTATTAGTTTCTTATTGTAGAAGTGCCCCAAGAGAGGTAGGAAGAAAATGCTTTTGTAGTTCAGTGAAAAACATGGTGATGAACTGCCATGTGCAGTCATTGTGCCAGAGATTGGGTGAAGGTAATGAAAAAATGAGCAAGACAGTTTTTATTCTCAGAGAATTGTGTGTGTGTGTGTGTGTGTGTGTGTGTGTGTGTGTTTGCAGAATAAATAAGGCAAAAATGTCCTAAAAATTATCCTGGGACACGAAAGCAGAGGAGGGAAGACGATCACCAACCCCATGAAGGAGATTATATCTGAAACGAACTGGCAAGTAGAGTTAGAATTTCCTGTGCATGCAAAGGCAGAGAGGTGGGTGAGAGGGCAGGGCACAACCAGGAAATGGTGGACTGTCTGGTGGCTGTGATTTCCTGTGCCTTCCGTCATTTGGTTATAGTTTTAAGCTCTGGTCCCCCTCAGGTTTTGGCCTGTTAAGATACTGTCCTGTCCCTCCCCCTCCCCCCAAGACATGTTATCCAATAACATGGTGTCTGCTCTTGCCCCAGAACTTGGCTCAATACCAACGCCTGCCTTGAGTTAGCAGGAACCTCTACTCTAATTCTCAATCCTAGTTACCTAACCTCTTTTCCTCTTTCTTGGCCTACTTCTCAGGCCCTCCTCCCTACCCACACAGTCTATTTTGATGGACACAGGGGAGTAAAATAGACCAGTTTTACCTCTATTTCAGATTTTGACATGATTTGAAGATAATTCTCCCACTTCCCCTGATTTTCTAAGCCAAAGATCTTCAGAGTCATTAGTTTCCCCATGACATGATTTGTGGCTTCATCGTCTTCTGGATGACTCTAGTTTCCACCCTCTACCCCCAAACCTGAAGCTTCCAACTGAGATGGAGAGTTAAAATTCCCATGTATGAATCACTTAAGTAACTCAACCAAAAAACAACAAACTAATAAAATAAATGAAAGCAGCCTAAAAATTAATGGCATTTTGAGAAGGCCAAAATCAATATTTCAAATAGGGCAAAGAATATATCCTAACCATCTTTGGATGCCTATTTATTGGCACAGTGACTTGAAATTTGGGGGATAGTATTAAAGAAGTTGTATTTTTTTTTTAAGATTTTATTTATTTATTTGTGAGAGACACACAGAGAGAGGCAGAGACACAGGCAAAGGGAGAAGCAGGCTCCATGCAGGGAGCCCGACGTGGGACTTGATCCTGGGTCTCCAGGATCACACCCTAGGCTGAAGGTGGCACTAAACCGCTGAGCCACTTGGGCTGCCCAGAAGTTGTATTTCTTAGGTAGGAAACCTTGAGTTATTACAAAGGGATTATGGAAGGTCATGAATATTTAATGCACATAATATATTGCTTTAATGGAAATCTTTGGTTACTTTTGGTTTTTAAAAAGATCTATTCACTTAATTTTAGAGGTGGAGGATGGGCAGAGGGAGAGGGAGAGCGTCCCAAGCAGCTTCCACACTGAGCACAGAGCCTGAAGGCAGACTCAAACCAATGACTCTGAGATTAGAACCCCAGCCAAAACCCCATACTCAACTGACTGAGCCCCCCAGATGTCCCTATATTTGATTTTTAGGTCTCTCTCATTCTCTCTCTCTTGCTTTACTCATTATAAATTACATTCTGCAAAAACTAATTTCTAGACTCCCAGTAGCATATGAAAAGAGTGTGGCTTTTTTTGTCTTATACTTTCCATCATTTTTACTTAGGAGGAAACATAGTTGCTGCTGTTCCTTCAGTATTCTTTTGACATTCACACTTAGACTCATCCTTGATTCAATTGTGGAGTAAGCAGGAAGTGCCGGAGAGTTAATGTTCCTAGAGCAGCCCTCAACCAGCTACAGATTTTCTCTTCCTTGGAGCAACTCTGAGGCATAGTCTGTACTATTGTACAGAATTCACAAGCATTGCTCCAGTTGCCCACAGAGGTACTGACTTGATAACACACTTAATAGGCTTCCTTTCTTTTTCTTTCTCACTCATTCCACTACTGGTATTTCCTGGGCTCATCTTCCAAATAAACTCTTTACCCTTGAATCCTTGATTAGGGTTTGTTTCTCAAGGACAGCCCAAAGCAAGACAATATTTTATATGGATTTCCCACATTTCCTAGTGATAGAACATGATGTGTGGGTTTAGCTCATTTCTTCCTTTGTGCTTTACATATATCTAAGGCTGTGGTGGTAAGGTTATAGAAAACTTCCTTTGTTTTATTAAATTTTAGGCACACTTAAAATCAAACATGTGCTTGCCCCTCAAGGGATTTCAGACCAACAAGGTTTGGATACCTCACAGCAATAAGAGTATTGCTCTTGTGCAAAATTGGCATGACTGGAGCCATTTTAAAATAGAGCTGGAGTGGTCATTGTGGAGAAACTGCCTCACCTGTCTTTCTTTGAACTGGGCAACAATGTTGGACTAGGCAAAATGGGAATTGTTTTAAGTAATTGCTTGAGAAGTCAGCGAGAGAATGACTATCCTGATCAGCAGACTGATGGTTGTGGAATTTTTGAAGATAGAATCAGTAGTTAATCAATGTATCACACACAGTATCTTAGCTTGTTAACACCCAGAGAAAAAAATTTCCTTTTCTATAATTCATCTAATTGTCCCCCTCTCCCTTTTCCTCATTAAAAACCCCTTGCTTGAATCCTACAAATGGGTCACTATATGGGTTTTTACCTGATTCTGTGTTTCCCAATTGTAATTCTTTACTCCCAAAGAAACTCTTATTTGCCTCTCATTGTGGCTCTTTATTCCCAGGTTGACACCTTTAGCCAAGAAGCATTTGGTGGGATAGTACAGCAACTTTATAATCAATAAAAATATTTGGGGGATCCTTTCCCACTCTAGTTCATCATGTACCCTTTGAGAGCTTTCCCTCTGACAGCACAACACAAATGTCCCCTTCCCCTTGTTTGTGATCCCAGTTTCAAAAATAAATGCATTTTTGGTTGGGATAAAGATCAGTTGAGGGATGCCTGAGTGGCTCAGCAGTTGAGCATCTGCCTTCACTTCAGCTCAGGGAGTGATCCCAGGATCCGGGATCGAGTCCCACATCGGGCTCCCTGTGGGGAGCCTGTTTCTCCCTCTGCCTGTGTCTCTGCCTCTCTCTCTCTCTCTCTCTCTGTCTCTCATGAATAAATAAAATCTTAAAAAAAAAAAAGATCAGTTGAATATGTTGATATAAAGATCAGTGTGAGGGAAAAGCTAGTCCATTTTATGATGATTTTCCACATTTAAAAGAAAAGACCAGATTAAGCCACCAGAATAGTCAAAATTTTAGAGGATGATAAAGGAAATTTGGCTTTAGACTATTTATACTGACTACATGGGGCATTTTGCTTTGAGCAGAAAGCACACAAACAAGGCTTATGAATGAATAAAAATTTTTCATTGTAGGCATGGACAAGGAAGTAACAGTTTGGCAGTATGTTTTTGAAAAATTAACTCAGGGACTGACAGCTGGATTATTAAACATGAATTTTCACAGGGAGCAAACACACATCTATTTTCTTTCATTTGAAAACTTTGTTCGTTAGTGAAACAGCTCATTTAGATTTCCCTAAAGAAAAGCCTGCTATGCAAACTCTCAGAGTCAGGCTTGCACTTCAGAATTCTTAAAAACTTGCCCCAATGATGAAGAAGATTAATTACCGTCATCCAGTGAACACCAAGACACAGGTGAGGCCAAGAAGAAAGCTGGAGGGGGGACCACAGGAAAATTGTAGGCAAGTTGAAGTTCACCATCAGATGCCCTTCCCCATTTTATTTTACAGTTACCATTTCTGACTACCTCCTGCCAGCCAAGACATCCCCCAAAACTTCTTAGCCCCCAAATAGATCCATATGCAGTAAGAATAACACCAAAACCCTAAGAAAATCACCCCTGGAAATGCAAGACTTTCAGTTGCCCTGTATGTGTCATGAAAAAGGTAGTTATCAATCCTCCTAAATAAGGATTGTTCCAGAGAGAACTGAGTCCCCTGGGATCTCTGGGAGAAGGGATGGTGCTCATATGTATGACAAATGAATACTCATGAGGCATCTTTAGAACAAGTAATGGGCAAAACTAATTGCCGGTGACTAATGAGAGTGGGAAGACTCTCAGGGCAGCTAAGTCCTTGAGCATGTGGATTAACACTCAAAACAGAAAGTCTAAGCAAAGTATGGGCACCCGTGATCAACAATTCCCAAGACTAATGTCAATGCCACAAATGCAGAATTTCTCCAAATGGATCAAAGATCTAAAAAATATTTTGAAAAAAACAATAAAATAGGAGTAAATTCCTTTATAACCTGGGAGTGATGAAAGACTTTCTAATTATGACTCAAAATCTAGAAGCCACAAAAGACTAGTTTACATATTAGACTACATTAAAAAAAAAACCCAAAACACCAAGGGTGCTTGGGTGGCACAGTTGGTTGGACATTTGACTCTTGATTTTGGCTCAGGTTGTGATCTCAGGGTTGTGGGATCGAGCCCAGCATGGGGCTCCTTGCTCAGTGCAGAGTCTGCTTGGGATTCCCTCTTTCCCTTCCTCTGCCACACCTTGCCCTGCTCATGCACTCTCTCTCTCTCAAATAAATAAATCTTAAAAAAAAAAAAAACCTTTTGCCTGGTTAAAAATATAATAAAACACATCCATATTTTACATATGCAAAAGATAAGATTAATTCAGAGTGTCGGGGCACCTGGGTGGCTCAACAGTTGAGCGTCTGCCTTCAGCTCAGGGTGTGATCTCAGGGTTCCCAGATCAAGTCCCACATCAGGCTTCCTGTGTGGAGTCTGCTTCTCCCTCTGCCTGTGTCCCTGCCTCTCTCTCTTTCTCTATCTCTGTGTGTGCGTGTGTCTCTCATGAATAAATAAATTAAAAAAAAATTCAGAGTGTCAACAAATGCCTAACTTGAAAATAGAAAGCTAGAAATAATAGAATAATAGAAATAAATGCTCTAACTTAATATGAAATTGATAGCATAGCTGCAGAGAGATAAAATATTTTTCGAGAAACTTTAGAACATAGAAGTTATGCTCTGCATTCTCAGTGTACATTCTTTGTCATGTTGGAGAAAACCAGAGCATCAAGAAAATGAAGTGTAATTGTCAGGATGAGCGTAGTTTAAAAGAGACAGGGTCCTAGTAATGTTTGTGGGACCTGAAGCAAGAATACAATGGATGCTTATATACCATATGTCTGGATATTTAAAAGTTGTCAGTCAAACTAACACACTGTTAAATAAAATATGTTATCTCCCACTACCTTGACAGATATACTTTCTTCATGACTGGAAAGCCAGGTTTGAATGTAAAATCTTGGACTCTTTGGGCTCCATGTCACACTGTGGCAGCATAGAGGCTTGCCCTCTTTCTCTTCCTATCTTAGGATCTGTCCCACACCATGAGAAGACTCCCATGCATACATGTGAATATCCCACTCCATATATCAAGGCTCCACCTACCTCTTCACAACACAGGGCAATTCTTTGGCCACCCTCATATCATAGTAGAGTGCACACTAGTTGGTGAGTCATAGGGAAGATGTTTGCCCAGGTCCTCGAAGCAGGCTTGAGGCCTTTTGGACAGGAATTTCAAGATCTGGGAGTCTCCAAAATATGATCTAGAACAGAGAGGCACGGGCTTTAAGTGAGCACATCTTCTTGACCCTTTCCTTACTTCTCTTGCCCAGATCTAGGTCAGGATTGAGGGACAATATGGCAAAATGATTTATGATAGCATGAAATTTTATTTATTCCCTTCATATTATCCATTTCCTTTATTTTGAGTAAGCCCTAATATTTCCTTATCTCAGGGACTTCTTACAAGCCAGAAAATTTCATGTGAGATAAGGTGCTCAGGTGAGGTAAGGTGATGGGGCAGGGAGAAACAAGTGGGTTTTTTTTGAGGATGGCAAGAGAGAGGTGGAGAGATTTGTTGTCACCTGGAAATGGAAGTTGGACATCTTGGAGGAGTGGGGAGTCTGTTAGGAAGAAGAGATAGATGTGTGCTGAGGTTGTCATCTTGAACTGTTTGGTGATAATCCTCAAGGTTACTTAAAAGGCTGATGGAGGGATGCTTGGGTGGCTCTGGTTTAGCACCTGCCTTCAGCCCAGGTTGTGATCCTGGAGTCTCGAGATCGAGTCCCGCATCGGGCTCCCTGCATGGAGCCTGCTTCTCCCTCTGGCTGTGTCTGCCTGTCTCTCTCTTGTGTCTCTCATGAACAAATAAATAAAATATTTTTTTTAAAAAAGGCTGATGGAATATGGTTTTTGATTTGGACCATTTGATAATGGAACTCATAGTAATAAGTAGCAGCTTGGAGACTTGGTTCTAAAGAGGAAAAATGTATGACTGATTATGATAAGATTACTGCTTTCATTGTGCTGAAATTTTGGTTATTTTAATTAGTACTACTCATCTGATATCATCATCAGCTCACCATATTGGCAGTGTGGAGATGCCATGCATACATGCAAGGAAATTAGAGAAATTTTTTTTTCCCCACTGAAAATATCTGTGATGTAGATGGTCTTACCTACTAAACAAATGACTCTTTTTTTCCTTGATATAATTCAGTCCTTCCCAGGTTTTACTTGGGGGATAATATTTAATAAATTATGCATATGGGTCCGTGTCTTTTTTACTTAGGAGCTTAGAGTAGGGAGATACAAAGTGTGGTCTCAAAACATCTGTGGACTGATGATGGTACACAAACTGCAAGTTAATACTCCCAGCAAGTAAGTAGAGTGATTGGGAGAAAGAGCCTTAGAAGCCTTTAAAAAATACAACATGGGGATTCCTGGGTGGCTCAGCGGTTTAGCGCCACCTTCAGCCCAGGTCCTGATCCCGGGGTCCTGGGATTGAGTCCCACGTCGGGCTCCCTGCATGGAGCCTGCTTCTCCCTCTGCCTGTGTCTCTGCCTCTCTCTCCCTCTGTGTCTCTCATGAATAGATAAATAAAATCTTAAAAAAAAAAAAAAAAACATGAATGAACCTTGAAAACACACTAAGTGAAATACACAAAAGGACAAATATTGTATAATTTCACTTACATGAGGTACCTAGAAAAGGCAAATTTAAAGAGACAGTAAATAGAATGGTGGTTATGGTTGAGGGGAAGAAGGAATGCTTAAAATGGCAAATTTTATGTTATATGTATTCTATCATAACAAAAAGTACAGAAAAAATTTTTAATTGAACCTAATAAAAAATCTAGTAAAAATCTATTAAAAAATCTATAAAAATTCAAAACTATAATGATTACAATTCAAAAAATAAATCAGGTCCTGTATCTTGCATGTCTTTAGGTTTTTTTTCCCTATTTGATTATTATAGGGATTTGTTTCTATTGGATTTGCACAAAAAAATTGGTCCACGATAGATCAAACTTAAATACAAAGGAGACAAAATCAACTTAGTCGTTCAGTACAGATACTTAGCTATGCACTGTGCTGTATACTGAACTGTGTGGAAGTCCTAACCCGCCGGGTTGACTATATTTGCATAAGGAAGTCATTAAGGTTAAATGAGGTCGTAAGAGTGTGCACTGATTCCATAAGAGGGACACCAAAGAGCTAGCATCTCTGTCTGCCATGCAAAGTCACAGTGAAAAGAAAGCCATCTACAAGCTAGGAAGCGGTCTCATCAGGAAATGAATAGCGCATTGATCTTGGACTTCCCAGCCTCTGGAACTGTGAAAAAAGAAATTTCTATTATTTAAGCCACCCAGTTTGTTGTATTTTGTTAAGGCAGCCGGAGCTGACTTACAGGTACTGACTTAGAGGATCAGCGTGAAGTCCTAGCTGCTGGTCTGTGATCTGCCTTCAACACCAAGGTAGCGTGTTGGAGGTTGTGTGTGAACGATAAAAGAACAGCTGAAGATGTCTCTGAAATGTTTTTTTTTTTTTTTTAAACTGAGGCTGGTCTCAGATTTCTTTTTTTCTTTTTTTAATTTTTATTTACTTATGGTAGTCACAGAGAGAGAGAGAGAGGCAGAGACACAGGCAGAGGGAGAAGCAGGCTCCATGCACCGGGAGCCCGATGTGGGATTCGATCCCGGGTCTCCAGGATCGCGCCCTGGGCCAAAGGCAGGCGCCACCCAGGGATCCCGGTCACAGTGTTTTAAAGGGAGAAGTGTACTGTTGAATAATAATGTCAGTGCTAACTAGAAGATGTTAAATCCTATGTTTTTTTTAAAATATATTTTTTAAAGATTTTATTTATTTATTCATAGACACAGAGAAAGAGAGGCAGAGACACAGAGGGAGAAGCAGGCTCCATGCAGGGAGCCCGATGTGGGACTCCATCCCGGGTCTCCAAGATCACACCCCAGGCTGCAGGCGGCGCCAAACCGCTGCGCCACCGGGGCTGCCCTTTTTTTTTAGGATTTTATATATTTATTTGAGGAGAGAAAGGGAGAACACAAGTGTGGGGGAGGGGAGGGGCAGAAGGAGAGGCAGACTCCCCACTGAGCAGGGAGTGGGACTTGGGGCTTGATCCCAGGGCCCCGGGATCCTGACCTGAGCCAAAGGCAGACATTTAACCACCTGAGCCATTCAGGCACCCCAATCCTAATCTTTTAGAGGGTTTGTAACCCTCATTTGAACAAGTGTTCATATTGGTTGAAACAGTGAGCTTTTATTTAGACTGAATGGAAAACAAAATTATTATTGAAAAATTGGCTGCAATTCTAGGATAAGTCATATGCTATTATCTCTCACAATGAAAGAAGAGAAGAACCACTTCTGTTTTGATCAAAAGACTCAGGGCACTATGAAGCAATTTAATCCAACTCTATACTGGGTGCATTTTATATAGAATTGAGTGTGAAAGCTACTTCTTTTTGAGTCATTTAATAGTGACTCATTCAAACTCTAGAGAAGTGAGACCTTGATGGCCCAGGGAAATAAAAATATGTAGTCCTTCATCTGTGAAGGTGCCATCAGAGTTTGTTTCCTGAATTAGTCCAAGGTTTGGTGTTCTCTTGATCAATTTTCCTTTCTAGCCTGATCCTTCCTGTCGCCTGTCACAACATCTGTAAAACATTCTCTAGGATCAAGGGTAGGGATTGTAGACAGGAGATAGAGCATTTCATTTTATTTTTTTAAATTTTATTTATCTATTCATGAGAGACACAGAGAGAGAGAGAGAGAGAGAGGCAGAGACACAGGCAGAGGGAAAAGCAGGCGCCATACAGGGAGCCCGATGTGGGACTCGATCCCGGGACCCCAGGATCATGCCCTGGGCAGAAGGCAGGCACTAAACCGCTGAGCCACCCAGGGATCCCCAAGCATTTCATTTTAATGTTGAATAACATTCCATTTTATGTATATATATATATATATATGTTATGATTTATGTATCTAATTTACCATCTGTGACTATCTGGATTGATTCCTTTATGTGTTAATACAAATATGATTCTATCTATAGGATTATAAATGTCTTCTAGTACATGTACAAGAGTTTTCCAGGATATATTTCCAGATATAGAGTAAATGGGTGGTGGTACATTATATTTTTAGTAGATAATACCAGTCTTCTAAAGCGGATGGTTGAAAGACCATTAGTTCTTATTATCAATCTGTAAATTATTTTAGGGTTTCATGTGAATAATAGTCATTTTTCTGAAACCTTAGATCTTTGAGTCGTTTACCTTAGCTTCCTGCACTGGCTAAGGACCTCCAGTACAATGTTAAAGAAGTAATAGTAATGAACTTTTCTGTGCTCTGATAGTAGAGGAGATACTTTTGGTATTTTGTCATAAGTGATATTTGATACAGGTTTATTGGGCAGCCCTGGTGGCACAGCGGTTTAGCACTGCCTGCAGCCCAGGGCTGATCCTGGAGACCCTGGATCGAGTCCCACGTCGGGCTCTCTGCATGGAGCCTGCTTCTCCCTCTGCCTGTGTCTCTGCCTCTTTCTCTCTCTGTGTCTCTATGAATAAATAAATAAAATCTTTAAAAAAATGATATAGGTTTATTTTTTATAGAGATTGATTATCAGGACAAAGAAGTTTCTTTTTATTCTTATTTGTTAAAAATGTATGTTGTTTTTATAAACCAAAGCTTTATCATTTTAAATATATGATACATACCAATATCAATAATTTAAACTGTACAGAGTAATACAAGGAATAATTTTAAAAATTACTGTATTCTCCATCACTAAGTTAACTGCTAACTTTTTTTCATATTTTAATTTTTAGTATGAAAAATCTTAAACCTACAGAAAAGCAGATAGAATAGTATAATGAACTCTTATATACCAGTCATATACCAGTCATTTGATTTGATTGACATTTTGACATGTTAGTGTCATTTGTTTGTTTGTTTGTTTGGTCATCGGTTTTTTAATTCTGAAGTCTTTTAAAGTAAATTTAAGATATGGTGTTTCACACTTTAAAATATTTATTTTGTTATCCAGCTCGCAAAAATAATACTTCTTATAAGGCCGCAATCACTTTTAGCAAAATTGACAAAATTGCCTTAATTTAATACAAGAGTTCTTGACAAGTGAAAATTTTTTCTTGGAAGGGTATGTGAAAAGAATCTTATTCTTTTTAAAGCACGCATATACATACAGTACATACACAGAAATACAGTATATCTGTGGAATTAAAATTTCTTTTAGGAGTTAGTTAGGAAAACAATGTCTAAAAAGGTAACTTGTGGAGTGCCTGGGTGGCTCAGTTGATTAAATGTCTTGTCTGACTTTTTTTTTTTTCTTTTTTTCTTGTCTGACTCTTGATTTCAGCTCAGGTCATAATCTCCAGGTTGTGAGATGGAGCCCCCTGTTGGGCTCTGTGCTCAGTGGGGAGTCTGCTTGAGATTCTCTCTCCTTCTCCCCCTTTGCTCCCCTCTGCCCTCCCATGCATGCTCTCTCTCTCAAATAAATAAATAAATCTTAAAAAAAAAAAAAAGTTCCTCTGTGAGTTCCTGTCCAAATTGTCCCAATTTCCTCCAAAAGATTCTTTCAGCTGATACTTATGGATGCTGGAGTCCTTAGTGAGACATATGCATTGCAAATATTTCTTTTTTTAATTTTTTTTTTATTTTTATTTTTTTATTTTTATTTTTTTTTAATATTTCTTTTTATATGTCTTGCCTTAGCCTTTTAATTTTTCTAATGGGATATTCTAGAGAAAAAATGAATTTTGATGAAGTTCACTTTATCAACTTACTATTATTATTATTATGGTTTGTTCTTTTTGTACTCATTTAAGAAACACTTGCCTACCATGAGCTGACAAATATTTTCTCCTACCTTTTCTTCTAAAAGTCCTATATTTTAGCTTTTACATTTTTTTAAATTTTATTTTTTTAAAGATTTTATTTATTTATTCATGAGAGACACACAGAGAGAGAGAGAGAGAGAGAGAGAGGCAGAGACACAGGCAGGGGGAGAAGCAGGCTCTATGCAGGGAGCTTGACACAGGACTCGATCCCGGGACTCCAGGATCATGCCCTAGGCCACAGGCAGGTGCTAAACCGCTGAGCCACCCAGGGATCCCCAGCTTTTACATTTTAATCTACAATTTATTTATTTTAATTTTTGTATATAGTGTGAGGTAAAGGTTAAGGTTTATATTTTTCAGTTGGATATCCAGTTGTTCTAGCATTGTTTGTTGAAAAGACTTTCCTTTCCCCACCTTGAATTGGCTTGGCACCTTTGTTGAAAGTCAAGTAACATATGTGTGAGGGTCAATTTCTGTATTCTCTATTTTGTTCTGTAGATCTTTGTGTCTATCCTTATATTAATATGATAACTGTTTTAACTACTGTAGCTTTAGAGCAAGCCTTGAAATTGGGAAGTGTGAGTCCTCTAACTATTGTTTTCAAACTTGTTTTGGCTTTTCTAGATCCTATGCATTTCCTTATGAACTGTAAAGTCATCTTACCAATTTCTCAAAAAAAGATTTTTGAGAGTTTGATTAGTATCATATTGAGTTTATAGATTAATTTGGTAGAAAAATGTGATTTTACCATTATTGAGTATTCCATATACCAAAAATGGTATATGTTTTACTTATACTTTGAGTAAGTTCCTGGTAAAACAGAAACAAATCCCAATATATTTTCCTTGTGGCAAGGTTGTACATATTATGCGAGTCTATTTGGTTCTAAAAATTCTGGGATACTTTTCCGAGAGTATCCAGCAAAGCCAGCTGGATGCCAGCAAAGCACCAGTGCTAGACTTAACTCTTCCACTGTCTACCCTAAATCATTATGTTTGGCAGGTTGGAACTAAGCAAGAATTAGAGTTAAGGATTTATATCTGCACTACATACTGGCTTAGATTTTCTTTTTTAAGAAAAATATATTAAAGAAAAAATTTTTAAGTAGACTCTACACCCAATGTGCAGCTTGAATTCATGACCCCAAGATCAAGAGTTTCATGCTCCACTGACTGAGCCAGCCAGGAGCCCCTAGATTTCCTTTCAACAGACTTTGGAGATTTAATTAAAATAATTGTGAGTGTCATAATGAAGTCTCTTAGTATTAACCTTACCCAGAACTATTCATTCTGCCCTGTATATAAAATAATGCTATGAAATACTCAACTCAACAAACTGAGGGGTAGGAAATGTGCGATGTCTATCTGGATAGGTTTTTCCATAAAGACACAGAGCACAAGAACTTGGAAACATAATTTGCTTAGATGTTTGATCAAATTCTATGTCATGTAACACTGAGACACACTGATCTCTCACTTAGTGGCACAGGTTATCTTTAAAATATAAGATACTGGGGCAGCTGGGTGGCTCAGTTGGTTAAGGATTTGCCTTTGTCTTAGGTCATGATCCCAGGGTCCTGGGATGGAGCCCCACATAGGGCTCCCTGCTCAGGAGGGAGTCTGCTCGTCCCTCTCCTGCTCCTCCTGCTTCTGCTCTCTCTCTGTCAAATAAATAAAATCTTTAAAAAATATGTAATAGACCAATTAAAAAATTTAAAATTTTTTCTTTTCCATGAGAAGTATCTAAACGAATAATATTGAAATGTCAATAGGAACACAGCTCAGGTGGGGTGCTTGGGTGGCTCAGTTAAGCGTCTGGCTCTTGATTTCAGTTCAGGTCATGATCTCAGGGTTATGATCTCAGGGTCATGAGACTGAGCCCTCTTTTGAGCCCTGTGTTGGGCATGGAGCTAGTTTAAGATTGTCCCTCTCTCTGTGCCCCTCCCCTTGCTCTCTCTGTAAAAAAAAAAAAAAAAAAGAAAAAAAAAAGAACACAGCAATCGTTTATTTATATTATTGTTTTTAATCTCTTCCAATTGACAATAATAAATTAACTGCTTATTTTCTGCTCTTGCTCTCTTTAATGATTTCATTTTTAATTTTATTTTTATTCAGGTATGATTGACATACAATATTATATTAGTTTCTTTTTTTTTTTTTATTATATTAGTTTCAAGTGGACAATATGATGATTTGATATTTCTATGTATTGCAAATGATCACCACAATAAATCTAGTTAACATCTGTCACCACATGTAGTTGATGAATTTTTTTTCTTGTGATGAGAACATTTAAGATTTATTCCTTTAGCAACTTTCAAATGTGTAATACAATAGTATTAACTATAGTAGCCCTGCTATATATTATATCCCCATGACTTATTTATTTTACAGCTGGAAGTTTGTATATTTTGATCCACTTTACTCATTTCACCCACTCCCTGCCCCCATCTTTGGCAGCCACCAATCTGTTCTCTGTATCTATAAGTTCAGGTGTTTTTTTTTTAATTATATCATATATATATACCATATATCATATATATATATATATCACAATATTTTTATCCATTTATCTATCAGTGGATTCTTAGGTTGTTTCCATACCTTGGCTATTATGAATAATGCTGCAGTGAATGTGGGGGTACACATAGGCTGAAATGAGGGATGGAAAAGATATTACATGCAAATGGAAACTAAAAGAGAGCAGAGGTAGCTATAGTTATATCGACAAAATAGACTTTAAGTCAAAAACTATAACAAGTGGGATGTCTGGGTGGCTCAGCGGTTGAGCCTCTGCCTTTGGCTCAGGGCATGATCCTGGGGCCCAGGGATCAAGTCCCACATCAGACTCCCTGCCAGGAGCCTGCTTCTCCCTCTGCCTATGTCTCTGCCTCTCTGTCTGTGTCTCTCATGAATAAGAAAATAAATAAATCTTTTTTAAAAAAAAGTGTTTTCTTGGTTCCTCTCTCTTTTTATCTTTGCTTATTTATTTTGTTTCTTAAATTCCACATATGAGTGAAATCATGTACTATTTGTCTTTCTCTAATTTGTCTTAGCATAATACTCTCTAGCTCCATCCATGTTGTTGCAGATGGCAAGATTTCATTGTTTTTTTTATAGCTGAATAATATCCCATTGTGTATGTGTGTGTGTGTGTATATATATATATATATATATATATATATATATATGGGGTTCCTTTTTCTCCACATCCTGACAAACACTTGTTGTTTCTTGTATTTTTGATTTTAGCCATTCTGACAGGTGTGAGGTGACATCTCATTATAGTTTTGATTTGCATTTCCCTGACGATGAGGTGATGTTGAGTATTTCGCATGTCTGTTGGCCGTCTGTATGTCTTCTTTGGAGAAACATCTGTTCATGTCTTCTGTCCATTTTTTAATTGGATTATTTGTGTTTTTTGGCGTTGAATTGTATAAGTTTTTTATATATTTTGGATACTAACTCTTTATTGGGTATGTCACTTGCAAATATCTTCTCCCATTCAGTAGGTTGCCTTTAGTTTCATTGATTATTTCCTTTGCTGCATAGAAGTTTTTAATTTTGATGTAGTCTCAATAGTTTATTTCTGCTTTTATTTCCCTTGCCTCAGGAGACATACCTATAAAAATGTTGCTATAGCCAGTATCAGAGAAATTATTGCCTGTGCTCTCTTTTAGGATTTTTATGGTTTCAGGTCTCACATTTAGGTCCTTAATCCATTTTGAGTTTATTTTTGTGTATGGTGTATGAAAGTGGTCCAGTTTCATTCTTTTGCATGTAGCTGTCCAGTTTTCCCAGAGCCATTTGTTGAAGAGACTATTTTTCTCATTGTATATTCTTTCCTCTGTTGAAGATTATTTGGCCATATAATTGTCAGTTTATTTCTGGGTTTTCTATTTTGTTCTGTCGATCTATGTGTCTATTTTTATGTCATACCATTTAGATTCAGTCCATCTTTTACAGTGTGGTGGGTTTTAATGAAGACTTTCCAGAAGCCCTAGCTCTCAGTGCCATGTCTCAACTGCTTTTGGTTACAGAGAGAATGTTCTACTGTTCTTGCAGCATGTGCCCAGACATACCAGGTAGTCTTTTTTACTCTGGAGTCTTGCCACTTTACATGGCAAGAACAGGCCAAGGTCATGTGCTCAGATTTCCCAATCCTGTCTTATAGTTTCTGTCCTCCCCTTTCTTTTAATTGTCTCTCAGGGAGGTGCAGGCATAGGACTTAGATACTCTCCCCCTTTCAGAGAACACATTCATCTCTAAGATATAAGCTGTATTTGCCTCCCTACTGATTATTTCTTTATTCATGTCCCAAGGAATCTTTATTAAAAAAATTTTTATTGAGGAGTGCCTGGGTGGCTCAGTGTTTGAGTGTCTGCCTTCAGCTCAGGGCATGATCCCAGGGTCCTGGGATCGAGTCCCCACATCGGGCCCCTTGCCGTGGAGCCTGCTTCTTCCTATGCAAGCTACTTATTTAAAAATAAATAATAAAATAAAATAAAATAATAAAATATGTTATCCTAGGCCTGTGTGGGAAATTGTGGAGAAGACTGAGTTGGTTATTTAAATAAAATAGGACTAGCTCCTTTGCATTTGGGAGTGCAGGTTTCCTAAAGAGACTGATCAGCAGAATAACTTGGGGTTCTGGTTTAGAAACTTTAAGATTTTCCAATATCATAATTATTCTTTTTTTTTTTAAGATTTTATTTATTTATTCATGAGAGACACACAGAGAGAGGCAGAGACATAAGTAGAGGGAGAAGCAGACTCCATGCAGGGAGCCCAATGTGGAACTCCATCCCAGGGCCCTGGGATCACGCCCTGAGCTGAAGGCAGCCGCTCAACTGCTGGGCCACCCAGGCGTCCCTCATGATTATTATTATTACACCTCCCCAAGCTGGAAACCAAAGTGTAACTATTTCTCAGCATCAAACAAATGACAAGTCAATACAAGAAAGAGTAAACCATAGATTGTTATGGCTAGAGGAGAATACCTTACAGTTTATTTCAGAACCAAGATCTAAAGGATTTTATGAGACACAAAGTTCTGTATAAAGTATTATTTTGTGGACCTTATTTGTTATAATCATGGTATAATACAAAATAGATGCTTTCAGTTATGATCTGCCTGGGGGAAATGGTGGATGGACAGTGAAAGGGAATGTTGATATTTATTAGCCATTTGGTATAATGGAAAAAGCACTGAATTTATAAATTAGAAGAGCTGGATTTATTGCAAGTTAATTATATGATCTTGGATAAGTCACTTGGCCCAGTGGCTCTCAAAATTTAATGATTCTTAAAGAAGCACCTGGAAGGGTTGTTAAAACACAGATTCCTAGGTCCCATCCCTTAGAGACTGTGATTTACTAGGCCTGGAATAGGGCATGAGATTTTGAATTTCTAACAAGCTCTCAGGTGATACTGATGCTGCTGGTCTAGGGTCCATATTTTGAGGAGCAAAGAAGTCTGGGACTAGGCTCTCCTTATTTTCAAAAGGTGTCTACTATGCTAGATGATTATTCAGGTCTCTCCTGGCCCCATAAAATTTTCTGAGGTTCAGTTTTGTTCTATCTGCCCTGCTGAAAGTGTCTGTGATTTTTCTTTCTTTCTTTCTTTCTTTCTTTCTTTCTTTCTTTCTTTCTTTCTTTCTTTCTTTCTTTCTCTTTCTTCTTTTTTTAAAGATTTTATTTATTTACTCATGAGAGACACACACAGAGAGAGAGAGAGAGAGGCAGAGACACAGGCAGAGGGAGAAATAGGCTCCATGCAGGGAACCCGATGTGGGACCCGATCCTGGGTCTCCAGGATCATGCCCTGGACTGAAGGCGATGCTAAACCGTTGAGCCACCCGGGCTGCCCTGATTTTTCTTTCTAATGGAGATGGCTAATGGTAGGTCATAAATGAAATCATTGAAGGAGCAACTGTCCTAGGGAAAATTTGTTGCTGTAAAAGTATTAAGCATTAGCAACAAGTGGCTACTTAAATATTTTATATTCAATTTATGGTTGGGTTTCCTAAATGAAATTTTAAACTTCCTCTGGAAGGCCTGAGTTTGAGTATTAACTCTGCCACCTACTAACCCCATGACCTTAACCTTTCTTAGTTCCTTCATCTGTAAAATGGGAAAACCAATTCCAAGTCTTTCCTATATTGGTGGTTCCTAGAATATAAACTCTTTTTTTTTTTAATTTTTATTTATTTATGATAGTCACAGAGAGAGAGAGAGAGAGGCAGAGACACAGGCAGAGGGAGAAGCAGGCTCCAAGCCCTGGGAGCCCGACGTGGGATTCGATCCGGGGTCTCCAGGATCGCGCCCTGGGCCAAAGGCAGGCGCCAAACCGCTGCGCCACCCAGGGATCCCTGGTTCCTAGAATATACACATGAAGCCACCTTGTAGGATGCAAGGAGTGTACAAATATAAGGAGTGACTGTGTGCCAGGCATAGTGGATAGGAATCACAACCCCAGGGCACTGAGCCAGTTCCAGGATGATTCATTAGCGGCCATGTGGGCCTCTTAACAACACTTCCACAAGCAGGAGGGATCATTGTTCCGGCTCCGTGGCTTACTTTGTCCACAGGAGTGTCTGTTACATACTTTTCATGGCCTGGCACTGAAATAGGAGAAATAGGGAGCAGATAACGGTATGAGTCAGGGAAGCAGCATGACTGTGAGTATTATGGAAGAAGAAATCTATTAGAAGAATTAGATCTTGGCAGTGGGGAGGAGCTGAGACAATAGGAGCTGGGAGCTGAAGGGCCATGGGAAGATCACTAACTGTACCGGTGAATGAATCAGAGGTTCCAAGGAAACCCTGGTTTTTGGCATATCCAGTAGTTATAGTCTGATCACAAATGGGAGCTGATAGAGTAGTCATGGGAAACTGTTGGCTCTTTGTAGCCACTGCGTCTGTGAATTGCAGAGAAGCATATGGTGGTGAGCCGGGGATTGCTATTAGTCAGCAGAGGCAGAGAGCTGGAGGCAGAGGTGAGGAGGGTGAGGACCAGCTGGAACCTGCTGATACCTCTGCATCTGTATCTCACTACCTCTAAGCAACGGTGACCTCGGAGCATAATGGGTGCTGCTTCCTTCTGCCTTGCAAATCTTATACAAGCTCACCATTGGTTTACTCTAACTTAGAACTGCATAGAAAAGGAGATTTTGGAGAACTTAATTCCTGGCATAAAAACTTGATGATAGAACAGTCCAGCATGATGTCTGACAGCATTTCAGGAGCATATACTGAATACTGAGTTATCTCCCTATTCAAAGGGGACAAGTCCTCCATCCCTAAAAGAAAGAAAATAGCACTATATTTAAAGAATAAGATATATTCTGGTCCCTGAATAATAAACTGTAGTCATTTAAACATCTTGAGAATGCACATATATATGTAAAAAGTTTGTAGGGACGCCTGGGTGGCTCAGTGGTTTAGCACCTGCCTTTGGCTCAGGGGCATGATCCTGGAGTCCCGGGATCTAGTCCCACATCAGGCTCCCTGCAAGAGACCTGCTTCTCCCTCTGCCTGTGTCTCTGCCATTCTCTCTCTGTGAGTCTCTTATGAATAAATAAATAAAATCTTTAAAAAAAAAGTTTGTAAAAGGCCTTACTTGTGTGGGTATACATGCATAAACAATCACAAAATACAAGCAATTTCCAGATGTAACCAATAGACACACTCATAGGACTCTAATTTATACAAAATGGACTAGCAGGATTAGGAATGCAGGGAACATCACTGCATGGTAAGACAAGTGGGAACAGCTCTGTATGTGGGTCCTGGAGAATGTTTATTCAGTATGCAAACAGTGGGTAAGGCAAAAAGGGTAAAAAATTTGTTGTTCGTGTGTAAAGTATATGTTGTCGATCCTCATTATTTGCAGATACAATATTTTCAAATTCACCACTTGCTAAATCTTACTTATAAGGGAATCCCTGGGTGGTGCAGCGGTTTAGCGCCTGCCTTTGGCCCAGGGCACGATCCTGGAGACCCGGGATCGAATCCCACGTCGGGCTCCCGGTGCATGGAGCCAGCTTCTCCCTCTGCCTGTGTCTCTGCCCCCCCCCCCCTCTCTGTGACTATCATAAATAAATTTAAAAAAAAATCTTACTTATAAGCCCAAATCAATACTTGCAACACTTCTGTGGTAATTCTCTGACATGCAGAGGGAAGCAAAAAATTTTAGTTACCTGACACACATGTTCCCAGCTGAGGTCGAAAAAGGCAATGCTCTGCCTTTTTGTTTCAGCTCTTCTACTGTAACTAAGTGTCTTTTCTGTGGTTGGTTTAGTACCACATTTTTCACATTTTTGTGCTCTGTGTTGGCAATTTTGCTGCTTAAAATGGCCCCCAAGTGTAGCACCAAAGTTCTAATGTTCCTAAGCGCAAAGAAGGCTGTAATGTGTCTTAAGGCTGCAATATGTGTTAGATAAGCTTTGTTCAGGCATGAATTATCATCCTATTGGCCACGAGTTCAATGTTAATGAATCAACAATATATACTAAATAGGGGTCTTTATTTTTTTTTAAGATTTTATTTATTTATTCATGAGAGATACAGAGAGAGGCAGAGACACAGGCAGAGAGAAGCAGGCTCCATGCAGAGAGCCCACTGCGGGACTTGATCCCAGGTCCCCAAGACTAGGCCCTGGGCTGAAGGCGGAGGTAAACCGCTGAGCCACCAAGGCTGCCCCCCCCCTTTTTTTTAAAGTAAAATCTTTCTAAGCAAAGCCCTTCTGAAGAAATAGTCATTAAAACACAAAAACAATGAAAGACTGCTCCAGATTGAGTGCGCTCTTTGCAAATAGCTCATCAAGCCATTTAACTATTTTTAGAAGTTATTAATTTACTTAAGTAATCTCTGCACCACATGTGGGACTCAAACTCACAACTCAAGATAAAGAATCTCTTATGACTGAGCCAGCCAGGCACTCCCGAAGCCACTTAATTCTGCTGGTAACTGGCATTTTTTGGAAATGAATAGATCTTCCCCAGGTCGTGGTGATGCCAACAGCAGGGCTTCGTGAAGAATTCTTGAGATTGTTGGGGAGATTAATGGCATTAATATCCATTAATTAATATCCAGATTAATGGCATTAATATCCATTAATTAATATCCAGAGGGGGATTTCCTTCTGTGGATTTTACTGGTTTGGTTTTTTGTTGTTGTGTTTTTGTTTTTCACATTTAAATCTTTAATGCATTTGGAATTTAGTTTTGAATGTGGTATGAACTAGAGATTCAATTTTATTTTCTTCAACGTGTATAGACAGATGTGCCAGTACCATTTAACAAATAAACTGTGCTTTTCCTATTGAATTTAAATATTGCCTTTATTCTATATTTTTTTCTGGGATCACTCTTCCACTCTGCTGCTTTATTTGCACATGTCTATGCCAATACTATATTATTTTGACTATTGTGGTTTTTTTTTTTTTACTATTGTGGTTTTATAGTATGTTTAATATCTAAAATAAGCCCTCCCACATACATTCTAATCTCTTTAATGATTTTCCTGGGTGTTTAGATGTACATGGACTTCATATGTATTTAAAAATTCCCATTGGGATTATAATGAATATTTTACTGAATTACATATTAATTTTAGGAGAATAACTTCTTATGATACCAAGTCTTTCCATCAAAGAATATCTTTCTATTTGTTCAGATATTATTTTACACCTTCAGTAAGAGTTGGAAAAGACTTAGGTATGATTTAGGACAGAGAGAAGGCCACTATGGCTTGATGAGAAAGCCAGAGTAGAAAAGAAGAGATTACCAATCATAACTTGAAGGTCATTCTCACTCTTCAACATAACTTCATTGAAGATTTATTATGTATTGACGTTAAGGTTTATAACTCAGAGGATATATTTTTCTTATCTCCCTTATTTCCAAGTCCTTGAAGAAACCATCCTATGTATTTCTTGCTGCAGAAGAACTCTTGTTTTCATAACTTGTTAAAGCACTTGTTAAAGATTATCAATGGTAGAGTCAGAAAATAGCATGGTGGCCACCAGGGACTGAGGGGAAGGGAGGAATGGGGAGTTTAATGGATACAAATTCAGTTTGGAAAGATAAAAGTTCTGGAGATGGATGGTGCACAACGATATGAATGAACATATTTAATGGCACTGAATGTACACTTAAAAATGGTTAAAATGATAAATTTTATGTATATTTGTGTATATATATATATATATATATTTTTTTTTTTTTTACCACACACAAAGAACAAGAACAACATGCAGTTCACTGGAAGAGAATCACAGTCGACTTCTGTATGAGGAGGTGAATATGATATTGTTTGTTATGGTTAATATTTTTAGGGAAATCATGCAGTTGTTACTAATCTTCAAAGAAAGGCAGGGATGTTTTTAAAGCTACTGTTTTTCAGTAGCCCACAAGATTTGTTTATATCAGTGTTTAGTACAGATACAAAATGTCTAAGTCTCCAGATAGTGATTCATACTGAACAAGAATAAAGTCAATCTAAGAAAATGTCAAAAAAAAAAAAAAAAAAAAAGAATTGCCATTGAGATGAAAACCAGCAATGAGAAATTTCAAAGATTTGACTGATTTCTGAGAATATATCCATAGTTGGATACTTGAGAAACGATTTTTTGTTCCTGCTTTAAGATACACCTTGGAAAAAAGGCAAAGCAACAGGCATTGTTGGTTTTTGGCATCCTCTCACTTCCTTTCTGCATCCAGTTCCCATATTTTGCCACCTCTTGCCTTATCCTTCATGTGTTCAGTGTCCTTTATGCTCCTCTGATGACTTAAAAAAACCCAGTTTATTTTTATCTTATTTTACTTTTTAAAGATTTTATTTATCTATTCACGAGACAGAGAGAGAGAAAGAGGCAGAGACACAGGCAGAGGGAGAAGCAGGCCCCATGCAGGGAGCCCAACGTGGGACTCGATTCCGGGTCTCCATGATCATGCCCTGGGCTGAAGGCAGGTGCTCAACCGCTGAGCCACCCAGGGATCCCGAAAAAAAAAAAAAACATTTTATTAATAAGGTCTGGTTGATATATCAAAAGCTGTGTGTGTTTAATATATACAACTTGATGAGTTTGGAGGTAAGTATACGCCCATGAAAGTATCATCACAATTTATGACATAAATATATCCATAACTTCCAAGTTTCTTCTTGCCCTCTTTATTTTTTTTTTTTGTGATAAGAACACATAATAGAAGATTTGCCTTCTTAGTAAAGTTTTAAGTATGCAATACAGCATTTTATTTTTATTTTTTTATTTTTAAAGATTTTATTTCTTTTTTTGAGAGATAAAGACAGTGACAGTGAAAGAGCACAAGCTGGACAAGGGGCAGAGGGGAGGGAGAAGCAGGCTCCCCACAGAGCAGGGAGCCTGATGTGGGGCTCCATCCCAGGTCCCCAGGATCATGACCCGAGCTGAAGGCAGACGCTTACCCTCTTGAGCCATCCAGGCAACCCATGATACAGGATTTTAAACTATAGGTGTTATGCTGCACAGAAGATCTCTAGGACTTACTCATGTTGTGTAACAGAAACTTTGTACTCTTTCACTAATACCTCTCCATTTACCCTTCCCCTGAGCCCCTGGCAACCTGCATTCTACTTTCTACTTCTATGAGCTTGACTGGATTCCTTGTACAAATGGGATATCATAGTTTTCTTTCTGTGTCTGGCTAATTTCACTTAGGATAATATCCTCCAGGTTCATTCGTGTTGCAGCAGATGACAAGATTTCCTTCTTTTTTAAAGCTAAATAATATTCCATTATATGTATGTAGCACATTTTCTTTATCCATTCATCCATAAATGGACATTTAGGTTGCTTCTGTATCTTGGCTATTGTGGATAATGCTTCAGTGAACACCAGAATGCAGAGATCTCTTCGAGATAGTGACTTTAGGGCAGCCCGGTTGGCTCAGCGGTTTATCGCCCCCTTCAGCCCAGGGTGTGATCCTGGGGACCCCGGATCAAGTCCCACTTTTGGCTCCTTGCCTGGAGCCTGCTTCTCCCTCTGCCTCTCTCTCTCTCTCTGTGTCTCTCACTAATAAATAAATAAAATTAAAAAAAAAAAAAGAGAGAGAGATAGTGACTTTATTTCCTTTGGATATATTCCAGAAGTGAGATTGCTAGATTGTATGATAATTCAATTTTTTAATTTTTTGAGGAAATTATTCCATAGTTACTATTCTAATTTACATTCCCAACAGTGTACAAAGGGGTCCCTTTTCTCCATATCCTCACTAGCACATAGAAATATTTTTGGTAATAGCATCCTAACAGATATGAGGTTGTATCTTATCATTTTGATTTGTATTTTCCTGATGATGAGTGATCTTGAGCACCTTTTCACATATTGCCCATTTGTATGTATTCTTTGGAGAAATACATATTTGGTTCCTTTGCCCATTTTAAAATTGGACTTATTTTTGCTATTGAATTGTAGGCATTTTTATATATTTTGAATACTAACCCTCTATCAGATATATGGTTTATAAGTATTTTCTTCCATTCTGTAGGTTGCCTTTTCATTTTGTTGATTGGTTCCTTTGCTATACAGTTTAATGCATTTTTAGTTTGATGCATTCATACTTGTTTATTTTTGCTTTTGTTGCCTGTGCTTTTAGATGACTGCAATATTGTGATTTATAAGAAATATATATTCATTTGGTCATTGAGATGACCAAAATATATATTTCTCATTATATGTATTTGGTGTTCATCCACAGTTCCTGGCTAACAGGTCTCAAAACCCTTGGAATTTCCTAAATGATGAAAGCAACAAAGTGTTGTCATGTTAATGAGATGACTTTTGGACTGCACCTCAGGACGGAGCTGGTTGCATGCCGGCATAGCCAGTCTTGTGATTAGAGGGTTTCAATTTTCAGTCACCTCACCCTGACCTCTGAAGAGGAGAAAAAGGCTATGGATTTTATCAATCATGCCTATGTAATGAAACCTCCATGAAACCCAAAACAATAGGATTTGGAGAGCTTCCAGGTTGGCAAATATGTGGAGAATGGGGAACGTGGCACTCTTGGAGAGGGCATGGAAACTCCATGCTCTTTCCCTGTCTCTCTTGCCCTGTGCATCTCTTCCATCTGGCTATTCCTGAGCTATATCCTTTTATAGTAACCCAGTAATCTAGTAAGTAAAATATTTCTCTGAGGGACACCTGGGTGGTTCAGCAGGTGGGTGTCTGCCTTAGGCCCAGGGCCTGATCCTGGCGTCTGGGGATTGAGTACCACATCGGCTCCCTGCATGGAGCCTACTTCTCTCTCTGCCTGTGTCTCTGTGTCTCTTTCTGTGTCTTTCATGAATAAATAAATAAAATCTTAAAAAAGAAAATTTATCTGAGTTCTGTAAGCCACTCTAACAAATTAGATGAATCTAAGGAGTGGGGGTCATAGGATTTATAGCCAGTTGGTCAGAAAAACAAGTGACAACCTAGATTTGTAATTGGCATACTGGGTTGGAGGGGATCATTGGCACCTCCAACCTATAGCCAGTTGGTCAGAAGCACAGCTGATAACCCGGGCTTGTGACTGGCATTTGAAGTTGGTGGGAGTCAGTTCTGTAGGAGTAAGCCCTTAACCTGTGAAACTTGATGGGATCTCTGGAGAAATTGTGTCAGAATTGTGTTGACTTGTAGGACACCCAGCTAGTGTCCAAAGAATTGCTTGCTTGTGTGGGGGGATTGCTCTACCCTACACACTGGAATTGGGTGTCAGAACCCCTTTAGTACCCTAACTAAATCATTGCCAAGGCCAATGTCGTGAAGCTTTCCCTCTATGTTTTATTCTAATTTTATGGTTTCAGGCCTTATGTTTAAATCTTTAATCTTTTCTTTTAGTCTTTAATCCATTTTGAGTTGATTTTTCTGTATGGCTTAAGATAAGGGTATAATTTCATTGTTTTGCATGTTGGATAGCCAGTGTTTTCTCAAAACTGTTTATTGAAGAGATGAATTTTCCATGTATTCTTGGCACTCTTGTCTAAAAGCAGTTGACCATATATATACATGGGTTATTTCTGAGCTCCCTGTCCTGTTCCATTGGTTTATGTGTTTTTCTCTCTGTACCAGACTGTTCTGATTACTGTAGCTTTGAAATATTTTGAGATGAGGAAATGTGATGTTCTCAGCTTTGTTCGTCTTTCTCAGGATTGCTTTGAATATTTGGGGTCTTTTGTGATTTCATATGAATTTTAGTATTGTGTATTCCGTTACTGTGAAAAATGCCATTGGGGATTTGGATCGAAATTGCATTGAATCTGTAGATTCAGTGTGGGTAGTATGGACATTTTTTTTTAAAGATTTTATTTATTTATTCATGAGAGACACAGAGAGAGAGGTAGAGACACAGGCTGAGGGAGAAGCAGGCTCTGTGTGGGGATCCTGATGTGGGACTCGATCCCAGGACTCCAGGATCATGACCTGAGCTGAAGGCAGATGCTCAACCGCTGAGCCACCCAGGCGTCCCTGGACATTTTAACAATATTAATTTTTCCCCTCAGTCCATGAATACAAGATGTCTTTCTGTTTGTGTCTGCTTCAAATTCTCTCTTTATTACCTTATAGTTTTCAGTGTAAAGGTCCTTCATCTCCTTGGTGAAGTTTCTTTGTAAGTATTTTATTCTTTCTGGTGCTATTGTAAATGAAATTTTAAAATTTATTTTTTGAGGGACGCCTGGGTGGCTCAGTGGTGGAGCGTCTGCCTTCAGCTGAGGGTGTGATCCTGGAGTCCTGGGATTGAGTCCTGCATCAGGCTCCCTGCCTGGAGCCTGCTTCTCCCTCTGCCTGTGTCTCTGCCTCTCTCTCTCTGTCTCTCATGAATAAATAAATAAAATCTTTTTTAAAAAAATTCTTTTTTGAATAATTAGTTGCTGGTGTGTAGAAATACAACTGATTTTGTAACCTGCAATTTTGCTGAATTTGTTTATTAGTCCTCATAGTTTTTTTTGTGGAACTTTGATCATTTCTGTTTGAGAGGCAGGCTAGCATTAAAGAAAGAACATGTGTTATGAATTAGAAAGCCTTGAGTTTCAATTCTACTTTGAATTTACATATGATTCTTGGACCTTGAGTCAGTTAATTAACCTCTCTAAGACTTGGTTTCATTATTCATGATATGGGGATGCCCCTTTCATCTAACTTTCTATTACATAGTGTTGTTTTGATGATTACATGAGATAATGAAATTGAAGGCATCAAACCAGGACTTACCATTTTTTTTAAAAAAGATTTTATTTATCCATTCATAGAGACACACAGAGAGAGAGGCAGAGACACAGGCAGAGGGAGAAGCAGGCTCCATGCAGGGAGCCTGATGTGAGACTCGATCCCGGGTCTTCAGGATCAGGCCCTGGGCTGAAAGTGGCGCTAAACTGCTGAGCCACCCAGGGATCCCAGACTTACCATTTTTAAAGCATGTAGTGTGATCAATAAATGGTATTCTACCTCCTTTACTGTTCAGCCTCACCAAGATCTGATTTCCCCTGAAGACTTGGACCATTAATTTATCTCTCCATCTTCTCTCATTTCCAATTTAGCTCCCAACAAAAATGCAGTTTCTTCAGAGTAACTGATCTTAACCACTTCTTTGTTAAAAGCGATCTGGATCAGGGGTGCCTGGGCAACACAGCCAATTGAACACCAAACTCTTGGTTTTGGCTCAGGTTGTGATATTGGGGTCAAGGAATTGAGCTCCACATTGGGCTCCACACTCAGCATGGAGCAGTCTGCTTGAGACTTTCTCTCCCTCTCCTTTTGTCCTTCCCCTCTGGGTCTGAGCACTTTCTCTCTCTCTCTCTCAAATAAATAAATAAATCTTTTTTTTTAAAGTGATCTGGACTAAATTAACGTGCAATAAGAGGAAAATAACATACCTTATTTGCTAAACTGCTTGTTATGATTGTTGTATATTAAAATAAGATCCTTATTAGCCTGACTCTATCTGTAATTACAGGTGTAATGTAAATAAATGTCCCTTGTAAAAAGGTAACTTCTACTCCGTTTTCAGAGTTTCTCTTGTGTTTGTTATTTCTTAAAAATAACTAGCCTAATGTAATCCTTATGCCAAAGAGACATATTTCGGGGTGGCAAATTCTGCTCCCCTACAGGTGTTTACTGCGAGGTTAGTAAATAATAGATGGACATAAAATGAATCTAAAAACATTGGGTAGCTGGATATTTGATGGGAAGAGGAAATTTGGAGCAAATTTATTGAGAGAGGGACATGGGTCTCATATTAGAAGAATAGGATAAGAGTGAGGAGAAGAGAGGAGGTCCAAGCCTGATCAGGAAAAGTGAAGTGTTTCTGTGAGGACTAGGAAGTGATAATGCAATTGAGAAGAAAGGGCTTGTAACACTCATGGCTCTGGCATGGTCTTCTTGGCTCCTGCTTATCTTTCTGAGACAAAACCATATGCCTCCTTCTGAAGCTTGTTCTTGGCTTCCAGAGTGTTCAGAGGTCAATTTGCTACCTTTCAGCTCCCTACTTCAAGAAGTCTTTCCTCACAATACAGTCAGCTCAAGGGTTAATGGTTCTGTAGATTTCCCAAATTTCACAGGACCGAGAACCCCTTTCTATCTGGTTTTCAGTACCCCATTTAGGTGAAGATGGGTAAAATTAAACATTTAGCAGGCTCTTTTCAGTTGCTGAGAAATGAGAGAAGTGCTTTTCTTAGAATCAACCATAATTCAAAATGAATTATATAATGTTTCCAAGAGAATGGTGCTATATAGGTGGTCTTGTCATTACCAGGCCTTATCACTCACAATTATATAAACGTGGAAAATAGCAGTGAGCAAAGGGGCAAATGTAAATTTAGAGAAAGGTGTTTTTGCTTCCATAATGGTTTCTTTCCCCTTGATAGAATTTACTGCAAGCACATCTCTCTGGCTGAAAAAAAAAAATCTACTATTTTTTGGTCATCCATTCGGTGATGACTCATAGTCATCCTTTACAATTTCCAAAATAGGTGATGACCGTAGAGCTCCTGTCCATGCGCCTTTTCATATAACTTTCCATATTAACTTTCTTTTTCTAAGTTTCAGTAAGAATCCAGAGCTAGTGATTTTTAAGTTTTCAAGAACAAGCACATCTTTGGCTATGTGCTTTATAATCCTGATGTGAATTATTTTTTTCTTCAATGATGTGACATTTTATTAGTAGTAGTATTAGTATTTACTTCCAGTAATAGTTACAAAATTTATGAGAACTTTTCACTTTTTTTTTTTTTTGGAAGATTTTATTTATTATTTATTTGACAGAGAGGGAGAGAGAGAGAGAGAGCACAAGCAGGGAGAGCTGCAGGCAGAGGGAGAAGGAGAAGCAGGCTCTCCTCTGAGCCGGGACCCAATACAGGGCTTGATCCCAGGACCCTGGGATTATGACCTGAGCCGAAGGTAGAGATTTAACCAACTGAACCACCCAGGCACCCCAACTTTTCACTTTCTTCCATATATAAGGTGAAAATGAAGAGGCTACGGAGCTAGATATATTTTTTATTTCTCTGTTTTCTTGGAATTTTATCATCTGAAGGTGATTGTACTGAACTCAAATCATTAAAAATAACATTTCTCTGCCAACTATGTGCAGGATAATGTGGTGGAATTTGATGAGCATTTCATAGAAATGTAGACCATATGTCCTCTGATCTAAGCTAATCACTGTTAGATCAGAAATCTGTAAAAGAAGAACTAAAATGCCAATTTTTCTCTTGAAAAAATATGCCTTACTCATTTAAGCTTAAGAATAACTTTATGAGGTAGGGTTATTATCATCCCGTTTTATAAATGAGAAGACCCGAGAAGTTTAGTTAGTGGCAGAGCTGGGATTTGTTGGGGAGGAAGAACTTACTCTACCCTTCGAGGTCCTTCTAGCTGAGTTTCTAATCAAATCGATCCAAGACAGATTAACAGGAGAAAATCAAATGTAATAGCCTAAGTACCGTACACATGGACATTCCAAAGACAGGCAACGTGAGGCGTATTTGAGCTAAGGAGAGGTGTAGGGACCTGAGAGTACAAAGGGAAGACTATTAGCAGGAAGGTGAAAGGTGATATTTGGAAAACAAAGGTGCCCTATTATGCAGATAACTTGCTTAGGTAAAGAGGAATCTCTGTTAATAGCTTTCTTCCTGGTAAAGGAGGCAGTTAAGGAAGGGGGTGGGGTAAGGAGCTTTTTCTGAATCTGCTGGGCTTGGATTGCTTTTAGCTCAAAATAAGGCTCATGCCAACGTGACCCTTCTTGGGGTAGATTGCCCTTGGCTCCTACAGATTCAAACCCAGGCCGTGGTTAAAAGCTTCTTATGGAAAAAAAAAAAAAAAAAAAAAAAGCTTCTTATGGTAGGGCTTATTAGACAACAAGCTTTTAACCGCTCTACAACAGTCTCTCAGTAAAAGAGGCAAAATCCAAAACAGCAACGACAACAGCAAACAAAGATGATAGTAATTGAGATGTCAGTGTTTTGTCCTCGGGTGGGTTGGGAATCAGTACACTTTCAAGTGAATCTCAGGTTCTATAAAATGTTAATGTAAGGGGAAACCAAAAACATCACCCAGTGTAGCTCTCCCACTGCTGAGTGAGTAGTTCAACTTAAGTAAAAGGACATCTCTAGTGGTACACTAATACTGCTTGAATTTCCTGAGAGCAACTTGAAAATTCATGGAGTTGTTTTCATACAGGGTCAGGGGAAGATCCAATCCTGCTAATAAACAAATTGAAAGGGTAAATAAAGTTTCTTAACCTCAGTTCTCCTGACATTCTGTCTTGCTCATTCTTTGTTGTGGGGACTGTCCTATGCGTTATAGGATATTAGCAGCATCCCTGGTCTCTACCCACTAGATGTCAGTAGCACCCCCATTTGGTTGTGACAACCAAAAATGTCTCCAGACCTTGCCAAGTGTGGCAGGTGGGGGGGCCACAAAATTTACTGTTGAGAACCACTGGGCTAATAAGAGACAAAAATAAAATTGCCTCAGGATTATGTTTGTTGTTCCTCCCATTAAAATCCCTGGGAAAACTCTCTTCTCTGCCTCCTGGGCTCTTGCGAAGATGTTCAGCTCCTCTCTTTTAAGACTCTTCATCTCTTCTGTTTTTTCTTTTCTCAGGCCCCTTACCACCTCCTTTTAGGGTATATCCGGAAACTCTGATTTTCTCCTAATTTATTATGCAGAGCAATTCAACTCACTGTTTTTTAGAAGTCCAGGAAGTTGGTGTACCGTGGGTGGGTGGGGCAGTGAGGAGGGATGTGGGGATGTGGGGATGTGGGGTGGATGTGTCATCTTCAATTCAAAATACAAGTTATCTCCCCAAAGAGCTGTATCTATTAGAAAAATCATGCCAATCCTCAAGTAGAAGCCACTGTAAATGTTAGAAGATTTAATAGGAAATCCTCCTTCACCACCTTCTCTTTTCCCCTACACATGGGGATTATGGAAATGGGAGGGTGAATTTCAGACCCAGTGGCCCAATGCTCTGCTTTTAGAGGAGTTGTCTATAAATGCTATACATAATCAATTAAAACTTCCACTCTTGTTGATAAAATGTGTATATCAGCCAGACAGAAGGGATGCAAACTTTCTAAAGTACAAATAAATAGATTATAACTAGTCATTCAAACAAAATCATATTAAATATACTCTTTTTTAAAAGATATTTATATTTAGAGTGAGTGTGAGAGGGAGCCGAGTGTAAGTGTCCAGGAGTGGGGGGAGGAGCAGAGGGAGAGGGAGAGGGAGGATTGTGGCTTAAGCATGAAGTCCAATGCAGGCCTGATCCCACAACCCTGAGATCATGATCTGAGCTGAAACCAAAAGTCAGGCTGAGCCACCCAGGCACCCCTTAAATATACTCTTATATACTGACGTACAGTATATAGTTTACGATCCCACCTTATTTTGATTTCTGCCAATAGGAAGAAAAAGATTTTACAAGTATGTGGCATTAAAATTGACAAGCATTGGGATCCCTGGGTGGCGCAGCGGTTTGGCGCCTGCCTTTGGCCCAGGGCGCGATCCTGGAGACCCGGGATCGAATCCCACATCAGGCTCCCGGTGCATGGAGCCTGCTTCTCCCTCCGCCTGTGTCTCTGCCTCTCTCTCTCTCTGTGTAACTATCATAAATAAATAAAAAATTTAAAAAAAAAAAATAAAAAAAAAAAAATAAAAAATAAAATTGACAAGCATTGATTGATTTTTTTTTTAAACCATTTTTTGAGGAATTACTGAGAGATGTTGGTTTTAGGTGCCCTTTTGTTTCATTAGAAATTTCCCTATTGGGCAGCCCCGGTGGCTCAGCGGTTTAGTGCCGCCTTCAGTCCAGGATGTGATCCTGGAGACCCGGGATCGAGTCCCACGTCAGGCTCCTTGCATGGCTCTTTCTTTGTGTCTCTCATGAATAAATAAATAAAATCTTAAAAAAAAAAAAAAAAGAAAGAAATTTCTCTATCAATAGCATAAGCATTGTAGAAAAAACATCTTTGGTCATGCTGTGGTCTAAAAACCAGGAAAACATTCTGTTTCTTAAGAGTCCAACTAAAACAAAGAGTCCATCTAAATAATATTAATAATTTTATCTTACATTCTGATGAATCAGTTTGCCTTTAAAATGTACAAACTAGGGATCCCTGGGTGGCGCAGCGGTTTAGCGCCTGCCTTTGGCCCAGGACACGATCCTGGAGACCCGGGATGGAATCCCACATCGGGCTCCTGGTGCATGGAGCCTGCTTCTCCCTCTGCCTGTGTCTCTGCCTCTCTCTCTGTCTCTCATGAATAAATGAATAAAATCTTTAAAAAAAAGAATGTACAAACTATCCTCTATTTTTCATAGATTTTTTTCATCCTCTGATTCTTATTTTTATCCCTTGAGGTAAAAAAAAAAAATCTCAAAGAAATAGCTTTCAAACTCTAGGCTAGTATACCATGCTGAACTTAATTTAAATATTTTTAATAAAAAATCTTTTTAATTTACATCGCATAACCTGTTCCTTTTCTTTTCTTTCTTTTTTTTTTTTTTTAAAGATTTTATTTGTTTATTCATGAAAGACACAGAATGAGGCAGAGACACAGGCAGAGGGAGAAGCAGGCTCCATGCAGGAAGCCCGATGTGGGACTCGATCCCAGGACTCTGGGATCACACCCTGGGCCAAAGGCAGAGGCTCAACTGCTGAGCCACCCAGGTGTCCCTGTTCCTTTTCTTTTAACAGTAAATTTCAACGGTCATAAGAATGCTATTTGTTTGTTTACTGCCTACCCATTTTTTAAAAGATTTTATTTATTCATTCATAAGAGACAGAGAGGCAGAGACATAGGCAAAGGGAAAAGCAGGTGTTCTGTGGGGAGCCTGATGCAGGACTGGATCCCAGGACCCTGGGATCACGACCTGAACCAAAGGCAGATGTTCAACCACTGAGCCACACAGATGCCCACTGCCAGCCCATTTTTGAATGGTTAACCATAGGTAAAAACGCACCGGTATTTGTCTATGTGAAGATATATGTGTGGATGTATATGTACATTGTTATTTTGTAACTTGCCAGCTTCATTTTGACTTTACCCGTCTCAGGTGCAAACAATAATAGTTCAGTCTTTTTTCAAAGTATAACAATTGGGCCCATACCCCTCAGGAAGTCTACCCTGTTCCCTTATCTCCACTCTCAAATGTTTCAAAGATAAAATTAAAAATTTCTATTTATCGAAAGACACCTTAATGAAAGTTTTAATTTTTTTATTTTTTAGAAAGGACTTTATTTATTTATTTGACAGAGAGAGAGCACACAAGCGGGGGAACAGCAGAGGCAGAGGCAGAGGGAGAAGCAGACTCCCTGCTGAGCAGAGAGTGGGTGCAGGGCTCTATCCCAGGACCCTGGGACCATGACTTGAGCAGAAGGCAGACACTTAACCAATTGAGCCACTCAAGAGCCCCTTAATTAAAGTTTTTAAAGACAAAATTAAATTGGTTAGATAATTGTTACACATACAATGGACAAAGGATTAGTATCCTGTATATATGAAAAAATTCTACAAGTCTTTCAGTAAGAAAAAGGCAAGTAACTCAGTGGAAAACTTGGTAACTAATGCAAATGAATATTTTATAGAAAAAGAAACATATGGTCAATAAACAAAGAGCTGTTCAACTTCGTAACAATTAGACCAATGAATGTCAAGTTCATTATTTTGAACTTCATATATCACAAATATGTGTGAAAAATGACATAATACACATATCTATAACAAGGCAAGGATAAACATTGTATTCAAAATCATATTTATTAGAAGAGGCAGAGTTCTGGCATTGGGGACGAATGCATAGTTGGATGTAAGTTATTTGTAATGTTCTAGGTTTCTGGCTTGTTGATGGGTTTATTGTGCTTATTCTATTATTTTTATTTTTTATTTTTTAATTTATTTTTGGTAAAGATTTTATTTATTTATTCATGAGAGATAACAGAGAGAGAGAGGCAGAGACACAGGCAGAGGGAGAAGCAGGCTCCATGCAGGGAGCCCGCCGTGAGACTTCATCCTGGGTCTCCAGGATCACGCCCTGGGCTGAAGGCCGCCCTAAACCACTGAGCCACCGGGGCTGCCCTTCTATTATTTTTAAAAATAGATTATAGCCAGTTAGCTAGCTAACTAGAAAGCCATACTTGGATTATAGATGATGGGGAATTATAAGTCCCAGGTAATGATTCCAATTCTGAGCAACTGAGGTTCTTTAAAAAGTGACTTGGGGGTCAGCCTGGGTGGCTCAGCGGTTTAGCGCCGCCTGCAGCCCAGGACGTGATCTTGGAGATCCGGGATCGAGCCCCACATCGGGCTCCCTGCATGGAGCCTGCTTCTCCCTCTGCCTGTGTCTCAGCCCCCCCCCCCTCTCTCTCTGTCTCTCATGAATAAATAAATAAAAATCTTAAAAAAAAAGACATTTCAAAAGCTTAGAGTGGTAGGCGGCTCGTAGCTAAGGGAACTTATATTAGTCAAGATAGGGAAGGTTATGCTACAATAACAAATAACCCCCTAATTTGCAAATCCCAGTGATTTACTATAACAAAGAATTATTCCTCATGTCCACAGTTCACTCATTGTACATCTATCCTCAGGGACCCAAGCTAGTGGAGGCTCCCCCATCTTGTCTCTGTGCTATCTAAAACACTAACTCTTTGATTGTCACAGTAGGGAGAAAAAATGCTGGAAAGTCTCAAACATGTAATTAAATGCTTTAGTTTGAAAGTGGCTCATGTGATTTATGCTCCCAGCTTATGAATACAACTAATGTTAAGATCTTGACTGCCCAGAGGAAGAGAAGAAATATATTTATGTAAGCACTAGAGGTCTTTAACAGAGGTTTTCTTTTCTTTTCTTTTCTTTTCTTTCTTTCTTTCTTTCTTTCTTTCTTTCTTTCTTTCTTTCTTTCTTTCCTTTCTTTTGATTTTATTTATTTATTTGAGAAAGAGCGAGCCAGAGAGATCATCGAGGGAGAGGGAGAAGCAGACTTGCTGTTGAGTGGAGAGCCCAGTGTGGGCTTATCCCAGGAGCCTGGGATCATGACCTGAGCCAAAGGCAGACACTTAACCCACTGAACCACCCACTTGCCCCTAGAGGTTTTCCATAGAAACACAAATGGCACTGCTTTCATATCTAGATGACAAAGTATGACAGACTGAGGTAGGAATTTTAAAGTTTGCATGCCTTTGCAACATGCCTCCAGGGATTCCCAGGAATCCTTGGGCTAGGCATTGAAATGAGGAGGATGAAATTCTTACACAGACTCCTAGAAACAAGAACCAGAGAATTGAGGATTATTATGATTAATGTGAGGACATTTGAATCAGAGGCAAATAAAACTCAGAGAAACATCTGTTACATTCAGAATATTTCTTTTTTTTTTAAGATTTTATTTATTTATTTATTTATTTTTAAAGATGTTTTATTTATTCATTCATAGAGATGCAGAGACACAGGCAGAGGGAGAAGCAGGCTCCATGCAGAGAGCCTGACGTGGGACTCGATCCAGGGTCTCCTGGATCAGGCCCCGGGCTGCAGGCGGTGCTAAACCACTGAGCCACCCAGGCTGCCCAGAATATTTCAAGTCATATGGGTGCTAGTGTTTCCTTTGGCTCACATATCTCTCATCTTACCCCAGGAACAAATGTTAAATTGGAGCTACGTTTGAAGTCACCAGGGTATGTGTACCGTCCTTCAAACTTTTAGGGGGCTAATTTGAAGGATGCTGGGAATTCAATAGGATAACTTTGTCTTGCTCATTTTCTTTTGTTCAAGAACCCTCTGACATTTTAGCAACTGTGATACTCCAACTATTCTTAGAGTTGGACATATTATAAAGTATATTCTGGCACTAGGCTCCCACCATCAACATCTCCTATGGAAAATATTTATTTGGCTTCTCTCTGGGTGTACTGCTGTAAAAGACTCATTCATCACTTCTCTCCCTGCCTCTTTGGCAACTGGCTCCTGGGCAGAGTATAAGCTATGCTCACATGTGAGCCAGCTCAGAACACAGACAATAAAATGGATTCCTCAATATTGATGACCTCATATGAGTTCTTCTGCTTAATACCCTAGACTCATCCCAGTGCAGGCCAACCATTTTTTTTCTCTCTCTCTCTCTCCCTTCCTACAGACTCTGGGATTCTTTTTCATTGCTGCCATGGTATAGTCTACATCAGGGTGGGATGTAGTCTCCCAGATACCTTCCAGCAAAACACAATAATGTAATTGCCACTTAAAGGCTATATAGCAAAACACTTCAAGAAGAGAGACCAGGGATAAAAAAAATAAGTACTGGACAGTTTCAAGAATTGATATTGTATCAGTCAGTTGTCATTCAGAGAGATAGAACCACTAGGAGATTCTGTATATATAAAATCTCCTTGTGTGTGTGTCTGTGTTTATGTGTTTTTCCTCCTCTATATATTTAAGGACTTTATTACAGAGATCTGACTTGACACAATTATGGAAGCCGGTTAAGCAGTCTTTGTAAGGCTGCTGCTGTTATATCTGATGCTAAAGCTTGAAGTATGCAGAGCAAGCATTCAGGAAGGGAAAATGGATGGAAGTTTGGGGAGATCACAAGCATGAGCTGCGACCCCACAGGACAGACAGAGACCCATATCAGTTCTCATTGCCCCTGACCTTGATAGTATGGGTATCCTGTAGAAGCCAGGGTCCTTCATCGTGGAGCTAAACACACATACCTGGCCCAGAAGTCAGAGAAGCTGAAAGAAGAGCCTTAGGGGAAAGTGAGCAGCTTATGCCGATGGAATGAGTTAGCTGGCCAGAGACCATCTGTGAGCTACAAAACGGCTACTGCTTCTCTTCTGTTCTTCAACTCCTAAGAGTTTCTCCCATGGCTCATTTTAACCAGGAACATGCAGGGAAGGAAAGTCCAGAAATGTAGGTCAGCTAAGCCAAGTTGATATATTACAATGCCACCACAAATGAATGCCCCGCTATGAAATCTCTGGTTCTATTTATTTATTCTAAGATATTTTATTTATTTATTTGAGAGAGATAGAGGACATAAGCCGAGATAAAGAGCAGAGGGAGAGGGGGAAGCAGAATCCTCACTGAACAGGGAGCTCGACATGGGGCTCGATCCCAGGACTCTGAGATCATGACCTGAGCCAAAGGCAAACGCTTAACCGACTGAGCCACCCAGGCACCCTGAAATCTCTGGTTTTATTGATGAGAGATACCAGAAGCAACCCTGTCCTCAGGTTCTCTTTTATTCTCCCTGGATAACTTCAGAAAACATCCTTGAACTTCTGGACGACATAGGCTTTTTCTTTTATAGGACTGTACTCTCAAGCATTTTCTAACCTTTTAGGATGGTTAGAACTGCACAGTAGGGTCTTCGTATACTTAGAACTGGTGACTTTCTTCTTCTTCCTTTTTTTTTTTTTTTTTTTTGGTGGCTTTCTTCTATTTGACCTCCTGCCACATATAAGGAAGACAAACTTTACTTCATATTAGTTTAACTAACATCTGTTGTGCTCAGTTGTGGGCCAAGCATTGTGCTGGGTCCTTCAGGAAACAATGATGAACCAGGCCCTTGAGGAGCACACTATCTAGTGGGGGAGATACACAAATAAATAGTCATGCAATATGGTCAATGTCAAGGTAAAGGAATGCAGGGTGTGCTATGGGAGTAAAAAGGGACAATCTTGGGCTTGAGATATGGACCTTAAAGGATGAGTAGGAGTTAGCCAGGCAAAGAAAAGTTCAATGTGCATAGCAGGCCAAAAGTGATGTCACAGGCAAAGGCCCTGAGGTTTGAATCAATCAGTATATGATGGAAATTCTTAGAAATTAAAGTTATGATGAGCATAGAGTGGATAACAGGGAGTGGCAAAAGATAGAGCCAGGTCCTGGGAACTGCATTTGCTATACTAAGGAACTTGAACTTCATTCTTTGGAGACACTGTAGTGTTATACCTATATCAGCTAGTGATATGTTCAACAGAAAATCCTACTATAATAGTATAAACAGAAATGGGATTGTTAGAAGGTGGAGGAGGGTCTGTAAAGTATTCTCCAGACTGAGAACACAATTTTAGGCCAAAAAACAAAGCAAGCCACTGCATACCATTTATATAGAATTGTATTCAGGGTAAATTACTAATAAGAGGGATTGGACAAGCTATGCAGGTGGCACATAGCTATTCTGTATTCCCGTTTCCCATCCAATCTGGACTTTAATTTCCAGCTTTTATGGAGTGTGGGGTGTGGTGGTGAGGTCACATCAAAAAATCTCTACTAGTTACCAAAGTGGAGCCTTCTGTGCACCAGTCATCTCTACTAGTTACCTACAGTGGCACCATCTTTCCACCAGTCATCTTTACTAGTTATCTAAAGTGGAGACTTTAGATAGTGGTGCGTCTGCGCACCACTTTAGGGAAGATCAGAACAAGCTTTCCCACATTCTGGTCAGGGCACTCAGCACCCTCCATGGGGCCTGGAACACACAACCGCAAAGGGAGGTCATTGCACAACCATGAACAAGATGGAAGGCCGAAGATGGAGTCAGTGTTGTCAGCATTCCTTCAGGAGTTCATTGGTTTTCTACAACAAAACACCTAGAGATGGGAAACATGGGTTTGGTATGGCAGCAGAACCATGTTAACCATGATTTGGACTCTTTTTCCCTCCTCTGAAATCCTTAGTGTCATCCTCATTGTCCCAGGATGGCTGTTGCTACACCTCCAAAGTTCATATCTGTATTCATATTCCTATTCCTATGGCTTCTGGCTCTATCTCATTGGCCAGAACTCTGCCACATGGCCTCACCTAGCTGCTGGGGTGCTAACACCTGAGAGCTCTCTGGACCCCTAATGCTTATCTGCACTCTCTTTCTCTTGCTCCACCGTATCCTTTACTTTGAAGTAAAAGCCTTATGTGACTTCTCTGTGGAGTTTCATGAGCCTTTTCAAGTACCTGAAGTTCTTACCATGGCCAGAAAGCCTCCATAATCTGGCTGCCCATTACCGCTCTGACTCCATTTCCTTCCATTTCATCTCCCTTTCTCATTCTGCTCTGTTCACCTTGGCACTCATTGTACTGAAACAGACCCAAAAGGCTCCAGACTTAGGTCTTAGTATTTTTGTTTCTTTTGTCTAAAGCTCTCTTAGATATCTGTAGGGCTCCATTCTACCCTTCTGGAAAGTCCAATCTTTCTAGACTGCCCCTTCTAAAATGTAATCCCACCTCTGTTACTTATGATTCCTTTGCCTTTTTCCCCACTGTCTCCTCAGACTAGAATGTAAGCTGCACAAGAGATTTTGCTTAGAACAGTGTCTGGGGGATCCCTGGGTGGCGCAGCGGTTTAACGCCTGCCTTTGGCCCAGGGCGTGATCCTGGAGACCCCGGATCGAATCCCACATCGGGCTCCCTGCATGGAGCCTGCTTCTCCCTCTGCCTGTGTCTCTGCCTCTCTCTCTCTCTCTCTCATGAATAAATAAATAAAATCTTAAAAAAAAAAAAAAAAAAGAACAGTGTCTGGCATATGCTTAATAAATGATTGAGAAGGAATAACCAAATAAGGAGGGAAGTATAGGTCCAGCTGGGGAACGAGGGACACAGAGCCCCTTTGTTACCTGGGAAAGACTTCAAGAGAAAATCAGGATATCAGAAGCTACCAGAGTTGGTAGAAAGGATATGTGGCCTGAGCCAGGAAGGGGAGGAGATAGTTCAAAAGTATGACGTATTGAATGTCCCTCGGGAGAAAGCTCAGGTTAGTAAATAAAACTTTCTATTAAATGTAAGCTGAGAGGTTGGATCTACTCCTGATTGGATTTTTTTAGGGTTTACCAAACAACTCAGTGTCTTTTTAATTAGTCTGAAATATTGCTAATGATGTGCATATATGTGTGTGTTCCATTGACTTCTCTTAGAATATTAGATTTTTTCCCCCAAGATTTTATTTACTTATTCATGAGAGACACAGAGAGAGGCAGAGAGAGAGACAGAGACAGGAGAAGCAGGCTCCGTGCAGGAGCCCGATATGGGACTGGATCCTGGAACCCCGGGATCACGCCCTGAACCGAAGGCAGACACTCAACCCATGAGCCATCCAGGTGTCCCTAAAATATTAGATTTAATTATGAATTTAGTCTTTCCTTTAATATAACCTCTATCCCTGTAGCTTGAAAATTGATTTTGTAGTGGAAGTTTGTGCTGAAAATGTGGACAAAGAAACTTAGACCAACACAGATCACTGTGTTTCCTGTTACTCACAAAGGGACCCTTTCTAAACTTATACTAGGAGGGGTGTGTGTGTGTGTGTGTGTGTGTGTGTGTGTAAGTAAGTTCATGGTGAGAAAAAAACAGAGAGGAGAAATATATTGATAACGAAGAGAATAAAATATATAAAAGCATAGAAGATAAGTATACTCTTGCAGATAAAAGTTACACTTTTATAGAAGGCAGATTTTTTTTTTCCGCTTTAAAATATCAGATTCATCTCAACAAGGCAGGATCTATATATGATTGTAAAATCGTTTCTCTCCAGTTTTCCAGAGTTCTTAAGGTGACCTGATAAGGTTAGATAGGGAATCAAAGAAGTTGAAATAATTTCCACCATATATTAGGCATCTCTTGAGATGTTATGTTCTGTTTTGCTTGGGAATAAATAGGGTTTTTTGTTTGGGTTATGATTTTTGCTTCTTTGCTTGTTCATTTACACTTATTTGTCTTGAAATTGATAATATATGCACATGATAGAAATTAAAAATGTACGAAATAGTAGAATAAAAAAGTAGACTCCTTACCACAGTCCTCCCCACTCTCCACTCTTGCCCAGTTCCCCTCCCTGGAGACAACCTTGATTACCTTGTATGCATACATTATTGAAATTTGCTTTTTTCACTTAACAATTTATTTTGGAGATAATTCCATATCAGAACATAATAGATTTGTGTCTTTCTTTTAAGAATTGCATACTAGGGGGGACGCCTGGGTGGCTCAGCGGTTGGGCCTCTGCCTTCTGCCCAGGTCGTGATCCCGGGGTACTGGGATCAAGTCCCACATCAGGCTCCCTTGCATGGAGCCTGCTTCTCCCTCTGCCTGTGGTCTCTGCCTCACTCTCTCTCTCTCTGTCTCTCATGAATAAATAAATAAAATCTTTATAAAAAAATAAAAATAAAAAATAAAAAAAGAATTGCACAGTGGGATTATGAATTTTATAATAGGAAAGTTTTTTCTTTCTTCACCTAAGGAAGAGATCAATGCTTAGCTTAATGAAGATATAGTCATTGATAGGAGAAATTAAGCTCTCATGAGGAGAGATTTTTAAGTAAGTGAACTTCTTGGGAGCCTTCCAAACTCTTCTAGAAATAGGGTTGCTAGATAAAGATTCAGGACACCCACCTGGTTAAATTTGAATTTCTTTTTTTTTTTTTTAAGATTGATTGATTGATTGATTGATTGATTTATGATAGATAGAGAGAGAGACAGAGACACAGGAGGAAGGAGAAGCAGACTCCATGCCAGGAGCCTGACATGAGACTCAATCCCGGGACTCCAGGATTGCGCCTCAGGCCAAAGGCAGGCGCCAAACCACTGAGCCACCCAGGGATCCCCTAAATTTGAATTTCATATAAACAATGAATATATTTTAGTACATAAGAGTGTGTCATGCAGTATTTAAGAAATACATAAAAATATTTGTCTAATATTCAGTGAGATATACTAAGTAATGGTTCATTGTTTATCTGAAATTCAAATATAACTGGGAGCCATATATTTTGCTAAATCTAGCAACCCTATGTAGAAACCACTCATCTATCCTTTGTGAATAGAACTGATCTTTTTTTTTAATTGAAATATAGCTGACACACAATATTACATTAGTTTTCAAATATACAACATAGTGACTCAACAATTCTATATGTTGTGTTATGCTCACAAGTGTAGCTCCCTAATCTGTTACCATTGTCAGGTTTAATTCGATTGGTAGTGAAATGGAATAGAGAGGCCAGGCAAAAGTTGGTCGAAACAGGCTTTTTTATTGGGACTCGCTCTCCAGCGAGGTTCCCCAGTCCTTGGGGAGGGAGAGAGCCGGGAAGTCACGCCCAGGCAAAACACAGGGGGTCTGTAAAGAGTTTTTGTGGGAAGATGAGGGCAGGGCAGCATTCCAGTTAGGGCAAGGGTTACAGGTCTTTGTAAGCTAAGTTAGGGTAAGGCAGCAAGGCAGCGTCGTTGGGAAGTTGCTGGCCTGGGGTTGGCCGTTTTGAGGTTCCCAGTCTCGCCAGCCCAACAACCATGAACACTATTATAATACTATTAATTATATTCCCACTGTATACCTTTTATTCCTGTGACTTATTCATTCTGTTATGGTAAACCTGCATCTCCTACTCCTCTTCACCTATTTTGGCTAACCCTCCATCTCCCAGCCCTCTGGCTACCATCTTTTTATTTTCTGTATTTACGGATCTGTTTCTTTTCTTTTCTTTCTTTCTTTTTTTTTTTTTTTAAGATTTATTTATTGGGGGCTGCCTGGGTGGTTCAGCAGTTGAGTGTCTGCCTTTGACCCAGGGTGTGATTCCAGAGTTCTGGGATCGAGTCCCACATCAGGATCTCTGCAAGGAGCCTGCCTATGTCTCTACCTTCTGTCTGTGTCTCTCATGAATGAATAAATAAAATCTTTAAAAAAAAAACAAAAAAGATTTATTTATCAGGACACCTGGGTGACTCAGCAGTTCAGCATCTGCCTTTGGCTCAGGGCTTGATCCTGCGGTATTGGGGTCAAGTCCCACATCAGACTCCCTGCATGGAGCCTCTCTGTGTCTCTCATGAATAAATAAATAAAATCTTAAAAAAAAAAAGAGAGAGAGAGAGAGAGAGAGAGAAAGAATCTCAAGCAGACTCCATAGACTCAGCAGGCTGAGTACAGAGCCTGACTTAGGGCTCCACCTCATGACCCTGAGATCACCATCTGAGTTGAAACTAAGAGTCAGTGCTTAACTAACTGCACCACCCAGGCACCCCTGTTTCTGATTTTAGTTTATTTTGTTTCTTAGGTTCCACATATAAGTGAAATTACATAGTATTTGTCCTTCTCTGTGTGACTTATTTCACTTAGCATAATACCCTCTAGGCCCATCCATATTGTCACAAATGGCAAGATCTCATATCTTTTTATGTCTGTGTAATATTCCATTGGAGATGGAATATTCCATTGGAGATGCTATATATATATATACCACCTCTTCTTTATCCATTCATCTGGTGTTGGATACTTCGGTTGTTTCCATATCTTAATTATTGTAAATAATACTGCAATAAGCATAGGAGTGCATATAGGAATTAGCGTTTTTGGTTTCTTTGGGTAAATACTCAATAGTGGAATTGGATTGTATGGTTTTCTATTTTTAATTTTTTGAGGAAACGCCATATTGTTTTCCACAGTAGCCACACCAAATTACATCCCCATCAACAGTGCTTGGGGGCTCCTTTTTCTCCACATCCTCTCCAACACTTGTTATTGTCTTTTTGATACTAGCCATTCTGACAAGTATCACATGATAGCTCATTGTGGTTTTGATTTGCATTTCCCGATGATGAGTGATATTGAGCATTTTTTCACTCATCTGTTTGCTATCTGTATGTGTTCTTTGGAAAACTATTCAGGTCCTCTGTGTATTTTTTAATCAGATTATTTGTGGGGGGTTTTTGGTGTTGAGTTGTATAAGTTCTTTATATGTTTTGGATATTAACCCCTTATTGGGTATATCATTTGCAAATAACTTCTCCCATTCGGTAGGTTGTCTTTTCATTTTGTTGATGGTTTCCTTTACTGTGGAAAGGTTTTTATTTTGGTATAGTAACAACAGTTTATTTTTGCTTTTGTTTCCGTTACCAGAGGAGACATATTTAAAAAACTGTTTCTAAGTGAATAGAGTTGATCTTAACTTCAGACTCCACAATGATGAGTTGGTGTCTGGTAGAGCTGAAAAATATTGCTCATTAAATAATCGTTGTTATAAAAACAACCTCAACCTTCAGTCTTCAGTATTTCTTTTAATAGCTTCTCATAATTCTCAAGAAAAGCAATGCCTTCCTCATTTTAGATAATGCTTCGAATTAAGATTGTTTAGCATATTGTCTTCAGCATTAAAAATTATAATGTATTTAAGATGTACTTCAAATATTATAATCATATACTTGATCCTTGAGATGAATTAAATTTCAGGGGAATTCTACTTGTATAGCTTACATGATATTTTTTCAAAATTAAGTTTGCTGTTAAAAAAATTAAATCAAATTGTAATTAAGTCAAGTTACATGTCTTCTTGGAAAATTCAATATCGACTTTGTTGAATTCATATTTTATTTTCTTATAAAGCCCTTTGGGGAACTAAAAATCAGTGCAGTGTGATTCAGAATGAGCCACATTTAGTTTGTTTTCCTCAGACTCAAGTAGATGCACAATCTTCTCTAATGTCACCAGCTCTAATTTCTTACTTTATTGTTGCTCACGGGTGTTCTCCCAAGGCATCCCCCACACTAATGTGCTGTTTCTTCCCATCTAAATCCAATAACACCCTGGTGATTCCATCCAACTTGGAAGTAGTGACTGTTCTGCAGCCCAGAAATGACTTCTGGAATGAATTTGAAGCTTATAGGTGTATGCTTGTCCTTGGCTTCTGTGTCTACTGATGGGAATTTATTTCTCTTCATATTAATGAAAGTAATACCCCAAGGATGATGGAAAGTATTGTTTAACTTTAAAAGGCACCAAATTTTGAAGAAAAGTAGCCTTTAAAAATTTTTATTTACTGTTTTAATCAAAAGCAGTGTGCACTACTTGTCTAATTCTAGTTCACAGTGATTGGAGTATGCTTATTCTCTCCACATCAGTGTTTCCTTTTAGCATTAAAATGCAAGGAATGATAATAATATGGATGCTTAAGTATTGGAGGGAACTATAATGGTGTCAATTTCCTCTATAATGAATCAAAAAAGAAAATAAGATGGATCAATGGGTGAACAGATACGTTTTAAAGCAAATAGAATACAATATTAATGGTAAAATCTAGATGGTAGGTATTCACTGTAATATTAATGTAGGAAAGGTGTTAGGGTTTGGAGTCAATGGCCAAGAAAGAATTCTTGAGACATCTTTGGTGAAAATAGGTGGTTTTATTAAAGTATGGGGACAGGACCCACGGGCAGAAAGAGCTGTACTGGGATCATGAGGAGTGGCTGATTATATAATTTTAAGTTGGGAGGGAATTAGGGAGAGTGTAAGTCTCTAAGGAATTTTGGAAGCAATGTTTCCAGGACCTTGAGGGAGCTAACTGTTGTTAGGAAAAGGTAATTTATTACTGTCTGATAAAACCTCAGACATTTAAAAAAAAAAAAAAAAAAAAAACTCAGACATAAGACCCTTCAGATATATATTGGTGGGTCATATGATTGGGGGATGATTACCAACATATATCTTGGAGGGTAGAGATAAAGGAAGTTTCCAGAGGAATTTTTATATTTTAAAATAGACTTATAGGATCCTGGGCATCAGGTTGAGATTGCTTCTTGCCCTTAGCAAAGTATTAACACTGAGACAGCTGAGTTCCTAGAGGAATATCACTCTGCCTATTTCAAGGACTTCTCGGTGGGCCTTAAGTAGTGAGGAAATTTAATTTTTCTTTTGCTTTCGTTTCCCACATCAATATCCTTTCAACGTTTTCATGTTTGAAATTTTTCATAATTAAATGTTGAGGAAAAGAATTCAAGGAATGTGTGCTAAAGTACTAGAAACAAGTATACTTGAAGATGTGTTTATACTGTAGGGGAGGAAAGATACATTTTCCTCTACCCCTCTAGATTCTTGGCTGAGGCCCCTTATAATAAGAGACAGATTAACAGGAGAAAAAGAAATAGAAATTTAATAACATGTATAACTCCTGTATATAGGAGAGATACCTGGAAAACACTAACTCCCTGAAATGGCCCAAGCCATCACCATCAAAGGAAGGTGGGAGAGGGCAGTCATGGTGAATCAGGAGAGCTAGGTTCTTGTCTCACATAGTCTAAGAATGAATCTCGTGGACAAAGAAGAGTGAGTAAAGCGATTGAAGTTTATTAAGCAAGGATACAGAAAAAGCTCTCAGGAGTAAGAGGGGTCATGACAGGGTTGCCAACATGGGCCTCCACTGACAGTCTTTTATTTAGAACTAAGTAGGGAGCTTGTGGCCTTATCATTCTTGTGATAACATCTTTAATGGCTTACTTCCTTTTAGGGTCTGGTTATTCTTTGTTGGTCACAGATGACTGTCATAAAAAATTTTTAAAAAGACACTCTTCCCACCCACACCCAAGGCAAGGTGGTCTGGTTTGTTTCCTTATCTCTGGTTTCCTTATACCTCAGCATTTTTGGGATTTCCGTGAGACTGATCACATAGCCCCCTATCTATCTCTCCTTACCTAGCCCCATCTGTCCCTTACTCAGTGGGACAGACTAAGTACAGGAAACGGTAAGATTGTTATACAGATTTACGTCTGTGTCTTCTCCATTGATAAGAATTTCCAGAACTTTAGAGTCATCTTTTTCCATTTTATGTTATTTATTTTATTTTATTTATTTGAAACAGAGAGAGAGGGAGAGCACAAACAGGGGGAGTGGCAGGCAGAGGAAGATGGAGAAGCAGGCTCCCTGCTGAGGGATGATTTTTTTTCCCCCTCCCCCATGTGGGGCTCAATCCCAGGACCCGGGGATCAGGACCGCAGCTGAAGGTAGATGCTTAACTCACTGAACCACCCAGGTGCCCCTTTTTCTTTTTGGTACAGAGAGGGAGACACCCTTACAAATGAAGATTTCTCTTATAAATGTAAATGTCTTACAAAAGTATGACTTCTACTCAGTTTTCAGAGCTTCTCTTATGTCCATTGTTTCTTAAAAATAATTAACCTAAAATAATCCTTATGCCAAAGAGGCATATTTTGGAATGGCAAATCTCTCCTTCAATATATGTCATCTTGGGTCAGCTGTTTCACCTCTCTGTGCCTTGTTTCTTCATCTGTAAAAACCTACTGTACAAGGTCATGGATTCTGTGAGAAAATCTCCATAAAATACCACACTGCCAAGTTCATGATGTTCAGCTAAAGTTAGCTGCTATGATGATGGTGAAGATGTAAAGGTTGATATATGAGATGTATCATGGCCCAAAAGAAAGATGAAAATGCATCAGGGAAAACCTTTTCAAATAAGGGGACTTGACCTTGCTCTTGAAGGATGTGAGGAAAATATATTAATGGTGAGAGGTTCAGCATAAGCAGTAAATAGAAAAAAGGAATAGAAAATAATGACAGGACAGAACACAAAAGCAAGGTGTGCATAATGTTATGGAGGAGGTTGGCCTTGGTTGTTGTTTCAGAGAGGAGGACTAGACTTTATTAATTGATGTGAAACGAAAATAGTTCCTTCATATTCCTTGTAATATTAGACTCAAATGCTCAAGCTGGGTAAAAAAAGAAAAAGAAAAATTGGGGGGCACTTGGGTGGCTCAGTGGTTGAGTGTCTGCCTTTGGCCCAGGGTGTGACCCCGGGGTCCCGGGATTGAGTCCCACATGGGGATCCCCACAGGGAACCAGCTTCTGTCTCTGCCTCTCTCTGTGTGTCTCTTATGAATGAATACAAAAATCTTTAAAAAAAAAATTAAAAAGCCCCAAATGTAACTGTAAACTGCCCTAGTTTTTTAATCCAAGATGTAGGACTTGAATGAATTCCTTTATTGCTGGTCCTAAGATAAAAAGAAAGAAAATAAAAATTAAACATAATAAATGTAACAGGTGGAAATCAGTTTCATGATTTATAACCAATATGAATACCCAGGTTTTTCCACATTTTTAAAAGTTCCCCCTAAAATATTATTTGTTTCATTCCTCTGTACCTTGGTCCTTCTCTCCCCCTCCCACCCCCCACTTCTATTTCTCACAGTTAGGCGCTAGTAAAACAAGGCTTCCCTTCTTGTCAAGGTCGGAATGCCCTTTACTTCTGCAGAGAAACTTTTTTTTGCTTTGTTTTTTAATCTCTGTGAGGTCTCGAAATCATTGGAGATGGGAAGGACCGACAGGGATACCCTGGAGGACATGACTTGGACACGGAAGCCTAGGAAAGCCTTTTTTTTTTTTTTTTTTTTGGAAAGCCTTTTTTAAAACCCTGTCTTCCCTCTTCCTCAGAATAGCTGTAGGCTGGGAAAGGCAGAAACCGATGGTAGTGATGTGGTTTGGGATGGTGGATTCGGAGCCTAGGGCCAAGAAAGAGTTCTTGAGAAGTCTTTGATGCACAAAGGTGGTTTTATTGAAGCAAGAGGACCGAAGCCAAGGGCAAAAAGAGCTGCTGCCCTGGGATTGCGAGGAGCAACTGATTATATACTTTGGAGTTGGGGGAAGTAAAGACAAAGGGAAGTTTCCCAAAGGACTTTCATATACTAAAGACTCACAGGACCCTGGAGGCCTAGCTATTAAGAAGCTAAGGCTGTTTTTCCCTCTAACAAGGCATTAACATGAAGACAATTGGAAGTTTCCTGGAGGAATGTTATACTCTGCCTGCCTCAAGTATTTGTCAATGGGCTGTAGATTATAAGGACGTTTAATTTCATCTCCATTTCCTTCTGCTTTTGTTCCCCACCTCATAGTGTTGCTTCAACTCCTTGTTGACCAAGCCAGACTCTTCACCATTCAAACCGTAGTAAACAATTTGGAAATTTAATTTCCATTGGTGGCTAATCCTGTAGAATCCAACTCTTTTGAATAGATCCTGAAAATAAGATTGTTTTGCTATTAAAAAATATACAAGTTGACTTTCTTAGAACCATTAGCACCTTAGCATACCTCACCAGATTTCTGTATCTGCTGGCCTATTGTTACAAAGGGAGATTCATAAGTATTTCTTCTGTGGCACTCTAGCCAGGTGTTTATTTACCATGACACTTTTGGGGCTTTGAGTACTCAGTTTTATAATGAAGTGCAAAGCTTTATATTTATCCTTTAAAAGTTGGTTAACAGAACTTTGAGGTTCTTCTATAATAGGCCTAAGCTTTTTTGCTTAAAAAAAAAAAAGGATAAATAAATTGTAAACACAGAAATGCTTTCTTCTAGCATATTGAGAGGGCCATACTGTATAAACATACTTATTTGGCCTGGGTTAAAAGTAAGATCTAATGCATCCAGAAAAGGAACAAAGACTATCATTGTTCCAGAGAATTGAGAAAGAGCTTGGTGCTATATTCATAAGCCCTTCTAGCAGTTGTATCTTTCCAGAAGTCTACACTGCATTATTAAATAGAGGATAAATGATAAAAATTTACTGTGTTTTCCCATGAAGCATTCCTGAACATAATTGGACTGAAGAGTCCATGGGGATTTGATTTACTAAGGGGCAGTCTTAGGTTCTGAGGGGAAGTAAAACATGTCACCTCAAAATATGCCCCTTTGGCATAATGCCTATTTTGAGCTGGTTATTTTTAACAGCAGACACAGGGAAAGCTCTAAAAACTGAGTAGATGGTACTTTCTGTTATAGAAATTTACATTTGTTTTTTTTTTTAAGATTATATTTATTTATTTATTTATTTATTTATTTATTTATTTACTGACTTACTTACTTACATTTGTGTCTTTCTCTCCGTACCAGGAAGAGGGAGAGGACTCTAAATGTCTAGAAACTCTTAACAATGGAAAAGACAGGGTCTTAAATCTGCATTACAACCTTACCCTTGTTTACTGTGCTTTGCCTAATTACCTCCCATAACTGGCTCAGTTCCTCTTCCTTCCCTCACCTCACCCCATGAATATCTTTTGTCTTTAGCTGGAGATGGTACTAACGGAGATGGTCTGGGCCATTTAGATTTGTTACTCAGTTTTCCTGGGTCTCTTATGTGTATACAACAGATCTCCATGTTATTAAACTTCTGCTTGTTTTTCTCCTGTTAATCTGTCTTGTATTATGGGGGCTGTAGGGCAAACAATTATTTTTCTTCCTGTATAGTTCTTATAAAGGAGAAATCTAATTTTCCTTTTTTTTTTTTTTTTTTTTTTTTTTTTTACTTTTCCTACTTCCAGCAAATTCTGTTGGGACAAATAAAATAGAAAGTGTCAAAGTGGAGTAGGTAAAGTAGGTAAAGCAGATAGAGCCTGAAGACAGTACTTTCAAGTCCCAGTGATGCCATAAGGCTAAAGCTCCAAGAGGGAGAGCCTGAGGTCCATCATCATGAATTTTGTTGGCTTTGCACAAGAAAGAATTCAGGTGCATCCCATTTAGAGAAAGGGACAAATATTTATTAAGTATAGAAGTAAGAAAGGAGCTACTTCACAAAATAAAGTATCTTCTCCCAGATGGGAAGAGGTTCCCGTTTGCCTCTAAGGAAGGGTTTTGTCTTTTGTAAATTAGCTAACTATATAGGAAGGGCTTTATTCTTTAACTTTGGGTTTATCATTTATATTGGGCAATTAGTTTTTCCATTGTTTTAGGATTGTGGAATTACCCACAGGGAGCAATTTTCAGAATGTTCAGCCTAAATTGCTCTTACTGCCAGAGGGAGTGGGGTCTTGTGGTTTTCCATGAGTCAGATCTTGTGACTTTAAGACCTGCTTTTTAGGTTAAGAGTCAGCTTAAAACCAAAAAGGCTTTACTTTGGTCAATTTGTCTCCCTAGTCTCCTTTTCCTCCTGCCTCACCAGTACCAGTAACCGTGGAGGCGTGTCCATCTTATGTAAGATCTGGGATTCGGTTGAGACCCCCAGTTGTAAAGGGAATTTATGTGGAATCCCACAACTTCCTTCAGGAAGGAGCAAGTTCTTGCTTTGTTGTCTTGCTTCTTTCCAAGATAACAATAAAGCAAATTAAGGACGCGTCCTTACTGGCTTGTCTTGCTTTGCCAGTTTACTAGGGGGGTATGTAATTCAATATATTTTTATATATTGAAAGTAAGGAGAGCTAGTTTAGGGATAAGACAATCGTCAAAAGATGAACCTAAACATTTTTCACTAAATTCTATAGCTGAGCTGAAAAAAATAAACTAATTGTGGTTGGTACATGAAGTTTTTAAATTGTATACACACCTGAGTATGTAATTACATACATAGATGGCTCTGAATTCAAAGAGGAACATATTACCAGAATTTTAGAATATAGTCACTGCCGGCAAAGGATAATAAGGTAGTATGAAGAACCAGGGACCAGAGAGATAGGTAAATTAAAAAATGCATTCATACTCATTTTAAAGAGGCTACTTGTGTGAATGGAGATAATATATTGAGCAAAGCTTAATTAACTAAAGCTTCGAAGTAGAAGAGTTTTTTTTGTTTTTTTTGTTTTTTTTTTTTTTTTTTTTAGTAGCAGAGATGTTTAATGCATGTTTGGCATACTCAAAATTGATTGAGGAAGTCTCCTCTCATGAAAATTTCTTGGGAAATCATAGTATATCCTTAACAAAAAAATGAAATACCAATGAAAAGAATCATATGATTGAGATTCTCTGAAGTTTATTGAGTAACACCCACATGGGGGCTTTGGGGGAAATGTTATTTCTCTTTGACAACAAATATATCTTGTCATTTCCAAAGAACTGTGAAAATGAGGTTCTTGTCCTCAGACTACTTCAACCTTAATGAAAGAAGAGATGAGATGTGTAAATAACTAAAATAATGCAGCAATGATTACATTTAATTTGAAGTTCTTCACACTAATTTTCAAAGTGAATTCGAATGAAACCAAGCTTGAACAAAATTAGGGGAAAGTTTCCTGGAAAACGATGTAGATGTGATCTACTTTTGAATTTTATATCTTCTTACATAGATTTGTAAGTAAGAATAAAACTTTTTGTTTTGTAATAACCTGAGAGCAAAAACCCCCAAAACTACATACTAAAGATTTTTTCATGAAGAGCCAGTACTCATTGTTGTTTAAATGTTTCTCCCAGTTTTATTTATTATTACTCTTTTAAAGATTTTATTTATTTATTCTTGAGAGACAAAGACATAAGCAGAGGGAGAAGCAGGCTCCCTGCTGGGGGCCCAATGTGGGACTCGATCCCAGGACTCCGGGATCATGCCCTGAGCCAAAGGCAGATGCTCAACCACTGAGGCACCTAGGGGTCCCTCCAGTTTTAAATCCCATAGTGCTCTCACATTTCTTTCAGGACGAAATGTGAATATTTCACATAGCATATAATTCACTAGATTATGGAGCCCTGCTATCTTTCACCATTTCCTCCTTACACTGAAGATTCTAGCCACATTGAACAGTTAGCATTCCCTAAGGGTGCCATATTCTCTCACTAGTCTTGTAGTGACATGCATTATTCCTGCTGCATGGAATCTTTTGTGACTCTTCTCTTCATAAGCTCTCTACTCTTTTTTTTTTTTTTTAAGATTTATTTATTTATTCATTCATGATAGAGAGAGAGAGAGAGAGAGAGAGGCAGAGACACAGGCAGAGGGAGAAATAGGCTCCATGCAGGGAGCCCGACGCGGGACTTGATCCCGGGACTCCAGGATCCTGCCCTGGGCCAAAGGCAGGTGCCAAACCGCTGAGCCACCCAGGGATCCCCAGCTCTCTACTCTTTTAAGACTCATTCACCCTATAGATTTTGATGATTTTGGTTTTGAATTTTCTTTTAAATATTTTTATTTATCTGAGAGAGAGAGAGAAAGAGAGAGCAAGTACACAACAGGGAGAACAGCAGACAGAGGGAAAGGGAGAAGCAGGCTCCCAGCTGAGCAGGGAGCCCGATGTGGGGCTTGATACCAGGACCCTGGGATCATGACCTGAGCAGAAGGCAGACACTTAACCGATTGAGCCACCCAGGCACCCCTTGAATTTTCTACTAATCCATTTTTCTTTTGATCTATTTTTTATTTTTATTTTTTTTTTAATTTTTTTTTTATTTATTTATGATAGTCACACAGAGAGAGAGAGAGAGAGGCAGAGACACAGGCAGAGGGAGAAGCAGGCTCCATGCACCGGGAGCCTGACGTGGGATTCGATCCTGGGTCTCCAGGATCGCGCCCTGGGCCAAAGGCAGGCGCCAAACCGCCGCGCCACCCAGGGATCCCTTGATCTATTTTTTAAATGAATTATTTTTAATTTCCAAAGCATCAAATATCTTTTTGAACTTCTACTATTGCTTTCTAATTGTCAAACTTACATTCAAACAAAGATGACATTATGATTAGTCTGATTATTTCTCTTTTATTTTGATACTACCTGGGGTGTCAAAGTGACTCAGTGTCTGACTCTTGATTTTAGCTCAGGTCATGATCTTCGGGTCCTGTGATTGAGCCCTGCATCCAGCTCTGCATTCAGTGGGGAGATTGCTGGAGATTGTCTCCTCCCCTCTGCCCCTCTTCCCTGCTTGTGCACACTCTCTCTCTAAAATAAATAAATACATATTTTTTAAGATTTTATTTATTTATTCATGAAAGACAGAGAGAGAGAAAGAGAGAGAGGCAGAGACACAGGCAGAGGGAGAAGCAGGCTCCATGCGGGGAGCCGGATGTGGGACTCAATTCCCGGAATCCAGGATCTGGCCCTGGGCTGAAGGCAGACACTCAATAGCTGAGCCCCCCAGGCGGCCCTTTAGAGTCATTCTTGACTCTTCTTATTTTTTTTTTTTTTCCTGTTATGTCTTGCGTATCTGATACCTCTGGAATCCCACTGTCTTGACTTTCGAAATATATCTAGAATCCAACTACTTCTGTCATGTCTACTTGGGTTTAGCCCCTAGCAGGCCTTACCTGGATCTTTGGGGTAGCTCCTCAGTGACAATTTCTGCTTTGGTTTTGCCCCTACATATATCCAGTCTCCTTTTCGTGTAGTACCTGTGAATTAGTAAGATGCTAAGTCATCCATGGGCTCTACACTTTTGGCAGTTTCTCATTTCACTCATCATCAAAGCCCAAGCCCTTAAAATTCCTCTTAGGCCATGAACAGTCTTGTTAACAGGGGAGAAAGACACAGTTAAAAAAAAAAAAAAATCCTGTAAATCATTTTGATTGGCAGGGTTTTTTGTTTTTGTTTTTGTTTTTTTGTGTGTGTGCTATTGTTGATGTAGCACTGGCTGTCAGTTATGGAGACATTTAATTTAATTTAATTTAATTTTAATTTTTTCGGAGACATTTAATTTTAGATCATTTTAGATCATTGATTCTCAGCTGTGGGTTATTTAGCCCCTAAGAGACATTAGGCTGCTAAACATTCTATAGTCGGGCACAGAACAGCCTCCACAATAAAGACTTACCCAACACAAAATATTAGTAGTGTTGAGGTTGAGAAACCCTATAATCTAGATGGAGAATGGGTTAAAATGAGCACTGAAAGGATTGGCCACTCAACGAATACAAAGAGAGGTCCTATTGTTGGGAAAGTGAAAATTTCCCCTTACCCCTTTTGGTTTTTTTGGCTGGTCTAATAATTAAACTGATACAAAACATTAACAGGAATAAAAAAAAATAATTTTATATGTACAGAGACCTCCTAGATATGGGACCTAAGAAATGACTAAAGCCGGCTGTTTATATACCTTTAAGACAAAGAGACAATAGATTTGTGAAGAACTGAGAAGACAAACTAAGGTTTTGAGTACTAATTAGTGAGGAAACTAAGCAGTTTGTTTACACAGCCTTCTAGGCTCTAAATTCTCTATCTCTGGTGATAGGGATGTCTACCGCCTGTTGCAGAGAAGGTGACATTCATGCTGGAGATTTTTTTCCTGCTTTCAGTAGGACAGAGAGGAGGGTCAGGGCATCCTTCTTGCACTAGCTATTTCTTAAGTAATTTGTTTTTTTTTTTTTTTTTTTTTATTTCTTAAGTAATTTGAACTCAAAACAATCAATGTGCCACTTTTGGCGTATTTTAGAGTGGCCTGCTTTGAGCTCCATCATTATTCTTTTTTTTTTGTTTTTCCATCATTATTCTTAAGCCATTTTCTGAGCCATGCATCTCACCCTTGCTTTAGCTTATTTACTTGTTTGCTTAGTGGAAGAGTTTTTAATCACTTCCCAGCTGGGTGTTACAGCTTTGGTACAAAGAAGAAAATCTCAGCTCTAACCTCTGCTCTGCGCTCAGTTCCACCCAGCAACAGAAGCTGAATAAATACTTTGTTATCTGAGGGGTTCAGTTTGGCTAGCAGAATTCCTCATCACATTGCAATATCATCTCACACATGGATTACTCTTGAGTGCCTGAGCTGTACTGGAGGCTAAGAAAAGCTGGTGATGACCTGAGCAAATCCTCACAGAAATAAAGATCAATCAATACCTCTATTTGGGCCAGTTTTGCAGGGCTTGTCTCTGAGACAAATGGAAATGGGTGTTGAAGGCATTTTAGGAATGGTATTTGGGGAGAGGTAACCCAGGTATGTATGGCAGCTCTAGGGTGCAGAGTCTGGATCAATGCCTCACTTTTCTTGTTCATCCAGAGTCTCTTCATCTCTTTTTCTGTTTCTACTCCTTTGTCCTTAAGTTTGTAATAATAAGAATGTAATGGATTTTAAAGATAAGTTGCAATAATTATTAAATGACATTTAACTTCATTTTTGCCTTTTCATTCATTTTTCAACCACTGTTTATTTTCATAGTATGTTAGAAAGCAACGGAGTTTTAAGTCTATATAATTTATTTTTATTTTTTAAAAGATTTATTTATTTTTTTGAGAGAGAGCATGAACTGGGGAAAGGGAGAGGGAGAAGCAGACTCCCCGTTGAGTATTGAGCCAGACTTGGGGCTCGATCCCAGAACCCCAGGATCACGACCTGAGCTGAAGGCAGACACTTAACTGACTGAGACACTCAGGTGCCCCGAGAGTCGAGAGTTGGACACTTAACTGAGTGAGCCACCCAGATGCCTCCAAATGGTTGCTATTTATTTATTTATTTATTTATTTATTTATTTATTTATTTATTCATTCATTCATAGACACACACACACACACACACACACACACACAGAGGCAGAGACACAGGCAGAGGGAGAAGCAGGCTCCATGCAGAGAGCCTGATGAGGGACTCGATCCAGGGTCTCCAGGATCACACCCCCAGGCTGTAGGCAGCGCTAAACCACTGGGCCACAGGGCTGCCCATGGTTGCTTTTTAAATTAAGTTACATTTTTAGGGATGCCTGGGTGGCTCAGTGGTTGAGCATCTGCCTTCAGTTCAGGTCATGATCCTGGGGTCCTGGGATTGAGTCCCACATCGGGCTCCCCACGGGGAGCCTGCTTCTCCCTCTGCCTGTGTCTCTGCCTCTCTCTGTGTGTCTCTCATGAATAAATAAATTATTTTTTAAAAATGTAAAAATAAAGTTATATTTTTAAAAAGATTTTATTTTTTTGAGCTAAAGAAAGCACATGCATGAGTGGGGGTAAGGGCAGAGGGACAAGCAAACTCCCCGTTGACATGGAGCCTGACATGGGGCTCTATCCCAGGACCCCGAGGTCATGACCTGAGCCAAAGTCAGACACACTTAACTGACTGAGCCATTCAGGTACCCCAAAGTTACGTTTTTGAAACCTAAATATTCCAGGCTGCTCCAATCTGTGAGGAAGTGTACAGTCACATTAACAATAATATCCTTTTTTTTTTCTGCCCCTAGACCCTTTCTCTTTTTCAAAAGCTCTCCAAGTTATGTGGGAACTCCTGGGGCATCATTTAACAAAGCTGACTGATTGGCTCTGACCCAGTCATAGCTATCTGGGCCTGTTGTAGCCACTCCAGCCCTTACATGCCTCTGTGGCTTCTTAGCTGGGCGTAACTGCTATTGCATGATCTCTTGTTTGCTGCTGTTGGGTCCCTGTGCTGAAGTGAAGCGAATGACTCCTCCATCTCTCTTCATTGAACTTGGCTCAGGAACAACCCAGTCATAAAACCTTTCATCAACACAACTCTTTTGGTTTATGTGCCCAGTGCCCTCTCCATTGAGGTTTAAAAGTAGCCCATCTGGCTAGGTGTATGTTTAGATAGGAGAGAATGGAGAAAAAGGGATAGGGAAAGATATCCCTTTATCTCTTCACTGACTTTCCCCCTCCTCTTTCAGGGTAATCATAAATTACCACCTTAGGGAAAAAAAAGGGAAAAAAAGAAAAAATAACTGCCACTCCCAGAACATATTAACTCTTAGAGTTACTTCTAGATGGGCATAAATTATCCCTAAATATTCTTGTTAATAGGATGACCACATTTCAAAACTCCTGAGAGTACAGCTTACATCACAGTTTGTGCAAATGGCATCCTAAAATTGAATTCTAGGGATACGTATCCTAATTCAACTTTGTGACTCCTTAATTACAATTTAACTATAATCCTAACAGATGTTTCTGTCAGTTCACAACCATCTCAGAAGTTTCCCGGGTATAGTCTGAAACTGGCCCCTAAAGTCAGAGGTCAGAGAGAGACCAAAAAAAGAGGCAGCCACTCCTCTGCATGGGTGCAAAGGGTAGTAGGTGGCAGGTTTAATAAACAAAGGAAACTTAGGTAAGCAGTTGTCTTGGGTGGCAGCAAAGTGAATGGATCCGTGCAACTGCCTATCAAATCTTAAAATTTTATGAAGAAGGGGTAACTGAGCCAGGCCAGTTAGACATAGCACCATCATGTCAGTGCTATGTCCTTGGAAAAGCATCTGGGAGCTGGAAAGGCAAAGGAACTCACATTTGAAGGACAGGGGAGAATATAAAGAGCCGCCAAATGCTGGTTAATCAGGAGCACTTTTTTTTTTTTTTGCTTTTAAGATTTTATTTATTTATTTATTTATGAGAGACACAGAGAGAGAGAGGCAGAGACACAGGAAGAGGGAGAAGCAGGCTCCATGCCGGGAGCCCGACGCGGGACTTGATTCCGGGACTCCAGGATCGCGCCCTGAGCCAAAGGCAGGCGCCAAACCGCTGAGCCACCCAGGGATCCCCCAGCTCTAGCATTTCTAATTTTTATGCTTTATATGTTGAAGAATTATTCTTTTTAGTATTAATACTTTGAAGCACAGAATATGGGATTCTGATATGATTACCATTATGGACAACTGCATGAGCTGTGACAACCCATAGCTTAATTTCCCCTCTTCAAGCCCCTCAGCCGTAGACTGTCTATGGCTTGGTAAGGTAACATTTGCTTTGCGTACATTTGTGTTGGAATTGACAAGTAGAAATTGAAATAACATGCCAGGAGGCTGTTGGTAGGTGTCATGTTTCTGGCTTAGTGTTCAGTTTAAAACCTATATAATGATAGAAGTGGAAACTTTGATGGGAAAAGAAGAAATTTGGTATCTTCACAAGAATGTCAATCAACTAGATATCTTGACAAGTTGACATGTTATCTTAAGTGAAAGTATCATTTATGGATCTTCTAATATTGGCTTGAGTTCCCTGACCACAGTCCAATCTCATTTTAGGCCCTAGATGACTTACAAAAAAATTTGTTGTGCTAAAAAATGTTTGTAGCCTGGATCATATTTTATTACTGATGTAAGTATATATATACACAAAAAATATATATAGCAGAAAATGTAAGAAGAAAAATCCACAGAGGCACCTCAGCATTCCAGTGAAGAATGTTTTCCTGCAGCTGGTAGAGGGGCATGTCAGTCTCTCAGGCTGGTAATCTAACACACTATATGTGTTGTCCTTTAAACACATGTATTTGGGATCCCTGGGTGGCGCAGCAGTTTGGTGCCTGCCTTTGGCCCAGGGCATGATCCTGGAGACCCAGGATCAAATCCCACGTCGGGCTCCCGGTGCATGGAGCCTGCTTCTCCCTCTGCCTGTGTCTCTGCCTCTATCTCTCTCTCTGTGTGACTATCATAAATAAATAAATAAAAATTAAAAAAAACCCCACATGTATTCATGTATTCAGAGTTTGCCACACTGTTCACTCCTGTTTTACCAGAAGTTATCACTCACTTTAAAGTCTCTGGAGTTTGTAAAATATGACTTTGACTTTTTTTCTGATAAACTGGTGATCACAAAAGCCAATAAAGTCCTTTGGGGATTTTATTTTCTATTTCACTTAATAGTGCCAGGGAGCAAGAATTCCTGTCCCCTTCAAGGTGATCAGATTGACATGAGACAGATGAACAGGAGAAAATAACATTTCATAGCATACATACAGAGAGTCCACACAGACATGGAAATTCCAGACAGTTCAAATGAGGTAAAAATGTCATCCTGAACTAAGGAGAAGGGATAGGAGTCTGGGACATCCAAGGGAAGGAATGCAATTCATGGACCAATAAGAAGAACAGATGTTTGCCCTGCAATACCTATGTGTCACTCAGATAAAATTTATCTCTGTTAATTCTTACTCTACGAAGGACCCTCAGTTTAGATTCTTCTGTGTAGTTAAGGGAGGAGTAAAAGTTTCTCTTGAGCCCATAAGGTCTTGATTGCCTTCTGCTCAAGGTAATCTTCATGCCAGAAAATCTTTTTTTTAAATTTTTGCTTATTTATTTATTCATGAGAGACACAGAGAGACAGAGGCAGAGACACAGGCTGAGGACAGAGAATCCCATGCAGGGAGCCCGATGTGGGACTCATCCAGGATCGAGGTCTCCAGGATCACACCCTGGGCTGAGGACTGTGCTAAACCGCTGGGCCACCCAGGGATCCCTAAAGGTTTATTTCCATTGTGAATTCCCAATATATCTCAAGCTGCTTGAAGGCAGAGGCATCAAGTGTCATTCAAGGCTGCCTGTCCAGTCCTAGCCTCATGTTGGGAACGTACAGGTTACTCAGTAAATGTTTGTTGATTGGAGACTTCAATATTGGCCTGGTCTGCTATCCCTACCTGTGTCTTATACTTAATGCCGAATTACCAATTAAAAACAGAAGCTTTTACTTATTTGCCTTATCAAGTGGATATTTTAAAAATGTATCAAATAAACAGGGGTGTAGGATAGGTCTTTTAGTTTGCCTTATATCAGTATGGGCATGAATCTTGAAAGAGAGCAGAATTTACCACCTTAAAATATATCACTTTGGTGTAAGGATTATTTTGAGCTAAAGACAAAACCCAGAAGATTTAGGAAAAGCTCTTTTATCTCCCCCTCAAATGCCTAAATTTACAGTCTGTTCTAAAAAGATAGCTACTACCAGAAATACCTTTTTTTTTTTTTTTTTTTCAGAAATACCTTTTTACCTAAGAAACTTACCTGCATAACAGGGCAACCTTTGTTTTCCAAACATCTCTTACTTCCTATGAATAGCCCTCCTCCCCTTTGTATCCCCAGGCCCTTAACCTTCTTTTTAGCTTACGAGGTTATTTGAGGGCAGCCCCGGTGCCTCAGCAGTTTAGTGCCACCTTCAGTCCACGGCATGATCCTGGAGACCCGGGATCGAGCACGGCATCGGGCTCCCTGCATGGAGCCTGCTTCTCCCTCTGCCTGTGTCTCTGCCTCTGTGTCTCTCATGAATGAATAAATAAAAACCTTTAAAAAAAAAAAAAAGAATGTTATTTGAGCTTCAATTACCTGGTTGCCTTGGGTCTTATGTTTTTATGGGGCTCTTATACATACAAAATTAACTTTATTTTTTTCCTGTTAATCTGTCTTATATCAATTGAATTATTAGACCAGTTAAAGAAGCTAAAAGGGAAGAAGTGAAAGTTTTTCTATCTTTACATCCTTAAGCCTGCTTACTCAAAACAACACATACTCAAATTGAATCACTCTCTTGATCTTGAACCTACAAATAGATGGCAACTATGGTCACGTTATGTGCAGAAAAATATAAGCATATATTTGAATTTTTTCTTAATCCTAGATCTCATATTAAGAGACACTTGAACCCTCTTATAAATAGAAAACATGTTAATAATGTATACTTACTAAATTTTCTCTTTTCATTCTATTGACTAAATAGTGGAATTATGACTAATTTAAGCAAATGAATCATTTTGGCAGTGACAGAGTACTAAATAGTTGGCTAATTTTTGGTATTCTGAATTCTCAATAGTATAATAAAATAATCATTACACTGTGACTTCACCATTTAAGTGGAAAAAATTAAACCAACATTCAGAGGGTAATGCTATTAAAAAATGAAAGATGGGAAAAAATGAAAGATGGCTTGCCATTAGTTAAAAGAAAAAAATCTGACTTTAAGGAACCAAGAGAGAAAAAGAAATCCTTTTAGGATTCAATTTATTATTCTAAGAAACAAAATGGATTTCTTTTCAATGTGTTGGAATAAAAATGGAGTTCTTTTTAAGATCATGACAAGTTTTATCTATGGGTATGAAATTTTAAATAGGAAGACTGATAGCAAGAGATAGGTCTTTATCCAGTAACATGAAGATAAATGATATTCCTAAGGGTATGGGTATGTAGAAAATGAATCATTTTTTAACATGCTTAGGTTTGCAATTCAGGAAGCCTCAGGATAGCAGTTTCCAGAATTTTTGGCCCAGAAAATATTTTTTAACAGTAAAAATTTTGTGGACTTTTCTCCACATGGATAATAGTTGTATTTCTATTGTTTGATGACTACATATATCACAATAAATAAATTAAGATGATGTAAAAAATCACTTGAAAATAATGTGTGTTTAATGAATAAAGCATTTTTAATACATCTGACAGTGTAGTTCAAAAATATTTGAGATATTATTTAGCCATTCTACATAAAATGTTTCATGTGCATATGGGTTCGTGGACCTTGTGGAATAATTCTTTAAAAAAAAAAAAAGATTTGTCTGAGAGAGCGAGTGAGCAAGCATGTGGGAGGTGGAAGGGCGGGGAGAAAGGGAGAGAAAATCTTTTTTTTTTTTTTAATTCTTATTTATTTATGATAGTCACACAGAGAAAGAGAGAGAGAGGCAGAGACACAGGCAGAGGGAGAAGCAGGCTCCATGCACCGGGAGCCTGATGTGGGATTCGATCCCGGGTCTTCAGGATCACGCCCTGAGCCAAAGTCAGGCGCTAAACCGCTGCGCCACCCAGGGATCCCAGGAGAGAAAATCTTAAGCAGACTCCACACTGAGCATGGAGCCCGACACAGGGCTCAATCCCATGACCCTGAGATCACAACCTGAGCCAAAACCAAGAGTTCAATGCCTAACCAATTGTGCCACCCAAGTGTCCACCCCTCCTTTGGAATAATTCTTAACTCTTGGGGGTCTGTAATTGCAGAGTGGAAAGCTTAGACTTCTAAAATGTGATCCCACTTTCATGAGAAGTATTTCTACCATGCTTGATAGGGTACTTTTGTCATCCCTTAAGTCTTCTTTTCTGTTGCACAGATATATGAGATTGTTTATGATCATCTTTAACTCTTTTTCTTAATGTTTCAGAAGTTTTGGTGTTCACTTTTACTGGACTTTTTTTTTTTTTTGAAGATTTTATTTATTCATGAGAGACACAGAAAGAGAGGCAGAGACATAGGCAGAGGGAGAATAAGCAGGTTCTCTGCAGGGACCCTGATGTGGGACTCAATCCTGGGACCCTGGGATCACGACCTGAGCCAAAGCAGACACTCAACCACTGAGCCACCCAGGTGCCCCACTTTTACTGGACATTAAATGAAGTATTTAGATATTCCAGATTTGTGATCCAGTTAAAGACATATCTTGGCTAGATTGCAGACTTGCAGGTACAGTTAGAGAGTACATAGGCAGGAATAACTGACCTCTGTTTTTTAATTCATCATCTATTGTAATTGTTTCTGAATTCATTGAATTTCAGATGTCTTTAATTGGGGGTACCTAGGTGGCTCAGTTGGTTAAACATCCAGCTCTGGATTGTGATCACAGGGATCAAGCCCAGCTCAGTGGGGAGTCTGCTTGTCTCTCTCTCCCTCTGCCCCTCCTCCCACTGGCACACTTACTTTCTCTCAAATAATTTTTTTTTTTTTTTTTTTTAAAGAAGCCTTTATGCCTGAGTGGCTCAGTCTGTTGAGCACCTGCCTTTGGCTCAGGTCATGATCCCATGTCATGTCACGCTCCCTGCTCAGCAGGGAACTTGCTTCTCCCTCTGTCCCTCCCTCTACTCATGCTCATGCTCTCAAATAAATAAATAAAATCTTTCATCTTTAATTGTAAGAAGTTTTGTAATGTAACATTTATGATGAAAAAATATTTCCAGGCAGCCCAGGTGGCTCAGCAGTTGAGCGCCTGCCTTTGGCTCAGAGTGTGATCCTGGAGACCGGGGATCGAGTCCCACGTCAGGCTCCCTGCATGGAGCCTGTTTCTCCCTCTGCCTGTGTCTCTGCTTCTCTCTCTCTCTCGCTCTTTCTCTCTCTCTCTGTGTCTCTCATGAATAAATAAATAAAATCTTTTTTTTAAAAAAAGAAAAATATTTCCAATTAAATTCAGACATGATACTTTCAACATTATTTAGTTTTTAAATTTTAATCTTATTAAAAAGTGTTTTACATTTATTTAGGCAGAGATTTTAATCATATATCACTATTGTACATTCATAAAATGAAAAATATACATGAAATAAATTGGGCATTCCTTTTTTTTAAGTGCCTATTTTTTTTAAAGACTTTATTTATTTATTTATTTATGAGAGGCACAGAGGGAGAGAGAGAGAGAGGCAGAGACACAGGCTGAGGGAGAAGCAGGCTCCATGCAGGGAGCCTGACGTGGGACTCGATCCCGGGACCCCAGGATCACGCCCTAGGCTGAAGGCGGTGCTAAACCGCTGAGCCACTAGGGCTGCCCTAAATTGGACATTCCTGAAACCTTTTTCCATTCAGGTTCCAAATTTTCTAAATTATTTTCTATTTAGAGGGATTCACGTCCATTTTTCCCTCACAGTTTTGTCCAATCAACAGTGCTGTTGCTGAAGTGTTTCTTTTAAGTGTGCTCTACTAGTGTCTCTGGATTTTCTTCCAAGGCCCTGACATCCATTCTGCTACCTGTAGGTACTGACAAAGCATTTTCAGACAATTAGGATTCATCTTCTTTTCTCAAATTATAGTTAAATGGCTGTCCATGGAAATGTCAAGGGATTGTTGTGGCCAGTCTTACCCCTAGGAATCATAGGCAATGTGGTAGACAGTTTCTAAAATGGCTCCTGATGATCTTCACCGCCTGGTATTCACACCCCTGTATATACAGTCTCCTCCCCTTGAGTATGGGCTGGACTTGGTGACTTGCTTCTAATGAATAGAATTTTGCAAAGTGACAGGATGTCACTTATGAGACTAGATTTCAAAAGACTGTAACTTCTCTCTGATTCTCCCTCTTTACCTTTCTCTCTCTCTCTTGCTTTCTCACTCTGATGAAGGGCATCTGTCAGGTCATGAGCTACCCTATCAGGAGACTACTAAGCAAGGAATTAACAACAGAGGTTTTTGGTCCAGCAGTTCATGAGGAACTAGGGCCTCAGTTGAATAGCCTGTGAGAAACTGAATCCAATCAACGATCCTTCAGTAAGCTTGATAGCAGATCTGCCCCCAGGTTAGCCTTAAGATAATCACAACCTGCAAAATATTTTGATTGCAGCCTATGAGAGTACTGGAGCCAGAGGACTCAACCAAGCAACGCCTGATTTCCTGATCTACAAAAATCTTTCATATAATATATTAAATCTTTCATATAATAAATGTTGTCTTCAGCCATTAAGTTTTGTGGTAATTTGTTATGTAGCAATACATAACTAAGGCAGGCAATATATTATGAATATACAGTGGTAACCACATCATAAATGTCATTTGGCTGAGAGCAGTTATAAGTTGCCCTTGATTGAAGATGCATCTCGGGGACACCTGGGTGGCTCAGTGGTTGAGCATCTGCCTTTGACTCAGGGTGTGATCCTGGAGTCCCAGGATTGAGTCCTGCATTGGGCTCCCTGCAGGGAACCTGCTTCCCCCACTGCCTGTGTCTCTGCCTCTCTGTCTGTGTCTCCCATGAATAAATAAATAAAATCTTAAAAAAGAAAAGGTGCATCTCAATATTTAAATGTAAGTGTGAAAAACAAAAAAAATTTTAAATGTGTGAATAAATAATCTATATTTTAAAATAAATGGAGTAGTAAAGTGGTTTACTTGTTTGTTTTTACCATCAGCATGAGAAGTCCTTGAATGAGAGAAGTGTATTTTATTCAGCTCTGAGCATCTATGGTGCCCAAAACATAAGAAATGTTTTATAGATATTTGCTGAACTGAATTATCCAGATAATGATACCATTGGACAAAAAGGCCTAACTCAAGGCAAATCTTGAGAAAAAGAATTTGCTCATTGCCATGGATTAGAGAGGTATGACTCTTCGACAAAATGCATCTTTAAAAAATTTCAGTCTGCTCTCGTTTAAATTTAACAATGTCACTCATTTCATATGTTTTTCTAGTACTGAAGTTTAACAATATCCTCTTGGATGTTGAGGATAAAGATGGAAATTGGAGTTTAATAGTATATCGTATTTAAGTATTATATGATATCATTGCATAATTTTGCTCAGAATTTTTAAGAGCATGTAGAAGATTGCCAGCAAAGTAACATTATCTACCTGAGTTTTTAAAAAGGGAATGGAAGAATAATAGTCTTTTAACTCAGACTGAGCAGATTAAATTCCATACTCAGAAAATCAGATTGTTCAAACTAATCTAAGACAACAAACTGATTTTTGTTTTTTGTGTGTAGACAGAACTGACGTTTTATTGTGTGGGGAAAAACCATCTAGTAATTAAAAGAGTGGTTTGTAAACTTGGAACTTTGGATTGACTCATTTATGAACAAATACAGGTGGCATGATTTTTGCTCTCCTATTTAATAATTGCATGCATGGGGGATCCCTGGGTGGCGCAGCGGTTTGGCGCCTGCCTTTGGCCCAGGGGGCGATCCTGGAGACCCGAGATCGAATCCCATATCGGGCTCCCGGTGCATGGAGCCTGCTTCTCCCTCTGCCTGTGTCTCTGCCTCTCTCTCTCTCTCTGTGACTATCATACATAAAAAAAAAAAAAAAAAAAAAAAAAAAAAATTGCATGCATGCTTATTTATCCCATTAGATCCTAGGCTCTTTTTTTTTTTTTTTTAAGATTTTATTTATTCAGTCAGCTCGGGTGGCTCAGCAGTTGAAGCGCCTGCCTTTGGCCCAGGGCGTGATCCTGGAGTCCTGGGATCGAGTCCCATGTTGGGCTCCATGTATGGAGCCTGCTTCTCCCTCTGCCTGTGTCTCTGCCTCTCTCTCTGTGTGTCTATCATGAATAAATAATTAAAATCTTAAAAAAAATAAAAAATTCTTAAAAAAAAGATTTTATTTATTCATGAGAAACGCAGAGAGAGAGAGAGGCAGAGACACAGGCAGAGGGAGATGCAGGCTCCCTGCAGTGAGCCTTATGTGGGACTCCATCCAGAACCCCAGGATCATGACCCGAGACAAAGGAAGACGCTCAACCACTAAGCCTATGCTTTATTTATTTATTTATTTATTTGTTTGTTTGTTTATTTATTGAATCCTATGCTCTTAAAGACAAGGACCTTGTAATACGAATCATAACAAAACAAGAAGCATTTACGAACATTTATCATGTGTCAGTCACTGTGTTAATCCCTTTATATGTGGGACCTCATTTATTCCTTAAAAATCACCCCATAAGGCAGTAATACTTCTAGTTTTATAGATGAGGTAAGTGAGCTTGCAGAGGTTAAATAACTTGCCAAGCCAATATCATTCATTCATCAAGTTACACTCAGAATTTGAACCCAGTACCATATTTCCAAAGTCCGTCCTCTGTGCCACTGAGCTTTATGGCCTTTCTCTTTTTAAAAAAATTATATTTATATTTTTAAAGATTTTATTTATTTATTTGATAGAGAGAGAGGGGTCACAAATAGGTAGAGTGGCAGGCAGAGGGAGAGGGAAAAACAGGCTCTCCACTGAGCATAGAGCCAACCCAGGACCCTGGCATCATGACCTGAGTTGAAGGCAGATGCTTAACCAGCTGAGCCACCCAGGTGCCCCTCTTGCCCCTTCTCTTAGTTACCATTGTATTCTTTAGCACTTAGCATATTGCCTTGTTCATAGGGTATGCTCAATAAATATTTGCCAAATCAACGTCATTAATATGTATCTATTGGGTTCCCACTATGTACATTCTAAGTGTTGAGTTAACTAATTGCCTAGCTAGAAAAGCTTTTTTTGAAAATTTAAAATGGGAATATTAGTGCTTAATTTGCATCCTCCATACTGGTTCATACAGGAAAGTAAGGGAAAGGGAGGAGAAAAATTTTCCCCAGTCCAAGATTCTTCTAGTTGGACTAAGAATTAAACTGATATGAGGGGGCAGCCCTGGTGGCACAGTGGTTTGGTGCTGCCTGCAGCCTGGGGTGTGATTCTGGAGACCTGGGGTCGGGTCCCACGTCGGGCTTCCTGCATGGAGCCTGCTTCTCCCTCTGCCTGTGTCTCTGCTTCTCTCTCTCTCTCTCTCTGTCTCTCATGAATAAATAAATAAAATCTTTAAAAAATAATAAATAAATAAATTGATATGAGACAGATTAACAGGAAAAAAAAAAACCCCAAGGTTTTATTACGTGTGCACAGAGGCCCAATAATGAAACTGAAACCTAAAGAAATGACCAAAGCAAGCATTTTTTATACTTTATAGACAGAGACAATAAATCTGTGAGGACTTGACAGGACAAAGAAAACGTAACTTTGGGAGCTTCAATTAGTAAGGAATTCTTTTCTTTTCTTTCTTTCTTTCTTTTTTTTTAAAGGTTTTATTTATTCATGAGAGACACAGAGAGAGAGAGGCCAAGAGAGAAGCAGGCTCCACGCAGGGAGCCCGACGTGGGAGTCGATCCGGGGTCTCCAGGATCACACACACACACACACCCGCCAGCTGAAGGCGGCACTAAACCACCGAGCCACCTGGGTTGCCCTTAGGAATTCTAAACAGAATTTGGGCTGAGGTGGTAAATTAGTAAAAAGTAACAAGGTTTGCTTATTCAGACTTCTTGACTCTAAATTCCCTGTCTCTGGTCATAAGGATATATTTTTGATGTAGTTTTGGAATATAGGTGAGGTTTGGTGTGGTGAGGTCCAGAGCCAATGATCAAGAAGGAATTCTTTGGTGCAAAATGGTGGTTTTTATTAAAGCAAGGGGACAGGACCCTTGGGCAGAAAGAGCTGCTGCCCCAGGGTTGTGTGGAGTAACTGATTATATATTTGGGAGTTGGGAGGTAAAGAAAGGGCGGTTTTCAAAAGAACTTTCCTATGCTGAAGAGGACCTACAAGATACTAGAGGCCTTGCCATTGTCAAATGAAGGTTGCTTTTCCCTCTAGCAAGGCATTAACATAAAAACAGTTGGGATCTTCCTGGAGGAATGCCACACACATCCCACCAGGAGTAGGGGGAAGGGAGGGTTGCAGGGTGTCAGCTTGTGCTTTTCCCTCAGCTAGCCTTCTGTCCCCTCATCATTTTTACCTCCTGGTATAGGGAGGGTACCTTTCACATGGGAGATCTATTTCCTGATTTCAGGGGGACAGAGGAGTTTCTGAGTGTCTTACACAAGCTGTTTTCTAAGTATCTTTAATTTGAAATAATCAGCACATCATCGTGGTACATTTTGGGGCAGCCTATCCCTAGCTACTACATAAGCAAGACCATTCAAATTCTAGAAGTTCATGTAAGTAATAAAATATGCTTATGTCTCTTTTGATATAGTACCTTGAAATTCCCAGACTAATTGTGAATTTCTTTTTTTTTTTTTAAGGTTTATTTATTTATTTTAGAGAGTGTGTGAGGAGGATGAGAGGCAGAGGGAGAGGGAGAAGGAAGCAGACTCCTCCCTAAGGGTAGAACCCAATGTGAAGCTCAATCTCATGACTCTGAGATCATGACCTGAGCCAAAATGAAGAATCGAATGCCTAACTGACTGAGCCACCCAAGCACCCTGTGAATTTCTTTATTTTTTTTTAAATTTTTTTTTAAATTTTTATTTATTTATGATAGTCACAGAGAGATAGAGAGAGAGGCAGAGACACAGGCAGAGGGAGAAGCAGGCTCCATGCACCGGGAGCCCGACGTGGGATTCGATCCTGGGTCTCCAGGATCGCGCCCCGGGCCAAAGGCAGGCGCCAAACCGCTGCGCCACCCAGGGATCCCCTGAATTTCTTTATTAAATTTGTTTCCTCTTCCCCCCCCCCCCAAAAATAAATAAATTTGTTTTCCCCTTGTTTTACAAATTAGCTAATCTAAATTGTATTGCCATTTCTAGTTTTGGTTTTGAAATACAGATATGCTTTTGAATTGTTCAAAGGGAATAATAACAGTGAAATTCATCAGAGAATGTTATTAATGAACTGATATCCTATTTCTATGGTGGATGGTTATAATTATGCAATACTTTCACCTCTTGACTATAACACTTTGTGACAAGTGATCTTTGGAGATCTTACTATCCTATTTAATTAGAGATGAGTTGGGTAATGTGAACTATTTCTATTTAAAATTTTTAATAAAGTAGAGAATAAATGTCATGAGTGATATTTTCATTGTAAAATAAATAACTGTTCAATTACTTGAAAATGTTATTAAAAAGGAGGCAGAAACAAACTATGTGGTAATATTCTCTCTACTTTACAAAAAATAGTAGTACTAACTAAAGGAGGCCTCTAGTTTTCCAGCAGGGCAAGGTCTAGTGGTGTTTTTGATAAAGGGATTCCAGGGGGCCCTTTTTAGATGCAGAGGGAGGAGACAAAGGGCAGATGGTCCTGTGATAGTGTAAAAGGTTGACTTTTCCTTCATGGAAGACAGTATTAATTCTTCCACCTTCTTCTTTACCCTTATTTTTTCTGTCTTTTTTCTACCAAGATTAGAGGGACACTGGTAAGGTTAAGAAATGGGACACTGGGCTGAATTATAGGAGATTAGATTTTCCAGGACCAGAAATCTGAGGAGTGAATGCTGTTTTCTTCCTTCCATTTTTCCATTTTTCTATTCATTAAGTCATTCATGTATTGAAAAAATATTCACTGAATGCCAAACTTATGCCAGAAACTGTGCTAGGTGTATTGGATACAGCGGTGAACAATAGAAAACATTTGCTGCCATGAACTAATTATTTCTTGAAACATTTATATGGGGTAATCTGGCTTGCAGAGTGTTTCTTACATAATGAAGTATGTGCCTTCAAGGAGTTCATATTCTGTGAAGAAACCAGAAAAGAAAAAGTAAAACAAATAAATAAAGATGGTTTCAACTTTTGATTATTTGTATGTAGAGAACAAATTAGAGTAGTGTATCAAGAATAACTATGTGGTGTGGCAGGAGCCACTATTATAGAGTGAAGAAGGTCAGAGATACTTCTTTATGGTCATAAAGAAGTAAAAAAGTATCATAAAGATACTTCTTTATGGTCAATTTGTGCTAAATTTTGAAGAATGAAAACAAGCTAGTCATGAAAAGATCTAGGAAAAAGCATTCTAGGGAAAGAGAAGGCAGTGAAAGAACAGATTGGCATATATGAGGCCAATGTGTCTGGAATCTGTTTATAGAACAATTGTGAAATGAGATGAGGCTGGAGATAGAGGTAGGAGTAAGACCAAGAAGGCCATGTTTGGAAAAGGGTTAAGACATTTTTTCTTTCTTTTTTTTTTTTTTAAGACATTTTTTCTAAGTGCTTTGCGGAATCATTGAAAAATATGATTCAAGTAGGTGACTTGACTTGAGAAATATATATATATATATATATTTAAGATTTTATTTATTTATTCATGAGAGACAAAGGGAGAGAGGCAGAGACAGAGGCAGAGGGAGATGCAGGCTCCCTGCAGGAAGCCTGATGTGGGACTTGATCCCCAGATGGGGGATCACACTCTGAGCCGAAGGCAGATGCTCAACCACTGAGCCACTCAGGCATCCCAACTTGAGATATATATATATATATATATATTTTTTAATATTTTATTTTTAAGTAATCTCTACACCCAGCATGAGGCCTGAACCCACAGTCCTGAGATCAAGAGTTGCATGCTTCACCAACTGAGCCAGCCAGGTACCCCTTGATATATGTTTTTTAAAGAAACTTCTTTCTGTTCTGTGAATACAGTGTTGAAGGGGAGCCAGAAAAGGACAGGCAACTCAATGGCATAGAGTAAGACATGATCAAGGAGATGAACATGAGACATATTTTGAACTGATAGGAAATGACAATGAATTAGATGTTTGTGTCTTGAGCACCTGGGTGGATGGTGGGGTCATTAACTGAAATGGGAAAGAATAGGAAGGAGACAGAGTTGGGGGAGAAAAGCAATGGTTCTATTTGGACAAGTTTTTAAAGTTTGAGATACTTCTCATTTATTGTGAGGTTATTGGGTGGGCATTTGGAACAGGAGTTAGGATTTAAGGTGAAAAATTTGGATTTGGAGACATACTGCAGGAGGACATTGGCTTTTATTTTTTTATTTTTTATTTTTTTGGACATTGGCTTTTAGATGGTATTCAAAGCCAGGGTTCTGGATGAGCCTAACTAAGGATAAAGTAGAAGAAAAGAAGTCCAAGACGGAATCATGAGATATTTAACATTTAGGTTAGAGAAGGAGCTAGCAAAGGAGATCGAGAAGGGTAAGCCAGTAGAGTAGGAGGAAAACCAGGAGTGTGTTTCATGGAGGCCAAAAGAAAATTGTGTATCAATAACCTGAAAATGCTGTCTTACAAAAATGCCTAAAAACACTATAAAGAGAGTTTTTCGACACTACTGCTAGGGCTCTGAGCAAAATGGCAGGCATGTTCCTGAGTCTCCACCTCCTCCTATCCTCCTTTGATATTCTACCCTCAGAATCAAAGTAGCTTCATTGGTTGCAAAATTTCTCCTTCCTTTTACCCAGACTCAAGGTCCTATTCTCTGGAAACTATTTTACCTGGGTGCGGGTCCAATGAAAACACCTTGGTGTGAACGGCCAGCAAGTTCCAACTTAAGCTATCTTTGTAATCCTGTAAAATGGAGTCTTAGAAAGCAAAGAACATTGCTGAAGGAGGCAGTGTGAGCTAGCACTACAGTTTTCAAGCCAAAAATACTGAATATTTTTGCATGTGTATTTATTTTTAGCAAAATATGAATTTTCCTCTTAATTTTATTCGTCATATATTTATTTTGCAAGAAAGAAATTTGAGTTTTCATTTATTTATGTGTTGGAGGAATAGGTTCCGTTTAAATAGTCTCATTAACTGGAGGTTATTTAATTATCTTTTGGATTTCATTTAATAAAAAGGAGAGATGTACTTTTGTCTTACATTTATGATAATCAAAAAAGTAAGACTGTGTGTGTGTGTGTGTGTGTGTGTGTGTGTGTTTTAGCGGCGTGGGGGGAAGGGAGGAGCAGAGGGCGAGGGAAAGAGAGAGTCTTTTTTTCTTTTAACGATTTTATTTATTGGGACACCTGGGTGGCTCAGGGGTTGGGCATCTGCCTTTGGCTCAGGGTAATCTTGGAGTCCTGGGATCGGGTCCCACATCAGGCTCCCAGCATGGAGCCTGCTTCTCCCTCTGCCTGTCTCTGCCTCTTTCTCATTGTGTCTCTCATGAATAAATAAATAAAATCTTTAAAAAAATTTTTTTTAATTTATTTATCTGAAGACAAACAGCGGAGAGGAGCAGAGAGAAAGGAAGAAGCAGGCTCTCCGCTGAGCAGGGGGCCAGATGTGGGGCTCAATCCCAGGACCCTAGGATCAAGACCTGAGCCAAAGGTAGACACTTAACCAATTGAGCCACCCAGGCACCCCAGAAAGAAAGAATCTTAAGCAGGATCCACACCCAGCACACAGCCTGATGTAGGGCTCAATCTCCTGACACTGAGATCATGACCTGAGCTAAAATCAAGAGTCAGTTATTTAACTGACTAAGCCACTCAGGCACCCACTTCTTTGTGTTTTTAAAATAATATTTAAGTTCTAACTTTACAGGGCTACCTGGGTGGCTTAGTCTGTTAAGTCTGCATTTGACTCAGGTCATGATTCCAGGGTCCTGGGGTTGAGCTCCACATTTGGCTCCCCGCTCAGTGGAGAGCCTGCTTCTCTCTTTCCCTTTGCTCTTCTCCTGCTGTGCTCTCTCTGTCAGATAAATAAATAAAATCTTAAAAAAAAAATTAATCCTGGGCAGCCCGGGTGGCTCAGCGGTTTAATGCCGCCTTCAGTCCAGGGTGTGATCCTGGAGACCCGGGATGGAGTCCCACGTCAGGCTCCCTGCATGGAGCCTGCTTCTCCCTCTGCCTGTGTCTCTGCCTCTCTCTCTCTCTCTCTCTGTGTTTGTCATGAATAAATAAATAAAATCTTAAAAAAAAAGATTAATTCTAACATTAGAATGTTTTCTTCATTGTTTCGAAAATGAGAAGCCAAAGTACGAGCAATACTTTATATGTATGTTAAAAATCTCTCCTTTTCTTACGATTCCCGATAATTTTACCTTTATTGTTTTAGGAACTTCAACAAAAAAAAGTCCTTGTTTTGATGTGTTTTATTTCTAAAAATCATCTGTGGAACAAAATAGAGGGACTTAAATTTGCCAACAAAAGAGATGATAGAATCTTGAAAAATTAGAGGAGGCCAGTGATTGGAGGAAAACTCCTCATCCTTTTTCTATCAGGTGTAAAATAAGCATCAGAGACCAAATAAAATAAAGCATGTAAAAGAGCAGGACAAGCATTTTTTCATAGTATTCCATTGGCTAGATATCTGCTGACTTGTCCTATCTAAGCAAAATAACTCCTTCAGTTTTCAAACTGCAGTAAGATCTTATTTAACTAGAACCAATGATCCAGAATTCTCATAATATCTAGTTTCATTTTACATCTAGGAGAAAAGTTGAAAGGTTAAAAGAAAAGGCTCCTTAAATGTGTGTGGAAGAGTTCAAGTTCTACTTTAAATGTGTTAGTTTTTTGTGTCTTCTTCTTCCTCCTTTTTTTTTTTTTCTTAGTAACTTAGAGCTAAGTGAAAATTTGAAGGCATTTACTTGTTCACAGAGCATTAATTTTACTATGCTTTTCAGAATCTACTGCCAGGAACCAGGGCTGGCTGATGCAAACAATACTTTGTAACACACCATAGAAAATATGTTCTCACCTCTATTTTTGATCCTGAACTTTCTCAAAATCCACACTAACTTTAAGCAATAACTTTGCTCCAGAAGACAAAGCAGCTTCAGAACATTTGTAGATTTTTTTTGGGTTATGGAAGATAATGAAAATTGGAATTCTAAAAGGGCTGCTTGATGATTACTGCTTCTAGATTAAGGGTTTTTTGTTCTGTTTGTTTTAATTGGTTAATTCAGTTCAGCATTACTTCCTTAAGGCAAAAATTACTTTTCTTTAGTTGTCCCATTCAAAAAGGTTTGATTTTGGGACACCAGGGTGGCTCAGAGGTTAAACGTCTGCCTTTGGCTCATGGTGTGATCCTGGGGTCCTGAGATTGAGTCCTCCATCGGGCTCCCTGCATGGAGCCTGTTTCTACTCCCTCTGTCTATGTCTCTGCCTCTCTCTCTGTGTCTCCCATGAATAAATAAATAAAACCTTTAAAAAAAAAAGGTTTGATTTTTTTTAATAGTCATAATGCATTTGTTCATTTTGGATGCACCTCAGCATTTTTAGGATGTAATTACTAAAACATTTGTCAAAACCAAGAGCCTAATTTTCTTCAAAATACAAATATGGCACAAACCTAGAAAATTATATTGCTGACTTTATTTTGCCCCAGTAAAATGCATATTGTATTCCAAATTTTATTAGGATAGAATGGTTTTTAAAATATTCAGTTATACTCACTTAAAACCTTTTTATCAATTGTTTGCCATGTGCAAGAAAAACTATGCTAGGCACCACGGGAGTGGAGAAGCACAACGATAAATGATAAACAGTATTTCCATTACAAAGAGTTTATAACCTGATTAATGAGATTAAGTCTCATTCAGTCTAGTTCTACAAACTGTCATCCAGAGAACCCTTACCTTGGACCTGGCTATCAAATTTATAGTCCATCTTACAATGCTCACAGAGAGATGCCTAGCCAAGTATCTCATGGTGTATGATCTGCCAGGGAAAGGTTAATATGTTTTTCAGTCCTCAGGAACATACTTTAATTGCCTAGTGTCTGACATATAGTATGGATTCCATGAGTATTTTTTGAATGAAAGTATGCAGTAAAAACTAAATTATTTAGGGCACCTGGGTGGCTCAGTGGGTTAAACATCTGCCTTTGGCTCAGGTTATGATCCCAGAGTCCTGGGATGGAGCCTAGATCAGGCTCCCTGCTCAGGGGGGTGTCTACTTCTCCCTCTGCCCGTCCTTCCTGCTTGTGCACTTTCTCTGTCTCATGTTCTCTCTTTCTCTAATAAATAAAATCTTAAAAAATAAAAATAAAAACAAAAGAAATAAAGTGGCTCCTAATCTCAGGCAGTTATATATACTGAGAGAAATAGGCTCTTTATATATTGTCCTTAAATGGTAGGTAGACATGTGTTTCCCATATGGGTCGCTAGAGATATCTTGTTATGCCTGATTGCCTGGGTGGTTTTATATTATTTTAGGATCTTTGGAAAGTGAAGTTTTCCTGACATTTTAAAGTTGGTATCCCTAAGAATCACTTATGTAGATTCTCAGATCCTCATCCTTTGAGATTCCTGTTCAAGAGCCTGGACTGTAAGAAAGCCTTCCAGATCATTATGATACAGGCATCTATAGATCAGATTTTAAGAAACTCTATTTTTGAGTATAGATAGACACATTGATCTTTAAGGTTTCACCAAAGTCATTATAAATAAAACTCTAAATTAAAAATACATACCATTGGTTTTAGAATAATTTTAAAAATAGAAATTAAGATTTCAAAATCACAAATCATCAGTTATGCAAAGCAGCTTTGCAGTTGTCAGAAGCTGTGATAAGCAGAGCTACTACAATATGTGAGCCAACAAACACAAAGTTAATGGTGATTAATAAAGATTTAAGAGAGGCTGAAACCAGTAGGTCAGTTATAATAGTTATTTGAGTCATTGTTACTGGGTTAGCATATGATTTACTGTTACTAGATCAATAAGGATGAATGGAGTCTTTAAGTATTTAGGCAAATGTGTATGAGAAAAGAGTCTAAAACATAGGACCAACTAAAGAAAAATTTCAATAGAAACTATTAATTCAAGGATAGTATTTTCTCAGTGATTTTATTGGGTTGCTGTTATACAAATGCCTTTTTTTAAATATAAGATTTTATTTATTCATGAGAAACACAGAGAGAGAGGCAGAGACACAGGCAGAGGGAGAAGCAGGCTTCTTGCAGGGAGCAGAACTCATCATAGGAACCCGGGATCACAACGTGAGCCAAAGGGGGATGCTCAGTCACTGAGTCACCCTTATAAGATGCCCTTATAAATGTTTTTGAGGGATCCCTGGGTGGCGCAGCGGTTTGGCGCCTGCCTTCGGCCCAGGGCGCGATCCTGGAGACCCGGGATCGAATCCCACATCGGGCTCCCGGTGCATGGAGCCTGCTTCTCCCTCTGCCTGTGTCTCTGCTTCTCTCTCTCTCTGTGTGTGACTATCATAAATAAATAAATAAAAAAAATTAAAAAAAAATAAAATAAATGTTTTTGAGAGCAACAAGCTATGACCCAAAAGCAAACTTTTTTTAAAAAAAGATCTTACTTATTTATTCATGAGAGACAGAGAGAGGCAGAGGAATAGGCAGAGGGAGAAGCAGGCTCCTTACAGGGAGCCTGATGCAGCACTTGATCCCGGATCCCGGAATCCCGGAATCCCGGAATCGCGCCCTGAGCTAAAGGCAGATGCTCAACTGCCAAATCACCCAGGCGTCCCTCCCAAAAGCAAACTTAAAGCTTCTCATTTGTTAATATAATGCATACCTGTATTTGTAAGTGCATTTTGAGAAGGATTAACCTTGGCGAATAATAAATTTGTTTAAAAAAAATCAGAAAGCCACTGTGGTGATTTAAATTGAAAGGATCTGTTTTATTTGATACAACATAGACTCAGTGAAGGCAACAAGTTAGAACACTAAAAGAATGGGCAAGATTGGCATGAGAAACTACAATCCCTCTTCTAGAATCCTCTATAGCTTGAAAAAAATCTTCATGTTGATTATTTTAGAGGACAGGTGGTGAGAAATTAAATAACTATGTTGAAGAAAAAAAAATAAAAAAAAAACTATGTTGAAGCAAATTATTTAAAGGTAGAATCCAAGGAGGTTGTTTGGGAATAGTTGTTTTGTTTTGTTTATTTTTTAAAAGACTATTTGAGAAAGAGAGAGAACAACACAGAGAGAAGGGCAGAGGGAGATGGAGAAGCAGACTCCCCACTGAGCAGAAAGCCCACTTTGGGGCTCAATTCCAGGATCCTGGGATCATGACCTGAACAGAAGACAGACACTGAACCAAAACTGAGTCACCCAGGTGCCCCCCGGGAATAGATGTTTTAAAAAGCTAACAGTAGGAGCTAAATTGCAACCTTAGAACCTCAAGAAGCCAAAAGGGAGTGCCTTTTATTTGTTTTTACATGTAGAACACCGTAGACGATGAACTATTTATAACAAATAAGAGAGAATATTTGAGGAGAAACTGTAGCTTTAGATATCTCACATTTGGGTACTTGGATTACAAACAAATCCTCTTGCTTGAAGTGATCTGAACAGATCTGTAAACTGAAAAAAGTCAATTAAAGTAAGGAATCATAAAACATACATATTACAAACATGACATTCACTTGCTAATCCTTGGCTGCAGGAGTTAAGGCGTCTTCCTACAGTGTAAGCCTGATTGGAGTTCCAAATTGTCCTACTGATGTAAAGAGATGATGCTGTTAGGTGTTGAGTGGGATTTTCTCTAGTTTTATTTTGTTTAGGCCTTGAAAATTAAGTCCCATAGCTGAAAACAAAAGGGATTAAGTAGGACACACTTTAAAGTTACAAAAATAGCCATGACTGGGACTAGCCACCTGCCAGTTGGAGACTATTTGCAGAAAAGAAAGCCGACATCACATTCCTTGAGTCGGATGTCTGTTTAGCTTACTGATCTGCCTTGCTAATAACTAGATGAGAGAAGGAGCATTAGGAAATGATCATAGGGCCACCCTCTTGAGTTCCCATGAACAGTGGGTGATGGATTTTGGCTCTTCTTAAAGGTGCTGTTTGGACTGAGATCCTGCTGAAGGGGGCGCTAGAATTTGCCACTTCAAAATACGCCTCTTTGGCATAAAGATTATTTTAGCCTGATTATTTTTAAGAAACAGCAAACGCTGGAGAAGCTCTGAAAACCCAGATAGAAGTTAGCCTTTTGTAGGGGACATCTACATCTCCCTTTGTAAGGGTGTATTCCTCTCTATACCAGGTAGAGGATGACCAAATCTCTAGGAACTCTTATCAATGGAGAAGGCACTGACTTAAATTCATGTAACAACCATATCCATGTTTCCTGTGTCTTTCCTGGTAACCTCTCATAATTGACTCTCTATCCCCAACATCTACGTCTTTAGCTGGAGATAGTATTTAAGGTGGCGGCTTGGGCCATTTGGGGGAGTTACTTAGTTTTCCTGGGTCTCTCTCATGTATATGGGAGGTATACATGTTACTAAACTTCTGTTTAGGGACGCCTGGGTGGCCCAGCGTTGAGTCCGCCTTTGGCTCAGGGTGTCATCCTGGAGTCCCGGGATCAAGTCCCACATCGGGCTACCTGCATGGAGCCTGCTTCTCCCTCTGCCTGTGTCTCTGCCTCTCTCTCTCTGTGTATCTCTCATGAATAAATAAATAAAATCTTAAAAAACAAACAAACAAAAAACCCTTCTGTTAGTTTTTCTCCTGTTAATCTTTTATTCCAGGGGAGCCTCAGCAGGGAACTTAAGGGTAGAGGGAAAGTTATTTTTCCTCCCCTACACTATTTAGTAAGATCTTTTGAGATTCTCACTCATCCACATCTGTTTATGCCCAGCCTTTAAAGACTTAGTTAAATCGGTAATTATGACCAACCAAAGTGAAAAGCACAGTGGGTAAAATGATGTCTCTTTTTCCTCTCCTCTCCATCCTCATGCCTGAGAGAAAACTGGGGAGAGAAGCAGGGGAATCTGAGAGCCACAGACAACAAAGAGGACAGTTTTAAAACAAAAGATTGAAGTTGTAGGAAGACTACCTTAAAAACTGGAATGAGATAGTTATAATGGCTAGAAGTGATTAAGACATTTTACCATAAATACGAGACTCCCAAGGAGGTTGCTAGAACACAGTTGGTGGCAGTTACTCCAAAATGAAAACTATTTCACATTTGTATCTGACATGTTGAAATTTTCATTTAAAAAAATCATGCTTGAATAATCTATTCCCTTAATGCATAGTCTATTATTTCCTGTGGTGTTTTTTTTCCCCCTTAAGTGAGAACTTAGACTCCAGGGAAGCAATCTCACTAAAGCACCCTTTGAGATTGTTTTACTCCACCCACTTTATCTTTTACTTTTCTTCCACCCATGTCTAATTTGGCAGCAATTTTTAAAGCAATTTGCATGTATTGAGCCTTTCCAAAGGGATTCAAGTTATCATAACAACAATGTTCTTCTTTTTATACTAACCCCATTGGTTTATGTAATATTTAGTTCAAACACAGAATCAGAAAAACAAGTAAAAATGGCATAAACAAGTTTGGAAGCCCCCAAAAACGGATTCTTGGGAGATATACAACCTAAATGGTGTGTGCAGAAGTGATGGGCGTATTAGAGATGCTTCTTACCCAACTCCTCTCTAGCAGGCTGCTCCCTTGCCTTTCCACATCAGACTGACTAGCCCATAGCACAGCTATCAGGATTCTCATGGATATTTTAGAGTTGTGAGAGAGAACTTTTTGAACCTCATTGGGGGTATCTGGGGTTAACGGGTAAATGTAAGTTACTTTTTAAAAAATTCATGAAGTATCTTAAGATACTCAAGAATGTATATTTGATATAAAATTACTCACTTCTGATGATTGCCAGAGTAAAATGGATAAAATCCCCCTGAATGCAAGCAGTAGGGTACAACATCATCCCTTTCTGAGCAGTAGAAAAGAATACCTCCCCTCTCTAGAGAGCTTTAAACTTCATCCAACTGTTTTCAGTTGCATTTTCTACAGATTTCCAGCCCCAACTTAATCAACCATAAGCAATATGCAATAATATGTTAATGTCTACTTTTGTCTTCATTGATCTCTTTAGTAACGAAAGCTGAAATTAAGAGCATATATTTAGATGCATGCCTATTATTTCTAGTTCCCATTCAGGAGTTTCCCTGTTAGAGCTATTATCCTAATTTCACCTAGAATAGCTGTTCATTGTCTCGAGGAATCTGTTTCTCTTTTTTTCCAGATTCCATTCTATGAGAGTGACAGAAATCTAATCTCAGTCAAGAATTTCCTCCAAAGCACGCTTTTTAAGACTGAAGGTTCTTAAATATTTCCAAGGAGTTAGAAATGGGAAAAACCTGATCCTGACGTTTCTCCATCTTGACTCTTTCTCATCCAGCAGATCTGTTACTTGTGGTTCAGTGTTTAGACATGGGAATTATTTTGCTCCATTCTCACTCCACTGGGACACAGACATGGCATCTCCTCCATGAGGTTGCTGGAGCAACATCTGCCCGGACTCACCATGAATCCATTTCCCACCCACACCAGGATTGGATTTGTCAGCATCCACCAATGCCTGTACTCGTACACTTCTCTTCTGCCTGTCTTTCCCACAATGCAGAGGAATCCTTTTAAGTCTCTGCTGGAAGTCTCATTCCCCTTAAATCTCCAGTTCTACTACTGATGTTCACAAACACTTTTATTTTTATGTCTTGAGAATGTATGCCTTTAAAAAAATTTTTAATTAATTAATTAATTAATCTATTTATTTATTTATTTATTTATTTATTTATTTATTTATTTGACAGAGACAGAGAGGGAGAGGGAGTGAGTGTATCAGTAGGCAGGGTGACAGGCAGAGGGAGAAGGAGAAACAGGCTCCCCAATGAGTAGAGAGCCAGACAGATGTGGGGCTCTATCCCAGGACCCTGGGATCAGAACCCGAACCAAAGGAGCCACCCAGGTGCCCTGACAATATATGCTTTTGAAACAGAAAAACCAGGAAGAAATTTGTAGATTAAAAAAAAATTCTCCCTTGTCTCACCTCTTTCCTGAGAATAAGCAGAGACCAGCTATCTCTCTGAATAAAGTCAAGAGTGTAAATGAGGGTGAGAAAGGGGAAATAGCCGGAGGATAAAGAACATAGGCTAATACCTCAAAATAACTGTCAAAATAACTTTCCCATTTATCTTGCTGGCAAACTAAGTATAACCATTCTGTCCCCTTCCAAGCAGGGTTGCAAGAGAGGAAAAATAGTTTTCCCTCTATGCTTCTAAATTCTCTGCTGAGACTCCCCTGAAATAAAAGAATATTAACAGGAGAAAACCAGAAGTTTAAAACATATATCTCTTGTATATATGGGAAAGATGCAGAAAAACTGAGTAACTCTTCAAAATTGCCCAAGCCACCACCTTAAATACCATCTCCAGCTAAAGACAAAAGATGTTGGAGATGGAGAGTCAGTTATGGGAGGTTACCAGGAAAGACACAGGAAACAAGGGTAAGATAGTTACACAGATTTGAGCCCATGTCTTCTCCATTGAAAAGTTTTTTGTGTGTGTATGTTTTTTTTTTTTTACAGAATTTTTTTTTATTTTTATTTTTTTATTTATGATAGTCACACACACAGAGAGAGAGGCGGAGACATAGGCAGAGGGAGAAGCAGGCTCCATGCACCAGGAGCCCCACGTGGGATTCGATCCCGGGTCTCCAGGATCGCGCCCTGGGCCAAAGGCAGGCGCTAAACCGCTGCGCCACCCAGGGATCACTTTTTTACAGATTTAGAATTGTTCTTCCATTTCTGGTACAGAAAGGGAGACACACATACAAATGGAGATTTCCTTTGTACATGCTAACGTCTTTTACGAAAAAGTAGCTGTATTCCGGTTTTCAGAGCCTCCCTGTTTTTGCTGTTTCTTAAAAATAATCAACTAAAAATAATCCTTATGCCAAAGAGGCATAATTTGTGATAACAAATTCTTCCTCCCTTCAAGGTGTCAGACCAGTCAGCAATTTTGGGTCATATTAATGGCAAGTACTTTCATAGGCTTAGTTCCACTAACCCCCTATACTGTCCAACTGGGGCAATGGAACTTTAATATCAAGGTCATCCAGAGATGACTTATCTGCCTCCAAATTGTTCACTGAACCACACATCAATTATTTTCTCCATGTTTTTTCTTTTTTGAAATGGATCTTAACCCAAATCTCCAAACTCTAAGGTTTTCACTATGTGTTCTATTTTATGGAACTCGATTTCTGCTTTTGTCCTTATTCCAAATCCTTACCCAGAAATTTGTCTTTCTCTCTGTTGTAGGCTGAATAATGACTCCCCCAAAGATGTCTATGTTCCAATCCTATAACACATATTTTGTTAATAGGATTAAAGTTGTAACACAGTCCATCTTAAAATAGGGAAATTATCTTGAGTTATTGAAGTGGGACCAATGTAATGACAAGGGTCTTTAAGTTGGAAGAGGAGGCAGAAAAGAACCTTAGAGTGATGTAATGTGATTAAGAACTCACCCTGCTCTTGCTGGCTTTGAGGGTGAAGGAAGAGGGCCACATACTGAGGAATATAAGCAGCCTCTAGAAGTTGGAAAGTGCAAGGAAATTGATTCTCCCTTGGAGCCTCCAAAAAGGAATGCAATCCAGACTCCTGGGTGGCTCAATGGTTGAGTGTCTGCCTTTGGCCCAGGGCATGATCCTGGGGTGCCCCCATCGAGTCCCGCATGGAGCCTGCCTCTCTCTTTGCCTGTGTCTCTGCCTCTCTCTCTGTGTCTCTCATGAATAAATAAATAAAATCTTTTAAAAAAACAAAAAACAAAAAGGAATGCAACCCTGCTGACACCTTGATCTTAACCCAGTGAGTCGCATTTCAGACTTTTGACTTCCAGAGCTGTAGGATAATAAATTTATGTTATTTCAAGCCACAAAGTCTGTGGTAATTTATTACAGAGCTATAGGAAAGTAATACAATTTCTATCATTGGATACAGACTTGGTCTTGAAAATCCTTAAAAGTGAGAGTTTGGATCCTGCTAGGGCTCAACCCAAAGATTTTTTTTTTTTTTCCAAGCATCTCCCTCTTTCTTCCCATGTGGTATGTCCTCACACTTAGTACCCTATGGGATACCCTATCACCTGTGGACTCACATTTGCTGCCTTCTTGCCTGTTTTTTCCCAAACACTTCCAGAAGCTGTAGACACCTTTCCCTGAAACATCCTCAACAATTCTGAGATATGGTGTAATCTACTTGTTATCTTGGCATCTGACGTGTCTGGTCTGTATCCACTTGACATTATAAATGAGCTATAGAATATCAATCTATTCAGTTTACAGCCTCAGCTATCTTTTTATTTTTCATCTTCCCCAAATAGTTTTTTCTTTGATTACGTTCTCCATTAATTGCATTTTTTGTTACTGACTTTTCCTCAAGTAGGTACAACTACCAACTTTCATTTTTTTATACAATATGGACAGATCCTTGGGCATATTGCTAATTTGTACTTCCACGTTGTCCTAGAGGTTATCATTTCCAGCTTCATGTGATTTTTCTTATAGCTGTAGAACTTTATGTTTCAGGTCTCTAAGATATTTAGTGAATTCTATAACTTTCATAGCAAAGAACAATGCTGCCTGTGCTTCTTCATCAGTTACTAACACTTTCTTTTTTGGCTCTCTGAAAAAAGGCTTCCCTTACTTAAATAAAAATTTTTGGAGAGATTATTGTGGCTTCAATGATACTGAAAACACAGGGACTGATATGTAGCATTTTCCATCATTTAATTCTTGTTTATTGTCCAAAACAAATAGATAACTGGTAGCTTTGACACTTAAATCACTCAAGGAAAATATTGTTAAACTGATGGTGTCATTTTAGTGGAATTAAAGCATGCTGCATGGCTTCTGTTGTTATTTGCATTTCTGACTTAGTAGAAGACCTACTTGGATATGATGCAGTCCATTGAAAAATGGATTCAGAAACCTGTTTCTTTCAGAAGCCACTATCTCTGTTCTCACTCTTAGCTGATTGTTTTGTCTTCTAATCCATTGAAAAATAGGAGCTGAGTGTTCTAGTGAGATAAAGGATGGAAAGTGTCCAATTGATTTGACAATTAGGAGATCCTTGGTCACTTTATATAATGCAATTTTGTAGAGATAGAAGTCAGATTGCTATAGGCTGAGACATGAATGGTGCTGGGGAGGAAGAATTTCCTCTGTCCTTTAAGGTCCTTCCAGCTGGACTAAGAATCAAATTGACATGAGATAGATTAACAAGAGAAATTCAAATTTAGATTCCATGCAGACATGGAATTTCAGACAGTAAAATACCATGAGACTTATATGAGGTCAGGCAAGGGGTAGGGGTCCAAGAATACAAAGGAGAAAGACATCATTAGGAGAAAGGTGAGAGGGAATGTTTATAAAACAAAGGCTGCCCTATTACACAACTACATTTCTTCTTTTTTTTTTTTAAATATTTTATTTATTTATTCATGAGAGACAGGATGAGAGGGAGAGAGAGAGAGAGGCAGAGACACAGGCAGAGGGAGAAACAGGCTCTGTGCAGCGAGCCTGACATGGGACCCGATACCGGGGTCTCCAGGATCAGGCCCTGGGCTGAAGGCAGCACTAAACCACTGAGCCACCCAGGCTGCCCCCACAACTCCATTTCTAAGGTAAAGATGAACTTCTGTTAATGGTTCTCTTTCTGGTACAGGCAGGCATTTGAGTGGGAATTGAAGAGTTTTTTTTTTTTTTTTTTCAATCTCCTGGGGTTTGATTGCTTTTTTTTTTTTTTTTAAATTTTTTTAAGACTCTTCATTTATTCATGAGAGACATGGAGAGAGAGAGAGAGAGAGAGAGAGAGAGAGGCAGAGACACAGGCAAAGGGAGAAGCAGGCTCCATGTAGGGAGCCCTATGTGGGACCCGATCCTGGGACTCCAGGATACACCCCAGGCCAAAGGCAGGTGTATAACTGCTGAGCCACCCAGGGATCCCTTGATTGCTTTTAACTCAAAATAATGCTCATGCCAAAGTGGCCCATCTTGGGGTAGCCTGTCCGTGGTCCCTGTATGGGAAGTAAGTCATGTAAATAGCCAGTGGGAAAGATGAGAGGCAGAAGCAAGAGAGACTGGATGACAAATAGAAGGAACAAATGTTCAGAAAAGGATTTTAAGAAGAAAGAGACTTTAGGATAGGAGAAGGAGCCAGCAGAAACGCAGTCTTTCAAAAGAGATTATGACCAAAGGAGAAAAATCCTGGGGAAAGTGAGGAGATAGAGGGCATGTAGATAACACTAAAGTAGGAGGGCTAGTTGGTTGTAACAAAAGAAGGGAAGCAGCACTTTTTTTTGGTATTGAATAAATTTGATGTGTAACATTGTATAAGTTTTAGGTATGTAGCATGTTACTTTGATACATTTTTTAAAAAAGATTTTTACTTATTTATTCATGAGAGACATAGAGAGAGAGAGGCAGAGACACAGGCAGAGGGAGAAGCAGGCTCCCTGCAGGGAGCCGGACGTGGGACTCGATCCCGGGACTCTAGGATCATGCCCTGGGCTGAAGGCAGGCACTCAACCGCTGAGCCACCCAGGCATCCCACTTTGATACATTTCTATATTGTAATAAGATTCTTGATGTACCAATATTTATCAAATTACATAATTACAGTACAATATTATCTATATTAATTATTCTGCGTATCAGATCTCTGTGGCTTATTTACTACTCATTACAAGTTTTTAGTCTTAAACACCATCAATCTTACCACCACCCCACCCACCTCTGGTAACCACCATTTTACTCACTGTTTTTTACACTTTATTAAGTGATATCATATAGTACTTATCCTTCTCTGTTTGACTTATTTTGCTTAACATAATGTGCTCAGGGTCCATCCATGTTGTTGTAAATGGGAGGATATTTTCCTTTCTCACGGCTGCATCATATTCCATTGTGTATATGCACCCCATCATTTTTGTCCATTTATTTGTTGATAAGAAGCAGCACTTTCTGGGCCTGGAGGATGGAGGTTAAGGATGGGCATGACTAAGTATAGTTTTTACAGGGAGGCTGAGCTGAAAGTTAAAGGAAGTCATGCCTGATGGCCTCAATCATTCTCCACAAAGAAAGACGCTTTGGGGGCACCTGGGTGGCTCAACTGGCTAAGCGTCTGTCATTGTCTCAGGTCATGATCTGGGGTCCTGGAATTGAGCCCCGCATTGGGTTCCCTGCTCAGTGGGGAGTCTGCTTCTCTCTCTCCCTCTGTTCCTTCCCATTCCCCTACTTGTGTTCTCTCTCTCATGCTCATTGTCTGTCAAGTAAATAAATAAAGCCTTAAAAAAAAAAGAAAGAAGGTTTGTTATCTGCTGAAAGTGAACAATCGCTTGAGGAGAATGGTGAAGATTTATGTTTACTGAGAAGAATATGAGATGTGAAGAAAGAACAAGTGAAGTGATTAATGGATAGTACTGAGATTGAACTTGTGAGTAGGTAGTAGTGCCTAGCTAGTTGTGTGATTTCTGCCAACAGTGTTCACCTTCTGAGAGTATAAACAGAAAATGCAAAGTATGGTATTATCCGAGAGGTCTTTAAAAATTTCTGCATAGGAATAATTAAAAGATGAGGATATGAGGGAATCTGAGGTACTGGTCTAGGTTGGGAAGGGAAGGAAGGGAGGCCAGCACTGGGATGACCACTGGCAGCTAATGGAAAGATAAAGATAATTCTCTTCTGATGCTAGTAACAACCTTTTGGATAAATCGTTTAATCAGCCCAACTTTGAAGAAGAGGAAACAGGCTCTGAGATGTGAGATGGCGTCTATTTGGTGAGGTACTTAGAGAAGTTACCAAGGTGAGCCACACCTTTCTTATTCCACCGTGTCTAACCTTTTCAGATTCCAGTCTCAGCTCTGTTTCTCTCTCTGAACCCAAATGTATATGGGAGTATCTTTACATATTCCAATTTAACTTGAATAACCATTGGCTTCACCAGTCTGTACCTATACAAATGAAGTCATGACAACCCAGTTTATTTACTCATTGCTTCTACCTTTGTAATACAGCACTTCCCTTCCAGGCCAATCTTCCCTGTTCCAAGTATATTTTAAAGTCCCTGGGGCCATGTCACATATCCACTCCCATTGGGCACTCTACTGCATTGCTAAGTGATAGTCCAGGCCAGGGCCTGGTAAGGGCCCTCATGGTATCAAGCAGTGGTCTGTGACTTAGAAAGTTCCTTATAGATAAGGAAACTGAGGCACAGAGACATTAGTCCCTTATCTATGATAACAAATTCAGAAAGTAATAAGGCAAAATACAAACTCAGGAAGTCTGGTTATATTGCAACCCTTTTCAGATTTTTGGTGCCACCGATGTTATGGTTTTTTGATTAAAAAAAAAAAGAAATTTTCTCTTTCTAAAGCTTTTTTTTTTTTTTTAATTTTTTTTATTTATTTATGATAGTCACAGAGAGATAGAGAGAGGCAGAGACACAGGCAGAGGGAGAAGCAGGCTCCATGCACCGGGAGCCCGACGTGGGATTCGATCCCGGGTCTCCAGGATCACGCCCTGGGCCAAAGGCAGGCGCCAAACCGCTGCGCCACCCAGGGATCCCTCTTTCTAAAGCTTTTAATTGGTACAGACATCACTGGAATACTCTATTCTTCCAAGTGTTTCTAGAAACTCCTTGTGAAGCTAGGTGGACTTGAAAGTCATTGACAACTTTATTTGGTCTAGGAAAATCAATCTGTTTTTTTTTTTTTTTTTATCAATCTGTTTAAACTTCTGTCTCTTCTTGGGTCAATTTTTTGTAAATTAAAAAAAATTTTAAAGATTTTATTTATTCATGAGAGACACACTGAGAGAGGCAGAGAGATAGACAGAGGGAGAAGCAGGCTCCTCGCAGGGAGCCTAATGTGGGACTTGAGCCTCAGATCCCAGGATCACACCATGAGCTGAAGACAGATGCTCAACCGCTGAGCCACCCAGGCATCCCATTGGTAAATTAAATTTTTGTAAAATATTAGAGTTTTTTTAGGTTTTCAAACTTATTTGCAAGGTGTTTGGCAAAGCAGTCTCTTAATCTCTTCCTTTTTCCCTAATCCTTGTTTGGCTATTTCTAAGTTGTCAGTTCTTATTTTATGGATTGTCTTAATTAGGTTAGCTTCTTGTTCACTCATTTTATTCTATTTTTTTAATAAAAATTTTTGGGTGATTTATTTGTTAATAAAACTGGTTTTATTTTGGTTCTGGCTTTATTTAAAAATTTTTTTTCTATCCCTTTTATCTAGATGGGTGCTTAATTAAGTTTTTTTATTTTTTATATAATTATTTCTGAATTTTACTCTGAGCACTGATTTAGCTCTAGCATATAGATGCTGGTATGTAGTGTTTTCTTTATTACTTTTGTTTGCTAGAAATTCTTCAAAATTTATTTTTAAGAATGAAGGGTTTTTTTTTCCAAGTGAAAAGGACTTTATTATTTATTATTATTTTTTAATTATTTAAAGATTTATTTATTTGAGAGAGACAGAAATAGCAGAAAAGAGCACAGGCAAGGAGAGGGAGAAGCAGGCTCCCCACTGAGCAGGGAGCCTGATGTAGGGCTCGATCCCAGAACTCTGGGATCATGACCTGAGCTGACTGAGCCACCCCGCCATCACGAAAAAGACTTTTTAGGAAATATTTATTAACTTCAGATTTTATTGCAATGTCTTCCAAAAACATTTTCTGGGGCAGCCCCGGTGGCGCAGTGGTTTAGCAACGTCTGCAGCCCAGGGCGTGATCCTGGAGACCCGGATCGAGTCCCATGTGAGGCTCTCTGTATGATGCCTGCTTCTCTGCCTCTCTCTCTGTCTCTATGAATAAATAAATAAAATCTTTTAAACAAAACAAAACAAAACAAAACCAAAAACATTTTCTGTACCAGTTCTGTCTTTTGGAAGATATTGAATTTTTCTGGTGGCCTAATATTTTAAATTGGAGTAAATTTCTCCAACAATTTCTTGGATACTCAAAGGCAAATATATTCTCTATTTTCAGTGTGCACAATTTAATGTATTTCCATAAATATCATATTATATAGTTTGAGTCTCTTGTAGAATTACTTGGTGCTATAGATTGAATATTTATGTTCCACCAAATTCATATGCTGAAATTTTAACCCACAATGTGATGGTATTTGGAGGTGAGGTTCTTGGTAGGTATTAGGTCATGAGGGTGGAGCCCTCAGAAATGGGATTAGCGCCTTTACAAAAGAGAACCCAGCAAACTCTTTCTCCTCTCCATCATGTGAGGATAAAATCAGAAATGAGTAGTCTGTGACCTGAAAGAAGATTCTTATCAGATCCCAAGCATGCTGGTTACCCTGAACTTAGACTTTCCAACCTGTGGGGAAAAAAAATTTTGTTTTGTTTATAAGCCATCTCGTCTATGGCATTTTTGTTATAATAGCCTGATGTAAGACACGTGGTTTGAGTTTTTGTCACCTTGCTCTGTCTTGGATTATCTTGAATAGAACATTATCTCGAGTAGAGTTGTCACTTGATCTGAAGGTGCTTTTATTTTTTCCTTAAAAGGTGAATTAAGCCCATTTATGTGTATTTATATGACAGATATATTTGTTCTTCAATTTCCCATTTGGGTGTTAATACATTATGGTTTTATATTGATAGATTTATAATTTATATGTCACTTTATTTGCTATCATATTTCTTCTTTTTTTAAGATTTTATTTGTTCATCAGAGACACAGAGAGGCAGAGATATAGGCAGAGAGAGAGAAGTAGCCTCCATGCAGGGAGCCCGACGTGGGACTCGATCCCGGGATTCCAGGATCATGCCCTGGGCTGAAGGCAGGCACCAAACGGCTGAGCCACCCAGGCATCCCTTTTTTTCTCCTTTTTCTTTTTCTTTTTCTTTTTTTTTAAGATTTGCTATCATATTTCTTTTGGTATTTAGCACAGTTTGTATTTTTGTTTCATTGGTTGTATCTATTATTATACCTTAAATAATATTTCCTTTTTTTTTTTAAGATTTTATTTATTAGATTGAATGCAAGCATGAGCAGGGTGAAGGGTAGAGGGAGATGCAGATTCCCCACTGAGCATGAGTCCAATGCAGGGCTCAATCCCTAGACTCTGGGATCATGACCTGAGCCAAAGGCAGACCTTAACCAAGGAAGGCACCCAGGCTCCCCCTTTAAATAATATTTCTGATAGTCTCTTTCTTTAAAAAGTATGTATCATGGTTCTCATAAAGAGCAGCGATAAAACTGTTTTGCATCTCCTTCCTCTCACATGGCTCTTCTCAATGTTTTTTTTTTTTTTTTAAGATTTTATTTGTTAATTCATAACACACACAGAGAGAGAGAGAGAGATTGAGAGAGGCAGAGGGAGAAGCAGACTCCATGCAGGGAGCCTGACGCAGGACTCGATCCCGGGTCTCCAGGATCAGGCCCTGGGCTGAAGGCGGCACTAAACCGCTGAGGCACCCGGGCTGCCCCTCAATGCTTATTTTATATATTCTTCCTCTGCCACTCTATATAAAGTGTGTTTCTAAGGCAGTATCATGTGAGGAAGTTAATAAAATGTGATTAAAAACCACTATACAGGGATCCCTGGATGGCTCAGTGATTTAGCACCTGCCTTCAGCCCAGGGCATGGTCCTGGAGTCCCGGGGTCGAGTGCCACATCGGCCTCCCTCTGGGGAGCCTGCTTCTCTCTCTGCCTGTGTCTCTGCCTCTCTCTCTGTATCTCTCATGAATAAACAAATGAATTCTTAAAAAAAAAACACTATACAATTAATAGATTAAAATATATATCGAACACTTTGTAAGTGCCAGGCCTGCTCTTGATGTACACAAATAAACAGGACAGGTCTTCATCTTCAGGGAACTCACAAAGCAGATAACCAGGTAGATAATTGAGAATTGGTTAAGAATGCCTGTTGATTATATTTCTCAGCAAGAATTCCACATTCTTACTATTTTAGTTTCTTTACCTGAGGATTGTGAGACATTCTGAGAAAATAATCTGTCTAGCTAATTAAGTGCTTTGTATAATTAACTCTATTAGGACATTTTCATAACAAGGCACTATTACTATAATTAGCCAGTGAATTGCTGCTGAAATTTAACTGAGACAAAAGCATGCTCATTCTTTTTTCCTCTGGCTCAAACTTTTTTGGATTGTTTTGGGCCAATTAGCTAGAAAAAAAGCTGATATTCAAACACTTATATAAGGCAATAGTTTTTTTTTTTTTTTTTAAAGAGACAGTTTTGTTTTAGATTTTTCTGATGTAATTTATAACAAGTTTAATGGCTATTTGTCTTAGGGAAAGTCATGTTAGTGCACAATCAACAGATACGGAGTTTACAATAGTGACAATGTAGACAAATGAGTCTGGAGTGATACTCTTTCAATGGGTAGCATGTAGTAGAACTAACTAGCTCAGGCTGGGAATCAAAATGCCCACAATCTTCCTAGCCCCCACTCTATAAAACTTAACTAATTATAATATTGGGTGACCACTCCTCTGCAATTGTAAAGTGGGAACAATACTTCAATAATCACTGGAGGGATTGAATTTAGAAATGTTCTCACTAGACTACTATTGTAGAAGCCTAGATAACTGCTTCATTTTCCACCACCATGTCTTTATGTGTACCTTTATTTGTACCTACACACTTACCTTCTTTCCTTCACCCCACACGAATAAACCTCCGTGAGCCTAAGACCAAACTATCCATGCGCACTGCATCCCATCCCTTCTTGCTCTCTCTGCCAAAATTCTCCCCCTCTTTCTCTTCTATCATTTCTTTTTCTTCTTGCTGGTTCATTCCCATCAGCATATAAACTTATAGATATATTTCTAATCTTTAAAATGAGAACCTCTCTGGATCCCATAATCCCTATTATTCTCATATTGGTATATCCCAGAGTTTCTCAACCTTGGCCCTCTGACATTAGAGCCAGATAATTCTTTGCTTTGGGGAGCTGTCCTGTGCATTGCATGATATGTAGCAGCATCCCTGGCCTCTATCTACTAGATGCCAGTATTATCCTCCAAGTTGTGATAACCAGAAATATCTCCATTTGTCTCCAGAGGAGCAAAATCACCCCAGATTGAGAACCACTGCTATCCTACAGTCAATTCTCAATACTCATCTTAGTTGCTCTCAGCAGTATTTTCCATAGCTGATCACTCACTCCCCCTTTGGTTATTGTGGTAAATGTGCGTAACATAAAGTTTGTGGTTTTGAGCATTTCTAGGTGTGTGATTCAGTGGCATTAAGTACACTCACCACTCACTCCCTTTTAAAACACTTCCCTCACTTGACTTCTCGGCTATCACACTGGCCTGGTTTTCCTCTTATCTCACCAGATGCTCCTTGTCACTGTCCTGTGATTTGCTGTGGATTTCAAACAATGAATATTGAGCATCACCAGGACTCAATTCTCAAGCTTCTTTTCTGCATATCTATACTTCTTAGGCAGTCCTATTATTTAATACCATTTAAAGTTATGACTCCCAAATTTATGTGTCCATCTTTGCAAGTGTTCCCTGAGCCCTGGACATATACATCCAACAACCGACTCAACATCTCCACTTGTTCCTTTTTTTTTTTTTTTAAGATTTTATTTATTTATTCATGAGAGACACAGAGAGAGAGAAAGGCAGAGACATAGTCAGAAGGAGAAGCAGGCTTCATGCAGGGAGCCCGATGTGGGAGTTGATCCCAGGACTCCAGGATCACACCCTGAGCTGAAAGCAGATGTGCTTAACTGCTAAGCCACCTAAGCATACCTCTCCATTTGTTCTTTTTTTTTTTTAAAATGATTTTATTTATTTGTTCATGAGAGACACACACAGAGAGAGGCAGGGACACAGGTAGAGGGAGAAGGAGGCTCCATGCAGGGAGCCTGATGTGGAACTCCATCCCGGGTCTCCAGGATCATGCCCTGGGCCGAAGGCAGGGGCTAAACCGCTGAGTCACCCAGGGATCCCTCTCCATTTGTTCTTAAGTGACTTAAGTGACACGCATCATGTCTAAACTCTCAACAATCCTACTTCCCATCAAATCCGCTCCTCTTTGGGCATTCTCCATCTTAGTTAATGCCATACCCAGTTATTCAGGGCAAAAATCTAGAAGTCATCCTTAACTCCCCTCTTTCCATGATAATCCCATATCCAAATATAATCTGAATCTGACCATTTGTGTTCACCCCCAACACTACCTGGTTCATTCAAACTATCATCTTGAGACTAAGCTATTGAAAACAGCTGCTTAACGAATCACCCTCTATCCACTCTTGTTCAGCTTCAGTATTTTCCACAAAGCACCAAGAATGTCATACACACACACACACACACACACACACACACACAGCCCTGCTACCCTGCTCAAGATGTTCCAGTGGCTTCCTCTCTCACTTGAGATAGAATTCAAACTTCTTACCTTGGCTAAAAGGCCCTACATTATCTGGCCTCTGCCAGTCTGTCTGACCTGATATCCAACCTGTTTCTGTCTCACTCATTTTGCTCTTGCCTCACCATCTTTCTTATCATTCCTCAAATATTATAAGCTTGTTTCTGCCTCAGAGCCTTTGCACTTCTGTTTCCTCAGGCTGAGATGCCTTTCCTCAGAATGTGTCACGATGCATTTCCTCCATTTATTCAAGTTTCTGCTTAAAAGTCATCTGGCCTCCCCTGGTCATCCTATCTAGCCTCCCTTCACCTCCATCCTCTACCTAGGTAAGTTTCTTTTTTTTTTTTCCCTAGGTAAGTTGCTATCTCTCCATCCTGCTTTTTATTTTTGTCTTCAAAATACTTGCTTTTTAAATTTCATAAATAGATATATATTGATATATTTATTGTACTTTTATTTGTTTATTGTATGTTATTGGAAAATATAAGCTCCAAAGATGAAAGTACTTTGTTCATTCCCATATCCATAGTTTCTGAAGAGTTGGCAAGCAATAAATTCATGTTTTGTTTTGTTTTTAAAGATTTATTTATTTTATTCAGAGAGAGAGAGAGAGAGAGAGAGAGAGACTGAGAGGCAGAGACACAGGCAGAGGGAGAAGTGGGCTCCATGCAGGGAGCCTGATGTGGGACTCGATCCCGGGTCTCCAGGATCACACCCCAGGCTGCAGGCAGCGCCAAACTGCTGCGCCACCAGGGCTGCCCAATAAATTCATGTTTAATGAATAATGAAAGATGTAGATGTGTTTTCCATAGAGGAAAAAGAGAGCAAACAATCAAACAATAAAATTTCCAGTTGTTTCTTTGGTCAAGACTGAAAACCATATTCTAAGAGATGGACAGCTTAGACAGAAAAAATAGATAAAAAGCTAGAACAATGATAGGTATTTTGAATTCTAATTTCCATTACACAGAAAGTTTCATTTTGCACAAGAAGTTTATTTCACCCGATGAAATAAAAATGTATATTTTGGCACAGCTAAATCTTATTTATTTATTTATTTATTTATTTATTTATTTATTTATTTATTTGAGAGAGAGTGAGCACGCATGCACAGATGGGTGAGAGAGGGGCAGAGAGAATGTCAAGCAGACTCCTTGCTGAGCAAGGAGCCTGATGTGGGGCTTGATCACACAGCCTTGAGATCATGACCTGAGCCAAAATCAGGAGTCAGATGCTTAACCAACTGAGCCATCCAGGTGCCCCTGCATAGCTAAATCTTTAAATAAAAAGGCAAAATAAACTCTTCAGTGAAGAAAAATAATTATCATGGGTAGAAAAAAGGAAGGCAACTAAATAATTCTTCATTGATGTTGATGGGGGAAATGAGATGCACAGCCTAGATTTAACTTATTATGATCAGTTTTCTTTTTAAAAAATTATTTTTCTTATGAAAATAACTCATGCCCATTATTAGAATTTTGGAAAACACTAATTTTATTGGGAAATACAAAAGCATTACAATTAATATTGCAATGTATATCATGCACAATTTTTGTTTACTAAGTATAATTTTTGAGTTTTATGACATTCCTAAGTAGAACAAGAAGATTAGAGATGAAATTTTTCCAACAAATTGTAAACTGCATGCTAGCTGCTAAGTTATTGTGTCTCATAGAGGCTAATCCTGGATCTCTAATATGACATCATTTTCTAGGGCACCAATTATCCATCAGGTTGATTACTTTGGTTTCCTTCCATCATAAAGGGACATGGTTTATTCTTATTGGAATAGATCTATCTTCTGGATATGGGTTTACTTTTCTTGCCTACCAGTTCAATAGTTAGTGGACTTAAGACTTAAGACTTAAGACTTAAGACTTAAGACACTATCAAGGTATTCAGTGGGCAAGGAACTCATTTCACAGTAAAAAGAAGTGCAGCATTGAGTTTATACCTATGGAATACACTGGTAAGATCCCATCACCCAGAAGCAGTGGCCTGTTAGAAAAGTAGAATGCCCTACTGAAGACTATTTATGGCACCCATTGGGAGACAAAATCCTGAGAGATTGGGATTATGCCTTAGTGGTACATGCTTTGATTCTGCAATAATTCTATAATACTTTGTCTCTCAGAAGCATAACAATAGTCCACGTTGAGGAATCAAGGAGTTGAATGGTGGTGTCTCTTCCTTCTATTATACTAAATATTTCACTGATTGACCTTTTGGTTTTTGTTTCCATAGCTTGGACTCTGCAGGTTTGGTTGTCATGAGCACAAGGTAGCTACAGAACCTCAGTCATCACATATAAGAATAAGAAAGAAGACCAAAAGGCAAAAAGACACAATTCATCAAGTGTTTGTCTCATTTTATCAAGAACATGATAGCTTTCCCAGAATCTCCACTTGGTAGCATTCTGCTTTTTTTTTTTTTTTTTTCTCTCTTAGTAGAAGGAATGGAGCTTCATAGCTGACTCTTAACAACAAAGGAATCTGTGAAAGTTCTAATCTTAGCTAGGTATATTGTCTCCTTCAATAGTTTTGAGGCTCTATTTATAAGGACAGAGGTGAACATATATTGAGTAGACAATTAGCTATGTCTGCCTCACCTATACACTTTGAAATGAATTTTAGAAGACTGAAAAGTGTCCATTTCTTCAATCGGAGCAATAGATAAAAGTATCATTATGTAAAATTAAGGGGTGGTGTTAATTTAAGAAACGATAACACGAACTGTATTAACTATAGTGTAATATGAAGTGCTAAGAAACTGAATTCAAGTACATTCGTATGTTAGGTTAGACTGTGTCATGCTGTAATAATAAGTAATAACTCTCAAGTCGTAGTGGCTTATATGGCTATTGGTAGCAAAAAGAAAAGTCGTGGTACATCATATGCTTTCTTTTAAAGCTTCTGCTTGTATGTGACTCATGTAATTTCCACCCATATATTGTTGGCCAACACAAGCTTTATGACCTCTCTAAAATCACTAAACTGGGGATGTATAATTCTTCCCACTAGGAGGGGCACTGGGGGGAGAGAAACCAAATATAATCAGCTACAATTAGTTTTTCTCCCTGGTGTATATAACACTTTATAATGAATTGTATTCATTCTATTTCATAGATTTCTCTCCCCTCTAATGAAAATATTGACTATAAGAATGTAGCAATAATTTAAAGGCCACATTCAGAAAAAAAGAAATCCACAATGTACCACTTTAATTACTCATTCGACAGATATTTGTCTTATTTCCTTCTATGTTCTAGGGACTTTGCTAGTTCTGAGGAATTGTTTGGTTAAAGGAGAAGTCAGAAAAACTATGACTTAGAATCGAGTGTGAATAAGTACTGTCTTAGTGGAATGCACAGGCAGAGAAGGTGACTCTAACTCAGACTGGATGCATCAGGGAAATATTCCCAAGTGAGATGACATTTAAGGGGGAAAAAGGGAGGAAAACAGCAAGCAACACTAATGGTGAAACAAGAAAAGCAAAACACAGCAACACAACAACAACAACAAGAAGAAAAGCTTTTTCATGTCAATTATTTCTAAATAAAATGAGGAGGGGAGCTTTTTCATTGTAATTGGCAAAACAAGGACCAGTTTGGCAGCTCTCACTATATCTGTTCAACATTGTACAGTGCATTAAGGCAGAATAAGAAATAAAAGATAGGAGGTTTTACAAAGGAGAAATAGGGGCACCTGGGTGGCTCAGTCGGTGAAGCATCTGCCTTCCCCTCAGGTCATGGTCTCAGGGTCCTGGGATCCAGCCCCATGTCAGGCTCCCTGCTCAGGGGGGAGTCTGCTTCTCCCTCTCCCTGTGCCGCTCCCCCTGCTTGTGTTCTCTCTCTGTCAAATACAAAAAAAAATCTATAAAAAATAAAAAGGAGGGATGCCTGGGTGGCTCAGTGGTTTGGCGCCTGCCTTCAGCCCAGGGCATAATCCTGGAGTCTGAGGATCAAGCCCCACGTCAGGCTCCCTGCATGGAGCCTGCTTCTCCCTCTGCCTGTGTCTCTGCCTCTCTCTCTCTCTGTCTCTCATGAATAAATAAATAAATAAAATCTTAAAAAAAATAAAAAGGAGAAATAAAACTGTTTTGTAGATGATATAATCATTCATAAATGATGATTGTATGCATAGCTAATCCAAAAGAATATACAAACAAGCTATTAGAATTTATAAGTAAATTTAGCAATATTTCTATATAAAAATTAACATACAAAATAAGTTGAATTTCTGTGTACTGGCAACAAACTCCTAGCAAATAAAAAATTTTTAAATGATGCCATATATGATAGGATGAAAACATAAAGTACCTGAGAATAAACCTAACTAGAAATGAGATGTTCAATTCCATAGGAAAACTATAAAAGCTTTATGGAAATATTAAAAAGACTTAAGGAAATGGATAGATATATCTTGTTGAAGTGTTAGAAGATTCAATATTATTATTTCTTTTCTTCTCAAATTGATATAAAAATTCAATGTAATCTCAATAAAATCCCAATTTTTAAATTTTTTTCTGAGAACCTGTCAAAGTGATTGTAAATTTATGTGAGAACCTGAAGGACCAAGAATAGATAAACACTCGGGATGCCTGGGTGCTCAAGAGCCTTGGGTGGCTCAGTGGTTAAGCATCTGCCTTCCGCCCAGGGTGAGATCCTGGAGTCCTGGGATCGAGTCCTACATCAGGCTCCCTACAGAGAGCCTGCTTCTCCCTCTCCCTATGTCTCTGCCTCTCTCTCTCTGTGTCTCTTGTGAATAAATAAAATCTTAAAAAAAAAAAAACTTTCAAAGGAGATCAAAGTAGGATATAAATTTCTTTTCTTTTCTTTTTTTTAGATTTTATTTATTTATTAATGAGAGATACAGAAAGAGAGAGGCAAAGAGAGAAGCAGGCTTCATGCAGGGAACCCGATGTGGGACTCGATCTCGGGACTTTAGGATCACACCCTGGGCCAAAGGCAGGCACTCAACCACTGAGCCACCCAGGCATCCCAGGATATAAATTTCTTACCTAGCCAATGGTCACTAGTGTCAAACAACACTATGAAGATAAGTGAGGTGACACATGCCCATGGGATATGGCATTATTAATGCCATCAGTGATCACAGTGGGAGTACTTTATTGGCTTGGTGCAGATGGACATAAAAATAAGTGGGTTGAGAAATAAAGCAGTGATTCCAAAGTGGTGACAGGGAGCACACTACAGTATTTTCTAAGAAGTGTAGCTCTTAAAGGAAGGAAAGACAGACATTCGGGAGGATTGATTAAAGTTTTTGTTTTATTAATTAATTAATTTATTTATTTATACCACATATGCTTGATAAAAAATAATTGTGTAGAGGAAGCTGTTGATAGAAACAGAGAAAGAGGCAAATTTCGGTTGATAATCTTTGAGAAGATGGAAATGTGTGGGATCCTCCTTATAAACATGGAATTGTCCTTCTATACGAAAAAGAGATTCATTTCAAAAAAAAAAAAAGAGAGATTCATTTCTTCTGACAGTAAGAAAGAGAATGAGAGTGCTGTTGGAGAAGGCAGCTGGTGTGGATTAAAAGCTGATTGAATCCACTTGATGCCCTCATTTTGTCACTAAGTGGGAGGAACTGACAGCTAATAAGAGGAAAAGTAGAAAAAGGTAACATATTGGACTTTTGGGGCTCCATTTGAGGAATGGAAATAGGAAGAAACTTGAAGAATCATAAGTGTTTTCTGAGCATCAAATACCAATACCATTGTATTTGAAGGCATAGATTTGTAAGCTGGGGCTTTATGTTTGAAAGTTGGTGTTTAGTAATAAGAATTAACATATGAATAGGGCTTACAATGTGTCAGTCAGTATTCTTAATATATTAACCTTCACAACAATGCAAAAGGTATGTACTATTATTATCCTCATGTTACTAGAACAAGGAAATGTTGTGACCTGTCCATGGCCATATAGCTAGTAAATGGTAGAACTGGGATTCCATTCCTAGATCGCTTGGATCCAGAGCCCACAATTCTTGATCTTTTTTAAGATTTTATTTATTTGTTACAGAGAGAGCACAAGCAGTGGGGAGGAACAGAGGGAAAGAGAGAAGCAGGTCCCCCACTGAGCAAAGAGCCTGACTTAGGGCCTGATCCCATGATCCCGGGATCACAACCTGAGCTAAAGGCAGATACCCAACCAGCGGAGCCACCCAAGTGCCCCCAGAGCCCATGATTCTTAAACACTGTGCTACGTTACAGTGGTTGGATTTGTTCTATGACCTCACCCTTTGATGGTTTCGGTAAAGGGACTGTTGGATGGTACAAATCCATTCTATGTTGATGAGAGACGTCAGGGTATATAGTTTTTTTGTTTTTTTCATTTGCCTATTTTGAAATCAAACCAATTAAGAATTTCTGGTTGCCTTGGTGGCTTAATCGGTTAAGTGTTTGACTCTTGATTTTGGCTCTGGTCATGATCTCATGGGTTGTGGGATTGAACCGCACATGAGGCTCTGCACTCAGTGGGGAATCTGCTTGAAGATTCTCTCCTTCTGCCCCTCCCCCCAGCTCATGTGCGTTCTCTCTCCTTTCTGTAAAATAAATAAATCTTTTCTAAAAATTAAGAATTTCATGCCCATTGAGAAGAATAGCTTTTTGATACATAGTCCAGTGAAATTTTGGGTTTCTGTATTTACCCTTAAATCGTGGCTGCAAATTTAGAATTGAAGCTATAGACTCTCTTATGTGTCTGCCTATATCTATGTGTCTAGAATTCAGAAAGGTCTTTACTTCTTTTTGTTTAAATGTTCAATGTTTTCCTATCTCTGGAGAATGCTCATCAATTAGATTGTATCTCCAAATTAAAGGAGTTCTATTTTGAGCTTCTTGAGCTTTCAATCTGTATTGGTTTACAGATATAAATAAGTACATATAAAAATTTAATATTCCCCAAATTTCAGAAAACAAAGAAATTGAACTTCTGATACTTTAAATGTGCTAAAAAGTTTTTAGAAAAACTAACTAGGGCAGCCCCGGTGGCACAGTGGTCTAGTGCCGCCTGCAGCCCAGGGCGTGATCCTGGAGACCCGGGACGGAGTACCGCGTCGGGCTCTCTGCATGGAGCCCGCTTCTCCCTCTGCCTGTGTCTCTGCCTCTCTCTCTCTCTCTGAATGAATAAATGAATAAATCTTTAAAAAAACAAAAACAAAAACTAACTAAAAATATTTTGAGAATCTAACTTCACATAATTTTGGCAAATGACACTAGTTGAAAAAATTTGGTTTGGGCAGCCCGGGTGGCTCAGCGGTTTAGTGCTGCCTTCAGCCCAGGGCCTGATCCTGGAGACCTGGGATCCAGTCCCACGTCAGGCTCCCTGCATGGAGCCTGCTTCTCCCTCTGACTCTCTTTCTCTGTGTCTCACATGAATAAATAAATAAAATCTTTAAAAAAAAAAAAAGGAAAAGAAAAAAAATTGGTTTAATAAAAACATCTATGTCTTCTCTATCAGTGTTAAATACATTTTTATCCTACTTGTATGTTTTTCCTAAATGTATACAGATCAAGTGAGCTAGCATTACTCCTACTTAATGTCTTAAGATTATGAAAAATATAAATTTATATTAACTAAACTGAGTCATTATTCTTAAAACCTTTTTATTTCAGCAACAATTATGTTTTGAAGTATGTCAATTTAAAGATAATTTCCAAGATCTTACATTAGCTCAAAACTGGGGACTGATATTAGATTGAGCTAATTAATGACTCATTGGATACCTAGGTCATATAGTTACCAAGCATAATTTTATGTTTACAAAGTTTTGCTCTTACTTTATATATGCCACAGAGAGGCTGTATCTTTGAGCCATGTCAATGAATGCGTTCATTTTTATCACTTTGAGAAGGAATAAAAAGGAAGTGTGTGGCTAAAGTTGTTTTGCCTGTCTGCTAAAATGTTTGTGCAAGACAAGAGGTCTCTATTATCTATCTCATCCCTCTTTTCTTCATGAAATAAAAAGTCAGTTACCTTTTTAAAAAGATTATAATTAATAATAAATAGTTGAAACTACATTGGGAGAAATAGTGACAGAAGAACACAGTTGTGGGCAGCCCGGGTGGCTCAGTGGTTTAGCGCTGCCTTCAGCCCAGGGAATGACCCTGGAGACCCGGGATCAAGTCCCACATCAGGCTCCCTGCATGGAGCCTGCTTCTCCCTCTGCCTGTGTCTCTGCCTCTCTCTCTCTGTGTGTCTCTCATGAATAAATAAATAAAATCCTTAAAAAAAACACACACAGTTGTGTGTGTGTCTATTTTTCAAGGAAAAAAAGAGCATTTTTGTCTTAATGCAGTAGTAGTAGTCAGTTTTTCTTTGTTGGTGTCTGAATTCCTTTATATTCTTACGGCTTTATTGAGGATCCCAAAGAACTCTTATCTATGTGGATTAACTATTAATAATTATTGCATTAGAAATAAAAACCGAGGAAATTTTAGAACCCTTATTCATTGACTTAAAGATAGAAGTAATGAACATATTGTATATTAATAACATCTTAATATTATAATAAAATTATTGCTGACCTTGCAGAGCCCCTGAGATCTGTCTTGAAGTATCACTTTGTTTCAGAATATGAAAGAGCTAATAAGGAAAAAACTTGGAAAGTGAATTTTATTTGCCCTGGTTTTTAATACCTGAGTTTGCAAAAAAGTTATAAAGTGTGTGAAAATTCTAGCAAAATGCTCAATTTTGGTGGCATGATTTCCTTGGTTTATTGTTTATTGCTTTTGCCTACAATATAAGGGTTGTATTTTACTTTCTTGATAGCAGAGATTCTATATCTAATCAGAATAATTTCCTATGCTTCATGTTCATTTTATTATATTCTTGACTAAGGGAAAAAAAAGTTTCTCATTCCTCACTTGTAAAAGAACTGAGATTCTTTACAATCGTGTTACCTCTTTTTTAAATTTTAAAATGTTTATTAACACTTTGATTAAATATATAACCAAATGTTCTCAGACACCAATGATCTTTTTTTCTTTTTTTCTTGACATATAATTAACATACAGTGTTATATTAGTTTCAGGTGTACAACATAATGATTCCACAACGCTATACATTACTCACTGCTCACCATAAGTGTAGTCACCCTCTGTCACCAAAAAACGTTATTACAATATTATTGACTATATTCCCTATGCTGTGGCATTATTGGATCATAGGGTAGTTCTTTTTATTTTTTTTAAGATTTATTTATTTATTCATGAGAGACACACAGAGAGACGCAGAGACATAGGCAGAGGGAGAAGCAGGCTCTTCGCAGGAGCCCAATGCGGGACCCGATCCCAGATCCCGGGATCACGACCTGAGCCGAAGGCAGCCACCCAACCTCTGAGCCACCCAGGCATCCCAGGGTAGTTCTATTTTTAATTTTTTGAGGAACCTCCATACTGTTTCCCACGATGGTTGTAACAGTTTGCATTCCTACCTATAGTGCACAAAGGTTCCTTTTTCTCTATATCCTTGCCAACACTTGTTGTTTCCTGTGTTTTTCCTTTTAGTCATTCTGACAGGTGTGAGGTGGTATCTTATTGCAGTTTTGATTTGCATTTCCCTGATGATTAGTGGTGTTGAGCATCTTTTCATGTGCTTATTGGCCATCTGTATGTCTTCTTTGCAAAAATGTCTATTCAGGTCCTCTGCCCATTTTAATCAGATAATTTGGAGTTGTTTTGGTGCTGCAATGTATAAGTTCTTTGTATATTTTGGATATTAAGCCCATATTGGATATATCATTTGCAAATATCTTCTCCCATTGAGTAGGTTGCTTTTTCATTTTGTTGATGGTTTCCATCATTGTGGAAAAGTTTTGTAGTTTGGGGGATCCCTGGGTGGCTCAGGGGTTTAGCGCCTGCCTTTAGTCCAGGATGTGATCCTGGAGTCCCATTTCTAAAAAAAAAAGTTTTGTAGTTTGATGTAGTCCCAATAGTTTATTTTTGCTTTCGTATCCTTTGTCAGGCACCCATAATCTTATCTTAATCAAGTATCTACATCTCTTGTGACACATTCTTTAATTTTGCCTTCCCTACATCAGATCTTAAATATAGGAAAAGTTCAATAAATCTTTCAGAATATGTTTTCCACCAAAAACTATCTTTGTAATTTCTTAGAGGGTCCCTGGGAAATCACAAAATTGTGTTCTTTCACCTTCCCAAAAGAGAAATGTTAGATTTATTTATTAATTACTTTTCGTGAGTCACATAGGACAAGTAGTCAAATGAGAAGAGATACTCAGCTTTCCTGAGATTAAATTTGTGTAAGTCACTCATTAATAAAAGTATTTTAGAAATTGTGAAGTTTATTTGAAGTTCCTAGGGATTCATGAATGCCTTCACTGTCCCTTGTATATTGTTAATTCTCAGGCTTTTTTTTTTTTCCTAAAGATTTTACTTATTTGAGAGAAAGAGAACATGAGAGAAAGTGAGCTGGGGCGGGGGGGCGGGGGGGTGAGAAGGGCGGAGGGAGAGGCAGAAGCAGACTCCCCGCTGAGCAGGGAGCCCAATGTGGAGCTAGACCCCAGGGCCCTGGGATCATGACCTGAACCAAAGGCAGATGCTTAACTGACTGAGCCACCCAGATGCCCTCTCAGACTCTTAATGGTGCTTTGTCTGATATTGTCTGATAATAGTCCACAATAAAGTTTTATCAGTCATAATTTCAGTTATTTCGGTCATAGTTTTCAGTTACACATCTAAGTCACAGCCTTACTTCTTTTATTTGAATCTAGCATCTTCTAGTCCAGTGAATTTCAGTTGGAGACTCACATCAGATTTACATGTAGAGTTTTATAAAAATACAGATATCCAGAACCTACTTTCGACTTACTGAATCTCTCTAACTTGATATGCTTCATATATTCTTAGTATGTGCTTACAATATTTGTTGTATATTATATATATTATGCTTTAGGATTATTATATATTTCAAGATATTTTTCTCTTGAATAATTATGTTCATTTATTTTTCTGCATTCATTTCTATACATCAAATGTAACATTCATCAACTTTGTTGAAAATATGCATAATCATTGTGCTTAAAGACATTTTCTGTACACTTCTGGAATGACTTTATTATCTTTGTTTTTCATGGCCCAGAAACAATCTAATTTCCTTGTCAGTTATATTATTATTATGAACTCTCATCAGACCTTTTACACATGAAAACCTTCAGCAAATGTTTGTTTTCAGTGCAAGTCTCTTTGCTCTGCAGATAGTTTTTGTTTTACTCTAATTCTTGCCTGAAGGCTCTGCTATAAGCTACAGGTTGTGTTTGTGTCTTCAATAAAAAGGGCCATCTCAGAGCCTTATGAAAAAGGACTATTACAGGTAATTCAAATTACTGAGACTTCGGAAGAAAAATTCTTGGATATAGGCCTCTGATAGCATCATTTCGACAAGTTCAAGAACATTACCAGGGGACTGAGTCAAGATTTCCAGAACTATGTAGTCAAGAAGCAGATGGCTTCATGACAGTACTGACCCAAGATCCATCAGAGCAAGAACTAATTACGAGGACCGAATGAACTGATGGTAATATGCACGTAATTTAAAATAACCACCTTGAACTGAAAGAAATCTGAAAGCAGAGACCCTGATACCAAAGTGCTCAACACTTACAAGCTGGTTGCACAAAGTATGGTGCAAGGACCAGCAGGATCAGCATCAGCAGGGAACTTGTTAGAAGTGCGACTCTGGGACGCCTGGGTGGCTCAGCAGAAAAAGAAAAGAAATGCAGACTCTGAGGCCCCACCCCAGATCCACTAAGCTAGGATCAGTATTTTAATGAGATGTTTAGGTGATTCATGTGCACCTCAAAGGTTGAGATGTCCTGACATAGAACACCGGTCAACATACTACGAAAATCAGTGGGACAATTAAGTATTAATTTTGTGATGCTTATTAATTAATGATTACCCGTTGATGGGTGGTGGGACGCATTGAAATCATCTGGTGAACTTCAAAATGCAGATCCAGCTTGAGAGATGGTGATTTCAAGTGGGGACCCCCGAAATTTTTATTTTTTTAATTTAAATTTAAATTTTTAAAAAAGATTTTATTTATTCATGAGAGACACAGAGACAGGCAGGGACTCAAGCAGAGGGAGAAGCAGACTCCAGGCAGGGAGCCTGATGTGGGACTCGATCCCAGACCCCAGGGATCATGCCCTGAGCTGAAGGCAGATGCTCAACTGCTGAGCCACCCAGGCATCCCCAAAATTTTATTTTGAAGGAGCTACCCAGGTAATCATAATTCACTATCAGATATGGAAGTTACTGCCGGGTATGAGAAGTGAGACTTCCAAGAAGAGGATGGAATGGCCAAAGGATTAGGTGTTGAACCTTAAAATATGGGTTCAGTTTTTGCAGAATGAGGGCAATGTATTTGTGTATTTGTGTGTGTGTGTGTGTGTGTGTGTGTAAACAAGACTGTGAGATAGTGTTATAACTTTCTTCCAGAGTGAGAAACAAAAATGCAAAGTAAAGGAATATTATTCTCTGAGGAGTTTTGGCAGGATTTTAAAACAATAACATTTCTCTGTTAGAAACTAGGATGATATGATGCTGTTCAAAATACCTTGGGAGCCAATGTCACATTTGATTTATGTTTAGAAACAATTTGAATGGAGAGAATATTATTCTTCTCAATTCCCACGTGGGGTTAACATATACATTCTTTTTCTCACATAAAGTCAGTTTTAAACTGTTGCTCTGCATTGAGTAGAAATAACCTAAACTTGGATTCATTTTAAGGAAATGCAAAATATTTTCATGCATTCAGGCACAATAGTTTGACTTTACTGGGTTCATTAAAAATCAAGTGAGATGATAGATATGATTATAATTTGAAATGTGGGAAATACTATGTCAGGTCATGGTTTGGATCCTTCCAGCCTCCCTCATTCCTATCTGCTTTATGCTGACTCTGCATACAACCTTGCTGTTCACTGTAGGTCTTCTTGACTCCCATTCAGATCAGATGTCCTCTCTCCAAAACTTTCTTGAATTTTTTTTGGTCAACCCTATACCTTGATTATATGTCCAATGTTGCAGTTTATAATCCTGTGGTATAAGTCATTTGTTTATCTGTAGGCTTCTTCTATTAGACTTTTTTTTTTTTAAGATTTTATTTATGCATGAGATACACAGAGAAACAGAGACACAGAAGGAGGAGCAGGCTCCCCGCAGGGAGCCTGACATGGGACTGGATTCCCGAATCTGGGATCACACCCTGAGCTGAAGGCAGGAGCTCAACCGCTGAGCCACCCAGGCGTTCCCCTCTATTAGACTTTGAACTCTTGAAGCAAGTGATGATTTTTAAAGTTCACACTTGAGTATCTAGTGCTGGAGTTTCACTTCCTGTATGTCGCCATAAACTCCTAACAGACCTAATTTCTTGTGGATAACAGCTATAAATTCTGGTCAAATTACAAAAAACAACGACATGGACACTCTAGAGAATAAACCAAGATAGGCAGATTTTGCAGGGGAGTTCAAATTTGGAAGAAATGACTGTCACATTGTAACTTCGTTTTTGCAGCTTTGTCACTGTGGCAGGCTGTGATCACAGCATGGTGCTATCGGCCTGGGCAAACCAAGAACAGAAGTCCTGTAGGACACGGCTGCTGGAGAGTGCAGGGAGGCCCAGAAAGGAGATAGCCAGGGCAGGTAAACTTCAGATTCTACATTTTTTATTTATTTATTTATTTATTTATTTATTTATTTATTTATTTATTTATTTATTTTAGATTCTACCTTTAAACCCTACTCATAATCTGACTCCATGCGTCACACACATAGTGAAGACTCGGAGAAACTTCCAGCTGAGGTTAATGAAACTGAGCTGAGATAGGAGTTTACCACAGGCAGAACAGAATTTTCAGTTAAATATTCAAAAAAAGAAAATCATTCATGCTATTTGGAAGAATTTAACAAAATTCAGAGTCTCTAGAACATAACTTTTTTTTTTTTAGAACATAACTTTCAATTACAATCCAAAAATCAATCAACATACAAAATGTTAGGAAAATGTGACTCATTCTTTTTTATTACTATTTAAATCTTAGGTAGTTAACATATGCTGCAATACTGGTTTTTGGAATAGAATTCAGTGATTCGTCACTTACGCACAACACCCAGTGCTCATCATAACAAGTGCCCTTTTTTTTTTTTTTTTTTAAATTTTATTTATTTATTTATGATAGTCACACAGAGAGAGAGAGAGAGAGAGGCAGAGACACAGGCAGAGGGAGAAGCAGGCTCCATGCACCGGGAGCCCGACGTGGGATTCGATCCCAGGTCTCCAGGATCGCGCCCTGGGCCAAAGGCAGGAGCTAAACCGCTGCGCCACCCAGGGATCCCACAAGTGCCCTTTTTAATACCCATCACCAATCTAGCCTATCCCCTACCAGCTCCATCAACCCTGTTTTCTGAGTTTCTTGTGGCTTGTTTCCCTCTCTCCTTTTTTTTCTTTTCCCCTTTCCCATACGTTCATCTGTTTTCTTTCTTAAATTCCACATGAGTGAGATCACGTGGTATATTGTTTTTCTGACTGATTTATTTCATCTAGCATTATACATGCTAGCTCCATCCATGTTGTTGCAGATGGCAAGATTTCATTCATTTTGATGGCTGAGTAATATTCCATTGTATGTATATACTACGTTTTCTTTATCCATTCATCAGTTGAGGAACATTTGGGCTCTTCCCACAGTTTGGCTATTGATGATAATGATGCTGTAAGCATCAGGGTGCATGTGCCCCATTGAATCTGTATTTTTGTATCCTTTGGGTAAATGCCTAGTAGTGCAATTGCTGGGTTGTAGGGTAGTTCTATTTTTAACATTTTGAGGACCCTCCATACTGTTCTCCAGGGTGGCTGCAACAGTTTTCATCCCCACCAACAGTGTGAGAGAGTCCTCTTTTCTCTGCATCCTTGCCAACACCTGTTGTTTCTTGTGTTGTTAATTTTAGCCCTCCTAACAGGTGTGAGGTTATTTCCGTGATGATGGGTGATGTTGAGCATCTTTTCATGTGTCTTGGCACAATGGGGATGTCTTAGCCATGAGGATGTCTATTTTGGAAAAGTGTCTATTCATGTCTTCTGCCCATTTCTTAACTGGGTTGTTTTTTGGGTGTTGAATGTGACTCATTCTTAAATGAAAAGACAATCAATAGATACGAATCCTGTGATAATTGAGATGTTGGGATTGTCAGACAAGAACTTGAATGCAGGGACACCTGGGTGGCTCAAAGGTTGAGCATCTGCCTTCGGCTCAGGGTGTGATCCTGGAGTTCCGGGATTGAGTCCTGCATCGGACTCCCTTCATGGAGTCTGCTTCTCCCTCTGCCTATGTCTCTTTCTGTGTCTCTCATGAATAAATAAATGAAATCTTTAAAAAAAAAATTTGAAAAAAAAGAATTTGAATGCAGATTCATAATGAATATTAACAAGATAAAGAAAATATAATCACAATTAATTAAATGATAGAAAATCTCAGCAGAGATATAGGCATTTCCTTTTGGTTTTTCATTATATTGAATATGAAGCCTCTAGAGTTAGCCACCTATCCTAGCCTATTTTTTTTTTAAAGATTTCATTTATTTATCTGAGATTCAGAGAGAGAGCACAAGTAGAGAGGAGGGTTAGAGGGAGAAGGAGAAGCGGACTCCCCACAAACCAGGGAGTCCGATATGGAGCTCGATCCCAGGACCCTGAGTTCATGACCCAAGCCAAAGGCATACACAGCTGGTTGAGCCATCCAGGCACCCCTATTCTTGCCTTTTCTTACTACTACCTGCTTTGTACTTCAAATTAATATTTCACAAAATGTATACATTTACTTTAGTAGTACAATAGTATCTCACAATCTATGATTGATATTTCTTTCAGACCTACTTCCATTGAATGACTGGCTCACCTGATGAAATGTTTATAATATGGTCTGGCCGTCAGTGAATCACTTAAATAGGCTTTGGTCTCTGCCCAATCATCTTTATTAAATCTGGTTTGGACATTATTGTCATAGAGTGTATCATTTCTATCTAAACAAACTCCTGGAAAAGAATGTGTCTCTCCTATGGACAAGCCAAAGTTAAACCCCAAAGTGTAGTATTTTGGGAAATTAATTTATTAATACCAGCTAAAGTTAATGGTCTAGTTAAAATAATTAAATCCCAGAAAACTTTCTTTTACCATTCTTTTATTTTTTAAAGATTTATTTATTTATTCATGAGAGACACAGAGAGAGAGAGAGAGGCCGAGACACAGGCAGAGAGAGAAGCAGGTTCCACGCAGGGAGCCCGATATGGGACTGGATCCCAGATCCTGGGATCACGCCCTGAGCTGAAGGCAGATGCTCAACCGCTGAGCCACCCAGGTGTCCCTTACCATTCTTTTAGTTTAGGAAATAAATATAGCAATTTATTTTTAATTTTTAATTTTATTTTTAAATAGAGCAATTTATAAATCACACTCTATCTCACGATTTTTATGTTGACATAAAATTAAGCTTGGACATAAATTGCTTAGAAATGGAGACAGGAGCTGTTTGTAATCTTTCCATGACCACAATCATGGCAAGCCTTAAGATAAAGTTGAATGGACTAACAGGACACTCAGTCCTTACTGATATCATGGGGCCACTTCATCTAATTCTAAAGATTTTTTTTATTTATTTATTCATAGAGACACACACAGAGAGAGAGAGAGGCAGAGACACAGGCAGAGGGAGAAGCAGGCTCCATGCAGGGAGCCCGACATGGGACTCGATCCCAGGTCTCCAGGATCACACTGCAAGCGGCTGCAAGCGGCACTAAACCGCTGAGCCACCCAGGCTGCCCACACTTCATCTAATTCTAGATTGTGCAATCATATAAGCCAGTAAATTCACTTTGGTATTTGAGCCAGCTTGAATTCTGCATAGTATCTTGCTTGAGTATATGCTTCAACTGTCGTGAAAAATAATTTCATATTGGAATTCTTAAAATCTTATTACATTATTTTTTTTTAAAGTTTTTATTTAAATTCTAGTTAGTTACCATATGGTATGATATTGGTTTCAGGAGTAGAATTTAGTGACTCATCAAAATCTCATTATATTCTAAAAACAGTGTTTCTTAGAAACATTTTTATGATTTCTTATCACCATCTATCAATGAATTGCAATTATTGCAAAAAATCTGAATTTTTCTCTATCATTGTTCAGTGACATACAGTGTCTTTCAGCGTTGCTGAATTTTCTCTTGACTTCAGGTCTTTATGCTACTTGTTCTGCTTATAAATCTCTTCTCTCAACTCTTTACCCACTAAGAGATAATGATTCTGCTTAGGAGATCTTCTATGATGCTATAGATTATACTCTCCCAAAATGCTATATATTCTTCTTTCATAACTTATTTTTCTAGAAATTTCTTAATATCTTTCTACTCCCATGTGCTCCATGAGGCAGGTTCCAAATGGCAGGTTGGATTATTATTTCCAATTCCTTATAATAGAATTACACATCCATGCTTTTAGCCACATGTCTTTGTGATAGCTGCCAATGGAGTAAGTGGATGATATATCTGCTTCATTAACTTGAGTTTAGCCATATGATTTGATTTGACCAATGAAATATGGGCAGAAATGACTGTACCGGTCCTGAATGGAGGCATTAAATAGCATGGTATATCAGTCTGGTTCTAATCAGGAAACAAACCACACAGTATTTTGAATAAAGTTTAGTATAATGAACAGCTGTACTAAACTATGAGAGACATAGACATAAAAGGAACTCTAAAGAATACCCTAGGGGGCAGTCCGGGTGGCTCAGCGGTTTGGTGCTGCCTTCAGCCCAGGGTGTGATCCTGGAGACCCAGGATCAAGTCCCACATCAGGCTCCCTGCATGGAGCCTGCTTCTCCCTCTGCCTGTGTCTCTGCCTCTCTCTCTCCCTCTGTGTCTCTCATAAATAAATAAAATCTTAAAAAAAAAAAAAACCCTAGGGATGAGAGTTTGAGTACTCAAGGAAGGACAAACTTGGAAGGGGGCTGCCTCCCCATTGAAACTTCACTGAAAAAAAAAAAAGAAAGAAACTTCATTGAAGAAGGTATGGGTGTAGCACAGTGTTCAGTGGAGAAGTTTGCTGGTTTGCTCTGGCCAGAGCTGGTCCACATTCACCAGGTATCAGGAAACAACCCTTTGGGGTATAGGTGAACTAAGGCCAATGGACAGGAGTACAGAGGAAGCCAAAGTATCAGGAGCAAGATGGTATACAGCCTGTGATTTGTGGTATCTTAAAGAGTAGGCCGCAGGAAACAGCCTCTGGGGCACAAGTGAGCCAAGGCTCGTGGACGGGTATATAGAGAGAGCTGGGGAACCAATGCTAGCATGAGGTCTAGAGTGCACCAGTGTCCACGTTAGGAGGGCCAAGCCATGTAGGTCACTAGGCCTGCGGCAGGCTGTACAATCACTCAGTGATGGTGCACTTTGAGCACATAGCTGGGACAGAGCACCATGCTATATTCCTACACACACACACACACACACATACACACCCCATGCAACAGAAGCAAGAAAAAGAACAACTCAGCACATTGGAAAGGAGAAAAGAAGCCCCTGTCCTCTTGAAATGTCCCTCCGCTGACAAAGCTTACTGTAAAGAACAGGCTCACTGTAAAGGACAACTGATTAAGAAGTCCGGTCTACTATTGCAAAGCAGCTACTGAATGGTGAAGTTGGAGTTGAGAGGCAGGGAGTTGATAACCGGCAAGCACTGGAAGCTCCCGCTAGCTCTTTTGAGCGACTTCCCTCCAGGAGAAGAGCGTGGCCCAGAGAAGCATTGCTTTTTCAGACTGTGTCTTACAATGGAGAGTAGACGTGAGCCCTTTGTGGAGCTGGCAGCCAACTTCTAGCCCTGGAGTAGCAAGTAAATGTTCATTGAGGCAAGCTGTGGAGAGCTGTGAAGTTCTCTGTTATACAGAACCACCCCCCCCCGCCCGACCACTACATTTTGTGGTCCTCTATCCCTTGTGCCAGTGCCTAGATTATAAGAAGAGCTCACTATATATCTTTAAATGAATTGTTACTCAAACTCTGGGGTCATTTTCTGATTGCTCTGAAGGTTTAGCCCAGGTGTTATGTAATGGGCTACAAATCGAGTCACCATTTCAGGTACACGGCATAACAGGAATAATATCACGAAGAATCTGGGTTTTGAGTATGATTTTTTTTTCAAAGATTTTATTTATTTATTCATGAGAGACACACACACAGAGACTGAGACAGGCAGAGACACAGGCAGAGGGAGAAGCAGGCTCCATGCAGGGAGCCCGATGTGGGACTCGATCCTGGGTCTCCAGGATCATGCCCTGGGCTGAAGGCAGCGCTAAACCGCTGAGCCACCCAGGCTTCCCATTGAGTATGATCTTTATTTTATTTTTTTATTTTTTTATTTTTTGAGTATGATCTTTAAAGGGGAAAAGAAACCCCTCTTAATGGAAAACCTAAACCCAGGAATTGGTTTTTTAGGTTTTTGAAACCATATAGCTCATTTAGTGTGGGCCTTTATATGATGCAGCTAGGCTGTTAGGTCTGGCTTCATCATCTAAATTGGTACCTTTTTGATGTGGCTTTGGGGGAGCAAGGTGAAAACTAATCAGAAGAATATTGCCTAGTATGTGAGCCAGCTATTGCTCAAAGGGTGAATTTATGGGTGAAGAGAGAAAACAGATCATCAAAACATAGCCTCTGCTTGTAGGGCTGCAACTATCATAAGTTAATTTTATGTTCCAATCTTCTTCTCCTGTTTGGGGTCAGAGAACGTGTCGCACCCTCATCTGTAACTGACTAACACTGAAGAACTCTGTCCTTTCTTGCATTAATTATTATGTTGATATTACTTTCATTACACCGCAAAGAACCATAAGCAGGCACTAACACTTTTTTTTTTTTTTTTTTTTAGATTTTATATCTTTATCTGAGAGAGGGAAAGAGAGAGAAGGAGCAGGAGTCAGGGGGCAGAGGCAGAAGGAGAAGCAGACTCCCTGCTGAGCAGGGAGCCAGAGGCGGGGCTGGATCCCAGGACCCTGAGATCGTGACCTGAGCCACAGCAGACCCTTAACCGACTGAGCCACATAGGAGCCTCTATAAATATCTTTAATATAAACATATGGATCCCTTTCAAGAATACCTGGTAGAAATCTTGGCATGGTATTTCAAACATGATTGTTGGCTTGGCCACAATTGCTGGTCATTGCTCTTGCTGTTCTGAAGAGTTGAGCCCTGCTTCTCATGGTGTATATAGGAGAGCTGCCCCCTAATTTGTGATTGGAGCTGTGTTTGAAGCCTTTTTATCAGCTCTAGGTCTGCCCCAAAACCTTACACTCAAAATGAGCTGCTCTCTTAAGTGCAGGCACCTTGGACTTGGTACAGCTGCTGCTTTTCCCAATACTTCTTCCTACTCGTCGCCACTCTGCCACACAGGCTTTTTGAGTTAGTGTTTCGTGTTATTTTTTTTTTTTTAATCAAACAGTGTCAACCCCCCGTTTTTTCGTGGTATAGTCATTCATTTTTCTTCCAAGGATGTCATTAAAATGCTTTCACAATAAAATTGTATATTATGTTCATGGTATTTTGGGTCCGTAATCTCTCCCTTTTAGACTTATAAAGTTTCCCCTTTCTTTGATACTCATCTGAAGAATCTAAAATTGGTTTCCATTTATTCATTTGCTCTTTCTGACTCCTCTTTCTCTGAGGTGGAATAACTTTTGATATGTCTCTGAACAAGGTTTTCAAAGAGCAGAAATGATATGGTCACCTATAAATGAAGATTACAAACAGAATGTAGACTTAAATAGAATTTTAGATAACTTTTCTCCAACTTTATCCTTTGGCAGTTGAGATTGAAAGTGAAGTGACCTGTCCTAGGTTATATAACTAGATAGTAGCTGATTTGGGACCTGGACTTAATAACCTTTTCTTCTCTCCCAGTTCTCTTTCCACTGTACCATGCCACAAAGTCAGAAATGGGAGAGCAAGAAGAGGTGTCAAAGATCACACTATCTAACCATATTATTTTAAAGACAAGAAAAAAAACAAATGCCAGGAAAATTTGTGCAACTGGAATGACTAGTATTCTTGGCTTTCCAATAAACATTCCAGAGGGGACTGCTTGTTATTTTAAGTCTCAGAGTAAGAGGTACTTCAGTCCAAGGGACTGACCCTGGTGAGACAACTCACTGAGGGCATCTGTAGCTTCCACGTTCATGTTGGTTAGGAAGCTGAGCCATCTTCAAGAGTAGGCAGCAGGAGGAAGTGTGCTAGGAAATCTCAGCAAAAATATCACCCTGTACATATCCTTTTTGGGAGATTAATTCTTCTGGGTACTGAAGGCTTCATTCTTTCAGAATTCCCTATTAAAATGCACATAATCCTAAAGCATCATTTTGAGTCATTTCAGATGTTTATTAGTTAATACTTCAGGGGTTTTCCCGGAGGGAAGGACGCCCTCGATGTGCTTTTGTAATAAAGCAACAGAACCAGGAGAAAAGAGTTCTGAAATGAGATATTTCTTTTCAAATCAAGCTGCCTAACCCACACTTGGGACGAAGTTGGATTTAAAGACTTGCCGCTTTATAGAGGCAGCAGTTCTTAGCAAGCACAGCTACACTGAATAGTTTGATCTAAATTATGCAAAATGTGGGTAGAACCCCTTAGATTTCCTCCTCAATCTCATTTTGCAACTGCTTATGTTCACACATAGAGGGAAGGGGAAAGTGGAGCTGAGTTTTAAGTGAAATAATCTAAATTCATTCTCAATTTCATTTGCAATCTGCATATTTCATCAGTTCCAACGTGTACTTTCCCCTTCCCATTTTAACGTTTCTGAAGTCAAAATGTTTCTAATGTTTGGTGATGTCTTAAAATCGTTGGCAACCAGGTGGTCATTATCATGTAGCTATTGCATGAATGCATGCCAGCTTGATGATTGTGCTTATGTTGTCATTTCAGCTGACTTATTTACAATGTTATTACCACACATGTTAAATTTAACTGGCAGTTGAAATATATTTCATGGATTATTCCATGATTTGGTATTGAAACATCTAGATTTTGTGAATGCAGAGTGGCGTAGAAACAGCATCAGGGTATAAATTTGATATTAGTTATAGAGGCCAAAGGCAGGCCACCCCCAATATGGGCCACTTTGGTATGAATATAATTTTGAACTAAAAGCAATCAAAACTCGGCAGATTTAGGAAGAGCTCTTTACCTCCCCCTCACTGCTTAAATTTACATTGGAAAGAAGAGCCTGAACCAAGAAGAGAACTATTAACAGAGATTCCTCTTTACCTAAGATACTTATCTGTACAACAGGGTAACCTTTGTTTTCCAAGTATCTCTTCTCACCTTCCAGCTACTGGTCTTCCTCCCCTTTGTATCCCCAGACCCCTACTCCTCTCCTTAGCTCAGGATGTCTTATCAGCCTCATGTTGCCTGTCTGTGGGATTTCATGTCTTTGTGGATTCCCTGTATGTATAAAACTATATTTTATTTTCTCCTGTTCATCTGTCTCATATCAATTTGATTCTTAGTCCAGCCAGAAGGATTTTTTAAAAATATTTTATTTATTCATGAGAGACATAGATGCAGTGAAACGCTGGGACACCTGCACCCCGATGCTTATAGCAGCAATGTCCACAATAGCCAAACTGTGGAAGGAGCCTCGGTGTCCGTCGAAAGATGAATGGATAAAGAAGCTGTGGTCTATGTATACAATGGAATATTCCTCAGCCATTAGAAATGACAAATACCCACCATTTGCTTCAACGTGGATGGAACTGGAGGGTATTATGCTGAGTGTAATAAGTCAATCGGCGAAGGACAAACATTATATGATCTCATTCATTTGGGGAATGAGTGAAAATTAGTGAAAGGGAATAAAAGGAAAGGAGAGAAAATGAGTGAAAATATCAATGAGGGTGACAAAACATGAGAGACACCTAATTCTGGGAAATGAATAAGGGGTAGTGGAAGGGGAGGTGGGCGGGGGGGTTGGGGTGACTGGGTGATGGGCACTGAGGGGGGCACTCGGTGGAATGAGCACTGGGTGTTGTGCTGTATGTTGGCAAATTGAACTCCAATAAAAAAAATTTAAAAAAAAAAAAAAGAGAGAGACATAGGCAGAGGGAGGAGCTCCCTGTGGGGAGCCCAATACAGGACTCCATCCCAGGACTCTGGAATCACGCCCTGAGCTGAAGGCAGATGCTCAACTACTGAGCCACCCAGGTGCCCTGAGCCAGAAGGATATTGAAGGGCAGGGGAAATTCTTCCTCCCCAACATTAGTGAAACAAATAGCTGCCATTGAAGAAATAATGACGGTTTCAAATTTTGTTTTCCCCAATGCAATGACCAAGTGCTTTGTGGCATCTAGGAAAGGAAGATAATCACAGGCAGAGGAAACTCTGTTACATTTTGTATTTCGTGTTTATGCAAAAAGCTTTGCCTGTACATCACCAAGCAAGACAGTACCAATATCACCATTTGCAGAATGGGTGCTTGCAACTTGAAAGAAAATCTCAAGGGTAATAGTGGGGCGTCATCTTAAGAAATGCTGTATTACCTACCAGAGCTCTCAGTGGCACAGAGGACAAGATCATATGTACCCTACATAAATATAAAAACAAAACATAGACATGGAAATTTTGTGTTGAAAATTAATTCAAAAGAGATGGACAAGGAACTTGAAAAACTCTTATGAATTAAATCAATTTATTTCATTCACATTTCTCTTTTGATATATACGTAATAGTGAACCATGATTAAAATCTATGTTTAAAATCTAAGTCTAAAATGTTCTTTGGGGGGATCCCTGGGTGGCTCAGTGGTTTAGCGCCTGCCTTTAGCCCAGGGCGCGATCCTGGAGTCCTGGGATCAAGTCCCACATTGGGCTCCCTGCGTGGAGCCTGCTTCTCCCTCTGCCTGTGTCTCTGCCTCTCTCTCTCTCTCTATGTCTATCATGAATAAATAGATAAAATCTTAAAAAAAGTAAATAAAATGTTCTTTGAAAAATTATACAATAAAATTTCTAATTGGGAAGCATTACATCATAATTTAATTTGAACCATTTTTTTTCTTTCCTAGTGTTACATAAATGATGGTGTATCTTATAATCAGTGACATCTTAGTTCCAGTAGAAAAGGCTGGGAAAATCCAGGTTCTATCTTTGCACTATGTCCATTAATAGAATGCACTCAGTGAATGGAAGGGAGTTGATGAAGAAGAAAGAGAAGGAACAATCATGGTTATGAAATCTGTCTTAGGTAACAGCAGTATCTATAGGAGGAGGAAGCTATCCCTCAGGTTGATTTTTAAGTTGCTTTGACATTTACAACTCAAAATTGATCACTTTTTATCTAGTGTCTGAATTTCTGCTGAAAAATTGTCAGAGGCATGAACTGAAATTATCTTGATTTACTGGGTGAGATAATTACCTATGATGATTTTATAATCATATGTGTAACGACTCAACAGGAGGCCAAATATAGTTATGGTATTAACCTTTTGAGTAGTTTGGTTGTTATTAAGGATCAGGTAATCAGATAGAGTGTGGAGGGCAAGGTCAAATGCATCTCAGGTGTCACAGTGCAGATGCATCCCCCTCTCCTATGGAGCCAAAAGATTTGAGTCCTCTTACATTACATCCTAGAGGTACTGAGTAGCACCTATGTGATTATAAAGATTGGGTGGAAGATTATGTGCAGACTTACAGCACAGAAATAACTGATCAATTTACACCATACTGGCCTTTCTTCAGTTATACTACCATTCAGACAATTTCCTTTTTCCCTCAGAAATACTTTTTAAAATCCAAAATAACAATAAATAAAAAGTACATTAGAAGTAAATTTTAGGGGCGCCTGGGTGGCTCAACGGTTGAGCGTCTGCCTCCGGCTCAGGTCATAATCCTGGGATTTGGGATCCAGTCCCACATCAGGCTCCTGGGAGGAGCCTAATTAAATAAATAATTCTTAAAAAAAAAAAAAAAAGTAAATTTTAGCAATACCATTTCAGACAAAAATGCACTCATTAATTTTATTTGACACATAGTTTCTATAGTGAGAACATTTCATTAAGAACAGATTTGAATAAATATTCCTTTTACAACATTTTATATACAAGCCATATTTTTACTTTCAAATTGTTTGTTACTTGTATAAAGTAACAAACGGATATGTATTTGTTATTCAACTGATACATATTTCCATCTGTGAAATTGTATTTGGGCACCTTAGATTGGGTTGGAGGGCATTATAATTCTCATTAAAATTAATAGAATTTGAATTTTTAAAAATTTAATAGCTTTTCACTTAGTAGCAGGGATTTTCAGGGTATGAATTAATGAGGAAATAGATATACTTAGGATTTCTGGATTTAAAGAAGAAATAATCTTGCTAATGGGTATGTGATCCAAGGAAAATATTTCTAGCTTCTTAGAAGTTTTGAAGCTTCTTGAGATTACATCAAGACATCATGCAAAACCAGCTACCCAGGCTTGGTTTTGGCCGGAAACCCAGATGCCTAATACCAAAAGGTTGAAGTATGGAAGTAAGGGTGTGTCACATCCATTGGCATGCTTTTCTAGGTCATTTGTTTTCTCTTTCACCACGTTTACATCTCAGTGGTTTATCTTCTCATCTTTATATCCGTACTGACTACTCAGGGTCTTTTTTGTCTTCCTCTATCCCAAACCCCTTCTAAGTAATGGATGCAATTCCTTGGTTCCTACAAAGCCAAGACTGAGAACTCTCAGGATAGAGGTATTAAAGGGGAAAAAAGTTATCACTGACAAAGGTTAAGATCAAAATAGAGGGCAGCCCCGGTGGCTTAGCGGTTTAGCACCACCTTCAGCCCCGGGTGGGGTGGGGGGGGGTCCTGGAGACCTGGGATCGAGTCCCACGTCAGGCTCCCTGCATGGAGCCTGCTTCTCCCTTTGCCTGTGTCTCTGCCTCTCTCTCCTTCTGTATCCCTCATGAATAAATAAATTAATTAATTTTTAAAAAGATCAAAATAGAAAGAAAATTAATAGTAAAGACTCATGAGTGTACCTCTGATGATAAATCTCCATATTAGATAATCAAATAATGCATCAACTCTTCAGAAATACTTGGAAGTTTGCTACAAAAAAAAAGATCATTTTTTCATAAAGCAAAAGGAGACAGATAATACAAGAACATGTGCATTTACAAATTGTTAAAGTTTTTCTAGTGCAGTAAACTGAGCAAGCTGAGATTGACCTGGTAAAGTTTAAGACTGAGAAAGGTGTACAGCTTTGGGATAACATTTTAGAATTTTTGCATCCTGGATGTCACAACCAAATCTAAATTTGCTTAAAGATTTATTTATTCTATAAAATCAGGACCTATTTATATTAACAATACCATAGAAGAGTAATATGGACATATTTGAATTAAGAGATCCCAAGTGCTAACACCTATTTTTTTCCTTGATGAGTCTTATTAATGTGAAACTTTATTTTTTTATTTTTTTTATGGTGAAAATTTTATATTTAGATTTATAGCCGGCTGGACTCAGTTTAGATGATCCCAATTTTGTTGGCAACATCCAGAGCATCATAGTCAGGAGCCAGTCGAACATATGCTTTCTTCTCTCCATCAGGCCTGATCAAGGTGTTGACCTTGGCCACATCAATGTCCTAGAGCTTCTTCACAGCCTGTTTGATCTGGTGCTTATTGGCCTTGACATCTACAGTGAACACAAGTGTGTTGTTTGTTGTCTTCTATTTTCTTCATGGCTGGCTCAGTAGTTAAGGGGAACTTGCTGATGGCAGAGTGATCAAGCTGGTTTCTCCTGGGGGTGCTCTTTCGAGGATATTTGGGCTGCCTTCGGAGACGCAGGGTCTCGGGTCGCCGGAATGTAGGTGACGTGCGGATCTTCTTTTTTTTGTGACTGTGCACGCCTTTCAGCACCGCTTTCTTAGCTTTCAAAGCCTTTGCTTTGGCTTCGGCTTTGGGAGGGGCAGGGGCTTCCTTCTTCGCCTTCAGTGCCATCTTCGTGAAAGGACTAATGTGAAACTTTAAAACACTTCTGGGATGTTGGTTTCTTTTTTCCTTGGCCCAATGACTCTATTTCAGTGGTTCTTAATTGGTGGTTTTGACCTCTAGGGGAAATTTGGCAATATTTGAAGGCATTTTTGGTTGTCTCAACTGTGGGGGAGGAGAGGATGTGTTATCAGCATCTAGTGAGTGGAGGCCAGAGATGCTAGTTAACTTCTCACAGTGCACAGGAGAGCTCCCCATGACAAAGAATTGCCTGACCCCAAATGTCAACAGTGACAAGGTTTTGAAATCCTGTCCTAGATAATGTTTTCGGGGACTGGCAGAGTTTTTATTAATAAGTCGTTTAGTCAAGTACTTGAAATATGCATTGTAGGTTTTAAAATATATATTATTGTGTTTAATCCCTGTAACATCCCTCGGAAGTGGGTATAATTATTGCCATTTTGTAGATGAGGAAATTGAGGCATGGAGGCTTCAGATAATTTACTCTAGATCAGAGTTAGTACAGGTAGACTGACTAAAGATCTCAAGCTCAAATCACCAAGATTTATGGAATTTTGACAGAATGGCTAGGCTCATCTAATACAATATGATCCAGAATTTCATCTAGAAAGACAAGGACTAATGTTTGTGAAATTTCAGTGAGTTAATTTAGACTTCAGGAAAGCTACAGTAATCCAAAGAATCAATGGTTATTTGGTCATGTTTTACAGGTTTGTAACAGGAAGAGCCTCTTATTTACATTCTCCTCTGAACCACATTTTTTTTTTGATGTCAGGGAATTTATCTTACTCATTGTTGGATCTACTGGACCTTGAACATTGCCTGGTATATAGTAAGTAGATGCATGATAAGTATTTATTAAATAAGTGAAGGAATAAATGGATGATAAAAAATGATACAGTTGTTCTCTCTGAGCAGTTTTTATTCCCTTAATTTATACCGTGGTGTTGCTAGCTACCGAAGTCTTTGAATATGGAACCCAAATCTTAGTTTTCCATAACTCTCTCTACTGCACAAGTGATAAAGATGTGCACTTTCCCCATACAAACAAGCATCATGTTTGCCCACATTGACAAAGAACATGGATAATTCATTCTATTGGAGGGAAAAATCAATCAAGAGTGTTTGTTTTCACTGTGAACATCACCAGGAACAAGATTGTTGCTGTGCATTTACTGATGAAATGTTTAAGGGGCAGCTGTAGATAATTTGAGTTTTGTGCTTCCAGATCACAGAAATCTGCAGTCACTCTAGAAACAGCAACTCTATTTTGTTTCTGTTTGTTTTAATCTCGCAGCAGAGCTTTACTTGCTTCAATGTCATTTAAATATTGTTTCCTTGCCAAGGTGACCAGTGAAAATCACTTGGTGTTGGGATTAAAGATTAGTTACAGGCATAGCTTTTGTCCAGGTGGAGGCAAGCATGACTACTGTTGTTGACTGCAAGCATCTGCTGAAGAGCAAAAAGTTCTGGGCATTGGGAGTGTATCAACTATCTATTGCTGCCTGAAAAATTACTTCAAAACTGAGCAGCTTAATAAAACAAATATTTACCTTATGATTTCTGTGAGTCAGGAATACACATGGTTAAGCTGAGTCTTCTTGTTCAGAATCACTCACAAGGTCAAAAACGAAGCACTGACTGAGACTGCAGTCATCTCAAGGCTTGATGGCTTCTAAATTTACTCATATGATTGTTGGTGGGATTCAATTCTTCATGGGCTGTTGGACTGAGGTCTCAGTTCTTCCATGGCTATTAACCAGAGGCAGCTGTCATATTCTTGCCATGTGGACCTCTCCATAGGGCAGCTTACAACATGGCAACTGGCTTCATCAAAGCAAGCAAGGAAGAAGAGCCAGAGAGAGAGAGTGCAAACAAGATGATAGTCACATAATTTAGTAGTCTTTTAATGTAGTCTTTTATAATTTAGTCACTGAAGTGACATTGATCACTTTTCCACATTCTGTTTATTAGGAGCTAATCACTAGGTTCAGCCTACACTCAAGGAGAAGAGATCATATAAGGGCATGAGTACCACAAGGTGAGTTGGGAACCATTGGGAACCATTTTAGAAGCTGCCATCATGGGAGACTTAGATTTTAGTCAAGTGACAGTAATTAGCAGAGTGACAATAACTACCTTATTTTGCTGTTTGGCCCTTAGTTTTCTCCTTTGTAAAATGTAGGGGTTGGACTGAGTTGCCATTTGTATTCGCAAGATGTTAATATGAGTATATCCTACTTCTGAGGTTGATTCACTGGATTAAATATTTTTTATTGTGTTGGTTAAGCTTTTGGCCTCAAGGAGTAGGGTCTTCCTCAAGTTACTGCATGGAAAGTGATCATCTGTAGTTAGGACCCAGGTGGTCTGAACTGAAATGAGAGGTGACAGGTTTCTGAAAATTCACTCCTTTTAGACCCTCTGAGGAGCCTTTGTCATGGCATTTTTCCATTGCTCTGAGAGTCTACTCCATTCTCCTCTGTCTTCTGTCTTTCCCTCAACATACATCTTTTACTTACTCAGTTTCTCTTTTCTCACTCTTTAATTTGCCATGGTCCCTCATGACCTGGATCCTACTTTCTAACATTTCCTATGTGCATCCTTTCAACAATTGATGCACTCCATATCTCCTTCTGTAAATTCCTGAGAAAGACAGTTGTATGGTTCAAGATCGTATTTTCGTGACAAGTTACCTGGAAGGTGTAGAAGGTCAAGACAGGCTTGCTATAACTGATTGTACTCTGATCCTCTGATGTTTTGAACACATTATATATGGAGGAACAAATCCAAGGATTATCTCTGGTAGATCCAAAATTCTTCTACTTCCATCTTAGCTTTTTTTCTCTTATGGATAAAAAAATAGCGCACAATGAGATAAAAAAAAAATCTAGGAAGGAGTACAAATACATTATCTGTGCCCTAGACTTTATAGTAAGAAAAGAATCTGAATAAATAAATTAGCTCAATATCTTGAGTGATTTGTTCTATTGATGAACTTTGGAAACTGTGAGATTCTGACCCTTCCCTACCTCCACCAGAAGTATACTGGGCAGATAATTATCTCTTGTGAGAAGGTTTCAATTGATTTCAGCAATCAAGACTTTCAATTGATTTTAAACTTTCCAGTTGATTTCAGCAAAATTGGAACTTTTGATAAAATCCTGTTGACTTCCCAACTTAAAATGGAAGTCACAGCAGAAAATCCAGATCACTGAGAACATGTTTACTTTGGAGTGAGAATGCACAAAAGTCTCATCTTAAGTTAGGAATTAACGTGTTTTTACAATTCCCTATTTCTGTTTAAAATAGAAATTCTAAAAAAATAAAAAATAATAAGAAATAAAATAAAATAGAAATTCCAGCCTACAATGTAATTTCATTAATGTGTTACTCTTGTAATTAAATGAGGATTCATTGATCCTTTTTTCATCTTTGCTTGTTGATATTTATTTTCCTTTTAAAATCTTCTCAGGCTTAATTTCCTCCAGGAAATCTTTTGGAACTTGTTTCTTTAGTTGGACTGATAATCACTTACCTACTTTTGGAGTCCAAAGAGTACTTTTAAATGTAGTCTTTTTATTTTATAGTTGAGAAAACTGAGGCCAGGAAAAGCTAAGTGACTTGATAAAGTCACAGCCCGTTAGTGGCAGAGCTGCAACTGGAGTCAATGTTTCCTCATTTCAGTTTTAAAAACTTTTATGCCTTAATCAGTTAACAAGGTATTATTGAATATCTCTTCAGTTTGGAGATAGAACCCATTATGGAGCTAAGATGTAGCAAAGGAAATGAGAAATAATTTTAATCCAAAGTTCTACTTTAAGCCCTCAAATCTGTGGGACTTAGATTTCACAGCACCTCCCACTGTGGTAGTTATGGGTATCCACTGATCAAATATCCAAAGTTCTACTATGGTTCTTCTGTCACATTCAAATATATCCTTCTGCTATTTAAACTAGTTGACCATATCCTATTGCTTTTGGCTCATCTTTTTCTCAAGACAGCCCAGACTCCTTGATCCCATATATGCCGTGCCCTATCCCCTTTGCATCTTTATTCATGCTATCTCTCTCTTTTCCCTTCCACCTGCCAAAGATATTTGTGGTTCATCTCAGGACCTCTTGTTTCCTTGTAGCATCTGCCATCTACTGTAGTCTGCAAGTGATCTCATGTCTGATGCTCCTATAACAGACAGAACACTTCTTTCATCCTTGCCTTGTACTGCTTTCTAATGGTATATAGATAGAAGTCCTATCTCTAACTAGACAAGAGGCTCCTTGGGGGCAACAAGGAAGATAGTATTTTCTTTTATGACACTCACAAATCCTGGTACAAAAAGCTGAATTTGGTAATAGTTAGAAGACTCCTATATGGTTTAGGTTAAGGTCACAGAACAGCAGAGATGATAGTGAACTTGCCCTGTGGTACAAGACAAGCTAACTAGAAAATTGAGCTTATGAAACACTATATTTATTTCTTGGTTCATTCATTCATTTATTGATCTTTTCACTTATTCATTGACTCTCTGTTATATCCTAGGTACTGATCTAACCCTAAAAAGTATGAAAGATTTGACAACATGCTTCCTACCCTCTTGATGCTTGCAATTGCACCAGAAAAAAAAATAAATCCATGTAATTTTGAATGGATGGTATTTCTACACATTAACTTTTAAATTTTTTTCTTTTTAATTCTCATTTTTCTCTTCCCTATTCAGTCAGATAGGCAGCTGTGTGTTCATTTCTTTGATGGATGTATATGGAAAAGGTTGAAAAACAGAAGTAGCCCACGTACTTTTCTGACTTTAATTCTCCAAGAGCTTAAGTCCCCAGGGTCTCTATGATATCCTCAGGCTATCCCAGAGGGTTATCAGATAAATTAAAAAGGAGTTACTGTGAGTTTTGAGGTATGTTCAGAGTTTCAGAAAAGCAGAAGGAAGTTTTCTTCCCTCTTGGATTAGAAATTAATTTCCATGGGGTTGGGAAATGGGATAAGAAAGAGAACCCAAGGATCTTGGAATAGCTTGGATCTACAAACTGCTTCCTGGCTGTTCTGTTGGCAAGACCCCAAAGCTGTCTGGCTCAGTGGTGCATCATACAGATGAAAGTAGAAAGCTATGTCCCTGCCCCAATGGTAATACAGTCAGAGATAGGGGAATGTCTAAACCAGAGACTTCATGGATCATAACTGGAGATCAGGTAGTCATTCTAAATCCTCCTCACCCCCTGCCTCCAGTCAATATTTTGTTCCAAGACACAAGAAACTTGATATATTATGGAGAAGGTAAGAAAGTACAGTCTCAATAATCCATTAGCCTGTGGGAATGGAATTTGGATTCAGAAATTAAGTTGAAGTACAAAATAATGATAATAATAATAATAATAATAATAATAATAAAGAAGTGATAGTTCATATACCTTTAAGTCTGTAGACTGAAGTATATATCTGCTTCATATTTTAGTGTCACATTCCCATCTGACAAAATATCGCCCTTGGGCAGCCCAGATGGTTAATATGAATTCCGGCACTTAATAAGCTTAACAGTGTGTAGCAGAAATAAATTTCATTAAAAACTTTTTTTTTTTTTTTTAAGATTTTCTTTATTCGTTCATGAGAGAAACAGAGAGAGATAGCGGCAGAGACACAGGCAGAGGGAGAAGCAGGCTCCATTCAGGGAGCCCAATGCAGGACTCGATCCCGGGTCTCCAGGATCATGCCCTGGGCTGAAGGCAGCGCTAAACCCCTGAGCCACCCGGGCTGCCCTCATTAAAAACTTTTAAAAAACACACAGTGGTTGATGTTCTGTAACAGGTGTCACTATACTCGAGGGTCCCATAGGATCCTCAAGTGAACCTTCCTTCATATATCACTTGAAAACCCATCACCAAACCACCAAAGCAATGATTTTAAAAATCTAAAATCTACTAAAAGCAAAACATGTAAATCAGACTTACTATTTCAAAGTAAATGGTGATGGCCAGCTAAAGGAGGAGTCCTCCCTCAACTAGTCAACATGTTCCTTTGTGGCTTTGAGGGATGTTATGAGGGGTACTGTGATATAGGTTGTTTTTTTCCTACAAAATCCTCCACCTTTGGACATTTTTTAAAAAGATTTTATTTATTTATTCATGAGAGACACAGAGAGAGAAGCAGAGACACAGGCAGAGGGAGAAGCAGGCTCCTTGTGGGGAGCCCAGTGTGAGATTCAATCCCAGGATTCCAGGATCACAAGCTGAGCCAAAGGCAGGCAGACACTCAACCACTGAGCCACCCAGATGCCCCAGTGAGCTAGCTACCTGGGAAGCAGGCTTGGGAGTCAGACATTCTTTTTTTTCCTAAGATTTTATTTTTAAGAATCTCTGCGCTCTATATGGGGCTTGAACCCACAACCCTGAGATCAAGAGTTGCATGCTCTACCAATTGAGCTAGCCAGGTGCTCCACCCTTGGACATTTTTGAAAAAAAAAAAAAGTTTAGGGGGCACTTGGGTGGCTCAGTGGTTGAGTGTCTGCCTTCAGCTCAAGTGGAGATCCTAGGGTCCTGAGATCGAGTCCCACATCCGGCTCCCCGTGGGGAACCTGCTTCTCCCTCTGCCTATGTCTCTGCCTCTCTCACTGTGTCTCTCATGAATGATAAACAAAATCTTAAAACAAAAAAGTTTCTCCTAGCCTTTATAGTCAGAAGTTGGTGAGGTCCACTTTTCTCTCTTGATTAATGGTAGCCTTGCTTCTATGCATTACATCAGATAGAAAGAGTGCTCACTTAGCATGTCCACAGCGGTCACCAGAAGTGAGACCTTCTGTGCATGGTTGGCCATTCAGCTTGGAAAGCCTAGGATATGGATGTGCTTCCCATGGGAGACAATTCACCTTTTTTAACTTTTGCAGCCCAAGCAATCACATCAATACTGTGTTCTCTGGTCAGGCATCCCAAGGAAAAAAGTACTGTCAAAAGTCAAAAAGGAACATATTTCTCACATGGAAGATTTGTAGTTTTTAAAAAAAATATTTAAATTCTTTTTTTTTTTAAGATTTTATTTATTTATTCATGAGAGACACAGAGAGAAAGAGAGAGGCAGAGACACAGGCAGAAAGAGAAGCAGGCTCCATGCAGGGAGCCCAATGTGGGACTCGATCTGGGGACCCTGGGATTGCCCTGAGCCAAAGGCCGTGGCTCAACCCTTGAGCCACCCAGGCGTCCCAAAAAATTTTATTTAAATTCAATTTGCCAGTATAAAGTATAACACCCAGTGCTCATCTCAGCACGTGCCCTCCTTAAATGTCCATCACCCAGTTACCTCATCCCCCCACCCACCTCCCCTTCTGCAACCCTTTGTTTGTTTCCTAGAGTTAGGAGTCTCTCATGGTTTGTCTTCCTCTTTAATTTTTCCCACTCAGTTTCCCCCCTTCCCTTATGGTCCCTTTCACTATTTCTTATATTACACATACGAGTGAAACCATATGAAAATTGTCTTTCTCCGATCGACAGTATAATACCCTCCAGTTCATCCACATCAATGTAAATGGTAGATATTCATCCTTTCTGATGGCTGAGTAATATTCAGATGGAAGATTTGTTCCTAGCTAGTGAATATTTCATCACTGAACCTTATGTTATTCTGCACAAACATGAGCTTATTGATTATGTGTGGAAATTGCTTTGCTTAGTACCACATTTACTCTAGAGGAAGAATTTACATGGTAAACTTAAGTGAACACTCTAACCCAAGCAGAATTAGCTGCCTTAGTGACAAGAGAGGAAAATTTACATTTTTAAAAAGTGATTTTGAAATTTCATTATGCATGTGGGATTTATCTTGCCTTTAGTCTTTCCTCTATGGAAAAATAAAACTTATCAGAATCTCATGTTGATACTATGGTTGAGTGTCTACTAGCCACTAAAATGGCTAAAATTTAAAAGACTAACAATATAAAATATTGGTAAGGATGTGGAGCAACTTGAAGTCTCATTGCTGGTGAGAGTATAAAATAGAATCACTTTGGCAATCCATTTATCAGTTTCTTTTTTCTTTTTCTTTTTATTTTTTATGTGATTTTTAAAAATATTTATTTATTTATTTTTAAGATTTTATTTATTTATTCATAGAGACACAGAGAGAGAATGAGAGGCAGAGACACAGGCAGAGGGAGCAGCAGGCTTCATGCAGGGAGCCCAACACAGGACTCGATCCTGGGTCTCCAAGATCACGCCCTGGGCCAAAGGCGGCGCTAAACTGCTGAGCTACCCAGGCTGCCCAGTTTCTTAAAAAAATAAATAAATAAATAAATAAATAAATAAAATTATTTATTTGACAAAGAGGAGAGAGCAAGAGAGCACAAACAAGGTAAGCAGCAGAGGGAGAGGGAGAAGCAGACTCCTCCTCTCCATGGAGCAGGAAGCCTGATGCAGGGCTCAATCCCAGGACCCTGGAATCATGACCTGAACTGAAGGCTGATGCTTAACTAACTGAGCCATCCAAGCACCCCTTTCTGTCAGTTTGTTTCTTTCTCTCTCTCTTCTTTTTTTTTAAGATTTTATTTATTCATGAGAGAGACACACACACAGAGGCAGAGACACAGGCCGAGGGAGAAGCAGGGTCCATGCAGGAAGTTTGATGTGGGACTCGATCCCAGGACTCCAGGATCAAGCCCTGGGCTTAAGGCAGGTGCTTAACCGCTGAGCCAGCTAGGCGTCGCTGTTTCTTATAAAGTTAAACATTCATCTACCCTGTGACCCCAAATTTCTACTTCTGAGTATTTACTTTAGAGAAATGAGAACATATGCCCACAAAAAGCTTTGTGCAAGAATGTTTATAACAGGGCAGCCTGGGTGGCTCAGCAGTTTAGCACCTCCTTTAGCCCAGGGTGTGATCCTGGAGACCCGGGATGGAGTCCCACATCAGGCTCCCTGCATGGAGCCTGCTGCTCCCTCTGCCTGTGTCTCTGCCTCTCTCTGTGTGTCTCTCATGAATAAATAAATAAAATAAATTTAAAAAAATGTTTATAACAACTTTTTCTATAATAGGTCCAAAAGAGAAATGACTCAAATATGTATCAACAGGCTAAATAAGCAAATTGTGGGAAATTACAATAGAATACTACTCAGCAATAAAAAAAAAAATAGAAACTACTGATACAAGTAATAACATGAATGGGTCTCACAAACATAAGTGAAAGCAAACACAAAGAGCACATACTGCACTGCATCAATTGATTTATATGGAGTTGTAGAGCTTGCAAATTTATATAGGGTAGTAGAAATCAGAATATGCAAATAGCTTACAGTTCTAGTGAGTATTTTTCATGCCGGGAAAACACTACAGAGAATACAAACAATACAGGGAGAAAAACTATATTGTCTGAAACACAAACTCAACTCCTACTGGCAGGCCGCTTCGGTTTCTATTTGAGAGTATCAAGATGGCAACTGTTGTTATTAGCAGCCCAGAAAACATAAACCCTGTGTATCTTTGTCAGATGCTTTATTCTCCAGCACAGAGGGTCACTGGGAAGCTTATGGCTCACAGGAAACCAGGTAGTGTGGCTGCTGGGGAGATAAAGGTATAGGCAAGAGGTGACAGTCAAGAGGATAAAAGGGCTCAGAGGGGGTAGAGCTCAAGATAACAGGAGGGAGGAGGGTCCCCTTTTCTATCCAAGGGAGAAGCAACTTAGGGCTTCCAAAGCCAGAATTCTGAGAAAAGTTTTAAGTAGTCTTCTGCATCCTCTCTTACCACTTGGCTCCAATCACCGCTATGACACAGATTAATCTGCCCTTTCCTTATTGACACTGTTAGTGTACCGTTGGGCGACCTTACATTTCAGGTTTCAGCTTACATTGATGCTTACTTCCCATTCCTTAATCTGTTTTTTTTTTTAATTTTTAAATTTTTATTTATTTATTTAATTTTAATTTTTTCCCTTAATCTGCTTTAATTAGACCATAGGCCTTGGTGCTTCATCTTTTGGTCTGTTCCAAGTACATTACAGATGGAATTATTTCCATGTTATGAGGACATGGGAAACTAAGGAAAGGAAAATGTGTTATCTCTGTTTTCCACTGTTATGTGGAAAGATCTTTTAGGAGGCCCAAGGCCCATTGTTAGCATATTTGAGATACCTTCTTTCCCTATGAGGTCTACATGCAGGGGAAGTGGGCATGGAGACTTATTTATCCAAAAGGTGAAACTCGGGGGCACTCGGATGGCTCAGTCAGTTAAGCATCTGCCTTCAGCTCAGGTCATGATCTCAGGGTCCTGGGATTGAGTCCCCTGTCCAGCTCCCTGGTTGGCGGGGGTTCTACTTCTCCCTCTGCTGCTCCCTCTGCTTGTGCTTTATCTCTCTCTCTCTCTGTCAAATAAATAAATAAATAAAATCTTGAAAAAAAAAAACAAAACAAAACAGAAAACAAAAGGTGAAACTCAGGAATATCAACTTGAAGATAGGAAAACTGAGAAAGAGTAAAGTACCCCTAATGGCCAGAAGTTGGCTTGGAACTGTCAGCTAATCTTTGGTGTCACTAGGACTAGCCTGTCACTTACAGCTAGGCCACAGTGCTCTCCTCTTGAACACTAGCAATATCACGAAATAAGCCCACTCTGAGACCATGATGGATCAAGAGAAAAACCAAGACCACCATCTAATCACGTCCAACCACAGACAAAAAACCATGAACATTGTTCAAACCATAAAAATAACCAAATATCCTCTTATCTTGGCTCATAAAAGTGCTGCTGCTTTATCATTTATAGCTTTAGCCTCATGCTAGCCTTCCCTCCTTTAGATAAAATTTATTAAGATACCCAATCATGGAATTATCCCCAATTCCTAATAGCATCTAACCCAGAATAAAGTCCTACTTCCTGAACTTTCCTCCAAATCACCTACTATAACCAAATACTGTATTAAATCCTTTTTAGCACCTTCCTATTGAGATGCCCCCTTAGGGGTCCCCATCGTGTACATTTACTCTCTTGTACATTCACTCCCATTCATATGGTACAAAGTTCACTTCCATTCACATCGTACATGATGGTACAGCCAACTGTGTTTGACTGTATGTTCCTAGTGGTCTTTAGCTGATGGATATTAACAGAAGTATAAAGAAATTGAGTGGAATTGCTAAGACAACATGAATACAAAGAAAAATCACATCTTGTGTATTATTGGCATATACGTCAATACCCAAAGTCAGATTTGTGCCACTTAATGAGACTTCTTACATCTCAATTATTTTTAGCCTGATCTCTTTGCTACTAGAAACAGAAACAAATAAAATTTGTCTACCTCATATAGAAACCTTGTATAAACTATGTGTCTATTCTAAAGATACCCAGGGGGCAGCCTGGGTGGCTCAGCAGTTTAGCACCGCCTTCAGCCCAGGGTGTGATCCTGGAGACCTGGGATCGACTCCCACGTCGGGCTCCCTGCATGGAGCCTGCTTCTCCCTCTGCCTCTCTCTCTCTCTCTCTCTCTCTCTCTCTCTCTCTGTGTCTCTCATGAATAAATAAATAGAATCTTTAAAAACAAAATAAATAAAGATACCCAGGGAAGAAGTGTTAGGTGCCAACCTTTAATGGGTCTGAAAGCATAGACATTGTTGTCAGAACCTGAGGCTCATAGAAGCTGGAGGTGATTGCCATAATGGAAAAAGTGTAAGAGAAAGGCAGGGTAAGATCAAGCAAGACCTGGAACTCCTCCCAATCTTTTACACCCGGAGAGAATGTCATTTGTACCTGAACCCTTGTCCCAGCTCAGGCATACAAATACTAATTTCCTACAGACTCTTGGTAAACCGCTATATTCTCAAGGCTCTAGGGAGTTTTGCCAAGACATTGTTTTTTTGACAGGGCATTTATGCTTATATTTATTTATTTATCCACAAGAGAGAGAGAGAGAGAGAGAGAGAGAGAGAGAGGCAGATGGAGAAGCAGGCTCCATGCAAGGAGCCCGATGTGGGACTCGATCCTGGGTCTCCAGGATCAGGCCCTGGGCTGAAGGCGGCGCTAAACCGCTGAGCCCCCCGGGCTGCCCATGCTTATATTTACATTCACCATGTGGTAATCAAAAATCAGGTTTGGGAATCAGGAATACCTGATTTTAAATCCTTGCCCCATCACTTACAAGTTGATCTTGGGGAAGTTTAACGTTTTGTGTTTTAGTTTCTTCATCATTATAATGGAGACAATAACTAGAGAGTTTTGTGTATTTAGAGGCCTTGTGTGGTGCTGGACACATGGTCAGCTGTCAATAGAAGGTAATTACTGGGGCAGGCCGGGTGGCTCAGTGGTTCGGTGCTGCCTTCGGCCCAGAGCATGATCCTGGAGACCCAGGATCAAGTCCCACGTTGGGCTCCCTGCATGGAGCCTGCTTCTCCCTCTGCCTGTGTCTCTGCCTCTTTCTCTCTCTCTCTCTCTTTGTGTCTCTCATGAATAAATAAAATCTTAAAAAAAAAAAAAGATAATCACTGTTTTTATTATTAGTCTGTATTTAGAAACACAGTTACCTAGTCCTTATCTTTAAATTTTGTTCTGGGAGAGTTTTACATAGATGTCATATGTACTTAATGTAGTTGTATGTGTACATGTCCACTCAATACATATTGTCCATATCCACCACCCACAGGTAAATACTTGCATACATATGGTTTTTCATAGATCCTGGTACTTACAATGGCAAATGCTATTGAATTACAGGGCCCAGGTTAGCTTGGAAAGGAATACAAACATGTGAAGTGCTGAAAGTGACCATGTAAATTTCTAAATCTTAGTGATGATAAATTTTATTTGGATTTTCCCAAGCTGTCTTCCTATAAGCACAGGTGGTTTGCTTCTTTAAAGAATTTGATGAAAAAAAATAAATTAAAAAAAAAATTTGATGGCATTTCTTATCATTTTACATTTCCTCACAACTTCTTGGACCAGAAGACAATGATGCTCTCCCCAACAGTGCTCTGGCCCTGGGAGCACCAAAGACCCACAATGAATAATTATTTATCTATTGTTAATTATTGCCTCTTAAAAGAGGGACTCTTTTAAAGAAATCCCAGTAGGCCATAACTTCAAAGTCCAAACAGTGATAGTGTTTTTCATTAAAACTAGCTTAAAATGGCTGTTGATTAGTTTACTGTGCTTTTGCAAAGGAGAAGATTAGAAAAACCACCTAACACGGGAGGTATGGTGGAGAACTTCAGAGTGGAAAGACAGTGATTGACTAATTGTGACCAATTGTGATTCAAATAGCTTGCATTTGTGAATTTGACAAATATATATGTCAATATGAATCATTGCTAGGGCCCCTTCTAGGATCTTGAAAGGAGCCATCGCCAAGTGTGGCACCCAGAAGATTAAGTTTCGTTAGTAATGCTGCCTCTGTCTCCCAACTCGCAGGCATTAAGAGAGTTGCAACTGCAATTGCCACTTGTTGTTCAAAAGGAATGTCTCTAGTGGTGCAGGTTGGTGGGAGAACAGGGTTAGGATTCCCCTCCCAGGTGTTGCGTACGGTCAGTGTCTGTCTTATTAGCAATGAATCCCCAGGGCCAGTATAAAGCTTTTCACAGAAGAGGTGCTCACAGGAGACTTGTGCTGCTGCATGAAGAAGGAAAGTAGGAATTCCACCTCCAGGAAGACAGGGCTGGTGAACTTTAGTGACTTACTGGGTGAGGAGTAAATGATACTGGAAGTATGCAAAGGCCTTTCTGATATGTAAGAGGTTGGCAAACCAGAGCTCATGGACTGAGGGGTCAAATCTGCACGCCACTTGCTTTTGTAAATAAAGTTTTATAGGAATCCAGCCATGATCGTTCGCTTACTGATTGTCTAGAATGTTTTCCTGCTACAACAGCAGAGGTGAGTAGTTACAGAAGAGACCGCATGGTCCGTAAAGCCTAAGATATCTACTGTCTGGCCCTTTATAGGGAAAGCTTGTTGACTCCTGATATATATTATTGTATTTTGATTTGGGGTTTCATTTCATTCCTGTGAGGAAAATCAGATATTATTATTTCCACTTAACAGTTGGAAAGAAAAAAACAGATTTGGAGAAGGTTAAAGGTTTTTGCCTGGTTAGTTACGCAGCAAGTGAAGAGTTGAAGCCGAATCTACGTGCCAGGATTGATTCAGGTGCACCTCAGACGAAGGCTGCTAAACTCCTTGTAAATGAGCCCATGTTTTGACACTTGAGACATGGAAAGCTTTTCTCAGGTAAACTCATTAAATGAAGCGAGCCTCCACGTCTCCACTAAGGCTTTTGGGCAAGTGTCGTAGGAGCCCCCCACACATCCCTCAAACCCTATCAGTTGGTCTACTCCAGCTGACTTCCAACTGCCAATGTCTACATTTCTTTAAGAGGAGCACCACTCTGCTCATGCATAGGACGGGCTAGAATTTCCAGGAAAGCATACTTTCCAGGAGCAGCCAATGTCTGGCAGGAGTTAGTGGATAAATACCCCAGCTCCCTTGCTACTTCAGTTAAACAACTCAAGGCAGGGGTTCACACCATTTCCTATAGTTCCCCTGTAGGAGTAAGCTCTAGGTTCCTGTGGTGGAAGTGGAAGTGGAAGCTGGCTTACTACCGCGTCCTTTACCGGCTGCCTTTTCTCCCTCGCTCTGCACGTTTCCCCACGCTCCTACCAGTGTCACCTGCGTCTCCCAAATAAACTACTTGCTCTTACATCCTTCTCTCAGGTTCTGCTTCTGGGGAAACTCAAGCAAAGACGGGTTTGGGTAAATGGGAGCACTCTAGGAGAAAAGCAAATATTTGGCCTCATGCAGATAGCTGACCGTGCTGTTTCAAAGGGGGGAAGATCAGTCATTCGGATGGGGTTAATCTCTTGTGGTTCATTCTATTAACCCAGCTACTAGTTTGCTGATGAGGGCTCACTTTCCCTGCGGTCACTGGTCGTGGAATAACTCCACCCGCCACGTGGGGAGGGATGTGTGTGCGTCAGCCAACACACACGCGGTTGCTGCTTTAGTGGAAAATAGCTCAAATGTCATCAATCAGTGCCTCACACATGCTCTCAGCCGAAGGGCAATTAGTGTTACTCAGGATGAAAACTAATATAAGGCTGTGGATGAATGGGTTATTGAAGAGACTATCGAATCAGCCTGGCTGTAAGGAGTGACCAGAGGCCATAGGAGTGCTCCTGGCCTGTGCCAGGCAACCGGCCAGTGGGGAGCAGCCTCAGGCCTGGAAAGGGTCATTCCACTGATAGGAAGATTAGCCATTTTTACTACTTCCTCTTTTCTGGTTTATCCCCTCAACAGACTCAGCAAGCAAGTAGGGTACAGGTACTCATAGGGTTGGGGCCACGTTTGCCTTTTTAAAAGCGAGACAGTTGAATCCTTTCAGTGTATCCACAGTATACTTTTTGCGAACTCTTTCCTTTTGTGTCTACCTTTGTTTCTCTCACTGACTGTATTTCTCTCTTCGTTCTCCCTTTGGGTCTTTCCCCCACCACCTCCCCACTCCAGCCCCATCCCATCTATCTCTACCTCGCTTTTCTACATGCTTCTCTCTAGGTTCCCTCTCCTAGATTCTTTTTTAAAAAGATTTTATTGATTTATTAAAGAGAGAGAGAGAGAGGTAGTCACACAGGCAGAGGGAGAAGCAGGCTCCATGCAGGGAGCCCGACGTGGGACTCGATCAAGGGTCTCCAGGATCAGGCCCTGGGCCGAAGGCGGCGCTAAGCCGCTGAGCCACCTGGGCTGCCCCCTCTCCTAGATTCTCTCTCTTTTCTCTGTGCCCTCCCCCCCTACTTTTCCTCTGCTCTGGTCCTTGGGACATCTTCTTATGTTCTGGCATTCTTTATTTTTTATTTTATTTTATTTTTTTTTAGCATTCTTTAAAGTAGGTTCATTTATCGAGCCTTTGATATAATCCCCCAGAGAAAAGCAGTTACGGTTAAAATCTTTCTATGTCGTTTGTGGCCAAATAACCCAAAATAAAATCAGTTAGATTCATTTTCAAGTAAAATTCCCTCATGATCTTTAAACGCCTGACTCCTCAAGTTCCCCATCTGGAGAGACTGTCTGCTTCTCTGTCTTTATTGAACATTACCTAGGCAGTGGGGGAGCACAAAGTTCAGCCGTCTTTAGAAATAGGTGCCAAGTATTGTCTCCTCTATTTGCCTAGGGAGGTAGGAGAAAAAGTAGTGAAGGCTGAATGGCAGCTGTACAGATCTGCTGTCGGCTGTTCACTGCCTCCTGGGGCTGTGGTTTATTGGCTGCAGTTCAATGGTGGGCCTGTGCAGGGAGAAAGAAGGTAGGCAGCCTTCACACCAGAATGGAGCCAAGATGTTCACAGCCTGGATCTGAGTGGATCCAGATATTCCTGATATTATCACAAAACTGAGACTTTGAACCTCCAAATAACCCCTGATTTTCTATCATCGGCCCAAAGGCAGAAGTACTAAAAACCTATTGGAAAGCAGCAAGGAGAGAGAAAGAGGATTACCCCTCAAAGTCTCAAAATGATCTTGCAAGCTAAAGTTACAAAGAAAGTGAGTAACTCATGCTAAGAAAGGGAGTTGACAAAATCAGCAGTCAAAACACGAATGCATACAAGATCAACTAATAGAATGGCTTATAAGAGACTTGCTCATAAGTATGCCTAAGATGATACATTAAAAAAGTAAATTTTCATAAAGGGAACAGGAAATTATAAAACAAAGCCGACTTAAAAGAATAAGAGTAGGTAGATATGAAAGGAACCGAATAGAAAACTTAGAATGAAAAATAAAGTTACTGGAATTAAAGATAGGGGGGAAAGATCCTCAATAGATAAGATGAAATGAAATCTAGACACATCTGAATAGAGAATCTGTGAATTGGAAAGCAGTCTTGAATAATTCATCCCGCATATAGCACACAGATACTGATACCAAAAATAAAAGAACAGTGATACTGGAGAAAGACTGAGAAATACATAAGCATAATACCAGTTCCATCAGAAAAAAAAAAAAAAAAAAAAAAAGAGGGCAGAGTCGGAGCAGCAATACTTAAGGAGATATTGAGAAATCTTTCCATAATTAAGAAAAACTTAAGTTTGCAGGACAAAGTTCACTTTGAGACTGAGAAGGATAATTAACATTATGCCTACCTTTAGACACATTGTAGTGGGAATGAAGAACAGCAAGGATAAAGAGAAAATATCCTAAAAGCTACCAAGTAGAACAGACTGACATAACAGAACAATTAGAGAAAAGACTTCTCATTAGCAACAGTACTTGTAAGACTACTATGGAGTAATATATTCAAGCTAGGAATTATGTGCGTGTAAATTCTTATTCAAAAGTGAGGGAAAATAGGGGATCCCTGGGTGGCTCAGCGGTTGAGCATCTACCTTTGGCTCAGGGTGTGATCCTGGTGTGGGGATCAGTCCCGCATCGGGCTCCCTGCATGGAGCCTGCTTGTCTCTCTGCCTGTGTCTCTGCCTCTTTCTCTGTGTCTCTCATGAATAAATATATAAAAATTTTTATTTTTATTTTTATTTTTTATTTTTTTTAATTATTTTTTTTTTTAAAAGTGAGGGAAAATAGGGGATCCCTGGGTGGCTCAGTGGTTTAGTGCCAGCCTTCGACCCAGTGCGGTGATCCTGGAGTCCCAGGATCGAGTCCCACGTCGGGCTCCCTGCATGGAGCCTGCTTGTCCCTCTGCCTGTGTCTCTGCCTCTTTCTCTGTGTCTCTCATGAATAAATATATAAACATTTTTATTTTTATTTTTTATTTTTTTTAATTTTTTTTTTAAAAAAGTGAGGGAAAATAGGGGATCCCTGGGTGGCTCAGTGGTTTAGTGCCAGCCTTCAACCCAGTGCAGTGATCCCGGAGTCCCAGGATTGAGTCCCACATCGGGCTCCCTGCATGGAGCCTGCTTCTCCCTCTCTGCTTGTGTCTCTGCCTCTCTCTCTCTCTGTGTTTCTCATGAATAAATAAATAAAATCTTTTTTAAAAAAGTGAGGGAAAATAAAGATATTTTCAGATTTACAAAGGCTGAATTTATGACTCACAGACCCTGAAAGAAATATTAAAGTATGTACTTTGGTAAGGAGAGACATGAATGCAGAGGGAATGCTTAAGATGTGGGAAATAACAGCGAACAAACAAATTGGTAAAATCTGTCAGTAAGTTTAATGACTGAAAAGAGTAATAATTTTTTTATAACAAAAGTGAAACTAAATCTCAAAACAACAGTAAAATGACGGGGCTGTCCAATGCATAGTGAGAACATGCTAAAATTTTTGCTTTTGGAAGGAGGATAAGTAAAACTGAATAACTTTCACTTAGAAAATTTCATACTTAAATATGTTTTAAGAAGTGGATGGATAGCCTCTAAAAATTATAGAAAGATAAGTCCCAATACAAAATAATAAAAATACATTGAAAGGAATTAAATTCACCCTGTAAAAGGCATGGACTATTACAATGGATTAAAAACAAAACCAAAAAACCAAAGCAAAACCAAAATCTGCTACCTTTAATTTATAAAAGAAACTCCTAAAACAAAACCACACGGGATCCCTGGGGGGTGCAGCAGTTTAGCGCCTGCCTTTGGCCCCGGGCGCGATCCTGGAGACCTGGGATCGAGTCCCACATCGGGCTCCCGGTGCATGGAGCCTGCTTCTCCCTCTGCCTGTGTCTCTGCCTCTCTCTCTCTCTCTGTGACTATCATACATAAATAAATAAAAATAAAAAAAAAATTTCCTTAAAACAAAACAAAACGACACATAAAGGTGTAAAATAAAGATCCAGAAGAAAATACATCAGGTTAATATTAATCAAATTAAAACTTGGGTAGTAATAGCAATATATAAAATGGAATTTAATTCAAAAGCTTTGCTAGAAATAGAGAAACATAATATTATAATAGTAAAAATCCACCAGAAACAATAGAAGGGGATGAAAAAGGAACTCTTTAATCTGATAAAGATCTATTAAATACCTACAAAAACATCACATCTATTTTTATTAGTATGTAAGATGAATCAAACATTGTGTGTAGGGACACCTGGGTGGCTCCACGGTTAGGCCTCTGCCTTTGGTTCAGGGCGTGATCCTGGAGTCTGGGGATTGAGCCCTGCATCAGGCTCCCTGCGGGGAGCCTGCTTCTCCCTCTGCCTATGTCTCTGCCTCTGTCTTTGTGTCTCTTATGAATAAATAAATAAAATCTTCTAAAAAATTGTAAAACATACACACAAATTAAACATGTACAACTTAAAAAAAAAGATTTTTAAAAGGGAGCTGGGGTGCCTGGGTGGCTCAGTCGGTTAAGCATCTGACTCTTGATCTCAACTCAGGTCTTGATCTCAGAGTTGTGAGTTCAAGCCCTGCGTTGGGCTTCACACCATACTTAAAAAATAAAATAAAAGAGAGCTTGGGACACCTGGATGGCTCAGTGGTTGAGCGTCTGCCTTCGGCTCAGGGCTTGATTCTGGGGTCCAGGGATCGAGTCCCACATCTGGCACCCTGTGAGGAGCCTACTTGTCCCCCTGCCTATGTCTCTGCCTCTCTCTCTCTGTTTCTCATGAATAAATAAAATCTTGGGGATCCCTGGGTGGCTCAGCGGTTTAGCATCTGCCTTCAGCCCAGGACATGATCCTGGAGTCCCGGGATTGAGTCCCACATTGTGCTCCCTGCATGGAGCCTGCTTATTCCTCTGCCTGCGTCTCTGCCTCTCTCTCTCTCTCTGTGTCTCTCATGAATAAATAAAATCTTTTAAAAAAATAAAAATAAAATAAATAAAATCTTAAAAAAATAAATAAAAGCTTAACATCATTCTTAAACAGAATCTTGCTCTTTTGTCATAGTCCTACGACCTGAATATATGATTATTTCACTCGTACTTTAGAGTGGTGTTTCATTTTCATGGAAACCTGAAGGTAGCTCAGAATTGATTTATGGAAACATGGGCTGAACTTCACTTTGCAAATCTCAACATCACACACTTTCCATAAGATTTTTTACTAGTAAATGGGTATTTCAACTATTAAAAAATTAATTATTGTCTGGTTGACAGATGTCATTATTTGTTTACATCAATGCTAACACTTTTTTGGAATGAAAGACATCACACATAAAATTAATAAGTGAATGGCTTAATGGGAGATTTTTGCAACATCAAAAACTAGAGTCAATTGACTAATATCTAAATATACTAGGAAATCATCCAAATAAGCAAGAAAAAGAGAAACTAGAAAGATGGGCAAATTATATGAAAAGGCAGGTCACGGAACAGAATTGTAAATGGGTGAACAAGGAAAGATGTTCAACCTCCCTGGCAATCAGAAAAATGCAAGGTAAAACGGCAGTACACCTTATTCTCATTTTATTGCCAAAAAACAACACACACACAACAAAACTCCCCAAAACCACACGGTGAAAAATACCAAGCATTTGTAAGGAGGTGAGGAAAATAGAAAAACTTTTACATGGCCAGCAGGGTTGTAGGGTTGGTGCAGTGTGGACAAAAATACTGGTGTCCTAAGTGAAGGTAGGCACGTTCCCTGTGACCTGGCAATCCCCCTCCTTTGTATAGGATGTAGATACCCCTCACACAGATCCATGATGGTATCTGACAAAGCCTCCTCACCGGAGCATTGTTCGGGAAGCACAAGCAGTTGGAGGCAAACTGACTGCCCATCATTGGGGGAATGGATGCATAAAATGCCTATTCTTCAGGAATTAGAAGCAATTGCATTATGGAAAGATCTTAAAAATACACTCCCAAGTAAATGAAAAAGAAACAGAAGAGATCCACAAAACAATACCACGGTAAAAATGTAAACACATACATTTGGTGATTTGCCAAGATGCATATATGTCAAAGGAGATACAACAAACACATTCAAGCGGGTTTCTGGTTGGAGTGGAAATGGGGCCCCAGAACTGGGTGGTTTGTGATGAAAGATGAAGAATCTAAAATGAAGGAAGACAGTGACTGTGTACCACCCCGTGGTGATAATGTTCTCTGGTCTGAGGAATGAAAGAACTCAAATTTCTATATCTGGAATTCAAAGAAAAGTGATTAATTTTTGTCCGTGTGTGTTATCCTTCATTCTTTTGGGAGCCTTTTATTAGTTCCTTTGATTACACGTTGTAATGTCTTGATTAAAAAAAAAAAGTCATGTTAGTTGGGGTTAACTTTAATTTTGACCCTTCGTTTCATGTATAACTTACGTTTTCTGTCTCATTAATGGTCTTCCACTTTCCTAATGCTGTATTTTAAAATATTTACATCCTTAGGGAATAAAACTTCTGTGCTAAAGAGCTCTCTTTTGTGTTATCACCGACCTCCTCCAGATAGATTCTGTTGTAACAGACTGCAAAGGTGGTGATGAGCTTTAACTTACAACCCACTGTAAGCACTTTCTATTGATGACACGGAGCTCATACTGTGCCTCTTAGATGGTCCTGCAGATTTTCACTAATAAAGTTGCAGAGGGTTTAGTTTGAAAGTATTGTATGACTGATCTAGTTTAGCCGTTCATTTCACAAAGAAGGAAGCTAAGGTCCAGAGAGGGTAAGTGACCTGCCCGATGACACAGCTGCAGTTGTAGCACTAAGGCTAGACCTGTCTAATGCCCTTTTTTTTAAAAAAAAAAATTATTTTTATTTTTTAATAATAAATTTATTTTTTATTGGTGTTCAATTTGTGCCTTTTTTTTTAAATTTTTAAAATTTATTCATGAGAGACACAGAGAGAGAGAGAGAGGCAGAGACACAGGCAGAGGGAGAAGCAGGCTCCATGCAGGGAGCCTAATGTGGGACTCGATCCCAGGACTCCAGGATCATGCCCTGAGCCAAAGGCAAATGCTCAACCACTGAGCCACCCAGGCGTCCCTGTCTAATGCCCTTTGCATTTAACCCCCCTAGTCAAGCAGTGGTGCATTTACCATGAAACCAGTGAAGCTTAAGCTTTAGGGATCCTAACTCACAGAGGCATCCTCCACATCCCTGCTGTGCCTGAGAAGCATGTGGGCACAGTCCTCGGTATTTGTAAAATCTGCAAATGAGGTTTCAAACAGTATCAGTTAAGACCACCTCTGGCATTCTGACTTCCTCCCCATCACACTTCCCCCTCATGTTAGGGAACACTGGAGTGGCCGGGAACATTGTATGTTTGTAAATTTTGTTTTTTTGTTTTGTTTTTAAAGATTTTATTTATTTATTCATGAGAGACACAAAGAGAGAGAGAGGCAGAGACACAGGCAGAGGGAGAAGCAGGCTCCCTGCAGGGAGCCCGATGTGGGACTCGATCTCAGGTCTACAGGATCAGGCCCTGGGATGAAGGCAGCGCTAAACCGCTGAGCCACCCAAGCTGCCCTGTAATTTTGTGTTATTTTACCAAAAGAGTGCCACCACAAGACCTGTACCCTCCCCAACCTTCATTGATAATTTTGTTTCATAACATATATGTTATAGGCTTTGACAACGTATCCTTTTTTTGACTTGCAATGAACTTTGCGATGTCGTACTTTAGTTTCACCCAACATATTGGTGCGAGCAGCTGTGGTTCAATCATTTTCACTTCCATTTAATATTCCATTGTGTGACTATACCATAGCTTACCCATTCTTCTGTCAATGGCATTTGGGTCGTTTCAAGTTTCTTGCCCTTGCTTTGAACATTGCTGCTAAAGAAACATTTTTGTATGTGTTTTTGGACAACCGCGTGCAAGTTTCCTTTCAGTACACATCTAGGAGTGGAATTTCTAGTTCATAGAGTTTGAGAAAGGAAAACAAGAAGACATATCAAAGTTGAACAAAGTTTTTAGAGCAATATATAATGTATGCAAGATATGTTACCCAAGAAATCCATTGCTCTCCTCTTTTTCAACACTTTGTTTTGTTTTTTTAAAGATTTATTTATTTATTTATGATAGACAGAGAGAGAGAGAGAGAGAGAGGCAGAGACACAGGCAGAGGGAGAAGCAGGCTCCATGCTGGGAGCCCAACGTGGGACTCGATCCCGGGACTCCAAGATCGGGCCCTGGGCCAAACGCAGGTGCTAAACCGCTGAGCCACCCAGGGATTCCTTTTTCAACACTTTGTATTGTCAGGCTTCCTATTTTTTTGCAATCATCTGGGCATAAAATGGAATCTCCCTGCAGTCTTGTCTTTCCATTCCTTGATGACTAGTTAATTTGTGCATCTCTTCATGTCATTTTCAATTCTTAGAACAACCTCGTAAATTTGGGATTATACCCAGATTAAGTAATGTATCCAAGGTCAGTCAGCTAGTAAGTGGTGGATCAAGGATTCAAACCTACGTCTGCCCAAATAAAACCCTGACGTGGGACACTTGGGCGGTTCAGTGGTTGAACGTCAGCCTTCGGCTCAGGGTGTGATCCTGGGGTCCTGGGATCCAGTCTCCCCGCAGGGAGCCTGCTTCTCCCCCTGCCTGTGTCTCTACCTCTCTTTCTGTGTCTTTCATGAATAAATAAAATCTTAAAAAAAAAAAAAAAACCTCATGCTTATCAATTCTGTTATGTTAACTACTCTCTTTCTTTCTTACAGATTGTGAGGAATAAGAATCTTCAAGAAGTTGCTATATTCCAGGTCTCACAATATTGAGAACCAATCATTGAGAAGGCTTCCTTTCCCAAAATTTAAATTAACAGCAAGCGAGCTAACAAAGGTAAGGTCTGTCCCCTTTGGGTATTTGCATGCATCAAAACAAATCTTTGGAGAAGCAGAATGACCTGATCTATCCAGTTCTTGGAGTTTGTGAAGTAAGTATATTATTCTGTTTGCTTGGTGATGACTTTTTAGACTAATACTTAAATCCTTCCATAAACACAGAGTGAGGTTGGGGAATCGGGAAACAGAGAGCTAGGAAAAAATTGGCTTTTGAGTTTGGTTTTCTGAACCATTACTCTGACAGGAAAGGGGAGATGCCATATTTTATAAAACTGCAATTACAAAGATTTCTGAAATATGCAATTAATTCAACTACTACCTGCCAATCTGTCTCAAGTTAGTTTGATTCTTAGTCTAGCTGGAAGGACCTTCCTTGAAAGGCAGAGGAATGTCTTTCTTCCCAGTCAAAACGTAGCAATAAATCTTTAGGACATTGGATTAGACAGTGGTGTCTTAGATATGATACCAAAAGCATAAGCAGCAATAGAAAAAAGAGATACATTGGACTTCATAAAAATTAAAAACTCTTATGCTTCAAAGACATCAAGAAGGTGAAAAAAGGGCAGCCCGGGTGGCTCAGCGGTTTAGTGCTGCGTTTGGCCCAGGGCATGATCCTGGAGACCTGGGATAGAGTCCCACATCGGGCTTCCTGCATGGATCCTGCTTCTCTCTCTGCCTGTGTCTGTGCCTCTCTCTCTCTCTCTCTCTCTGTGTGTCTCTCATGAATAAATAAATAAAATATTTTAAAAAAAAGTGAAAAAAGACAAATCACAGAATAGGAAAAATATTTGTGTATATGATTGAAAATCATATATCTAATAAGGGACTTGTATCCAGAATATACAAGTGATTGCTCATTGGTACAGAGTTTTTTTGGGGGGGTGAAAAAGATGTTCTAAAATTAGATTGTGGTGGTGGTTACACAGTGATGTGAATATGCTAAAAAAACACTTATACTTTAAAAATATGGATTTTATGATATGTGAGTTATATTTCACTAAAGCTGTTATTTTAAAAAAAAAATGAAGCAGGTTTTCTTCCCTCTCCTTCTACTTGCCCAGAGCCAACTTGTCCAAATGCTTACGATCACTTCTCAGAGATTCCAAGGTGAAATGCAGATATCTTTATTTTCAAAATTCCTGCAAAGGTGCACATTCTCTGTCCCTTAACTGGTTGCTAAAATCAGCTACCTAGACTGAAAAGATGCCATGTATCTTAAAGCCATGACATTTGTGCATCTAAAATTACAGAATTGATGTTATCTTTTTCCTTTTCGTCAAAAATCAATGCCAAAGGCACACATCTGTAGCATTTCCTCTGCTCCTATATCCCGGGGGTAGAAAGGTAGAAAAGGATGAGCTGTCCCATAACAGCTCCTTTCAAAGTGTCTCACAGAGTGCCAGGGCTGGGACAAAAGAGACTCGGTCTGGATGCAACACCACAGTCCCCACTCAAGTCATTCCTGGGGCTCTGCCAGATCACTGGAACCCAGGGCAGAAGAGGCCCTGATATTAAAACAAACACACCCAAAACACACAAATACATTGGCAGGAGAAAAATCTAACTTAACAGCCTACATACGGGGGATCCACACAATGAAATTGAAAGACAATGAGGCAACATGAAGTTTACATGAGCTAAGGAGAGGGGTAGGGGTCTGAGGATCCAAAGGAGAGAAAGACCATTACCAGGAAGGTGAGAGGAGAGGTTTGGAAAACAAAGGTGGCCTTATTATGCAGGTAAGTTTCTCAGGTAAAGAGGAATCTCTTAATAGAGTTATTCCTGGTACAGGCACACAGTTGAGGAGGTAAAGAGCTTTTCCCGAATCTTCTGGGATTTGTTTGTTCAAAATAATGTTCATACCAAAGTGGCCCATCTTGGGGTAGCCTGCTCTTGGCCCCTGTAGTTTTCTCCTCTGAAACTTCCCGGAAGTTTCACACATTGAAAGTTGGGCTAGTAGATTGTTCCATCTTCTTGAAGCAGTCCTGGCAGTAGGTACGTTCAGTGAAACTCATTTCAGGAGGTGGTGTTACAGCTGTGTTCTCAAAGTTAGGCCTCTGGTTCAAGTAATCCAGTATTAGAATGCCTGTCTTTGGGGCACCTGGCTGGCTCAGTTGGTAGATCATGTGACTCTTTGGTCTCGGGGTTGTGAGTATGAGCCCCACCTTGGGTGTAGAGATTACTTAAAAATAAAAAATCTTAAAAAAAAAAAAAAAAGTAAGAAATGCCTGCTTAAGAAAGCAAAAGAAAAGCAATGGTTAATGATTGGATCAGGGATCCCTGGGTGGCGCAGTGGTTTGGCGCTTGCCTTTGGCCCAGGGCGCGATCCTGGAGACCCGGGATCGAATCCCACATCAGGCTCCCGGTGCATGGAGCCTGTTTCTCCCTCTGCCTATGTCTCTGCCTCTCTCTCTGTCTCTCTGTGACTATCATAAATAAAATAAAAAAAATTTTTTTAAAAATGATTGGATCAAATTATAAACCCGTTTTTGAATTCTGAGGATAGCTAGTGGAGAGATTTCTAGCAAGCTTGAAGCATGTACAGACAGAATGAGGGCAGGCAGTGGTACTCTGACAGAACTTTCTGGTGTATAGTTCGAGTGTCCCTGGTGATCTTTGAGTGGCCCACAGAGCAGCAGGCATGAAGATTGTCTACGCATGAGCTGTTGTGATGATTTTGCTGAAGTTTATGTTAAGTCGTTCATATTTGGCTTGCAGGGCTTTGGGAAAAGGGAAGCTTCAGCTCTCAAGTGAATCCAACTCAGAAAGCGGGGAGAAAAATCAATAACATCAGTTTGGAGAGTTAAAGCTAGACACTGGAGGAAACCAGAAGAACTCAGGATCTAGTCCAATTTATAATAAATACATATTACAGGCCAAGTCTGATGGCAATTGTTTGGCTTGGCTTTTGACCCTGAGATGCTGTTCAAAGTTCAATCTGAACTTATACAAATAAATATATTGACATGAATATATAAGAATACTCACTGAATTTCTGAGGTTTGGCAAAATCAGGCAGGGAGAAAAAAATGTTTCAATCTGTTTACAAAGGTGTATTTTAACAAGTTGCTGTAAGTCAGCTTAAGAGAAAAAGTTCCCCTAAATTTAGAAAAATAAAACATTGCAGCGTCAGCAATGTTTCAAACAAAAAGTTCTAAAAATTCTAATTATTCTCCTCAGTTCATTTGGTCCCATCTTACTGATTTTTGTTCTGCTTGAGTCCAGTTTTTACTAGTAGAAATTCTTACTTAGTTCAGTTTCATACTGTAAGTTTATTAGAAACTTGTACTCACAGTTTTTTCTGGGTCTCAGAAAAAGATAAGACACATTTACAATAGCATCAGAATAGAGCAGTAACTGTCAAAGAGCTAATTGAAGTTTCTTAAATGCAGTTGACAAGGAAACTTCATTATTTATGTGACACGTGATGCTTTAAAATAATAACATACCAGAACATCAGATCTAGAAGCTTTATATAATTTTACAATACTTATTTTAATAACATGTCTACATAAATATAATCCTTTTAAAAAATTTTTTATTTATTTATTAGAGAGAGAGAGAGAGGCAGAGACACAGGCAGAGGGAGAAGCAGGCTCCATGCAGGGAGCCCGACGTGGGACTCGATCCCCGGTCTCCAGGATCAGGCCCTGGGCTGAAGGCGGGGCTAAACCCCTGAGCCCCCCGGGCGTCCCTACATAAATATAATCTAACAGTGTTTAGTACTTGACAGTGCTTCTCATGTAATTTAATATAGTAAATAAGTCTAATTAGTTTAATTTCTCACAAAATCTTTGAGATGTTCCAGGAGCTCTCTAGAGCAGCTAAGTTAGATTATGGTCAAAGGATTACAGAGGATGGGAAGATGGCAGCGGAGTAGGAGAACACTAGGCTTGCCTTGTCCCAGATACAACTAGGTAACTATCAGATCATCCTAAATCCCCCAGAAATGGGCTCGAAGACTGACAGAGCAATCCCCACAGCTAAAGGCAGAGAAGAGGCTACACTGACGAAGGTAGGAAGTGTGGAGATGTGGCTTGGGAGAGAAATAGGTCGTGGCTGCTGCAGTGGGGAGGGAGCCACAGTTGTAGGGGAAGATGACTGACAGAGGAGCACACAGGGGAGCACATGGGGAAAAGGATTTCCCATAGCATTTGGGTTGGAAAGTAAGAGGGGCTGAATTTTGTGACTCCTGGCAACCAACAGGGCTTACAGCCTGGAGTTTTATTTTTAAAAATTTTTTAAGATTATTTATTTATTTATTAATGGGAGACACACACACACACAGAGAGGCAGAGACACAGGTTGAGGGAGAAGCAGGCTCCATGCAAGGAGCCCGATGTGGGACTCGATCCCAGAGTCCAGGATGACACCCTGGGCCAAAGGCAGGTGCTGAACCGCTGAGCCACCCAGGGATCCCCTAGCCTGGAGTTTTAAAGGTCAGTGTGCTTGGCTGGGGTCGAGCCCAGAGGACATTCCCTGCCTGGAGAGAAGGCAGGCAAACAACTCACAGACACATGGCATAGAATGAGCTATCTAAAGAGCACCTGGGGCACACAGTGCAGAGGTCATTTGCTCATCTTGGAGTGTATCCCAGAGAGGCAGCATTCAATGAGAGACCCCTTGGGGAACAAAGGAAACGGCCAGTGCCATTTCCCTCCCCAACCCCCTCCGCATAAGCACTGGGCCACCTGCAGGAACCAGCACAGTAGGGATACTTGCTACCTGACTTGCTTATACCAAGTGCCACCCCCTTGAGCTCCAGTGGAACCACCCTTTCCAGCCACACCTGTCTCAGTCCCAGCACTGAAGCCCCCTGCCCCAGAAGACTAGCCCAAACCCCCACCAACACCATATCTCCCAACCTGGGAGTTTTGCAGAGCCTCGATTCTGGCAGCAGTGGTGACAGGTCTCATTTCACAAACAGACCAGAGCACGCCTAGTTCGAATGTGCCATATTCAGGCCAAGGACCAAACACTGCCTACAACAGTCAAGAGAACCTTTGCAGACAATTGGCCTGAAGGATAAAGAGGCCAGGACACAACAGCAGAGCACACACAGCACACATTGAAGACGCTCCTGGAAGCACCAGGCCCTGGGGAACAGGGGACACCACATGGTAGAGCACTATGGGATTTTTTTCATAAGGCCATTACCCTCAAGAACAGGAGATAGAACTGACTTTCCTGACATAGAAAAACAGGCACAGAGACAATGCGAAGACAGAGACATTTATTCCAAATGAAAGAACAGGATGAGGCCATGGCCAGAGATCTAAGTGAAACAGATATAAGTAACATACCTGATAGAGAATTTAAAGTAATGATCATAGGGATACTCACTGGATTTGGGAAGAGTGGAAGACAACATGAATGAGACCCTTAACACAGAGATATGGAATGACATAGCAGAGGTAAAAGATAGAATAAACAGAATGAGAAACACTCTTGGTGGAATGAACAATGGGATGGAAGAAGCAGAGGGATGAATTAGTGACCTAGAAGACAGAGTAATGGAAAGTAATCAAGCTGAACAAAAGAGAAAAAAGATTTATGCAAAAGGAGACTAGACTTAGGGAACTCAGTGACTCCATCAAACACAGTAACATTTATATTATAGGAGTCCCAGAAGAAGAGAGAGAAAATGGGGCAAAAAAAATTATTTGAAGAAATCATAGCTGAAAACCTCCCTAATCTGGGGGAGGTAACAGATCTCTAGATCTAGGGGGCATGGAGAACTTCCATCAAAATCAACAAAAGCAGACTAACACCAAGACAAATTGTAATTTTTTTTAAAGATTGTATTTATTTATTCATGAGAGACAGAGAGAGAGAGAGAGAGACAGAGACAGAGACACAGAGGGAGAAAAGCAGGCTCCATGCAGGGAGCCCGACGTGGGACTCGATCCCGGAACTCCAGGATCACACCTTGGGCTGAATACTGCACTAAATCGCTGAGCCACCCGGGCTGCCCACATACTGTAATTGAATTAGCAAAATAATAATAAAAAATTTTTTTAAAGCAGCAAAGATAAAAGAAGACAGTAACTTACAAGAGAAAACCAATATCTCTGATGAACATAGATGCAAAAATCCTCAACAAAATACTAGCAAACAAACAAAAATACTAGCAAACTGAATCCAACAATATATTTTAAAAAATTGTACACCATAATCTAGCGAGATTTATTCCTGGGACGCAAGGGTGGTTCAGTAATCACAAATCAATTGATGTGATAAATCACATCAATAAGAGAAAGAGAAAGAACCATCATTTGGATAGATGCGGAAAAAGCTATTTACAAAGTGTAACATCTATTCATAGTAAAAACCCTCAAAAAAGTAGGTTTAGAGAGAACATACCTCAATATAATAAAGGCCACCTATGAAAAATCCAATTTTAACATCACCCTTAATGGGGAAAACCCTGAAAACTCTTCCCCTAAGGGCAGGAACAAGACAAGGATGTCCACTGTTACCATTTTTATTCAACACAGTACTGGAAGTTCTAGCCACAGCAGTCAGACAACAAAAAGAAAGAGAAGGAATCCGAATCAGTAAGGAAGAAGTAAAACTTTCATTATTTGCAGATGACATGATACTATACGTAGAAAACAAGGAAGACTCCATGAAAAAACTGCTAAAACTGATAAATTCAGTAAAGCTACAAGATACAAAATCAATGAACAGAAATCCATTGCATTTCTATATACCAATAATGAGGTAACAGGAAGAGGAATTAAGAAAACAGCTCCATTTACAATTGCACCAGAAATAAGATACCTAGTAATAATCCTAACCAAAGAGGTGAAAGACCTGTTTTAATTACAGTTATTAGAATTCTTAACCAGGGGCACCTGGGTGGCTCAGTGGTTGAGCATCTATCTACCTTTGACTCAGGTCATGATCCCGGGGTCCTGGGATCAACTCCCTCATTGGGCTCCCCACAGGGAGCCTGCTTCTCCCTCTGCCTGTGTCTCTGCCTCTCTCTCTGTGTGTGTCTCTCATGAGTAAACAAGTAAGATCTTAGCCAAAATAAATAAATAAATAAATAAATAAATAAATAAATAAATTCTTAACCGTTAGAAACCTAATTTCTAGTGAAAAGTACTAAGCAATTGTGAACTATCTGTTATACCAGTATTCTTTTTTTTTTTTTTTTTAAGGTTTTATTTATTTACTCATGAGAGACACAGGCAGAGGGAAAAGCAGGCTCCATGCAGGGAGCTTGACGTGGGACTCGATCCCGGGTCTCCAGGATCGCCCTGGGCTGAAGGTGGCACTAAACCACTGAGCTACCAGGGCTGCCCCCCCAGTATTCTTTAGTTTGGCAAATTTATGAATACATTTTATAATTTCTAGAAATGTGTTTTTTCATAGTACAGTCTTTCAATAAAGCACAAAACATGTTTACTAACAGAACCAAGTTTATCTTCAGTTTTTCTGTAATAGGACAAATACTGAACCTGTGTTCAGTCTTTAATATTTCATTATTTTATCTTATTTGGAAATGATCTGTATATTTAATAAATTTAATGCATCATTTAATGTAGCAAAACTTTAAAGTTTAGGGTTACCAAAGATTTTGAAGCTATTTTAAAGTTTACTTACAAACCTTTTTTTTTCTTATTTACATGTATTTAATTTACTAGTTCTTAATTTTGTTTAGATTACCCACAAAACTTTGAAGCATTAGACAAAGTCAACTATTATTCTAAGTTGTTTTTTTTCTGATAAATTTTGCAACAGAGGTAACATGAACTTGCATGACTTTTAGCAAATACAGGTAGAATAAGTTTTTAATTAAATTTTAAATTTTAATTCCAATATAATTAACATACAGTGCGGTATTAATTTCAGGTGTACAATAAATATAGGGATTCAACAATTCTGTACGTTACTAAGTGCTCCTCATGATAAATGTACTCTTTAATGCCCCACCTATGTCCCTCATCCCTCCATCCACCTCTATATTAAATGCTAGTAACTCTAGAGACATGTCTATTTTAATTAAACCAACAACCTCAAAGTAGCTCAAAAAGTGAATATTTTCCCAGATCAGGTGAACTTGAAGAAAATTTGGGTTAGTTTCTCTCTTTCTGAGTTTTGGAATGCCCAATTCTTAGAAATGCTTGCCTTTAATCCTACTGAATAGAACCCTTTTATAAGTTAATTTTAGCAATATCATCTGGAGATAGAGAAAATATCTCACTTTTATAACATATAGGGCCACATACACTGACAAGATGCATGTACACATGTACAGACAAGATGCAAACAGACTTAGAGCTTTCATTTCATTTGTAAGAATATTCGTGGAAAGAACATTAAAGGCCCAATTTCCAAATACCTCCCCCCCCTTTTTTTCATATGAAAAACTTCTCCCTAAAGTTTGTATTTAAAAAGAAATTAGGGGCAGCCCAGGTGGCTCAGCGGTTTAGCGCCACCTTCGGCCCAGGGCGTGATCCTGGAGTCCTGGGATCGAGTCCCGCGTCGGGCTCCCTGCATGGAGCCTGCTTCTCCCTCTGCCTGTGTCTCTGCCTCTCTCTGTGTGTCTCTCATGAATAAAATCTTAAAAAAAAAAAAATTAGCTCTTAGATCCTAGGGAAGGTGATAGAAAATTTGTATCACAAAGGCACAGAGAAAAGTATCCAAGTTTTCTCCAGGGTGGAGATTTGGGGCATTATCTAGATATCTTGTTATCAGAGGTTTAAGAGTCTAGGTACAAGAGCCTTTCTAGCAGTTTGTATTTCAAAAAAGTCTCTTTCCCCATTTTCCTCCCTTCATTCTCAGGTGATTATGGGTTGTGTTTACATTTTAAAGACCTAAGATTTGTAATTTTAAGGGACAGAGATAGAATGCAAAAAAAAAAAAAAAAATCCCCCCCCCCCCCAGTGTTTCAGGGTAATTGCTACTTAAAATGTACTTTTTTCTTCTTAAGTATAGGACAATTTTGTTTCAAGATCCTTATCTGTTAGAATATCTACAAACATTTTAAGAAGAATAAGCAAAGTTTGGGGAGTGATAAGATTGGTAGGCTTGCTTCTAGAGTTGTATTTCTGGTTTTGTGGATACTTGTAAGACAAAGAATTGTTTCTAATTCCCCAAAGAACTAGATTACAGCCTGAATATCAAGGGACTATCTCACTTTTTAAACTCAATTTGCTCCTTTATATCAGGGAGATTTTTAATGAAAATAGGAATCAAGAAATTTATGCCTTTGTAAAGTTTGTATAAAGCATTTTAATGAAAGCATTCTTTCTGGGTACACAATTCAACGTTGGCTTTTATTAGCCCCTGAATATTGGTCTTTCACAGATCACTCGTGGGAGGGGCTAGGAGAAATCTTGATCCTATTTCTTCTGTGAAGGGGGGGACTGTGAATAGTCATTCATCTTTTGATTCCTCTCTAAATTTAGTAGCACCTCCTTTCTTTTTTATTTTAAATTTTTTTAAAAGATTTTATTTATTTATTCATGAGAGCCACACACACATACACAGAGGCAGAGACACAGGGAGAGGGAGAAGCAGGCTCCATGCAGGGAACCTGATGCGGGTCTCGATCCCAGGTCTCTAGGATCACACCCTGGGCTGAAGGCACGCCAAACCGCTGAGCCACCCGGGCTGCCTTTTTTTTTTTTTTTTTTAAAGCCCACACCTCCCACCGCCCGTCGACTCTGACTGCCCCCTTAATAACATCTTCTAAAAGTAGAGGCAAAAGAACTTTTACAATTTCAAGCTCTGCTGCTGTCCAGGGACATGAATTCTTTTGCAGTGTGGGGTGGGGTGTCTAGGATACACCTGCAAAGTACATGGCATAGCAATGCCTGAAACTGGCAAAACCAAATTACCAATCCCTGGAAGATAGGAGCAAAGTAAACTTTATTTATTTAAATTTTATTTATTTATTCATGAGAGACAAAGAAAGAGAGGCAGAGGGAAAAGCAGGCTCTGCGCAGGGAGCCCGATCCGGGACTCGATCCCAGGACTCTGGGATCACGACCTGAGCTGAAGGCAGATGCTCAAACACTGAGCCACCCGGGTGCCCCAAAGTAAACTTTATTGCCAGTTTTACATGCTTTTGTTAAATTCATTTCCTGGCTTTCACCATGTAATATGATCAACCTATATACTTTTAACCTAGAGATTAGGCCTGAGTGCTCTAAGTCTTTTTTTTTTTTTTTTTTTTTTAATTCATGAGAGACAGAGTGAGAGAGAAAGAAGCAGGCTCCATGCAGGGAGCCTGACGTGGGACTCGATCCCAGGTCTCCAGGATCAGGCCCTGGGCTGAAGGTGGCTGCCCTCTAAGTCTTGTAAGGAAAGGGAAAACAGGAAGATGAGGCTAGATTTTAAGGGAAATTTATATTGGATGTGAACATTTATTTTTAAGTCTTAAGTCTAATTTTTGTTCTTTCATCTTATCAAGGGAGTCCCTAAGGCTAACCACTATACTGATAAGACAATTGAGAGCTTTTAAAAATTTTTTTATTTATTTATTAATGAGAGACACAGAGAAAGAGTCGGAGACATAGCAGAGGCAGAAGGAGAAGCAGGCTCCCCGCAGGGAGCCCATTGCAGGACTCGATCTCGGGACCCCAGGATCACGCCCTGGGCCAAAGGGAGGCACTCAACTGCTGAGCCACCCTGGCATCCCAATTGAGAGCTTTTTAAATAAAGTATCGTTTTCTTTTAAATGTAGCCAATTTAAAGGATCCATTGTCTGGCCATTGATGAGTAGCATCTATTAACAGGGACTTAAAACATTAGGCCTCTCAGGGCATGTGGGTGACTCAGTTGGTTAAGATCCTGCCTTCAGCTCAGGTCGTGATCCCAGGGGCCTGGGATTGAGCCACATGTGGGGCCCCCTGCTCAGCAGGGAGCCTGCTTCTCCCTTTCTCTCTCCCTCTGCTTCTCCCCCTGATCGTGCTCATGCTGTCTCTCTCTCAAATAAATAAATAAACAAAATCTTAAAAAAACAACAACCACCCAGTAAGCTTCTTAATGGTTTAACTAAAGATGCAAGAGGCATCCAGAGAAGGCATAGGTAATGTGCCCCCATGATCCAAAAGTTTACTCCTGGTTAGAAGGTGGAGGAGGATCAATAAACTATCCTCCAGACTGACAAGATGCTTTAAGACTGAGAAATGAAGCAAGCCACTGCCGTTTGCAGACTTGTACTCAGGGTAACTGATGGGCCGGGGGCAGTGAAGGGGAGAGGGCCAGTGGTGTGTCAAGCAGGCAGCCGATCTAGCAGTACGTGGCCATTCTCCACCCCCATCTTCCACTCATCTGTCCAATCAGGGTTTTAATACCCAGCTTTTATAGAGCAGAGGGCATGCTGGTGCCGTCACAGGTAGTCATCTAAAGTGGCACCATCTGTCATCAGAGGCTCTCTATTAGTTAGCTAAAGTGGGGCCTTCTGTGCACCACTTTAGGGAAAATCAGAACAAACCTTCCTGCACTCCGTTCAGGACATACATTAATCTCCACAAGGCCTGGAACTTCTTCCCTCTGAGGCAGGTCACTGTGTGACTATGAACAAGATGAAGAGCCAAAGATGGAGTCAACGTTCTCAGTGTTCCTGTAACTCCCAAAATTAGTCTAAAAAAGCAAAGGCCCTTGCTGCATAGGTGTTGAGAATGGTAGTGAAAATGGTATCTGTGGTCTCCCACAAAAACATGACACATCTCGGGACGCCTGAGTGGCTCAGCGGTTTAGCGCCTGCCTTTGGCGCAGGGCCTGATCCTGGAGTCCCTGGATCGAGTCCCGCATCAGGCTCCCTGCGTAGAGCCTGCTTCTCCCTCTGCCTGTGTCTCTGCCTCTCTCTCTCTGTGTCTCTGATGAATAAATAAAATATATAAAAAAAAACATGACACATCTCTGGTCACAGACTTGCTCGTCTGTGAAACTGGGCAGGTGCTACTGGAGTGAGATTTTTCAGCACTACCAAGTGATGAAGGCTGATTTGACAAAGCTTCCTGTGGGCTGGAACCTCTCCTAACAAACACTCCTGAGAGCTGGTATGGCTCGACAGAGAGAAAGGGAGCTGGATTCCTAGTCTGTTTGGCTACCAAGGTGCATCCTGAGAGGTGCATCCTCTGGGTGGTAGAGACTCAAGAGAATGTTCTCACTGGTCACGAAACCAAGTTCTTAGGACACAGTACAAGATGAAAGGAAAACTTCATCTTCTTTTTCTTTTGGCTAAGTCTTGGGTCTCTCGGAGCCACATTAATACCTAGGAGGGATTTGCCACAGGGTAGGGGATTGTGTGCTGTCCTATAGTGTACTTCAGTGTGCAGAAGTTTTCTTTTTTTCGTTTTTTAAAAAGATTTTATTTATTCATGAGAGACACACACAGAGAGGGAGAAAGAGGCAAAAGGAGAAGCAGGCTCCATGCAGGGACCCCAACGTGGGACTCGATCCTAGGACTCCAGGATCATGCCCTGGGCTGAAGGGAGGCGCTAAACCACTGAGCCACCCAGGCTGCCCGCGCAGAAGTTTTCTTGAGGTTGGTGGGTGAGTTTGTGTCAATCTAACTTGTTCCATGACCAGCTTATCCTAATATGAGAGTCTTCCTGAGGTGGCAGCTGCTCTAACGACTTCTAAGCGCTCATCCAGGGCCCACTAATTTTGTGGCTTGGGCTTCAAAAATGTCCCTTAGCAACAGCTTTTAACTCACAGCAAAGTTTGTCTAGACGGAGGCCAATCTGCTGAGAACTATGAACTCACCAGTGTGGGAGGCCAGTTCAAACAGTAGGCTATGGGACCTATGCCTGTGTTCTGTCGTATGGAAATTCCTTTTTATGAAACAGGACACAGAAGACAGACAAAGGAAAAAAAAAAAAAAGAAGACAGACAAAGGAAAACAAAGACCATCTCTGGGATGAAATGGATCAGTAACCAAGAGCAATCTACAGAATGTAACCAAATAGTTGCTAAGCCCAAGGAACTAGTTCAACAAATATATTTTTTTTCTGCTATCTAAATTTAGAAAGAGAGAAAAAGGAATCTCATCATTCTCACTCCATCAGACTCTGCAGATATTGATTCCAGGAGACTGACATGGTAAGAAATATCACCTTCTGCCTGCTGTATGTCAGTATTCCCAAAGATCTCTTAGCGGCGACGTTGTCAGTCTGAGTAGTGTCCAGTGAGTTAAAGTATTCTGCTGACTAAAGCAACTGTTGGGGAGGAAGAATTACTCTGCCCTTCCAACATCCTTCTAGCTGGACTAAGAATCAAATTGACATGAGACAGATGAACAGGAAAAAATCAAGTTTAATAATGTACGGGGAACCCACAGACATGCACTTCCGAAGAGAATGAGGCAACGTGAGGCCTATGGGAGCTAAGGAGAGGGGTCTCAGGATACAAAGGAGAAGAAGACCATTATCAAGAAGGTGAAAGGAGGGGCACCTGGGTGGCTGAGTGGTTGAGCATCTGCCTTTGGCTCGGGTCAGGTCGTAAAATATTTTTTAAAAAGGATGAAAGGAGGGAACCCTGGGTGGCGCAGCGGTTTGGCGCCTGCCTTTGGCCCAGGGCGCGATCCTGGAGACCCGGGATCGAATCCCACGTCGGGCTCCCGGTGCATGGGGCCTGCTTCTCCCTCTGCCTGTGTCTCTGCCTCTCTCTCTCTCTGTGTGACTATCATAAATAAATAAAAATATTTAAAAAAAAAAAAAAAGGATGAAAGGAGATGTTTCAAAAACAAAAGTTGCCCTGTTATGTGGGGATAAGTCTTTTTGGTAAAGAAGAATCTCTGTTAATAGCTCTCTTTCTGGTACAAGTGGGCAGTTGAAGGGGAGGTAAAGAGCTGCTGGATTTTGTTCGCTTTTTTTTTTTTTAAGATTTTATTTATTTATTCATGAGAGACACAGGCAGAGGGAGAAGCAGACTCCATGCACATCGAGCCCGACGTGGAACTCGATCCCGGGTCTCCAGGATCAGGCCCTGGGCTGAAGGCGGCGCTAAACCGCTGGCCACCAGGGCTGCCCGGTTTGGTTCACTTTTATCTCCAGATTAGATTCACACTAAGTGGCCTATCTTGGGGCCCATCTACACCTCCAAATTGTTCTTCTTTCTCAAGATTGTTTCTGGCTATTCTCCATCTTGTATTTCCATATGAATTTTAGAATCACCTAGTCAGTTTCTTCAAAAGAAGCAGCTGGGTTGTGATAGGGAATGTTTTGAATCTATAGATCAAATATGGGGGGTGTTGTCTTCTTAACAATATTGTCTTCCAATTCATGAACAAGGCTTGTCTTTCCATTTATGTAGGTCTCTTTTAAATTCTTTCAATGGGGACACCTGGGTGGCTCAGCAGTTGAGTGTCTGCCTTCGGTTCAGGGCATGAACCCCGGGATCTGGGATCGAGTCCCAGCATCGGGCTCCCAACAGGGAGCCCGCTTCTCCCTCTGCCTATGTCTCTGCCTCTCTCTGTGTCTCTCATGAATAAATAAATCTTTAAAAAAATAAATCAGTCAATAAATTCAATGATGTTATGTGGTTTTCAGTGTACTAGTCTTGTATTTCTTTTGTTAAATTTATTACTAAGTATTTTTCAAGTTTTGATTTATATATGTGAAATTATTTAATTTCATTTTTGGCTTGTTCATTGCTAGAGTATAGAAATACAATTTTTTTGAGTTTTTTTTAAAGATTTTATTTATTTATTCATGATGAAAGACTGAACAATTTCTCCTTAAGATCGAAAAATACAAAGACGTCTGCTCTTCCCACTTGTAGTCAGCCTTGTACTAGAGGTCCTTGCCAAGGCAGTTAGGCAAGGAAAATAAAGAAAAGGCATCCTGCTCAGCAGGAAGCCTGCTTCTTCCTCTCCCTCTCCCTGCTGCTCCCCCTCCTTGTGCACGCACGCTCTCTCTGTCAAATAAATAAAATCTTAAAAATAAAAATAAAAAAAGAGGTCCAATAATGACATTAAGACCTAAAGAAATGACCAGGGTGGGATGTTTTTGTACTTTTTAGATAAGGAGACAATAAATCTCTGAGGAATTGACAGGACAAAGAAAACTTAACTTTGGGAGCTTCAATCAATAAGGAATTCTAAATAGAATTTGGCTATCAGAGTAAATTAGTAAAAAGTAACAAGAGTTGTTTATACAGGCTTCTTGGTCCTGAATTTCCTATCTCTGGTGATAAGAAGGTCTCTTGACCTCCTGGTGCAGGAAAGATGTATTTTTTGCTTTCAAAGAGACGGAAGAAGGTCTGAGTGTCTTTCTTAGGCTATCTCTTAAGTAACTTTTATTTTAAAAAAAATCAATATACCAAAGTGGAGCATTTTGGGACAACCTGCCCTTGGCCCCTACCATCAGTATAGCTAAAGGTTTGTCAATTTTGTTGATATTTTAAAGAATCCACATTTGGTTCCATCAGTTTTCTTTATTGTTTTTCTGTACCATGTTTCATTTATTCCTGCTCTCATCTTCCTTATTTCCTTCTTTCTTCTTGCTTTGTGTTTAGTTTGTTCTTCTTTTGCTAGTTTCTTAAGGTAGAAGATTAGGTTATTAATTTGAGATCTTTCTTCTTCCCCACCTGAATACTGCTCTAGCTACATCTCACAAGTTTTGATATGTTGTATTTTCATTTACTTTCTAATTTCCATTATGATTCTTTCTTTGACCTATTGGCTATTTAGAAATGTGTTCTTTAATTTCCACATATTTGTGAATTTCCTAAATTTCCTTCTGTTTTTGATTTCTGGTTTCCTTCCATTATAATTGGAGAATGTACTGTGTATAACTTCAGTTTTCAAAAATTTATCAAGATATGTTTTTATGGCCCAATGAATGGTCTGTCCTAAAGAATGTTCCATGTGCACTTGACATGAACATGTATTCTGCTCTTGTTGGTAGTGTTTTATGGATGTATGTTAGGTCTAGCTGGTTTATGGCATTGTTGATGTTTTTAAGAGTAAATTTTCAGAGGTCCTTATACTACTGCTCTGGAAGTGATTTTCCAGTGCGGTTTAATTGAACAAAAAATAGCTTTAGGATGATGCTTTCAAAGAACAAGGATTTTCTTTAGATTGACAACATCAGTATTAACAAAATAACTTACTTAGCTTGTACTTGTCACTTCAGTGCCTCATGAAGCTGTAACCTCGTGTTTGGTTGCTTCTGGGAAATGTTGTGGTTTTAAGACACTAGTGAGAAATTTTTCTTGGGCAAGCTCTCAAACTATACTTAGTAGTTGAAGATGTAAAATAATTTTCCTGGAAGTATCTAATGTCAAAGGTTGTGGTTGAGTTTTTGAGAAAACCATACAGATAAAAAAGTAATAGGAAGACATAAGAGACCAAATTTAATTGAGATTTTGCCATCTATAGGACATTTGACAATGTCTCGAGACATTTTTGGTTATCTTTGCTAGAGAGCATTACATGTATCTAGTTGGTAGAGGCCAGGAATGCTGCTAAACATTCTAAAATGCACAAGACAGGCCCTACAACAAAGAAAAGCATCCGGTCCAGAATGTCAATAGTGCCAAGATTGGAAACCTTGTTCATAGATTAAATCTAATCTGTTGAGATCAGAGGAGGAAATATTTAAATCTTATTAAAAGTTTTACTACTATAAACATCATGTGTATATTAGGTGCCTTGATTTTTTTTTTCATTATTGACTATATTCCCATGACTTATTTAATAAGTGCCCTAATTTTGTTTCATTGAGGAAAGGAACTCAGAAGTACGAGGTAGAAGAACATTTCTAAAGTTAATGGATGACAAACTTGAAATTCAGGATATATTACTGAAATTAACATAAGAGATCAACATAAGATAAATAGTATTAATGGAAAGAGGCCTTTTTTTAAAAAAAAGATTTTATTTATTTATTCATGAGAGAGAGAGAGAGACAGGCAGACTCCACGCAGGGAGCCCAACGTGGGACACGATCCCGGGTCTCCAGGATCAGGTCCTGGGCTGAAGGCGGCGCTAAACCGCTGAGCCACCCAGGCTGCCCCTGGAAAAAGGCCTTTGATAGGAAATAATTATCTCACTCAGCGATTAATCACGAAGAGGTGTATTTTCTTAAGGACTGAGAGCAATTCAAAAATTGATCAGATACCTCTTCTCTGTATCATACTAAATACTTAGAATACTTTTATTAAATTTTGTTTTAGATTTCATAGACTTTGTAAAGATATTTAGGTTTTTAACTTATTTTTTTTCCTTTGTCTAATAAGTAGCACTCATCCTCTAGATTCCACTGGTATGTATGTTCCATGAGGGCAAGGATTTTTTTGTTTTATTTTATTTTGTTTCAAGTGTTTTGTTTTCTAATGTTCTCCCATCATCTAGAATAGGAGTCAACAAACTTATTCTATGAAAGGCCGGATAATAAATATTTTCACCTTTGCAGCATATAGTTAGCATCACGACTGCTCAAGTAGGATTGTAATTGGCTATTCTTTGTTTGTATGAAAGCAATTGTTTTCTGTATATTGATTTTATAACCAGAAATATAGTGGAATTCTGTATCACTTGTAAATTTTTTAGTTCATTTTCTTGGGTTTTCTACCAAAAATTATAATTTTATCCATGAATAATGATAGCTTTATCTCTTCCTTTCCAATTTTTATGCCCTTTCATTCCTCTAGCTTAATTATTTTGGCTACATTTAAAAAAATTAAATAATGTTAATAAAAACTATCCTTGTCTTGTCCTGGTTTTAATGGAAATGCTTCTAGCATTTTCCTATAATCATAATACTGACTTTGGTTATGTTCTATCATAAGGGAGTAAATTAATCAATTTCTGTTTTATTAATAGTTCATTTAAAATCATGAGCACATATTGAATATATCAAATGCCTTCTCTGATTCTACAGAAAAGTGTTAAGTCCTTTTTTTCTTATTTGTTAACCTTCCAATCTCCAGTTTACTTAGTCTTCCAAACATGCTTTTTATAGTCCCACATTTATCAGATAGAATCATGGTCTCTAAGGATTTAACTTCCAGTCCTCACTGTTGTCCCGTTCTGATGATAGTTTTAGCTGTCAGCTCACCCACGACGCCCATGGTCTGTTCACATCGTCTTGGATAGAGAGTTCCCAGAGAAAGACTCCCTGTATCGTTTTAATTTATCATCCAGTGGAATTCTATTCTCTGACATCCACATTCCCAAGGCTACTTCCAGTCTCTTATATTATCATCCAGTAATTTCATGGTGGGAAATTATCCCTGAGTATTTGCTCTTCCTTTGGAAAGCAGGGTATCTGTGATACCTTTTCTATTGTGTTTCCCATGCTTCCTTTCCCTGGAAGCTTCCAGCTGGGTTAACCAGAAGGAAAACTTGCATGAGATTTGGAAGCTTAGAAGTTAAGCAGCAGCTACGTTTAGCAGCTATATTTACGATCTGCTACAGAGGGCCAGGCGAGTTGTCACTGATCGGCTGGCTGACCTTGTCAGCAGGGGCGGTACCTGGACACACAGCTCATCCAGCTTCTTACAGGTTCCCTCCTTAGAGTTCTGTGGGACAAGTGCATGTGCTGTGCTATGGCAAAGCCAGCCTCTCTTCAAGGTTACCCATGGCACTGAGGCTGGAGAGAGTAAGAGATAGATGCAGGTTCCAGTTGGTCTTTGCTGTTATCTGCGTACAGGTCACCTCCAGTTGCGGGTCTAGCTGATCTATAGTGACTTTTGGCGGGCTCAACACTAAGTGCAGAGAAAACAGTCTTTTTTTTTTTTTTTTTAAAGATTTTATTGATTTATTCATGAGAGACACACAGAGAGAGGCAGAGAGACAGGCAGAGGGAGAAGCAGGTTTCATGCAGGGAGCCCAAGGTGGGACTCGATCCCGGGATCTAGGATTACGACATGGGCCAAAGGCAGGCGCCCAACCGCTGAGCCACCTGGATGTCTCCAGAGAAAACAGTCTTATGCAAACTATTCTATCATCCCTACAGTAAACCCTATAATAAATCCCTTGCCCTACACGCATTGTGTTTCTACTTCTCTGTTGAACCCTGCTTGATTCAGATTTTCTCGTAGAAATTATTTCACCTCTTCTCATTAGTCACTTTAGGAAGTCTTCTGGTACAATATTATTTCGTACAGAATCATTGAATTTTATATATTTTGTGTCATAAGTTCAACATCAATATTAAAATGTAATTGAATTATATTGAGGAAAATGTCCTTGTTTCTCAAGTGCTAGTAACTTACTTTTTTGTCTGAGGGAAAGTGGTCTCCTGAATGGAAGCCACTGAAATTGTTGGTAATGTATGCTGATCCCTCAGCTCTAATAATCATATTTCATGATTAAATTATTACATGGCTGTCCTGGGAGACCATTGGTCAAATTGTCCTCAACTGCCCGGATTTGTCTTATCCCTCAATATACAGTTAGTGAGTCCACTCTTGTTAGAAACAAATAAGACTAGAAATTGGGACTTTTTTCTCTTGTACTTAACTAAGTCACACTGTGTGCATGTCCTCAAAGATAGTTTATATGTACTGCAATGAATGAAACATGGACTGCTTAAATATTTCTCTTTTCTTCCTTCTTATTTCTTATTTTTTTTAGAGAGAACATGACACGGGTTGTGGAAGGGGCAGAGGGAGAGGGAGAGAGAGAAGCTCAAGCAGGCTCTACACCCAGCATGGAGCCCAACACAGGGCTTGGTCTCATGACTCTAAGATCATAACCTGAGCCAAAATCAAGAGTAAGAAGCTCAACTGTCTGAGGCACCCAGGCACATCCTGCTTAAATATTTCTGTGAAAGTTTTTTACTCAGCACAGAAAAGATGGTGCCAGTTTGCTATAATGATATCGTTTTTACATTAGAGAAGGACCTAACAATTAAACATTCCTTTTGTGAGGCAATAGAATTCCATTTGGCTGATGATTGTAGTTTATATTTTCTGCCATTGGCAATTTTTGAGGAGTTGATCCCCTCATGGGCAAGACCCTCTAGGTTCATCAATTGCCAGCATATCTGAGCCACACCACTATAGACATTTGGGGCAGATAATTCTTTCTTGTGGGGGGACTGTGTAGTGGCATTTTAAACCTTTATCCACTAGTTCCCAGTAGCACCCCCACACTCAGTTGTGACAACCAAAACGATCTCCAGACAAAATCACCCCAGGTTAAAAACCACTGAGCATTTTGTTTCAGACACACTTGGACCATGGGTTGGAGGGCAAAGAAATCTCACAAATGGAGGGTGTAAGTCATGGTGGCCACAATCTGAACACTGCTTAATATTGTTTGGGGAAGAGAATAAAGAGGAAGAATAAGCCAAGTTAATGTTGTGACCTTCATTACTGCTGTGTGAGATGAGCCAGGATGGAGCGGGATGCCATCTTTTCTTAAGTACTAGAATGCATCTGATTCTGTTTCTCTGCATCAGCTTGCCCAGGGAAATAAATAAGTTTGAGCCTGAGGGTTGCTAATTATATTCATTGACTACATGATAGGTGTTACAATAGAATAGTAACCTGTTACAAAGAAATTATGTAAAAAATATTGCCTTTGGACTTTCGTTTCCAGTAGTAGGACAGGCAAAGTTTCCAGATTGACCCTCCTGCTGAAAACAATTTAAAATACTAGATTTTAAAACTTATTAGAAGAACTGATAGTTGGGAAGAAAGGAACATGTAGGTAATAGATTGAATCAAGATGGAAACCCAGAGAGGGAAATGGTGCACTGAAGCAGTCTTTGATACTGAAAGTACTGGCCAAATTGATGTGAACTTGAACTTCAGCGCACACTCTTGTGAGGCATGGATTCAGGGGAACAAATCAAGGGCGTTCCTAAGAGGAAGAGTCTAACAAAAGGCTCCAGTCAAAACACTCGGGGCCCAAAGGGCTATAATGTCAGAGGACTGTAATGAAAATTGTTCTCTGAACCTTTGTACTGAGAAGAGAGGGAAGAGATACCCTCAGGAAGATATAATCATAAACTGCTTCTTTAGAGTCTTGGCAGCCCAAATTCATATTTCTTGAGTGTTCTACAAAACCTGAAACCAATAATCTAGTGGTTTTAGACAGGTTTGCTAAGTGCCCACAGCTGGCAGGCAAAAGCAAAAGCCAATTCTCTATATACTAGGACTTTCATTTCAAATCCTCAAGGATTCCAGTTAATAAATTTTCTAAGAAATACAAGCAAGAAGGGCACCTGGGTGGCACAGTGAGTTAAGTGTCCGACTCTTGATTTCAGCTCAGGTCCTGATATCAGGCTCATGGGTTTGAGCCCTGCACCAGCCTCTGCACTCAGCATGGAGTCTGCTTGAGGCTCTCTCTGCCTCTCCCTCTGCCCCTCCTGCTCATGGGTTCTCTCTCTCAAGTAATAAATAAAATTTTAATTTAAAAAAAAAAAACAAAAATTTTTGGGAAAAGGCAAAAGGCAAAAGAAATTCAAAAATGGAAAAAGAGGGACGCCTGGGTGGCTCAGCGGTTAGGCACCTGCCTTTGGCTCAGGGTGTGATTCTAGGTCCAAGGATTGAGTCCCATATCCGGCTCCCTGCAGGGAGCCTGCTTCTCTCCCTGCCTGTGTCTCTGCCTCTCTCTCTCTCATGAATAAATAAATAAATTAAAAAAAAAAAAAAAAAGGAAAGAGAAATGTGGCACCATGAGTGAGAATTAGCAGAAAAAACAAGAGCAAGGAGAAATGGATTTACAAAGTTTTCACATATTAGTCACAGCATATAAAATAGCTAATGATTACTATACTTAAAGAAAAAAATAGATAATTGAGGGTAGCCTGGCTGGCTCAGCGGTTTAGCGCCGCCTTCAGCCCAGGGCCTGATCCCAGAGACCTGGGATCGAGTCCCACATCGGGCTCCCTGCATGGAGCCTGCTTCTCCCTCTACCTGTGTCTCCGCCTCTCTCTCTGTGTCTCTATGAATAAATAAATAAAAATCTTTAAAAAAATAGATAATTGAAAAAATACATTCAAGGGACAAGAAATTGTGAAAAGTAGCCACATAGATTTGAAATAGAGCCTATAGAACTTAAAAAATAGACAACTGACTCAAGAAGAGGAATTTAACAGAAAGTAGACCCAGTTGTGGAAAAAACTAATAAACTGGAAGATTTAGCTGAAGAAATTAACCAGAATGCATCAAAGAGACAAACACAAAGAAAAAGTTAAAGATAGGTTAAAAGAATTGCATGAGAATTGCATGAGAAGACTAATGTACATCTAATCAGAATTATAGGGCAGCCCCGGTGGCGCAGCGGTTTAGCGCTGCCTGCAGCCCAGGGCATGATCCTGGAGACCTTGGATTGAGTCCCACTCAGGCTCTCTGCGTGGAGCCTGCTTCTCCCTCTGCCTGTGTCTCTGCCTCTCTCTCTCTCTCTCTCTCTCTCTCTCTGCATCTCTATGAATAAATAAAATCTTTAAAAAATAAAAATAAAAACCCTAAAAAATAATCAGAATTATAGATGCCGGGATCCCTGGGTGGCGCAGGGGTTTGGCGCCTGCCTTTGGCCCAGGGCGCGATCCTGGAGACCCGGGATCGAGTCCCACATCGGGCTCCCAGTGCATGGAGCCTGCTTCTCCCTCTGCCTGTGTCTCTGCCTCTCTCTCTCCCTCTGTGACTATCATAAATAAATAAATAAAAATTAAAAAAAAAAAAGAATTATAGATGCCAAAGATAGAACAAATGGTCACAGGTAATATTTGTACATAATTCATTCGACATGAATTTATAATTCATGTTCACAGGACATGTTCATACCAGAACAGAACTACCATATGCTAAACAAGAAATGTTGAATTTAATCCAGAAACACAAGACTTAGTATTTAGAAATGAATCATTAACAAGAAAACATTAAAATATCATATTAACTTAGCAGATGCAGAAAAAGCATTTGAAAAAAACCAGCATCCTTCATAATATAAAAGATTACCTCAAACCTTTAAAATATATACCAGAATAGGAGGGAACTACCTTAACCTGCTAAGAGCACCTATTAGGTTAAAACAAATGAAATTGCTATTTTTGTAAGTCAAAAATCATCAAATGTCACCAATTTTTATATTTTTCAACCTAAAACAACAAATTAGGGCAAACATCATAGTCAATGGTGACATCCTGAATGCCTTCTATCAGAGGTCAGATATAATATGAGGGACTCAAATAGGGCAAGAAACGAAACATAAGGAAGAATTGGAAAGAAGCAACAAAATATTACTCTTCACAGAGATGTGATTATGTTTCTAGAAAAGCCTAAAACATGCACCTATAAATGAAAATAAGAGTTTAATAAGATTACTTGATCATGTAATCATTCAACGATTGGAAGACTCAGTATTGTCAAGGTATAGAGTCTTCTCAAACTGATTTGTAGTTTAATTCATAGCAATCAAAACTCCAATAAATATGAAAATTGGCAAGCTGATTCTAAAATTTATGTGGAAGAGGACTACCTGGGTGGCTTAGCAGTTGAGCAGATGTCTGCCTTCGGCTCAGGGCATTATCTTGGAGTTCTGAGATAGAGTCTCACATCAGGCCCCCTGCAGGGAGCCTGCTTCTCCCTCTGCCTATGTCTCTGCCTTCTCTCTGTGTCTCTCATATATAAATAAATAAATAAATAAATAAATACATACATACATACATACATAAATAATCTTTGAAAAAAAATTTATGTGGAAGAGTTTGGGGTCAAGAAGAAAAAATGAAGAAGAGCAAAGATGGAGGGATTTACCCTCCCAGGTGGCAGGGCTTACTATAAAAGCTATAGTAATTAAGACAATGTAGTGTCATCTCAGGAATAGACTAAGAAACCTATGGAACAACACAGAACCCTGAAATATGCTCACATGTGGACTTTTAAGCACAAGATTGGAGGCAATGGTACATTATTGGGGAGAGGATGAATTTTTCAGTAATTGGCATTGAATATGGATAAAAAAGAAATGTCATACATTTCTCAAAACTTACCCAAAGATTCATGCCAGTTGAATTAGAGGAATAATATGAAAGGCAAAATAACAAAAGTTTTAGGAGAAAATATGAGAGAATATTTTACTCTTTTTTTTTTTTTTTTTTGAGGAGGGGGGCAGATGGAGAGGGAGAGCGAGACTCTCCACTGGGTGTGGAGCCCAACGTGGGGCTCCCTCTCACAACCCTGAGATCGTGACCCGAACTAAAATCAAGAGCTGGTTTAGCTTAGCTGATTGAGCCACCCAGGTACCCCAAATATTTTATCATCTTAACATGGGGCAAGATTTCTTACATGAGATATAAAAAACCACAAAATTTTAAGAAAAACATTGATAAATTTGAAAGAAATCCTTGAAATTAAAGACTTCCTTAAAATTCACCATAAAAGGGAATCAATCCCTGGGTAGCTCGGTGGTTGGGCGCCTGCCTTCGGCCCACAGCGTAATCCTGAAGTCCTGGGATCGAGTCCCACGTCGGGCTCCCTGCATGGCGCCTGCTTCTCCCTCTGCCTGTCTCTCTGCCTCTCTCTCTGTGTGTGTCTCTCATGAATAAATAAATAAAATCTTAAAAAAAAATTCACCATAAAAATTATGAAAAAACAGGTAGTATAAGATATTTACAAAACATGTTAACTATGCGAGGATTATATAAAGAACTCGTAAAAATCAGTAAGGAAACAACCTAGCAGAAAAATAAGTAGAGAAAAAAAATAAGTAGAGAATTTAAATAGACATCTCAGAAGAGGATATCCAAATGAGCAATAAACATACGGTGAGGCCATCAACCTCAATAGTAAACAGGGAAATGCAAACTAAAACCCTAAGGAGGGCGGCCCGGGTGGCTCAGCGGTTCAGCGCCGCCTTTGGCCCAGGGTGTGATCCTGGAGACCCAGGATCGAGTCCCATGTCAGGTTCCCTGCATGGAGCCTGCTTCTCCCTCTGTCTGTGTCTCTGCCTCTCTCTCTCTCTGTGTCTCGTGAATAAATAAAGAAATTAAATAAAATAAAACCCCAAGGAGACATCACTACACATCAACTGGACAAAAAATTAAAAGTGGAAAAGTACCAAATGCTGGTAAAAGATATAGATCAACATTCTCTTCCATTGTGGTGAAAATTAGTATCGCCACTTCGGAAAGAGTTAGGTACGACCTACCTAGTAAACTTGAACATGTGCATGTCCTATGACCCAGTAGTTCCAGTACTAGATATGAAACGTAGAAAACCTTTTGCACAAGTGAACCAGGACATAGCTACAGAGGTTTTCATAGTAGCATTAAACAACTCAAATATTAACCAAAGTGGAGAAATACATTGAGGCATATTTACCCGTTGGAATGTGTATCATAAGCCCTGACAGTTGGCTTTTCTTCTTGTAATGCAAAAACATGATTTAAGTTTTTTTTTTTAATTTTTATTTATTTATGATAGTCACAGAGAGAGAGAGAGAGGCAGAGACACAGGCAGAGGGAGAGGGAGAAGCAGGCTCCACGCAGGGAGCCCGACATGGGATTCGATCCCAGGTCCCCAGGATCGCGCCCTGGGCCAAAGGCAGGCGCTAAACCGCTGTGCCACCCAGGGATCCCTGATTTAAGTTTTGATTGCGGAGGATCTGTGTCAGAGAGGGCTGTGTGCTATAAATGCGTTGCCAGCTGCAGTAGATCAGATAAAGAGCCATGCCATGCCCTATACCCCAGGCTTTTTTGTTTGAGAGATCCTGATTGATTGCCGTAACTGACCATTTGGGCCACTATTTTTTCTTTCTCTCCCTATGCTTTTTTTCTTTTTTTTTTTTAAGATTTTATTGGGACGCCTGGATGGCTCAGCGGTTAAGCTCTGCTTTCAGCTCAGGCCTTGATCCTGCAGTTCAGGGATCGAGTCCCACATCGGGCTCCCTGCGTGGAGCCTGCTTCTCCCTCTATGTTTCTGCCTCTCTCTATGTCTCTCATGAATAAATAAATAAAATCTTTAAAAAAGATTTTAAATCTTTTTTAAGATTTTAAAAAAGATTTTAAATCTTTAAAAAATATTTTTAAAAATATTTTAAATCTTTAAAAAAGATTTTATTTATTTATTCATGAGAGACACAGAGACACAGGCAGAGGGAGAAGCAGGCTCCCCACAGGAAGCCTGACATGGGACTCGATCCCTGAACCTTGGATCACACTCTGAGCCGAAGACAGACGCCCAGCCCCTGAGCCACCCAGACATCCCTCTCTCCCTATGCTTTGAATTCTTGCTCTCATGTTTTAAATTTACCAATAAAGAATGAACTTGCAGAAACCCTAGGCCCCCATCCTTGACCCCAGTAAAAGCCGAATCCCAGGTTAGCGGTCTCCCTCTCTCTCTCTCAATCTCTCTCTCTCTCTTTCTTTACCTGCAATGTCTTTGTAGAGCCCCAGGTGTGCTGTGTAACTTCCAGGTCCCATAAACAGTAAGCTTTCATTTTTCTTTTTTTTTTTAATTTATTTTTATTTGTTTTATTTCATTTTATTTTTTTAAGCTTTCATTTTTCAAAGTTGCCTGATGGTTATTGGTTATTGCTGAAGAGCACCTTAAAAATCATAATAAAAGCCACAAGTGCCAGTTCAACCACAACAGTGCTACTGATAGGCTGAGACTAGCACAAAACAAATGTGACACGGTAATGGGAATGAGCAAACTAGAGAACCACACGCTTCAACGTGGGTGAATATCACAGATATAATAGAAAACAAAGAGAGCAGGTCACAGATGATTGCTTACAGTGTAGTTCCATTTATATAAAGTTCAAAGGCAGGTCAAGCTGGACAAAGGATTAGATTGCTTAAAGATATATTCAAAGTCAGGGGAAAAGAAAAGAGAACAAATAACACAAAACTCAGAATAGTGGTTACCTCTGGGGTAGTGTCTTAGCTCAGGCTGCTAGAAAAAAATGACCGTAGGCTGGGTGACTTACACAGCAAACATCTGTTTCTCACAGTTCTGGAGGCTGAGACGTCCAAGATCAGGGTGCCAGCAGGTTCGGGTCTTCTTGAGGGCCCTCTTCCTGGCTTGCTGAAGGCTGTCTTCTTCTTATGTCCTCCCGAGGGGTGGGTGGGGGGCTACCTCTGCTCTTATAAGGCCACTAATTCCATCATGGGGGTTCCACCCTCATGACCCAATTATCTCTCCAAAGGCCCCCACTATTAACACCATGCCACTGGGGCTTCAACATATGGAAGGGCGGGGGGTAGGGGCACAGTCATTCAGCCCATAGCAGGTAGGAATGGGTGGATCGCTAGGGAAGGACCACTGGGGGGTTCCTGAGGTACTGACAATGTTCTGTTTCTTAATCTACATGTGGGCACATAAGTGTTCATGTAATTATTCTTTCTTAAAAAAAAAAAGATTTATTTATTTATTTATTTATGAGAGACACAGAGAGAGAGAGAGAGGCAGAGACACAGGCAGAGGGAGGAGCAGGCTCCATGCCGGGAGCCCAACGTGGGACTTGATCCCGGGACTCCAGGATCGCGCCCCAGGCCAAAAGCAGGCGCCAAACCACTGAGCCACCCAGGGATCCCCCCATGTAATTATTCTTTAAACTCTATACATGTATTTTATAAGCTTTTCTGTATGAACTTTAGCTTTCAGGGTTGTTTGTTAGGAGTGATCTCAAAATCCCACTGGATAATCTCAGTGCATTGATGTCCTGAAATTTCTGACTCATGGTCAAAGAAACAAAAGAAACTTTAACCCAGAAAAGAAAGACACTCCTGATTTTGCGAAGCTCTTGTTTTTTCGTGCTAGTGTTGTGATTGAGGGTTCTGGTTCCTTGGAGAAATGTCAAAAGATGCTAAGATTTTTTTTTTTTTTAAGACTGTATTTATTTATTTGAGAGAGAGAGGGTGCACAAGCACGGGGGGGGGGGGTGCGGGCAGGGAGAAGCGGGCTGCCTACTCAGCAGGACCCTGAGATCACAACCCAGGTGAGGGCAGATGCTTAACTGATTGATCAAGATCTTTGATCCCTAGCCCATTGGCCCACAAAAGAGGGGGGCACTGTTTTGTTCACTTATCTGTTGTCTGTGCAGGGAGCCACCCTGGCTCCCCAATAAATGCACAGAATTGAATGAACGTGTTCAGTGGGGAAGTGTGGAGAGGGCCCTCTTCTGCCCTAGGGGCCCTTGTCACTCCTGCCCACCTCATCACGCATCTGCCCATCCCTCAGCGCTTGCTCATGGCTTCACCCTCCGTGAGTTCTTCTCAGAGCTTAGTGTGAGGCCAACTCTTCCTCCCCTGTGTTCCTCCCTGTCTTGTTTCTCTTCACAGTTTTCATTTTGCCCATTCTTGAGTATTTTGGGTATGTTGACCAAGCCCACTTATCTTCGCCACTTTTTTGGGTGCATGTTGGGTTGATTTGGAAAAGAGAAGCCGTTTCATAGTGTGTCTGCTTTCCTTGGCGCCATAGAGCTGACTTGAGGGGACTCCATTCTAGTGAACAATGATCTAAAAATATTCACATTAGCCTGGCGGGAACCCGTGCTTTGCTCTTAGCACCTTCACAAGACTCCATGCGTACAACACCCACGGAAAGCAGCCGAGGTGTTTAGGGCTCCCCAGGCTCCTGGAGAGTGCTGTGTGGCCTGACATGGCCCTTGCTCTGGGGAATATGGCCCAAAAAAAGGAGAGAAGGAGACGGGAGATGTTTCTTCCACTGCCACAGTGGCATGTGCACCCCCAAGACTCTCACTCACCTCAGGCCTGGTGGCTTTTCTCATGGGCAGGGAGCTTGTTCTTCTGACCTTGAGGCGTGATGACTAAGGACAGCAGAAAGGGGGTGGCAGCAGGGCACGTGGTGTGGCTCCCAGGAGAAGGATGAGGGGCTGCGAGCCCTTTTGCCAGGGCACTGCTCTTGGACCCCACGGGGCTCCTCTCCTGGTCAGCCTGTCCCCTGAGGAGCCCTGAGGAAGTTAGGATATGTCTTAGGCTGCAGCCGGCCTTGCCTGGGGCTGCCTGGGGTGACGGCAAGGGCTGGTAGTGGGGATCCTCTGTGCCGGGTGGAGGCCCCTCACTTTACAGTCAGCAACATCATATCCTCTGTTGGCGGGGCCTGGGCCCCTCCCTTCTGCTGTGCTGAAGTTGACACCTAAAACCCGGCCCTCACCTTCTTGGAATCCCTAAGAGGAGGCGAAGGGACACCTCAGCCCACCGTCCCTGCCAGGGGGCACCGAGGGCTGACAGCTCGGTGAGGGCCTTCTCTGGCCTGGGCTCATTGGGAGTCCCTCGACGGACATGAGCCCACCGGCCTCTGAACAAAGCCCTCACCTCCCTGCCTCCTTTGAGGGAGAGCTGGGGGTGCACCACATGTGGCTACCCCTGCACGGGGCTCCCAGGGCTGCCAACAGCGCTGGGCAGAGTGAGCTCTCGGTCCACATTCAGGGTCCACGTCCTGGACACTTGACTAGTCCTGGAACTTCATCCTCCACTTTTCTGCGTCGCTGCCCCTCAGACCAATGCCCTCACCTTCTGGATTCCCCGAAGAGAAAATCAGGGTGAGCTGCAGCTGGCCAGGGCTGTGTGGCACCTCTGAGGGCTGACAGCAGGCCCAGGACTGTTTGGGGCCTGACTGACATGCATCACGGCTTGGGACTCCTCCACCTCCTGATCTGGGTCTGTCAGCCTCACACTTGAGTCCTCACTTTCCTGAATGCCTAGAACATGGGCTGGAACACATCTGTTTACCCCGCCTCAGGCCTCCCAAGGCCAAGAGCAGGGGTGGGGCTCGGAGAAGTCCCCTGGTTTGGGGAGAGTCCCTCTCATTAGCATGCAGGTCCTCACCTGGACCCCACTGAGGGCCAAAACTCCTCCCTCTGTGACAGTAGGGCCACCCATTACACCAAGGTCCTCCCATCCCTGTGACGCTCCGGGCCAAAATGACAGGCTCCTGGACTATGCGGGGATAGGAACCTGCAGGGCTCCGTGGGACCCTCCCTGCCAGGGGGAGTCCCCTCCTATCACTGAGTCGTCACCTTGTTTGCGGTCAGTTCCTGTGCAGAAGGGGCCGCTGCACCGAAGCCCTTCTCTTCCTGCTGCCCTGCAGGCCGGACTGAGGCTCCCTCGTCTCACAGCTCTTCTCTGGGCCTCCCAGGGTAAGCGGGGGGGATTGGGGGGGCCTCCTATGTTCTCAGGTGGGTGTTTCCCTCGCTCCTTCGCTGTCCTCACCGTGACACCGAGCACTGTGGTGTCAGGCCCCTTCCTGGGATGCCGCTCCCCTCAGATCAGGATTCTCGCCTTCCTGGAGCCACGGAGTCGGAAGACGGGGCGAGCCAAATCCAGCTGCAACTGTTCCAGACCCTCGAGAGCTGACAGCCAGGGCAGGCCCCCAGGGATCCCACTGTTCTGGTTGAGTCCTTTCCTCGTTCTTCATTCTAGGCCCTCCCCTCCGTGTCCATCAGCGGCCCGCACTTGCCCCTCCACTGACCTGAGGCCGCCCTCCCTAGGCCAAGGCGCTCATGGCCCTGAGAGCCCCGAAGGACGAGTGCATGGGCAGCCCTGCCCGGGGAGCTGTAGGTGTGAGGGCAGGAGCAGGTTCGTAGTCTCGGAGAGACCACCTATATTCCGGGGTGTCGATCTCTCCGTCCTCCTACGTAGGGTTCCACATCTTGGCTCCTGTTCCTACATGAAAGGCTGCGTCCCTGCAAACTCAAGCAACTTTCCTACTGCAAACCCTGCAGATAGAATCGGTGCGGCAGGAGTGATGGGAGACTGGGAAGCCGCCGCTCAAGGCAGCGGGCCCATGACAGGTGTTGGGCTGTCAGAGAAGAAGCCAGAAGGAATCTTCTCTTCACCAACTGGACTTAGCCTCTTATGTAACTTGGGTTCTGCTGCATTGACTTTCTATAAGGCAGGGATGGAGCTGCGTGGGTTTGTGAGCCCCTGGCTTTTGAGGTGCTGTGACACTGCGTAGGTAGATGATCCTACGGTCGCCAAATACTGTCTTTTCCTCTATTCACACCACTTCTTTGATATTTTATTACTCCAGCTACGTATTCTAAACCAGTAGTCTGTGTACACAGCCCTCTTTTTATCACCTGAGATAGATCTCGGAGTTGTGAAACAAAATGCGAATTATGACACACAGTATCTGCCTCTGGCTGAGAGGTGCAGGGTGGAGGGGGATCTAGATAGATTCACACCGCGGGTCTGGCCCTGGCCACTCTGCGGCCTACCAGCAGGGTGACCTCAGTCACGTAAGTAAACTCTCCGAGCCCCACATTCTTTATCGGTGGAGCAGGTTGGATAAGCCCTGTCTTCCAAGACCGATGGATATTGGAATATGTGTTGCAAATCCAGCACAGAGCCTGACAAGTATTGAGATATTTTTGAATAGCAATTGCCATGATTATTTTGACCCAGACGATGCCACATACCACACTGGGACTTTTTTTTTTTTTTTTTTAATTGAGGAGGAGGTCAGAAAATATGCAATGTTCTAGGGAGGGGAAAAAAAACCCCAAATCAGCCAAAGTGCTCCTTACTAAATAAAACCAAATATTTCCCCATAAGATGGTTAGTCACTTGAATGTGGCATGTGGTAGGCTTCCCAGGTGGATACACCGTGACGCTACTACAGGTGTGTAAAGGGCCATGACTTGCCTCCCTCTCAACTGCCCTTGCATGCAACCCATCTCCTTTATTTAGATTATTTATTTATTTGACAGAGCGAGAGAGAAAGAGAGCACAAGCAGGGGGAGCAGCAGGGAGACGGAGGGGGAGAAGCAGGCTTCTTGCTGAGTGTGGAGCGTGATGTGGGGCTCGGTCCCAGGACTCTGGGATCATGACCTGAGCTGAAGGCAGTTGCTTAACCGACTGAGCCACCCAGGTGCCACCCCCCATCTCTGTCTTTACTCATTTCACCACCACCCAAAAGCTAGACATCATTTAGAGTTTGCCATATTCCACAGAAGAATGCCCAATTTAGGTTTCCTTTTGATGGAGTGGTCAATCCCCCACCTGCCCCAGGCCAGGGCAAAGTGGGGGGACTGACCAGCATCCCCCTTCTTCTCAGGAACTCTGAGGACACTGCAGTGCACAAAACACCCAGCTAGTGCCCTGTGTCCACCTGCCCGAGAACAGAGAGCCCAGGAGCCCTTCTACCCCTGCTCCAGGTGGCTGAGGACTCCTTTCTACTTTTCCACCTCCCTAAGGGACTGTCACGAGTCTCTCAGACATTGCAGACGTAGCCTTTCCACTGTGAGAGTCTCCATCTGGGGCTCTGGGCCCTGCTCACCATTTCAGTGGCTTCAGCTAACCCTTGGTGCAGCCAAACTTACAAGTTCCCTCCCCCAGGAGACTGGCAGCTGCCCAACCTGCCTTGTCTGGGTATCTACCCTGGACTGCTTCCGTGTGGCATCTCCTCCCTCCCCCTCTCTTCTGTTGACTGTCCCTTCCGGATTAGGAGCGCATCTCGGCACGTTCCTCATGTGGTAGCTTGTCTTGGACTCCCCAGTGTTATTGGCAGGGCCCGGGTCTTTGTGTGCACGTCCTAGGACTAGCAGGAAGCCTCGAGCAGCAGATGCTCCATTCATGTTCATGAACAAAGGAGCCAACGAGAGCTCTAATTTGTGACAATTTAATTTCTCCCACATTCTTGAAAGGCTAATAAGCAAATCCAGGCATATATCTTTTTTTAAAAAAATATTTTATTTATTTATTCATGAGAGACACAGAGAGAGAGAGAGAGAGGCAGAGACACAGGCAGAAGGAGAAGCAGGCTCCATGCAGGGAGCCTGATGCGGGACTCGATCCCAGGACCCTAGGATCACGCCCTGAGCTGAAGGCAGATGCTCAACCACCGAGCCACTCAGGTGCCCCCCAGGCATATATCTTTTTTATTTATTTATTTATTATTTATTTATTTATTTATATCATTATTATTTATTTATTTATTTATTTATTTTTGGCATATACCTTTTAATTCTACCAAAAGAAAGAGCAAAAGGAGTAAGGAAAACCAAGAATTAACCACTTTTTACTTTTTTCTCCCCCCCCCCCTGCCCCCCAGCTTGTTATCTCAGTGTGGGATTCTGTTACATTTTAATGAAAATCCTATTCCTGCGCTATGTTTTTCTCATCCTGGATCACAATAAAAGACGCAGGGATTTTCGATTTGTTTTACGAAATACAAAACTAGGACTCTCAAACTTGATAACCAGCCGTAAATACGCGAGCTGTGTTATTCGTAAACTTGGATTCTGAATTTAAATAAACCTTCTCGAAAAAAACACGTTGGAGGGAGAAGGGAGGTAAACCTGCACGTTGCTTAGAAATAGCAAGAACACAGAGAAGAGCCGACCGTGCTGCCTCCGGCTCCGCCTGACCGCCCGCCCGTTGGCAGGTGGGTGGCCCTTTGGGCCTGCAAGGCCGGACCCGCTCTTGGATGTCACCAGCTCCTGGGGGGGGGGGGGGAGCACCGGTGGCAGCCTGGGCTGCAGCCCTGGCCTGGGCTCGCTTCTCCTCATCTCTCAAAGCCTCTCCGTGCTGGGCCTGGAAGGCGCCGGGGCCGGTATCAGTGGCTTGGGCCCGGGGCTCCAGGCCTTTCACGGTGCTGGGCTCAGCGTAGGCCCTGGGCCCCCGCAGGAGCGCTGGCGGGCCCCTGGCGGTACCCCAGGTCCTCTCCCTGCACCAAACCTTTGGTGGCGAACTTCCTGGGCTCCCCAGACATTAGGTGCCTCCGCCGGGCCTAGACCCCCAGCACATTCAGGGATTCCCACGTCTCCTCAGGGGCACGGTGGCCATTGACGACGATCCCAGCCGAGAGGGGCATCGGGAGCGCGTTCCTGGGAGAGCCCACGCCTCACTCTGACACCCTTGGGTGGGGGCCCACCTTGTGAGCAGGGGCGTGCGGGTGAGTGCTGGGGTCAGCTTCCTTCAGGTCCAGGCCGAAGACCAGATCCAAGCGCCAACGTGGTGGGGCAGCTCATGCCTTGAGCTCAGGAGCGTAGGCCCCGTGTAAGAGGGGGCCGGTCCCCCCCGCAGGGACAGGTCACTGCTGCAGGACTCCCCCGACCCCGAGGACCTGCGCAGGGTCACCGTGTGCCTTGGGCTGCGGCCTGCCAGGCCTGGCTGGGACCGAGACCCTCACTTGGCTGCTGGCTCTGATCCAGCTCCCCTGCCCCCTAAGAAACGAGTCGTTTCACCCTGACAGCTCTGCCCAGGGCTTTCCAGGCTGACCCCACAGGGAGGACCGTGCCCAGGCCTCCTCTGTTCTCCGGCGGTTTCCCTCATTGCTCACGCTGGGTTTTCCCTTGCACTCCTGCCAGGGCCTGGGGCTTCTCTCTGCTGAACTAGGGTGCCCAGTCCTTAAACTAAGGCCTTCGTTTACAGAAACTCTGCAGGGCGAAGTCAGGGGCACCTGAATGTGTCAGCTCTGTCCTGGGCCTCCCACGGGAGAGGCTTGGTGCAACTGTCTCCTTTGGGGGTTGACTGGTCCCCATTTCCTCCCTTGGTGGCCTCACCTTGACACCTCACCAGTCCTGGGACTCCACTTTCAGTGCACCTGAGCCTATGCCTTTTACACCAAGGTGTTTGCTTAAATGGGACCTTAGAGTTGGAAGTTCGGGGTGATCCACTTCCTGCCAAGGCTACTTGGGACCTACAAAACCTGAGAACAGGGTGGGGACTGCATGGGATTCCACAGCTCTCCACGGGTCAGTAGCTCATCTTCACCCAGAGTTCTGACCTTTGCTCAGGGGCAGACTTCTCACTCCTCATTCTACTGAACCCAGTGAACCAGGCTCAGACCAAGGTCCTCTGCATCCCTGTGTCACTAGAGGAGAAGTTCGGAGACACCACGTCTGGGTACAGCTGCCTCCAGCCTCCTGGAGCTGAGACCATGGGTGGCATTCTGGTCTGCCCCCTCTTTTGGGGGAGAAGTCCTCTCATTAGCACTCAGGGTCCTCATCCTGGACTCCTACCTGGGTGTTGGGTCTCCTCCCACTACAGAAGTGAGGCCACTTCCTTAGGCAAGGCCCTCGGCTCCCTGGAGCATTTCAAGCAGGTCAGAACTTCCCAGAGCTGGGGGGCAAGGGCACGGGGTGGCTGAGTCCATCCTATTCAGGACCGTCACCTTGACACCTGACCGGTCCTGGAACTCCACCCTCCGCTTACTAAAGTTTGTGCCTTTTAGACCAAGGTCTTCCCCTTCCGAGTTCCCCAAGGTGGAAGTGAGGGTGAGCTTCTGGGTATCCGAGGCTGCCTGGGGTGTCTGAGGGCTGACAGCGGGGGCAGGATGGTTTGGGACCCCACTGATACACATCAAAGCCCGGGACTCTTCCCTCTACTGATCTGGGTCCATCGCCGCCCACCCCAGTCTTCATCTTCCTCAGTCGCTAGACAGGAAGCCGGGCCCGAGGCGTCTGGCTGTCCCTGCCTGCTGCTCCTAGGCCTGGTTGGCCCCCAGAAAAGGGATCCATTCGTTAGCCCCGAGGATCTCGCCAGACTCCAGTTAGGGCCCATGATTCTTCCTGCAGCAGAGCCGTGGCCACCCCACCTGGACCTGGCGCCTCCCCCGTGGTGTGCTTCGCAGACAAGCTGAGTGACTGTGCCGGGGCTCCCAGTGCTGATGCAAGGGTCAGGCCTCGGGGGGCTTCCTTGGTGCTGGGTAGTTGCTTCAGTCCACCTTCAGCGTCCTTACCTGCATTCCTGAGCAGTCCTGAAATCTGTTTCCACTAACCTAAGGTTGTGATTGATAGATCAAGTTCCTCGCCTTCCAGAACTTTCTTTCTTTCTTTTTTTTTTTTTTTTTTTAAGATTTTATTTATTTATTCATGAGAGACACACAGAGAGAGGCAGAGCCACAGGCAGAGGAAGAAGCAGGCTCCCTGCAGGGAGCCCGATGCGGGACTCGATCCCAGGACTCCAGGATCAGACCCCGGGCTGAAGGCAGCACTAAACCACTGGGCCACCCAGGCTGCGCCCTTCCAGAACTTTCAAGGCAGAAGTCAGAGTAAGTGACATCCGGCCAAGGCCGCTAGGGGTTTCTGAGGGCTGTCAGCAGGGGTGGTTCTTTTTTTTTTTTTTTTTTTTTTAATATTTTACTTATTTATTCATGACAGAGAGACAGAGGCAGAGACACAGGCAGAGGGAGAAGCAGGCTCCATGCAGGGAGCCCGATGCGGGACTCGATCCCGGGTCTCCAGGATCACACCCTGGGCCATAGGCAGGTGCTAAACCGCTGAGCCACCTGGGATCCCCAGCAGGGGTGGTTCTATGGCAACCCAGTGCTGTCAGTCCGAGCCTGGGACTCCTCCCCTACCCACTTGAGTCCACGGATCTCGTACCCTCTCTGAGTCCCGAGAAAGGCAAGTGGCATTGCTACAGACGCCCAGGCCTGGCAGCAGGCGTGGGGCTCCGGGCAGCCTCCTCTTTTGGGGACAGATCCTGTCTTTAGTACTCAGGGTCCTCACTTGAACTCCACTTAGGGCCCAGACTCGTCCCCCTGCATAACCGGCCCTGCTCCCTTTCCACCCGGGCCTCCCCGACTGGCCGCTCAGGCAGAAAGGACGAGCTCCCCGGCTGAGCGCTCGGCTCCCCGCAACTGCGAACAGGCCGCTGGGGATGCGGGACTCTCCTGGCCTATCTCCAGGTCCTCACCTGGGCTCCTGCTCTGGGGGCTCCTCACTCTGCAGGACTGGGGCCCAGTCCCACGAGATCAAGGTCTTCCTCCTCCTGAGGCCTGCAGGCAGAAATGAGGGGCCCCTCGGTGGGACAGCCTGCCTCAGGCCGGGCTTCCCCGGGCGTGGAGGGGGCTCTGTGGTATCTCCTCTGTCGGACAGTGGGTGATTCATCACCTTGCCGCCCGGCTGATCCTGGGGGGACTCCGCTCTCAGGAAACCTGGGGCTGTTCCCCTCAGATCAACACCCTTATCTGCTGGGGCTATAAAGTTAGAAGTTAGGGTGAGCCAGGTCCAGGCCTCGGGGGACTCGGTGGGACCCCACTGTGCTATCTGGGTCCTCCCCTGGAAGCCTAGTAGACGCTCCTATCCCTCCTCCTACTGACCTGAGGTTGCCCTCCTTACACCAAGGCTCTCATGTTCCTGACAACCCTGTAGGGTGATTGGGACACTCAGCATCACAGGCCTGCCTGGGACACTACAGGTCTTCAAGCAGCCGTAGGCCAGTGTCTGTTGTCTGTCTTCTGTCTATAGTCTGTCTGTAGGGATCCTCATTTCGGCTCCTGTCTCCTTGATTAAAGGCTTCCTGGGAAATGCCGCATCCCTTCAAGCTCTTGAGCAGTTTCACGACGATAAATTTTGCAGGAAATAGTTCCTTGCCTCAGAGTTATGAGAGATGAGGAAGCTGTAGCTTGAGACAAGAGGCCTGGGACAGGTGGCGTTGCTGTCACCAGCCAGACTTAGCCTCTTATGTGACTTCAGTTCTATTAGCTTTCTCCAGGGAAGGGACAGAGCCTCAGGATCTCTGAGCCCCCGTTCTTTGGAGAGGATGTGACATTGCATACGCAGATGGTCATGTGATCGCCAAATATTAGTTCTTCTGTTTTCTTTTTTTTTTTAAACAAGGATATCCATTCTTGCCAATTTTTTAGAGATTTATTTTTATTTATGATAGACATAGAGAGAGAGAGAGGCAGAGACACAGGCAGAGGGAGAAGCAGGCTCCATGCAGGGAGCCCAATGTGGGACTCGATCCCGGGTCTCCAGGATCGCACCCTGGGCCAAAGGCAGGCGCCAAACCGCTGAGCCCCCCAGGGATCCCCTGCTCTTCTGTTTTCTTTCCTCGCACTCTACATTTACCTTAGCATTCCTGTGGCTCTGGCAGTGTGTTCCAATCGGGCAGTTAGTGCACAGCCTTCCTCCTCACTGCCTGGGATCTATTTTGCAGGAGGGAGAAGAAACGTGAATTAGGAGATGCAAGGCTGGGCCGGGTGGGAGACAGTGGGGGGCTCTCTTCAAGGAGCTGGACTCGGGGATGCGTGAGCAGGTTCACTCTTGTCTCTGCGTGTCCTTAACCGGCGCATTTCCTGTGTTGTGGACCGAATGTCTCTCCCCCAGGGTCATGTGCTGTGATTTTAGTGCCCGGGTGATGGTATTAGCAGGTGCGGCCTTTCAGAGGTGATTGGGTCATGAGGGTGGAGTCCTCAGGACTGGGGTCCGGGCTCCTAGAACAGCACCCTGGGACAGATCTCTTACCCCTCCCACCGTGTCAGACTCCGCCAGCAGGAGCTGACTCTCAACCAGGAAGTGGGTTCTCACCAAGCACCAAAGCTGCTGGCACCTTCGTCTTGGACGTCCCAGCCTTCAGAACTGGGAGAAACGGTACACTGTGGTTGTTTCCAAGCTACCCAGTCGGTGGTATTTTTGTTACAGTAGCCTGGAAGGGCTAAGACCCCTTCAAACAAGCTTGGCCGCCCACAGCCATTACATCAAGGGGCTCCCCAAGGCTCACCTGCCTGAGGTTAGAGGCCAGCGAGCCCTGGTTCCCTTCACTAATGTCTGGAGCGGGCATAGTTTTTCGATAATGGTGAATTATGTCAACAGTAGTTGGGGATGCTAATCGGGGTGCTTTCCTACAGTGTGGGTTGGCAAATGGGACAGCTGCGTCTTACAAACACTGACCTCTGGGGACGCCTGGGTGGCCTCAGCGGTTGGGCGTCTGCCTTCGGCTCAAGGTGTGAACCCAGAGTCCCGGGATCGAGTCCTGTGTCGGGCTCCCTACATGGAGCCTGCTTCTCCCTCTGCCTCTCTCTCTCTCTCTCTCTCTCTCTGTGTCTCTCATGAATAAATAAATAAAATCTTAAAAAACAAACAGAAAACAAACACTGACCTCCGTTCAGATGCTTGCACCTTATTTATCTGCTCAAGATGCTCACCAGCCTCCGGCATGGTGGAAGGGAATCACGTACAACTGGAACGTTCGTCCGGGCACAGGTATGCATCTTCAGTGTTGATGAGTGACTCCACGCGTGGCAAATGGAGGTTGTTTGACAGACCACACAGACCCCCCCCACACACAGTTTTGTGGGTTTCTGTCACTGATCCGGGCATTGTGATAGACACTAGGGCTGGGGTGGGGAGGGGAGGGACTGAGGGAGCCTTGCCCCATCAGTTACCATCAGGTAAAATTAGTCTTTCTGGGCAAGGCATGACTTGAGCACAACAGGCAACTAGCACTTTTAGTTGATCTCATTAGTATACCATAAGGAAAGATTATCAATTGCGTGGTGAGTTTTTTTTTTAAGATTTTGTTATTTATTTATTCATGAGAGACAGAGAGAGAGAGGCAGAGAGACAGGCAGAGGGAGAAGCAGGCTCCATGCAAGGAGCCCGACGTGGGACTCGATCCCAGGTCTCCAGGATCACACCCTGGGCTGAAGGCAGGGGCTAAACCACTGAGCTACCTGGGGATCCCCTGTGTGGTGAGTTCTAAGATGACTTGAGGCCTGCAAGGCTGATGTCCTGAACTCAGATACTCCCAGTCCCTGGAGAGCAGGGATTTGGCCACTCGGTATGGACAGAGTTTAGGTCTAAATGACTAAGGTGGTAAACGTTGGCCACCTGAGGATAGAGGTTCCAAGACTTTCAAGCCAGAAGGGAAATGTGTGGACACCACCAGCTGGCATAGCAAAAGTATCAAGCCCACTCTGGATTTCTTCACAGTAAATGATGTTCTGTCAGTGGTCACAAATTTATTTATTTATTTTTAAAAAGATTTTATTTATTTGTTCATGAGAGACACAGAGAGAGAGAGAGAGAGAGGCAGAGACAGAAGCAGGCTCTGTGTAAGGAGCCTGATGAGGGACTTGATCTCGGATCCTGGGATCACGCCCTGAGCCAACAGCAGACGCCCAACTGCTGAGCCACCCAGGCGTCCCAGTGGTCACAAATTTAATATGCATAGGATTCACTTGGGGATCTGTTAAAATTCTAATGCAAGAGTTCTGGGGCAGGGACCAACAGCCTACATTTTTTAAAAAAAGATTTTATATATTTATTTACTTATTTATTTAAGAGAGAGAGTGCTCACGGGGGGCAGGGGCAGATGGAGAGAGACAATCTCAAGCAGACTCTGTGCTGAGCCCAGAGCCCAACAGGGAGCTTGATCTTATAAGCCTGAGATCATGACCTGAGCTGAAATCGAATCCGACACTTAACCCACTGACACCCAGGTGTTCCAAGAGCCTGCACTTTTAACCAGGTGATGTCCATATTGCTGGTCGACAGACGGTACTTTGAGTAGCAATATCCTGGAAACCTCCTCGAGAGTGGACCCATGCACATAGACCGTTCTAGCAAACCGCATGCTGGTGAGTCAGAGCTAGTCTAGTCCCACGGAGAGGCTCTGAGAAGCTCTGGGCTGTCATGGAAGGTGGGAAGGGACACTGGGAAACATACTGGGTAGATGTCATAGTTAACAAGTGACCTGGAGCCAAATGCTTGACTTCCCTGCTCCCAGCTCTAGGAAGCAGGGCCGGGATGTGTTCTTAAGGATTCATTTATAACATTGAACACAGTTCAGTCCACATTCAAAGGACCAGAGGCCTGCTTTTGTGTCATTTTCTTGGTAAGATGTTACCCGATATCTCTTGTATTAGAAGCCAAAGTTTATCAGTGTTGAGCTCAGTGAACAGGAAGGTTCTCTGCCTGATGTATTACAGGTAGCCCCGAATAGATTTACTTTCCCTCTAGCAGAAGAGCCTGATGAACCTCTCCTCGCCCATGTCATCTCCACGCCAATTGTTTTCATTTTTTTAAAGTCTGATGACCGTATGGAAACCCCAATCATGACACTTTACTTGACTTCCTCATTTGTGAGATGTGAGATTGTGTCTGGGCATTCTCTGGGGGTATTTTCTAACTTCAGAAATCCAAGACTTTAAAGAGAATATTAAATTCTCAATATTACAATCTGTGCATCAATGAAGCTTCTCTGACATGGTAGGCAGCGTGCTCACAAAGAGTTTAGAGTTTCTGATAAGAAAATTCATCTGGGCTTTGGGTAGAGCTCTCAGCAAGTACCATGGACCAACCTTAAATGTCAATTGGATTTTTATACCCTGCGTGTCTCAGAGATTTTAGTCTGCTTATCTTCCATCTTATCCAGGAACGCTAGAGCTGCAAGGTCTACTGCAGGCACAATCATGAATCACCACTTTTAGCTGTTTAAAACACTGACACTTTCAGGCACCATTTACAGTTTAACGGTGGGTTATACATCCAGAAAGCCTTCTCCCAAGATGACCCCATGGTGGTGGTTATATACACCCCTGCACTCTGGGGCTTCCTTGGCATGGCTATCAGTGTGCCCCTCAAGGAATTTGTTCACCGTATTTGATAGGCATGCCTGGTTACCTCTTCTCACCTGGAGTGCAGGGACCTTTGACAGCCCCCATTTGCAGCCAGTTGTGTTCTTTTTTTTTTTTTTTTTTTAAGATTTTATTTATTTATTCACGAGAGACACAGAGAGAGGCAGAGACACAGGCAGAGGGAGGGAAGCAGGCTCCATGCGGGAGCCAGATGCGGGACTCGATTCCAGAACTCCAGGATCACGTCCTGAGCCGAAGGCAGACGCTCAACCGCTGAGCCACCCAGGTGCCCCCAGTTGTGTTATTTCTTGAGTGCTTTCCTGCTCTCTGATGGCTATTATTCCAGAAAGCAGAGGTTCTCAAACTTTGGTACTTAAGCCTTAAAGAGAGCAATTTGGAACGACCGTCAAATGATAAAAGTATATGATCTTGATTTCCGCCAACTCCACATTTAAGACGTTTTCCTATAGTAGCAACACTTGCTCATGCAGGAGATTATGGATGTTAATCAGTGCAACACAATTCATTATAGCAAAATACCAGAAACAACCTAAATGTTCATCAACGGGGGACTGAATAAATAAAGTAGGAGATACTGTACAGATATTAGAAAGACTGGGAGAATTTTGTATGATGACACGGAAAGATCTCCAAGGAACGGTATGTAGTGAAGCAAGCAAGGGGCAGAACAATGCATATAATATGTCACCACTTCTGCAAAATGGTGGTGGGCTGCAGGAAAACACATATTTGTATTTATTTGCGAGAGCGTAAGAAGCGTCCGGTAGCTTTTGCATATGGGAGCGTAGCCACGGTGGTCACTCATGGGAGGGAGTGGTGATGGCTGCTGGGAACTGTGAGGTAGCCTCGTGACTTTTCACTGAATACCTTTTTTATGCTTTCAATTTTGAATCATGAGGAAAGCTTACTTATTCAAAAGCTAAATATATATTTTAAAGGTATGAGACCAACCCCTTGTGTTCTGAGCAATCACCTGGGGAGCTTGTTTTAAAGTGCCGATTTTTAGGCCAAACCCCTAGATGTTCCCAGTGGATTGGGAATTGGGAGAATCGGCATTTTGCAACAAGCAGCCTGGGTGATTCTAATATAGATGGTTCTGGAACAGAAGAAGAGCCCTGGAACAGATGGCCACCAACTACATCCATGCGACAGCTTTATTTTTATTGAACGTTGAATACATGCATCTGTCCATTTAATAAATTATGCCTTATTATATTAAGAAATAAAACACATTTCTTATCTCCTATGACTTAAATATTCAGCTACACAGATTTGACTTAATGTCACACAGACCATGTACAATGTGACAGAAGCATTAGAAACGTCTTGAAAAACAAGAATACAACCAATGAGCACACTTCATAGATAGAATTTCACACGGTCACACAGTTAAGTTTGCACATTTAAAAAGACCTGAATCATTCATATTAATATTGTGGATTTCTTATAAATAATTCATTAGTCTAAGGAGTCTAGGCAAAGCCAAGGCATGACATTATTTATATTAAGTACCACACCTGGAACTTGTTCTGACTTATTTTAACACAGAGCACATTTCTGATGCAATAAATATTTACAGTTAATAGTAACAAGTACAATTATAATTTACAAAATATGAGTCTAATATTTAAAACAAAACAGAAAATGACATAAAGGAGTTTGTGCCAAGTATTTTTACAACTCAGACCTTTTCAACCAATTTTATTACCCCAAATTCTGCTGACTTGGATGCAAGAAGGGCTGTGTTTGAGTCTGTTAACTCCAGATTACAGGGGAAAACATTTTTTTAAATCAGTTTCATTTTCTTAATGTCATACATTATTGATATATCAATAGCACTGGCTAAAACTGAAGCAAAGTGATGAAAAAAATTGGATTCACAACGGTCCTAAATTATGTACTGTACTTTGAACACTGAAGTCCCGAGGTATACCAAAATTTTCAAGCTTGTCTGGGAATTAATGAGGTGTTGAATGTGTGAAGTTTTACTGTCCATTAAAACGATCCTTTTAAAAAACCATAACATTATGTGAGTCCTTCCATGTCATTATATGGTTCTGGAAATGAATTTTGAATTAGGAGAAAAAAAGGGAAATATCTTCTAGAATGTGAGCTCAGAACGAGCAGAGAGATGATGGTATGGGAGCTTGAAGCAGGGCACCTGGGGCTAGGCACTCAGATACCGGAGTCCACACCTGTGCTCAGAACTTAGTCCAGGACGTATTTTTCTGATAAAGGCTATTCATGTGACCTGGGTCTCCAGGCTTCTGGAAAACCACCTGCTATCATATCTTCCTGTCTGGGGGCGAGGCTAATCCTAATTCAAAGAAGGCCGCCCGGATTGACTGTTCTCGCTTGGGTCCTCTGTATATGGCTGTTTGCCAGGGGTTCTTTTCTCCTCGGTTAGTCCCAGAACTGGGTGGGAAATTCTTCCCAGGGCTTCCAGTTGCAACTGAAGTGTGCCTCTGGGGGCAGCTGAACTAAGGCACTTCCTTGCCCACCTACTCTGTGCTATATTTCGGCCTCTGCTGTAGCGAGTCCTTCACTTATGTGCTTAGGAACATCATCCATCCCCTTGTGTATGTCCCTCAACCTCCTCGGGAGCTCGTGCCTTAGGGCAGAAGCCACAGTAGGGCATGGGACTGTCAGTTACCGTGAACCTAATTGCTCACATGCGCAGGGTTTGGGAAGAAATGCTGAGCAGTGGAATGGATGGGGTCTTAAGAGATCCGGGGCCACGCTCGGCTGTGCCATGTGACCTTGGGTGAAGTGACCTCCCTGAGCCTCAGCCTCACCATCTGGACTTTTCAAGGTGCTCGTGAGGAAGAAGAGAAATGTGCTCAGCACTGCATTTGGCACATCACTGGTGCTTGGTGAAGTCGGGCCCCTTCCTTTCCAACACTTCTAGAGCCACAGAACTGCACTGAGGTTTCCCACAGATACGGTGTGTTCTGTAGCTTGTGTTTCTGCTCCCAAGGATCCCGCCCTTCTTCTCGTAGACTTCCACTTCAGTGTGACATGGACTACTGTTCCCGCTAATAGGCCTCTCTGGGGAAGCCAACAACGACTTGGTTCCCTGCCTTGGGCCGAGTTAAACAGACTCACTTTGTAGGCACAGACCATCCTATAAACTGGGAAAGTGATGACCACACCGTTCTTCAATATCACGGAACGGCCATGAATATAAATGAAATCAGATTACGTTGGACCATATGAAATCACCCTTTTGTAGGTCAAATATGGTTCAACATCTGTAGTTTCGTGCTTCAGCCTCACGGTTCCCTGGGTCTCTTAATCTAATCGTAGATGGTCACTAGTAAACGTCACTTACAAATGTCCATAGTAAAGGATGTTAAGCAGCTCTTTGGCCAGCAGGGAAGGCTTGGATTAGATGAGACAATGATATAAAAGTGCTTTATAGACCATGAAGACTAGGTAATGGAAATTATTTTTGGAATTAATCGTGGACATGTAATATTTTAACCCAGGGGCTCTTAAACTTTTACAAAATTAGATAAATTCCACTGAGTGCACTTCTAACGTGATTTCACAAAAGAAAAGTCTGTTTTCAGTGTGCGATTTGGTGATTGCGCTGGATATATTCAGCTGGAGTTCAGGCTTGGCCCTCCCTAAAAAAAGGGCGTCTTTGAAGGCCAAAGTCCCGGTAAGAGATTGCTTGATATTAAACTTACTGTATTTGTGTTGAGGGGGTAGGGGGCCGCCAAGGTGGGGGCCGAGAGGAATGACCGTCACACACAGAATAAACTAGAGCTTGTGAGAGCTTCGTTTCTTTGGATAGCTGACACAGCCTGGCCCCAGGAGGGTGAATATTTTCTTTGTTTTCAGCTGTTAATCCATTTTGTGAAAATTCAGCCAAACGTTAGACAAATGTGCAAAATGTGCTCCATTCCTCCCAGCAACCCAGGGTTAGTTCTGAGCCACTCTCCAACAACAGCTCCTCTGGGACCTGGATGTGAAGGGCAGAAATGGCAAGAACGTTTGCCTGTTTCCCATCTCACCACCACAGAAGTGAGTACTATCTGTTCATTCAACTCTCATATGGTCAGGGTCCCAGGGCGATCATTTCTATCTGGCTTTTGGGAAAGTGACTTAGCTCCCGTTTAGTCCACAGATTGAAGGTGTCATTCAACTTGTAGTCCCCAAACAAAGCTAATCTCTCTTAGTAGAAGACATCTGGGACACGAACAGACTCTGAAACCAATAACCACCTCGACTTTTGGCATAAGCCAAGACTTAGTAACCTCGGTGTGCCTGTGTCCTATGGATAAGTTCCTTTATTTAGGTCCCGTGTGCATTTTCCTAACAGGCTGAGTTCGGTTCATCTGAAGCAGCCTCTAAATGGTTTATTTACCTACGGGTTCTCCGTCCTTCAAGATGAAACCAAATTGTTTGTGTGGCAAAGAGGGAAATCTGGGGCTTGTTAATGAGGCAGAAGGCCAGGTTCGGTGGCGGAGTGAGGCAGCCAGAAGAACAGGGTTTAGCTATCCACATTTATGGGGACTCATCAAATCACCAACAAGGAGGGGCCTCATCTGCGCCAAGCAGGGAGGATCATCTTGCTGTGGAAGATCGCTCCTAACAGCAGCTGCGCCTTCCCTGCCAGCAGCAGCCGTTGGTGGGAAGACTGCCTGGTTTATTGCTTAATCTATCACTGTTGAGCTGCCTGCCTCAGGGAGGCTCAATTTAAGATAGATTGAAAGGTAGTGTCTGTCAATTGAATAAACACAGATGGTTTTCCACAGCAAAAATTGATTTTTTTTTTCCTTGCCAAAGACATAAGCGCTAAACGTGATTATCTTTGGAAGCCAGGCGTGAAATGTCTTAGCTCCAGCCCCTGCCACGCTCTGCCCTAACAGGGAGGTGATCTCACATGGGGCATGGGATGTCTCTCACCGTAATTTTAGGTTCCTGAGGTGGAATAAGAAGTTGACTTCCCTAGAGAAAGGCCAAGCTAAGTCCATCCCGATAAGAAGGTTTGAACCCATCCATCAGTTGATTCACAGAACAGTTTTACCAGTCCTGGGTCACTGGCTGGCAGTGGCCTTCTCCAATCCTTTCATTTAGGAGTCACAAAGAGGTGCTAAGATTTGCCTCAGGACACACAGCTAGACCTAGGCTTCGATCCCCTCACTGTTTGTCCAGAAGCTACGGAGGAGACTGACACAGTCTATGCCGCGATGTTACCTGAAGGAGTCATTAAGATGAGTCCCACTGCCCAAACGTCTTTGAAAGCAGGTAGATCAGAGGTGCTTGAACAAGTCACACTAAGTACCCAGAATGCTAGACACTGTAGCCCCTAACTAGATATGAAGTCGCTTACACTCAAGAGTCTTGAAGAAATCCAAGGGTAAAACTGTGGAGTAGGAGTTCAAGGTAACAGGTGCAGGGAGGTTGGAGGTGAGCAAGGAAAAGTACCCTTTGTATAAAGAGGAGATTGAGCAATATGTTTTCTTATGTGTCTTTCAGCTTTAATTCCAAAACATAATAAGCTAATGGGGCATTATTCATGTGGATTATTCCAGTGAGCCCCTGGAAGTGATAGAATCGTCCCTCTTCTTCCATTCCACTACTGTGACCGTGACTGTAGACTGTCCGCTGGAGGATTTCCAAGAGGAGTTGTTACAAAGGTAGCAGAAGTGGGACAGCTGTGAGCAGGTGGGCTGTATAAACGCTTTAGAGACAGAACTAGAAACAATGACAAGGCTCAGAGGAATTTAGCAGTAGAGGGACCCTAGTCCTGTCCTCTCATTCTAGAGATGAAAAAAAAAAAATGAGTCTAGAGAAGGGCAGTTGATAGCTAAGCTCACAGCTAGAGACAGAGTTGGGATTTCCAGTTAAAAATCTTGGTTCTTTCAGCTTCACTACCTGTCTTGCTTTTCAGACTGTCCCATGTCATCGTGGACTCCCAGGAAAGCAGGTGGGCACGGTACAGAAGTGCATGCAGCAGGGAGAGGCGAAGAGGTCTCACTCCGGCTAATACAACTGTAAACACGCATCTTTACAACCGTCTTCATCCTAACTTCTAAAGCTCTGTGGACAGAGAGCCCTTCCTTGTATCAAGAGATGAAAGGCCACGTGGAAAAAAGAGAGCTGACAGTTCCTTCTCACTTGGACAGAGAAAACCAGAACTAAAACCGTCTTTGGATGTAAGGGATACACATTAGGGCACGTTTGCAGAATTTGGATTTACCCGAAAGTGGCTTAACATGTTTGCAGTCTCAAAAAAAAAAAAAAAAAAAAAAACATGTTTGCAGTCTCTCAGAATTGGCCTATCCTAGAGTCAAGAAAAACTTGATTCAGGGTTTCTAAAGTAAGAGAAGTCAAATTCCTTTACTGAGAAAAATAAAAAGATTTCAGTCCAGTATTTTTCTGCACGTGGCTGTTTCATAAATCCTCCTCTTTAGAAACTTAATGTATCTGTAGCTGTTTTACAGTCAGTTCCTAAAGCTAAGCCCTCTGTAAATTACTTCTACATATTCAAACAGAAATACATATTACTGAAATTTTATTCATTTCCTCCCACAGACTTTAGGTAAACATATGTTAAATGTAAACATGTTTCTGTTTCCACTCAGATGTGATCTGGTTTTTGTTTTTTTCTTTCATATGAAATTACTGCTTTAACGTAGCAGACAAGAACAGCCAAATCTAAGTAAATACACTTGGCTGAAAACCTGTATACCAAAAATAAATACTATACTTTATGTACTTATAAGTGACGAATTGAGAACACAATCAGCTCTTCCCAAAAGAATTTCTCTTCTATGGTAGAGCTAACTATACGATGGATGACTGAAATGGGGTAACACCAAAAAGGATCTCCGCCGAGTTAGAAGTCAGAGTGTGAGCTAATCAGTCCACAGGCTTGCATGGATCTTGGTATATGTGTCTATGTGTTTGGTTGTGTTTTTGCCTTAAAATGATGTGTTGAGTGTTTCTCCTGTGTCCTCAGTAACGTCTTTTAAAAACAATCAAGACTCAGGATTTGTTTTAGACTGACTTCCAGTGTTATCGATTTGAGAAGGGTCCCTCATACATGGGACTTTGTCATAGGGTTGGCTTTCGTGTTTTGAGTGTAAAAACCAGTTTCTTGGTTTGTGATTATAAGTAGTCCTAAAAAATGACTCAGATCATATTTTTAAAGTGCTAGTTTCTGCTTAAAGAAATAACAAGGTAGAGTCTTTCACAAAGTGGACATCTAATGTATAATTTTTCTGCTTTACAAATCTGGTTGTTCATATAGTTTCTGTGACTTAATTGGCCATCCTTGTATATCAGCGCTTGGTGCTTAAAATGATAATTTCTTATTTGTCCCCTTTTCTAAAAAGGGGGAAATTGGCTCTACATCAGAAGAAGCATTCACAAGTTGAAATGGAAAACGTAAGCCTTGCTGGGCCTTTCAAACATAAGAGCAATCCATTTGGGCTTCTCTGCAACCTGCCTACACACTCATAGCCTTCCAAGGGGTCGTTGGAGGGTATACAACAGATGTGAGCGTTCTTTACTAGCCAGAAAGTAAAACCAGGGACCCCCTAGGGCGACAGGGTCAAGGTCCCCCTAGACATACCCTTCATGACAGATGTTTCCATTGATGAGGCTGAAGGTGGCCACAGAGGGGTTGGTACTCTTGAAGGAGGTCATGCAGGTCGTGCTTCTGCCGGTGCTGTGAGAGCGGGTCATCAGGCCAGGCCGACAACAGAGGAGCTGGGTGTTGAATTGTTTCCTGAAACTCTTGCTCAGCAGGTAGAGGGCAAATGGGTTCACGCAGGAGTTGGTGAAGGCCAGGAGGCGGGCACAGATGCTGGTGATGAAGTGGAGCATGGAGGTGTCCACCTCGGAGTAGTGGTAGGAGCGGTACAGGTAGATGATGTGGTTGGGGAGCCAGCAGAAGGCAAAGAGGCCCACGAACACCAGCACTGTCTTGGCAAGGCGTTTCCGGGATTCAATCTAAGGAGAGAGTCACACACACAGAGACAGAGGGACCAAGGGACAGTGTGGGATGAATGCAGAGAGACAACGATTCAGACAGAGAAAAAGAAAACAGGGAGAAAGAATTGGGGGGAATAGATGAGCTCACAAAGCCACAGAAAAAGAGTTCAATGGGAGAAGGAGGACAAGAGAAAATCAAATAAAATGAGAGAACAACCGAAACAGATGGAAAAAAGGGGGGAAAGTCAGAAACACAGAAATGGAAAAGTCAGGAAGTAGAAATCCATGAAGTGGACTATAGTTAGAACGTGCCACTGAGAACAGATCTTTAAACAAAGTTGATTACATGCTTGAATGGATTGCACAATGAAATTTTGGTAAGTGACCTCTTTTTCCTCAGGAGAGCACTGGTGCAGTCTATCAGCCGTATGACTCCATGTCTTTCTTGGCTCCACAGTTAATAATTTCTTATTTCCTCTGATGCTCAAAAAAACCCAGCCAGCTTTGTTCTTTCTCATTGGCCAAACCAAAATAACTTCCTATTACTATTTTTTTAATCTCAAGTTCTTTCTGGGCTAAACTATGCAGGAAGCTTCTTAGACACAGTGGGCTGAGGATCTCCTTCCACTTCCATCACCCTCTGCTACTACTGCAAGGGGAGATATCTTTCTTATTAAAGAATTTTAGGGGGCAGCCCGGGTGGCTCAGCGGTTTGGCATCACCTTCAGCCCAGGGCCTGATCCTGGAGACCCGGGATCGAGTCCCACGTCGGGCTCCTTGCATGGAGCCTGCTTCTCCCTCGGCCTGTGTCTCTGCCTCTCTCTCTCTCTCTCTCTCTCTGTGTCTCTCATGCAAAAATAATAAATAAAATCTTTATTAAAAAAAAGAATTTTAGGTACAATGGATGTTCACTATTGAGCGGTCTTTCAAATACAGAGACTGTTTCACTGAGAACTGCCCCTCTCTCCTCATAATTGAGGAAAGAAGAAAAAAACCAACCAACTTTTTTTTTTTTTTTTTTTGCCAACCAACTTTAAAGGGTGAAGCCACCCACTGAATCGGCTGTACATTTAAATGGATGGGGCATCTTTCTGCTTTTTCCGTCATAAATACCACAGGATCTACATTTGGGCTAGAAAGCAAGAACTGACAAAATCGAGAAAGCTGGAGCCCCTGGTTTCTGCTATTCATATTTCAAGTTTGAAATTATGCAGGGGGGCAGCCCCGGTGGTGCAGAGGTTTAGCGCCGCCTGCAGCCCGGGCTGTGATCCTGGAGACCCTGGATCGAGTTCCACGTCGGGCTCCCTGTGTGGAGCCTGCTTCTCCCTCTCCCTGTGTCTCTGCCTCTCTCTCTGTCTCTCATGAATAAATAAATAAAATAAAATCTTTAAAAAATAAAGAAATTTTGCAGGGTTATAGGGGATGGGGAAGGGAGTCTAACGCATTTGGAGGGCATTCTGCATAATGGGCACTCTAGGTCACGTATGTGCTCTGGCTTTTAACCTTACAACAGCCTTACAATATAGGGGGTGATCACCCTATATCAGGGGTACGAGAACTGAGGCTCAGAAAGAGTAAACGAGTTAGTCATGAAGTCTGGATTTGAACTCCAATCAATGTAAGCCTATCTTAATCGAACTTTTCTGTTTCCTCAACCAGCTTCACTTTCTTGCTCCCTCTGCTTTGTCCTTGTGTGGTAGTCCTCCTCCTCCTCAAACAATGTGACTGGAGTTAAAAGAAGTCACATCCCATTGAGTCTCAACATTTTATTCTGTTAACAATGCTTGTTCAGATATTTCTTAAAAAAAAAAAAAACAAAAAAACAAAAAAACAAAAAAACCAAAACCGTACTTCAAATCTTCCAGATTCTCAACACCTCCCTAGCTTAGGTCTTTAGTAAGAGAACAAGATTATAAAGGATACCTGAATTCTTGGGCTTCTGTGGCTAGAAGTTTCCATTTCCCATCTGCCTGCAGATCACCCACCTCCTTTAATTGCAGAATCAGGTGACATGATCACCTAAATACTATACCTGTCAGTAGGGTGCAAAAGGGATCAAATCCCTAAAGAGGAAATGAATCAATTCTAGGCACCCACCTGCTTCTTGACATGTATATTCCCTTCCACAGGCAGATTGTAAGCACTCTGGATCAGATTTCTAGCAATGAAGTAGTAGTAGACGGAGATAATTGACAGTGGGATGATGTAGAAGACCAGGAAGGAAGCCATGGAGTGGATTTTGGGGTGCAGCTCGTTAGAGTGTGGGTATGGGGCACAGCTGATGAAGGTCTGGTTGGTGCTTTCCTCATGGAAGGGATGTAGATCAGAAAACACAGCCTCCGGGATGGCCAGAAGCATGGAGATAACCCAGATCAATGCAGCTTTGAGGCAGATCTTCATCAGAGCATGAGAGGCCTGGATATCCATTGGCCGGACGATGGCTTTGTACCTGGGGCAGGAAAAAGCGAATGTTGTGCGTAAATTGCCTAATATTATTATGGATGCCAGGGCAGGGACTAGGGTGAGGCAAGCCAGGCACCTGGGTACAATATTTGAGGAGGTGCTCACTCCCAGGTTCATGCAAGTGCGGACTCTACTCACACAACCACGACAGCGAGTGCCTCCCTAAATGTTATACCTGAGGGACGCCCGGGTGGCTCAGTGGTTGAGCGTCTGCCTTTGGCTCAGGGCGTGATCCCAGAGTCCCGGGATCGAGTCCCACGTCGGGCTCCCTGCATGGAGCCTGCTTCTCCCTCTGCCTGTGTCTCTGCCTCTCTATGTCTCTCATGAATAAATAAATAAAATCTTAAAAAAAAAAAGTCATACCTGAGTACCTCACCCTCCCTATCCTAGTCCTGGCTCTGAAGGATGTCACGTGCTCCTGGTTCTTCACCCACAATCTCTCTTAATTGTAAGGATACTTCTCAGAAAAGCTGAAGCGCCTTTCATTTTTCTTCTTAAGTCATAGAAACTAGTAACAAGCATGTTTAAAGACGGACATGGTGGGTGGGTGGGGGGTGCCTGGGTGGCTCAGTGGGTTAAGCGTCAGATCCTTGGTTTCAGCAGGTCATGATCTCAGGGTCATGGTATCAAGCCCCATGTCAGGCTCTGTGCTCAGCACAAGGTCTGCTTGAGATTCTCTCTCTCTCTCTCTCTCTCTCTCTCTGCCCCTCCCCTGACTCGTACTCTTTCTATCTCTCTCTAAAAGAAATAAATAAAAATCTTTTTAAAAAAAGGACACAGGGACAAGAGGGGCAAGAAAGTTAGCTTTTTAAAAAGATTTTATTTATCCATTCATGAGAGACAGAGAGAGAGAGAGAGAGGCAGAGACACTGGCAGAGGGAGAAGCAGGCTCCATGCAGGGAGCCCGACGTGGGACTCGATCCCGGGTCTCCAGGATCAGGCCCTGGGCTGAAGGCGGCGCTAAACTGCTGAGCCACCCGGGCTGCCCTGTTTGTTTGTTTTTGGCAAAGCCTTCAATTTGAGTATTCAAATGCAGTTTAGGGAACCTGAAGTCATTGAGTATTTACATTGGCCTCTTCTCTTTTCCAAAGGGTGCAGAACAAATAGCCCACTGAGAAGTTATACCAGGAGCATGCCTGTGATTGTCAAATTAGTTTTCCCCTGCCTTCCTTCTCTCCTTCAGCTTCATCTTCTCTTGCAGTATTTGGGTCCCTCCTGGATTCTGAGCATTATGCACCCCTGTGTTGGGCTGAGTGCTCTAGGAAGCAGACACTGAGATGAAACCAGGAGGATAAGAAGTCTATTGGGGGAGTAATACCTGTGAAAGGCAAAAGGGAAGGACGCAAGATTGGATGGAGGGGAGCTGTCACACGCTGATGCAGACCTGACAAGGTCCTACACCAGTGAAAGTGACCAACCATCCTAGTTTGTCTGGAGATTCCCCAACTTTAGCACTGAAGGTCCTCCATCCTAGGAAATAGCTCAGTCCCAGCAAACAGGGACAGCTAGTCACCCTCTACCAGCCTAATGGGGAGCTTGGTAACAAAGATTGCCCAGCAGAGGAGTCCTGTCCTGGGTGGAAATGGCCAGGCCCTTCTACCACCAGCTGCAGGAACTGTCCAAGATGATCATGACCGTAGCTCAAAAGCTGAAGTGGACCCTGAAGGAACCTACAGCTGGAGGCTATCAGCTCACCACAGTCCCTGCAGCTGGATAGTGAATCTTTTCTTCAAGGGAGGTCTGAGCAGAGCATCCCAATGTCTGCCACAACTCCCCGTACAACACCTAGTGCAGTGGGGTGCACACCTGTTTTGTGTGTGTACTTGTCTGAGAACCCACTAGAGGATGGGCCTCTGGTAGACAAAGAGTGTCTTCCATCTTGGCATCTGCCAGCACTGTGATCTGCACACACTTGACAAATATTTGTTCAGTTGAACGTGAGCTGCGATAGTGTGGAAGTTGATGTGAATTGGGACCAACTAAATGTGAGGGTGTTCATCGCTGAAATGCTGTGTTAAAACTGGCTCCACCACTGATATTCTTTTATACGATGGACTTCAGTGATGGGAGAACACTTATTCCCACTTGCTTCCATGTTGATTAACTTCCACTGAATTACCACTCTTTGCTGTACCCCGATTCCTCACTCACTTTCTGCCTCCCTCCAGGGAAAGAGTGTGAGTTATTAAGAGGCGAGTTTGAGAAAAAGAACCCAGCGTGTGCACTGGGCTCAGAGAAACCTACGGTTGTCTAATTGTCCCTGACCAGGGGACTAGCACATGTAATAGAGGAGATCAGGTGTTTGCAAGTTCATTATTGCTGTGGACCGAAGTCACATTTTCCAAATAGCTTTACCAGGCATAGAAGAAATCATTTTTTATTGTTCTAGATTTCTTTATCTAGCTGTTCCCAGCTCAGGTAGAGAAAGGAGGGCTCTTATATAATGGACATTCCCAGCACTCCAGCACAATACTATAGTCCGGCTTCAGTGTACCTCAGTTTGCTTTTCCATCCATAAACTATATTAGTTCATTTTAAACAATTACTGAAAAACATAAAAATTTCGAAGGCAGTGTTATTTTCTTCTGGCACTTTCTCTATGCACTAGTCATCTCAAACATTTTCATTTCTAGTTTTGAATGTAGGCGAGGAATTTATATCTTTAATTAAAGGTATGTGAACATATACGGCCAAAGATGTATCTCTGATAGCCAAAGCTATCTCTGATAAATCAATTACAGATAAAGTAGTAATTATGACTTTTATCTGCGTTTTCTGGCAGAGAACAGTCATAAGTACCATTAACACTCCAAGTGAAGGTGATTCACTCCTGCATGAGTGACTCACTTCTGCATGAGGCAGAAACCAGAGTGAATGGCTTACCTCCATGTCTCTTGGGAATCTTGTACTCCTAAGTGCAAAATACCATGGGAACTGCTGAGCTGCTATTTCAAATTCACAACTTTTGAAATATAAAAGATAGTATGAAAACATTACTTTTTTAGTCTTGCCAGAAAAATAATTTTAATCTAAATAAGCTTCTAGATCTATGTACCAGTTTTCAGGAAATGTGGGGATAAAAGAATCTGCTAAATGATGCCAGGAAGATTCAGTCAAATCCTGAATTGGAAAATTCTACGGGAGTGACTCTATTTTTTCCCAACAAATATATGGCATAAAAAAAGGAGAAAAGATATATATATATAAAAAAAAAAAGGAGACCTACTGAGATGTGTGACATACTAAGTGTAATGTGTAGGCTCCTTTTGGATTTTGATTCAAACCAAACAACCATAAAAAGATATTTTTGAGACTATTGAGGAAAATCAAATACAGATTTAGAACTGGTGATATTAAGGAATTATTTTTAATATACTGGGTATGATAATGGTATTGTGAGTCTGTCTTTTTAAAAAGACTCTATTAAAAACATGCCCTAAAATATTTACCATGAGTATATTTACAGTGAAATAATATAATGTCCAGGAATTGCTTTTAAATATTCAGATACATTCATATATCACTTGTGCAATTAAAAAATAAGTGAAAATGCGCTGCAAACAATTTTCTGTTATGGAATATTCATATAAAATCAAAGTAATTAAAGAAATCCCATTTACTAAGCTCTTGCTTTGTGCCAAGCAGAGAATTACACCTACATTATCTAATTTATGTTCCAGACAACAGATAGATGCGATTATCCTCATTCTACAGGTGACAAACTGAAATTCAATTTCAGAGGTGGGGGGAATTAGCATGCAATTGAGGACCAACTCCTTTCAGGATATCATAGCTCTTTCAGAAGACAACTCTGGGTAAATCCTTCTTAGAAGCAGAGAAATAGGAGCACTTGGGTGGCTCAGTGGTTGAGCATCTGCCTTTGGCTCAAGTCGTGATCCCAGGGTCCTAGGATCGAGTCCTATATCAGGCTCCCTGCAGGGAGCCTGCCTCTCCCTCTGCCTGTGTCTCTGCCTCTGTCTCTGTGTGTCTCATGAATAAATAAAATCTTTAAAAAAAAAAAAAAAGGGAGAGAGAGAGAGAAACAGACCAGAAGTTTCCCAAATGTGTCTGGAACACACCAAATGCCCCCTGCAAGTCTAGTGGTTCTATAGAGCATGGAACATGTCAGTCTATTTCTTCTTCTGGTTTAGACAGCTCTCCCTGGAGCTCCCAATGCAGGGGGTCGCCACTGGGGGTTCTTGTTTAGGAGTGATGGCTAGTTGGACTGGGGTGGAAACCTGATCTGAGACCAGCCAGTGAACTGCCTGACCAGCAACTAAAGAGCTTACGCATTTAAACTGAAAAAAATGAGAGGATGTAGTTAGTTGATAACAGATGCTGGAAATAAGATTTTGATGTCAAAGAAGGGATTGGGCGTATTTTAACCACGTACAAGATGAATAAGCAGAGTAGGTGGATTGAGAGAAAGAGAAAGAATGAGGCACACATACAAGAGTAAGCTGATGGGGCGCCTGAGTGGCTCAGTTGATTAAGCGTCTGACTCTTGATTTTGGCTCAGGTCATGATCTAAGGGTCATGAGATCGACCCCGTGAGATCAAACGCTGCATCGGGCTCCATGCTCAGCATGGAGTCTGCCTGAGGCTCTCTCTCTGCCCCTCTCCCCTTTCTCCCTCTCTAAAAAAAAAAAGAAAAAAAAAAAAAAAAAAGAGGATGAGATGATGTGGCCTTGAGTGAAACAGAGGGTCCTTGGTTCCTGGCCCACCAACTGCTTTTGAATGTACAAGGGGTCTCCTGTTACAATCTCACAGTTCTCCCTTTCCCTTTTCACTTGAGTTTGAGTGGCTTCTGTTCTTTGTCAACAAAAGAGCCTTATCTAGAATAGTTAGACGAGATGGACATTTAAAGTTATCATCAGATTTATTTCCAGCATCATTCTGCATACATCATCTCCTACTTGCTGCCCTCTGAAAGAATGAGCGATCGACTTTAATTGTACTCAGGGGACAAAGAGTCTGTGGTCTGTTCCTAAATTCTCCATTACTTTCCTGCCTTCCTCCTTCCTTTCTGCCCAGTCCCAGAGTCTCCATTCATCTGAATCCCGTCCTTCCAAATTCTGGTTGATAAGTATCATCTTGATGAAGCATTTGCTGCCCAATCTAGGCTTCCGTGATTCCTGTTCTTTCTCCTAACCTGTCTAATTTTATGACAGGATTATCGATGCTCTTCATTTAATGTCTACTGTGCACCATCTTGAATTGTCTGCTAGCTTCCCATGGGTATGTCTTTTCTACCTGACTTCCTAATAAATGTCCTGAGGTTAGAAGCTTACATCTGTTCCTCTTCTCTTCTTTCTGTATCACTGAAACTGCTCCAAGTCTCTTGTTCTGCATGTCACTCACTTCAAAGTAGAGGCTCAGTGCGTACTTGCTAATTAATTAATAATATGTGGCGTGCAGGTGTGTCTCTTACTCCCAACTTCTCAAAAATGAGAGTAAATTTTCTTTTACATATTTAGTAAGAATCATCCTTCCATAGACTGACAAATTCACTCCTCTGATACTATGGGGCTCAAGACAATTGCCTCCCACTCCTGAAAACATCTGTGCTTCATTTTTCTTATGCAAACATTGGAAAGGTCAGAAACATTCTGTGTAATAAGATTAATGTCTCAAAGAGTTTTTTGGCAAATAGAAGTAGCAGACTCCCACTCTCAGGGTTGGAAAACTTTGCCCACAGAAAAGTATGTCTTTTATTCAAATATGGGCAGTTTGTTTTTAAGGATCCGGCATTTCGGCCCTCATTTGTCCATAATTACCTACTGAAGTCTGTAGGAACTGTTGAACCACAGTATTTTAAAAGCTCCTGATGCACACTACCTGGAGTGGGCTGAGGTGAAGAGAAAGTGAAAGGAATGAAACGGTCTCTAGGTAATTGGCACATTGTTGGCATTTAAATGAGAATCCTAACACCTAATCAGTTTTGACGAGGCTCTTAAACATCAGCTTGATTTTCCTCTGAAAATAACACCAGGAACTTTTCTGAAGAAACATGAGGGGATTATTAGCTGACTTGTAAAATGACTGTAATCCCGAGAAATGGGATCTTACCTCCCTTTGAGCTATTACTCTGCCAGTGGAGAACTTGGTGGTCCTTGGTACGAATCCGTTATTTTTAAGTGTGTAACAGATTACAGTTACTCTTTTCTGTTTTCTCCAGGCCGAATAACTCCAATGCTCTTTTTCACTCCTTCTTGATATACTCTGGTTTGCTCTGGGCTTTAATGTGGACTTAGGAGCAGAGATCTGGTTCCTAATGGTGATTCTACCCATTAGATTTATGGTCTTGGACATAAATCTAAGGGACTCTGCACTTCAGTATTCTCAACCCTCCACAGGAGATAATAACTGCAGTCTTCAATGTAAGAAATGATTCTGGCAAGAATGATAAAACCACCGAGGGAGAGGTTATAGGGGAACAGGATATTCATATAGTTTCAAAGAGTCTCCCCATAGACTACTATCTAATTGCAAAGAGGAAAAATGTACCTTTATGTTGGGGAGATCCAGAAGTCACCCCTTTAACCAGATGGTCAAACCCAGGGTGAACTTCTCCACTAGTTAGAGTAGGCACAAGGTCTATGGCCCATGATACTTTTAGGGGTTTAGAAAAAGGTTTCAGTTTCTTTTAAAATGAGAAGAAAAAAATGAATATAATCCATCTTGGATTATATTTATGCTGATATAACTATAAAATATAATTCTTAATATTTTTTTTTAATGGAGAAAGGGTCCCATAAAGGTAAAAGTGCCAAGGGCCCATGAAACTCATCATTTGGCCCCGATTAAATTTAGCATCACCAATACTGGGACCATCTGAAATCATTTATGTGCCTCCTGATAAAATGCAGTGGGAAGAACACAACATTGCCTATGCAGTCGTCTTGCCCAAAAATTTTAACCTGAATCTATATATGAGGAAACAAGAAGACAAATCCAATTCTGGAATATTCTATGAGATAACTGGCTTAGATTCATCAAAACAGTCAACATCATTTTTTTAGAAGAATATAGGAGAGCTACTGTTACACCTTAAAGGAGATAAAAGAGATGTAACAAGTAATCCTTTTCACAATATGTACATATAACAAATCATTATGTTATGCATCTTAAACTTATACAATGTTATGTATCACTTATAACTCAATAAAACTGGGGAAAAAAAGAACCAAATGTAATGCATATGCCTTAATTTTATCCTGGATTTTTTTTTTAAGTAATGAATTATTTATTTATTTATTTATTTATTTATTTATTTATTTATTTTGGAAAATAGGGGAAATATGACTACATATCAGATGGTATTAAGGAATTATTGTGAATTTCATTAAGTGTGCTAATGATATTGGGGTTGTGCATAAGAATGTCCATGTTCTTAGGGAATACACACTGAAATAGGAGTGAAAGGTTAAGATATTTGCACCTTACTTTGCAGAGTTCAACAAAATAAAACAAATGTGTATGTATACACACACACACACACACACAGAGCAAGAACAAAGTCTAGGAAATGAATTGTTGAATGTGGGTGGGTATTATATAGAAGTTCATAAATAAGGGAGAAAACATGCTAAAATATAGAATTTTAAAAAGATAAACTAAAGAAAGAGATAAACTAACAGTAAAATAACATAAAATAATGTGTTAGGGGCACCTGGGTGGCCCAGCTCAGGTCTTGATCGCAGGGTTGTGAGTTCAAGCCTGCACTGGGCTCCATGCTGAATGTGGAGCCTACTTATAAAAAGAATAAAATAAAATAATATGTTCTATAGTTTATTCTCTTTTATTAACTGTAAACCTGTTTGTCATCGGAAAAACTTTCTTATAATTCTAACATGATTGAATGTGTCATATCTGATTAGTGCCTATACCAGGAATGAGGGAACTTTGTTATAGTCACATTGTTCCCTGGGGCTTGCAATTTTAGTATCATTTACAATCTGTGGGGTTTTGTTTAGCTCTGTTTTGTAGGAATATTTTCAAGCCACTTGTCCACTTGGGGACATTAGTTTAGTTAAAACTAGATCATACCAAAACACAGCATTCTGCAGAACCTCTCCAAAACCTGGAAAGTGGAGGGAAGAATGAGGTGTCATTGTTGAGTCTCCTTGAACATGATGAGGGATCCTCTGCTGTGGACTCAGGGAGAGACTGAGCCTCAATTTGGACACTGCATATTACTAACGTTTAATTCATCTTTATTTTTAGATAAAAATCAATATAAATAGAAATTTTTATATTTTCCTCCCTTACCTGTTAGACCAGGTTACACCTCTTTGGGAGGGCATGAACCCCACTTTGCAGTCCTTACAGATGGAAATTTCCCTTGTAAATGGCTCTTACAAAAGGGTATCTTTGGTTAGGATTTTCAGAACTTGTCCTGTCTCTGCTGTTTCTTAAGAAATAACCAGCCTAAAATCATCCTTATGCCAAAGTGGCACATTTTGGGGTGGCAAATTCTGCCCCCCTTTGGCTGGCATTGAAATTAAGGGAGAAAAGCAAAAAAAAGTATTAGAATGTCTGTTTCCCACCTGCTCTATCCATCGTGAAAATGCTATGTTTCTAGGCAGACACAAAATTCACTTCTTCCTTGAGTCTGTTATACTGAATCTTCTGCCTTTTTTACTGCTGTATACACACCCTGAAGTTCCCTGTGGCCTGGGCCTAGAGTAAGGTCTGAGCTCTTTCATAAATTCAGAGGCGTCAGGGCCGAAAGAGGCTGTCCAAATGAGACATGGGAGCCAAGTTGAAAATGGCATCAGGGAAGATCTAGAGTCTGGCACAGGAGAAGGTTCAGAAGTGCAGGTGCTATTTCTGGGCTATGAGGGATGCAGAAGCCGAGCATAAGATGGAAAGAAGAGATGCAAGCAATTGTTGGACATCTTATGGTGCCCTGGCAGAAGGAGTTGGGCAAACACTGACCTTTGGGCCCCAAATGGGTTTCAGCAGGATGACCTAATTCCAAAGCTCAGAGCTAATCCGATAAGGGAATTTGTCAGAAGGGGTATAACCAGGAGGAAATACTACAGTTCCCAGTGGGTATGTTTAAAATGACAAAAGAGAGCAGAAACCCAGTTAAATTTCAGTAGGTTTGCACACATCCTGGTACAAGTTGTTCGTAGGCCATTCCTCAAAGATGTTATGGAGGGAAGAACATATATTTATAACTTGTTAGGCTTTTTTAGCAATTTATGAGCCAAAAAGTTTGAAGAACATTTATAAATCCCACTTTCAAGTTGTAGTTGGACATGGTCTGCATTTACTCTACCGAGTAACACAGATGATAGAGAATGGAGAAAAATCACAAAGACAGAGAAAAATCACCCATGCTTTAGGGCGGAAGATAAAATAGACTCGGGGTAATAAATTGTCTTTATAAATTGTCATTCACCACCCAACAGACTCGGAGACAAGGATTTAGGTGCAAGTAGTGTGTTCGAGAGGAGATCCCAGGAAGCACAGGGCAGGAGGGTGTGGCAGAGCTTGGGTTTCAACATTGGCCCTGAGTCCAGATCTTAAACCGTGAGACCTTCAGATCTCCGTTTTCTTCATCTGTGAAAGGGAACTCATGGTATCACTCTTACTTGCTATAAGGAGGAGCTAAGTGAGGAGTCTCAAAAGTACTCTGAAAAGTAGGAAGCACGATTTAAATAAAAAGCGATTGCATTTCATGAAAAGAAATGACTGTCCACTGAACAACACCTGGGTGAGATTTCAACAACATCCTCTTGGCTCCCTTATGAACATAAATAACAATCATGCTCAGGGTACACTCATTCTCTCTCTCTCTTTTTAAGATTTTATTTATTTACTTGCAAGAGAGAGAGAGCAGGCAAGACAGAGAGCACAAGGTGGGAGGGGAGGGGCAGAGGGAGAGGGAGAAGCAGGCTCTCTGCTGAGCAGGGAGCCCGACTTAGGTAGGACTCAATCCCAGGACCCTGGGATCATGACCTGAGCTGAAGGCAGACACTTAACCAACTGAGCCACCCAGGAGCCCTGGTACACTCACTCTTGTGACTAGGAATTCTAACAGTTCATAAAGAAGTTAATACATTATCTCATTTCATCATTACAAAAATTGTAATAGTCCTATGATATATTAAAAGTAAATACCACCTAGGGCAGCCTATGTGGCTCAGCGGTTTAGCGCCTGCCTTGGGTCCAGGGCCTGATCCTGGATACCTGGGATGGAGTCCTGCGTCAGGCTCTCTGCATGGAGCCTGCTTCTCCCCCTGCCTGTGTTTCTGCCTCTCTCTTTCTCTGTTTCTCATGAATAAATAAAACCTTAAAAAAAAAGTAAATACCCTTATCCCCATTTTATAAATCAGAAAACTGAGACCTGTAGACTCACACAGTTGACAATGCGAAGAACCAGGGCTCAAACTCAGACATGTAATCAAATTCAGTGCTTTTGAATTTGTCCTCACTATGAATAGCGCTCCACTAAATTGACCTCTAGGCATTAACAATAAAAGAAAGAGAAAACAATACAATGAAAGAAAGGACAGTTACCGTTTAATAGGTAGGGAGTTTCAGTTTGGGAAGATGAAAAAACTTCTGGAGGTGGATGGTGGTGATGGTTGCACAACAATGTGAATGTACTTAATGCCATAGAACTAAGCACTTCAAAAATGATCAAAACAGGAAATTTTATGTTCTGTATATTTTACCACAATAAACTCAGGAAGGAAAGAGGAGGGGGGGAGAGAGAGCGAGGAAAAAGTTTGGAAGTTTGTCACCAGGCAACCTCGGGGGTGTCTTAATTAAGAACCATTGAAAAAATTTGCTTTGAGTCAGCAAAGCTATCATCATGGAAAATGGTCTAGATAGTGCATTTGAATGACTTTTTTTCAGTTAAAAATTTTAGTATAAAAGTGCTAACAGCCTTTTCCCAAGACATCTCCCTTGGCCCAAACACCATTTCTCTAACCATTTCAGGCCCACACAAATCCCTGAAGGTACTGAGGAAATGATTCTCCGGGAGCACAATTCCACCTTTTTGCAATTTTAAAGGGCCTTGCTTCCCTGAGAAGAACTTAGAGGAGGCAGTACTGTGGGTGCTGGTGAAACCGTTTGGAGGAGGCAGTGAGAAGCTCAGTGTGTGGTCACATCATTCCCCATGAGCAACGGGAAGCTTCTGCTTGGGAAGCTTCTGCCCCCAAGCCCGCCACCCATGCAAACTGGAATCCGGGTGAGCCTTGAGCTAAAACTCTCTCCTTTTCTTCATTTATTTTTATTTTTTTTATTATTTATTTATGATAGTCACAGAGAGAGAGAGAGAGGCAGAGACACAGGCAGAAGGAGAAGCAGGCTCCATGCAGGGAGCCCGATGTGGGACTTGATCCTGGGACTCTAGGATCATGCCCTGAGCCCAAGGCAGATGCTCAACCGCTGAGCCACCCAGGTGTCTCAGGGCCTCATACTTTAAAGCACCACACAGCTGTCTGATTCGTGTTGCATTGTTTTTATTCTATCCCCCAGGAAGTCTGTCCTGGCTAACTGGACAGGGGTCGTGGATCCCCCTAGGTTCTACTCTGATATTATGATAGTGATGCAACGGGACAGATGTAGCTGCACTTGTGATGAACGCCCCATAATGTCTAAGCGTGTCCAATCACGAGGCTGGACACCTGAAACTAATGTAACATTGTGGGTCAACTATGCTCAGAAAAAAAAAATACTAACACTCGCTGCTAAGTGACTGCGTCAGCAAGCGTGCACACGCTTCTACATCAGGGACGGCAGACTAAGGATCTACTGGCCAAAGCTGTCCCTTTTCCTGTTTTCATGTGGCCCATAAGCAAAGAAGAGTTTTTTACATTTTAAATGGTCGGGAAAAAAGTAATCAAAAGATGAATCACATTTTGTGACGTGAAAAGTACATGAAATTCAAATTTCAGGGTCAATAAATAAGGCTTTACTGCAATACAGCTATGCCCATTTTCTTTTCTTTTTTTTTTTTTAAGATTTTATTTATTTATTCATGAGAGACACACACAGAGAGAGGCAGGGACACAGGCAGAGGGAGAAGCAGGCCCCATGCAGGGAGCCTGACGCGGGACTCGATCCCGCATCTCCAGGATCAGGCCCCAGGCCGAAGTTGGCACTAAACGGCTGAGCCACCCGGGCTGCCCCCACTTTCTTACATAATATCTGTGGCTGCTTTCGTGCTATAACGGCAGAGTTGAGTAGTTGCAAAGGAGACACTTTATGGCCCATAATGCTGAAGATATTTATTATATGGCCCTTGAGCAAAAAGGTTTCCTGGCCCCTGGCCTGTGTGCACTGAATGTGTGAACACGGCCAGCATTTCTGCTGCTCTCTGCCTGTCCATACCCAAATCGCTGGTTCCTTCTTTATTGGAGGAAAGAATCTGTCTTCCATGTCACACAGCGCTCTGCCTGTCAGGCTTCTTAATTTGTGATAATGAAGACAATAGGCCACTGACCTTTGGCGTTGGTCTTCCAGTGTTAAACACCCATTGTTCAGGATGCTTAGTCAATGTATTAGCACAGGCAGGTACTAATTCAGCATCTCAAGCTCCGCTTGGCACTATGGATATAAAAGTCCCTGACCACTAAGGATTTAAAAATCTGCTCAGAGAAGCAAGCTATGCCCCCGGAAAGCCCTGATACAACAAGAGAAAGATACACACTAGGGTGCCCTTTGTGAGACATTCTTAGAACAGACGGTGCTGGGTCAGTATATGAAGTGCTTACCATGGTACAGACGTATGAGAACATGGTTTACGACAAACCTGCTTTCTATATAATTACGGAATAGAGAACTTAAGAGTCATCAAGTCCCATTTCCTGTACATTACAGAAGAGGAAACTAGTGCCCACAGAGGTCTCATGGTCGGTTGGATGAGAAGACTGGAACCTGGGTCTCTGGATTCCCAAGTTAGCTATATTTAACTGTAGCTCTTCAGAGTCGCAGGTCTTTTTAAAGCACCAGTAAAGAATGCTTGAAACTAAATATTTACTATACTTATCTTCATCCTGTAGTACATGTTTTCCTCAAACCATCATTTTAACCTTCAGTTTCAACTCTGCTGACAACCTAGGAAAGAAAAGATGCCAAATTCTGATTTTTCTGTTCTTCTGTAGTGTTTCCAATCATTTAAAGTGGAAGGGAAGGGATGCCTGGGTGGTTCAGTCAGTTGAGCACCCGACTCTTAATTTTGGCTCAGGTCATGATCTCAGGGTCGTGGGATCGAGTCCCATGGGCTCTGTGTTCAGCAAGAAGACTGCTCCTCTCTCTCTCCCTCTGCACCCTCCCTGCTCAAGCACATGCGCACATGCACGTGCTCTCTCTCTCCAACAAATAAATCTTAAAAAAAAAAAAAAGTGGAAGAGGAAAAGAAAATACTGAAGTTCTTAAAAATCTGTTTTGATTGCTATTTATTTAAAAAGAAATAAGCATTTCCCGTATGCTCTCATGGAGAAACCACTGTGGATTGTTTTTACATAATTTTGTATTTTTTAAAATTATGTTTAACATATCTCTCATAACAGAGGCCTGACCCTGGTATGAAACTGCCAATAACAAAACAAAACAAACAAAAAACAGCACCAAAGGGAAAAAAGAAACCTTGAAAAGCTTGAGGTTGACCTGTAGTCATTCTATTTATATGTAGACAATGTAAAGAAATAAGTGAGTCACATGGACATATTATTATTGTTACAATAAGTTCTTCTCACACTGGAAATAAATTTTTATGTGATGCACTTCGCATTTTCTTCCTGCTTCTTTCCTATGTTACCTGTAGCTATTCCCACTGGCCAACTGGTCTGAGTACAATACAAAAAAAAAAAAAAAAAGAAAAAAGTAATAAAGAAGTGAAGTTTAAAGAAATGTACATCAGGAACATTTTGGCTCTTTCCTTCCCACAAAATTTTAGCTGTTATCAATCACTGCATAACTAAATGCTGGCTCTAGCTCTTGCTTATTGGGGCTAAGAGTCCTGGCTTAGTTGAAAGATCCCAGAGGCTTTGATGTACCTACAATATTTGGCAGTGTCCACTGCTGCAGGCCTCAGCTGAGACTCCTGACTTACTCACTTTGAAGTTAGCCAGAGCTCACTTCTCTGAATCGAAACTCCTGAGATAATGTGAGGCTATGAATGCTGATCCCCCAGGTCTAACTAGGGAGTTCTGTACTCTTCTTTAGAGGAACTGGGATATGGATAGCTTCTAGGGCAGCAGACCCGGGTCTTTAAGAGAGGTGGGATGGGATTTTCCACTTCTGATAATGGCAAACCAGCTAGTTGCTGAGTAACTCTCCTAAAATGAAAAGTTAGAAAATCTCTTTGAAAACATCAGAGAAATACCAAGGCAGTAAGGATTTGAGGGGCCAAAATCCTGGAGAGAAGGGAAGTGAAAGAGACGACAGTGTTATTCAGTACCATTTTCCCTTAAGGCATTTACCAAGTTTCGAGCAGCAACAGAGAAATAAAGCTGAGCAGAGCTTCTAGAAGTTTTAGGAGGAAGGAGGACAATAAATAGAGTTTAAGGCCCACCAAGGAGAGGAGGCCAGGCAAACATCCCAGGCTTTCAGTTCAGATTCCCAAAGGGAGACACCCTACTAGGAGGAGTGAACTATTTCTCAAAACGACCAAAGCCCAGTCTCCAATCTGCTCAGTCCCTGATTGGGTCAGATATACTACCCCCTGCTAATTATCTGTAAGAAGCAAGAGCTAATCTTTTCTGGAAGATGGTAACACTCAGAGCCTCAAATTATTTACAATTCTTCATATAAAATCAGGTAGTCAAACAAAATTGCCTCATACACCAGGGGGCAAAATAAAATGGCCAAAATACAAGAGAAGAAAATCTATAATAGAAACCAGCTTATAGAGGTTCCGCATGTTAGATTATCAGAGAGGGATTTTAAAATATATTGGGACTAATTCAAGAAATTGTATGACAAGATGGAACCAGATGGAAAGACTAGACACAGCTGAAGAGAGGATTAGTGAGCTGAAAATGGCCTGAGTGTAGTTCAGTGAGAAAAAAGGATGGAAAACACAACAAAAGGAGCAGGGAATTTATGGGTCTTGGTGAAATGAGATTGTGTTTAAAATGGTTCCTAGTAACAGAGGCGTGACCCAAGGATGAAATTTTCTGCCTCAATAAAAGCAAAAACAAGCAAAGGAGGAAGAAAACTCAAAAAGCTTATGTTAATCTGTAGTATTCTGTTGATATGTGGACAGTATAAGAAAGGAGAGGAAAAAAAGACTTGGAGAGAAGCAATATTTAAAGTTGCAGTGGTTGAGAACTTGACAAGACCGGTTAAAATTTACAACCACAGATTTAAGAAAAGCTATGAATCTCAAGCAGGAAAAATACAAAGAAAACCACAGCCAAGTGCATAATAGTAATGCTGCTGAAAACCAAAGATAAAGAAAAAATCTTAAAATCAGTCAGAGACAACTCAATAATTTTAGAGAGGCAACAACAAAACTGACATCTGTCATCATAGTGTAAGTCAGAGTACAATAAATGGCAACTTCAAAGTGTGAAAGATCAGAACTGCTGGCTTAGAATTCTATACGCAGTGAAAATAGCCTCCCCCAAATTCCATCAAATGAAGGCATTTTCATACACTCAAAACCAGAAAATGTATCCCCACTAGATTTACACTAAATGAAATAGTGAAGGGCATTCTTTGGACAGAAGCAAAATGAAGTCAGAGTTGCAGGAAGAAATAGAGAACAACATAAAAGGTAAATACAGGAATAAATTTAAATCTAAAGGTAAATATGTGAGTGACTGTAAAGTATGTAAAAACAAGAAACATAATGAGTTGTGAGTTTTAAAATACAGAGAATTAAAATGTAAAATAACAGTAGCCCCCCCCTCCCTGAAAAGGCAGGAAAGAGTTAAAATAAAGTAATTAAAATAAAAGTGTCCTTGCATTGCAATCCTTGGATTGTCTGGGAGATGGGAAAGTACTAATTTATAGCAAATTCTAATAAGTCAAGGATACATGTTGTAAACTCTAGGGTAGCCCTTAAAAGAATACTCAGAAGAGCTCATATAATTAAACTCATGGGGAGGTTTAGAATAATTAAAACATTCACTAATTAAAAGAAGGCAAGAAGAGGGGCACCTGGGTGGCTCAGTGGTTGAGTGTCTGCATTCGGCTCAGATCATGATCCTGGGGTACTGGGATTGCATCCCGCATTGGGTTCCCCACGGGGAGTCTGCTTCTCCCTCTGCCTATGTCTCTGCCTCTCTCTGTGTGTTTCTCATGAATAAATAAATAAATAAAATCTTAAAAAAAAAAAAAAAAGGAAGGCAAGAAGGATGGGAGAAAGGATAAGGAGACAGGTGAAACCAATAATGACCAAATAATAATGTGATAGATTTAAATCCAAATATATCAGCAAAGTCAAGTTTATCAGAGTGTCTGTGTTTATAGAACAGAAACCTGTAGCCAGATTATAAAGGGCAAAGACATTTGTATAAAATGACTCATGTTATGCATACTCACAAAACACCAACATTGATAAGGAAAGCTTAAAACTCATAATGCAAAGACATCCATGGCGCAGGTTAGTGGACGTCATCAATTTAATGAGTACTTAAGTTCACTCAAGGCATAAAGCTTCAAAAATTGTGAAATTGTATAGCTCATATAGAAAAAAAATTGATAGTGGCTTTCTCAAATAACCTTAAACATTTTATAATAATCCTAAACATATATGATATAACCAGTAATGCATTATGGAGCTGAAAGAAATTTTTAAAAATCTTTTAAAAAATATTTTATTTATTAATTTATGAGACACACACACACAGAGAGAGAGAGAGAGAGAGCAAGGCAGAGACACAGGCAGAGGGAGAAGCAGGGTCCATGCAGGGAGCCCAATGTGGGACTTGATCCCAGGACTCCAGGATCACGCCCTGGGCCGAAGGCAGGCGCTACACTGCTGAGCCACCCAGGGATCCCGAAATTTTTCTAACCTTTCCTTAATAATAGGCCAATTTTAATCAGCCATGCCACAAATCTGACAAGGCTTTCTAATTTCACTATAGAAAAGACTATCACCAAACCATAGTCATTTTAAGAGGAGACAAACGAGGATGAAGCCAAAATATTTAAGAAAACAAGTGTGACGGACATGTGTCAGGCAGTTAATTAATAGTTACTATGTTATTTTTCTGGACTTTGTGATGTTTGTAGAATTTATCAACTTATTTAAGTTGTGATTTCTAAATTTAATATATTTCTTAATCTTTCAAAACATTCATGTCTCTACCTAACTTTGCATTCATAATTTTACTTGTTTTTTCATTAAAAAGCATTCTCCAAATAGTTCCCAGAAAACCTGGATAAGGTCTTGTCATCTACAGTTGGGATGACTACTGCAATCATTCTGTTAACCATCAAAGGAGATGAACATGATTCACAAACCATAATCCAGCCTTCCAGGCTCTCTTAGTAGGATCTACCAGAATTTACTCATTTTTTAACTCCTTCTTTCATGTTTCCATCCAGTCATGTATTCAACAAACACTTATCAAGCCTCTCCTACAGGTTAGGGATGGTTTTAGTCTCAGAGAATATGCTAATGAATGAGATAGCCTCCCATTTTGGGAGGGTTATATTTTTAGTGGCTGAAGACAGATAATAAATAAGCAAATAGATGAACAAAATAGTTCTCAAGAAAATAATACTGGGTGATATTTACCAAAGAGGAATGAAGACATACCTTCATACAAAACCCTATGTGAATGTTTATGACAACTTTATTCAAATCACCCAAACCCCAAAACAACCCTAATGCCCACTGACTGAAGAAGGGATAAACAAACTGGTCTATCCACGCAGTGGAATACTACTCAGCAAAAAAAAGGGAATGGGCTCCTGATAGATACAACAACATGAGTTGAAAGAAGCCAGACTTAAACAACTATATACTGCATAGTGTCATTCATATGATATTTTGGAAAAGATCAGTGGTTTCTAGGAGTTGAGGGTGGAGGAAGGGGACAGACTACATAAGGACATGATAGTATCTGGGGGTGATAGAAATGTTCTACATCTAGACTATAGTGGTGGTTACATACTGCATAAGTTTGACACAGTTCTGAGAAATGTACACCCAGAAGTTTACTATATGTAAGTTATACCTCAATCAACCTGAAAAAAGAAACTGGATGATGGAATAGTGTGGGTCATTCCTTTAGACTGAATAGCCAATAAAGACCTCCTATAGAAAGTGATATTTATTTTTAGGGCAGGGGCAGAGGGAGAGAGAGAATCTTAAGCAGGCTCCACACCCAGCCAAGAGCCCAACATGGGGCTCAATCTCACGACCCTGAGATCATGACCTGAACCTAAATCAAGAGTCAGACTCTTAACTGACTGAGCCACCCAGGCGCCCCTATAGAAAGTGATATTTAATGTGTAAAATGAACTGCAGCTTCTTAAGAGTTTCCTCGGCAAATCAGATCATTTCAAGTAGCAGCAAATATCAGATACTAATCAACAGAATTTCAAAGATGACTGTAAGAAACAAAATCCCTTGTTCCATTACTGGGAGGTAGAAAGAGAGGAATGGAGAAATTTTTTTTCTTTTATTCTGCAAAACATGTGTTTTAATTGAGAGAATTCACGCAAACTGTACACACCAGGAGGATTTACAAGTGCAAAACTGCTAATTTAGTCTATTTTCAAAGGATATTATTGGCAAGCACAGTTCAAAAAACCTCACCAAGAAGCCCTTTCAGGCTATGCAGTATATTTCATGATCAAGTTAGTGTTTTTTTTTTTTCTTTTGCCTCCATGCATATTGTCAGAAATTATAATTAATCACACAAAAGTCTAACACTTTAAAAGATAGTATGTGAGAGACAAGGTCAAAATGCTTTTCTGACCTTCTCTCCACAGCACTTTGGTTGAAAGAGCCTTGCTGGGAAACCCCACTTCCACTGCCCCCTGGGCACTCCAGAGTCTGCCAACAGCCGTGGCAGATCCATCACCATGGGGAAACACGAGTCGAGCTTCCTTCTAGAGAGGCAGTATGCTTCAGAAAAATCATACTATAGAGAAGTTATGAATTGGTGGCTCATGTAAACTCCTCCAACAGAGGGATATTCTGGAAAAGATGATTTATAAGAAATTAAATTGTCTTCTCTCATGTGAAGGGCCAGTCTCCTTGGAATCAATGAAGCTGGGCCTTAGAACATTAGAGGAGCCTTGGGAATCACTGGGGTGATCCCCTTAGAAGGGCACCACCTTGGAGTTACTCAGGTTATCCTACCTCAGAACAGCAGGGTTTAGGATCAGTAGCTTCCACTTTCCAGGGAAGGGAAATGGAATCAGACTCTGTATCTTGATGGTTTCTGAAGAAATGTTTCCAGTTCCCCTGAAGGAACTAGGACTTAGAATGAGGAAAGCAGGATTATGGTCTGACTGTACTCTGAATTGACAAGGCCAAATTCCATCGTTGGTCTCTGTCAAAGAAGGGTTTGAACTTTAAGATGACTTCTACTTGTCACTGCTCAAACATCAACCAAGCTGTGGTTACTGTCCTCTCACTAGGTGAGCCTGGTGTCGTAGAAGGCACAGACCCCATGGATCTTCCCATATGATTAAGGAAGTAGAAAGTATATTGTACAAAGGACCCAGTAATATGATGCGGGACAGATTTGGTATTTCATAGACAATACAGGCAAAAACATCTTGAGAAAGGGAAAAATCAGCAAAAGCAAAAGATCAGGGAATGCTTCATAGAAGAGAAGGGATCTGGACTGTGCCTTGAAGGATTCATAGGATTTGGATAGATGGAGGGAATAGAACCCAGCTATTAAGGAGAGGGAAATGAAGTCAGAGAGGGGAGAAGTCAGAAGGCACATGTGGAAGCAATGAGAAGAGTTTAGCTAGAGGGGCGCCTGGGTGGCTCATTCGGTTAAGCATCTGACCCTTGATTTCTGCTCAGGTCATGATCTCAGGGTTGTGGGATCGAGCCCTGAGTTGTTGGGCTCTGCACTGAGTGTGGAGCCTGCTTAAGATTCTCTCTCCCTCTCCCTCTGCCCCTTCCTGTCCCCCACTCCGATCGCATACTTGTGCTCTCTCTCTCTCTCTCTCTCTTAAAAGATAAAAAAGAGTTTAGCTAAACAGTGTTTGTTCTGGCAAGCCTTGGGATAGGAAGATAGAATGATAGAATGGCAGATGGAAGAGGGCCTGGCAAAAGAGAATGGAAGGATCAGAGAGGAGTTCATAATGCAGACCTGGAAAGTGAACCACACATGTATTTTTCAGGTCTCAAAACCTCCATCAGCGGGGCGCCCAAATTCCTCAAACCTGTGGCTGGTGATTGTACTGGGCTGCCTGGTTTCTTCCCTCTTCATTTTCGGGTATCTTCTACGAGAAGATATTTGACAGACAGGAACAGCCCACGCCACTAGGAGGCATTTGATATTTGCCTATGTGAGGAATTCCTGATACCCTCAATGAGATCAATTAACGTGGATCTTGGAAAAGAGATTTGGACCCCAAGACGGAGAGCAAACTCTCTTCTGTCTAATAGAACTCTCTGCAATGATGGAAATGTTCTGTACATTCACTGTCCAGTAGAGTCATGTGCCTACTGAGCCTTTGACATGTGGCTGGTGTGACTAGGGAGCTGAATTTTTAGTTTTATTTGGTTAGTGCTAAGATGGTGGACCATGCAGCTTGAGATGTCAGGAAAGGCCAAAACTACATTATCTTATAAATTCCTTGCAATGAATTCAAACAGTCTATACTTCAAGAAGTTTGCATAAATGCAACTCTTTCCTGTTTTTTTTTTCACATTCCAAATCACAAGGGAGGGGAAAACGTACGAATTAGTCTTTTCCATGGAGTCAATGAAGGATCACAATTACAGTGGAACTCCTGTATATGTCTACCTTTGGATTCATGATGCCAGCTCCATTCTAGCAGAAATAGCACTGAATAATGATACTGAAGCAGGCACAATATAACCTGGGCATTATATGCTGTCAACATTACACCTAGCTTTAAACTTCACATTTACTGGGAAAACAAAAACAAAAACAAAAACAAACCTCTCCTTAACCCTTCTTCTGTGGAGGGCCCAATTCCAGTCTTTTTTTTTTTTTTTTTAGATTTTATTTATTTATTCATGAGAGACACACAGAGAGAGAGGCAGAGACACAGGCAGAGGGAGAAGCGGGCTCCATGCAGGGAGCCCGATGTGGGACTTGATCCTGGGACTCCAGGACCACGCCCTGAGCTGAAGGCAGGCGCTAAACCACTGAGCCACCCAGGGATCCCCCCAATTCCAGTCTTAAACTCCATTTACATAATACGGAGGCACCTGGTACAAAAATGGGCATCTAGTAGGAACGACCAGTACATAAAAAGTAGAACACTGTGCACCTGCCCATCCACTATCTACCTATCATTTCATCTATCCATCCATCCACCCATCTATTCATCCCCTGAATCTATTTACAGATTCAGAAAGAAAGGTTTTTCTTTTATTTACTCAAACAGTGAGAGCTTAACAGAAAGGAAGAGATAAGAAGCTGGTGACTGTATGAAACATTTTAGAGTATGCTTTCAGATGAATTCTGAAAAAGGAGAAGAAAAAGAATGAGAAGAAAAGTATGCAGCCTCTCTCTCTCTCTCAATAAATAAATAAATCTTTAAAAAATTGAAAAAAGAAAAGTATGCATTAATTAACCATAATTTTAATTAATCAATATTTATTGATCACCCATTTGGTCCAAGGAACCACATGAAGCACTGTGGGAGATATGAGAATATATAAGAAATCTCTGCTCTCAGCATGCTTAATAATCTACTTGAAAAGTTAATACAATGAATGTACCAGAGGCCAAAAATAGACAAATGAGTGAAATACTTCAAAAGAGCAAGATGAGAGAAGTCAAAGATAATTCATGTCTCAGATAATAAGCTTTATGTTTAGGGGAGGATTAGGAACTTGGGGCTAGAATGGTCCAACTTAGGGCTTTAAGGAGGAAGTTTGAACCATATTCAGAATGATAGGCAAGATGACAGACTAAAAAAAAATTTTTTTTTGGAGGGACCTTAGAAATAATCTAGCTCAACTCTATTACTTTATAGATGATTCAACTAAGGCCAGAGAGTTAAGTGATTTCATCCAACTCCCTTAAATGGGCAGTAATGGCAGCAAAAGCCTAAAATGGAGGACCATCAATGCCCATGCATCACATGGGGAGTAGAGTCTTCTATGCTGGAAAGGAGAAAGCGTTCTGGAGAGTGGGCAGGACAGCATAAGCAAGGAAGCAGAGCCAGGAACCTGTCAGAATGACCACCACGGACAAGGACATCAGTGCGTGCCTAAGGGGAAGAAGGCATGAAAGGAGAGGGCTCCAGGGACCAAGCGTGAAGGGGCTTGAATGCAAGTCTGCAATTGGTCAGCCGTGTGCAACCCAGAATTCTGGTTTCTGGGGCTGCCTTGAAGTTTCTCTCTGACACAGTGCAGCAGTATACACTTTTCCAGAAAACCATTACTCCTTTCATATTAACAAAGACTCAGGTTCGCCCTGGGGAAAGGAGGATTGCAGAAGGGAGATGGGGATGAGTCCTGGCATCGTTGGTGAACCACAGAGGGCAGGGATGGATAATTATCACTATGCCATTTCCACCTCAGAAACCCTGATTCAGGAGATTTTGGATAGGGGCTAAGAAGCTGTAGAGTTTTTGAGCTCCCCATTGGTTTGTGATGATCATCCAGTCTGAAGGGTCTTCTGGTTCATCCTTTTACCAACCTGTCAAATACAGACTAGCACTTTAGAAAACTCTTTGATGATCTTTACTAAATATATGCCCCCTGTGATCTAGGGATTCCATTCCCAGGCTTAAACGCAAGAGAAATAAACATGTATGCTCCCCTAAAAGGCATGAATAAGAATATCCAGAGTAGGTTATCAGAAACCCTAAACTGGAAACAACCCAATGTCCATCAGTATTAGAATGGATACATAAACTGGGGTATGTTCATACACTGAAATACTGCACAAGAATTAAAAAGAACAGGGCAGCCCGGGTGGCTTAGTGGTTTAGTGCCACCTTCAGCCTGGGGTGTGATCCTGGAGACCCGGGATCGAGTCCCACGTCGGGCTCCCTGCATGGAGCCTGCTTCTCCCTCGGCCTGTGTCTCTGCCTCCCTCTCTGTGTGTGTCTCTCATGAATAAATAAATAAAATCTTAAAAAAAAAAAGAATTAAAAAGAACAAACCTTTCCTATGTGCACCAACATAGATGACTCTCACAGACATGATAAGCATAAGAAATGTGATTCCCTTAATATGAGATTAAAGAACTGGCAAAAATAATCTACGTTAATTGAACTCAGAACAGTGATTGCCTCTCTGTGAGAGTGGATATTAACTGGAACGAGGCCTAAAAGAAACTCCTGGGGTGCTGGAACTATTCTCTATCTCCATCTGGGTGGTGGTTATGTTGTTATGAAGACATAAGTAAAAATATATTGAGCTCTACACTTGTTCACTTTCCTGTACCTAGATCATACCTTATTGAGAAAAAAATATAGATAGAATGTGTGGGTATTTGCCCTACCATGAGGGTTATTATAACTCATGAGGTTATTATAGGACAACAATAGCTTTTTAAAATGAGATAAATAGGGGCACCTGGATGGCTCAGTCAGTTAAGTGGCTGCCTTTGGCCCAGGTCATGATCCCAGGGTCCTGGGATTGAGCCCCGCGTCGGGGACTCCCCACTCAGTGGGGAGTCTGCTTCTCCTTCTCCTTCTGCTGGTCCCGCTGCTTCTGCTCTCTTGCTCTCCCTCAAATAAAAAAAAATCTTTTTACAAATGAGATAGAGAGGGCAGCCGGGGGTGGCTCAGCGGTTTAGCGCCACCTTCAGCCCAGGGCGTGATCCTGGAGACCCGGGATTGAGTCCCACGTCGGGCTCCTCATGTGGGGCCTGCTTCTCCCTCTGCCTGTGTCTCTGCCTCTCTCTCTCTCTCTCTCTCTCTCTGTGTCTCTATGAATAAATACATAAAATCTTTTTAAAACAAATGAGATAAAGAGATAAGTACAGTTTTCTATTATTTAATTAGCTCAATACTTATTCTTGTCAAAATTGGTTAGATGCACTACCTATGATTCAGGAGATCCATCAGCCCTTTGAAGCCTTAGCAAAGCGTGAAAAGTTAGTTACATGGGAGCTAATAGTAGGGAAGGACACACAGTAACTATAAACTTGCTGAGAACACACCAGAGCTGCCAAAGGCTGTAACCCGGCTTTTGAAAGAGTCTTTCTGCTGATGGGGAATTTGGTCTACTCTGCAACTCTGGAAGGAGTCCCCTGCAGCTGCATCTTTATATTCCACACCCTCGCTCTCCTCTCTGCCCCCCCCCACCCCAAGAAGAAGGTCAACACCCTCTATACCACTGCACCCCCAACCCGGAATCCAAACTCTTATCTTCCCATCAGGAAAACTAGCCTCCTTCCTGAGATGCCTTTGGTCATTAGTAATGAGCCACGGACTTTGTGCCAGCCCCACAGTTGCCTGTCCTGGATCAACACAGGAAACCGCCCGTGGCCACTAGTACCTGGTGGGCTAATGTCCAGGTTAGAGCAAGCTGGAGGTGAGAGAAACCCTGGCCGGCCGGTACGATGTGCAAACCTTGTCTCCAGGCTATTATTTTTCCATCTTTGAAAATGAACAGTGTACTTCAGGCAGCTAAGTATAAACACATGTCTACAAATACTGATAACACTATCTTTATTTGTCTATTACTTGACAAAGCCAGATCACCTGGGGACTGTTTGTTCCTCTATAAAATGAAAATCCACCACCATATGTATTAAAATGTGGGACATTTTCTTCTGAGTATAAACTTTCAAGAGCTGCTTCAATGCTCTGTCTCTCATGAATAAATAAATAAAATCTTTAAAAAACAAACAAACTTATAGTCTCTGGTTCATTGTTCCAGTTTTTCTTAATTTGACCATATCCTCCACGATGCTTCTGGAATCTATCCACTGCTACATCAAGTTACTAGAGCTCAGAAGTATATGATATAGGCAGCATTGTGTGTGTGTGAACAACCTGCAGATATTTTCTGACTGGCTCCTTCAAGCAAGTGTTTTCTTACATAATAGATGCTTGGTAAATGTTCAAAGAAGGAATATGAATTTTTAAGACAGAATAAATGAATTTTTAAGCAACATGTTCACACAGGAAATGCAGTTCACAAATACGAGAATTTCCCAGAATAAAACGCCGGACTCCCTCCCCCCACCAAAAACCCCCAAAGGCACTGTATATGGAAGTACATCAATAAAGATATTAAAATTCAAAATCAAACTTGAATGGAACTTTCTCGAGGAAAGAAAAAAAAAATCCAAGCAATGCTTGATTTCACTGAAGAGACACTTGGAAAAACCAGCTCTCTGGTTACACAGAGCCAAATACAAAATCAGCTGTGAGAAAAGTTAAATGGCCTGAGAAAAATAAACTTCAAGGAGATGCTGCTTATTTTCTCGTCTTGTTTATTTCTGAAAGAATATTTTGAGGAAGAAATTCAGTGGGACTTTTCTGTTGTCTGAAGACTTGGAATTGGTTCTAAGAAACATTTGCCTGGGGTGTAAACTCCAGGTGTGATATTTTTTTTCTCACCAGTCAATTAATTTTGCAGGGAGGGAGAAGTTAGGAAAAAGCAATGCTAAATCGATCTGTCTCCAGAAAATACACGTCAATCTTATGCTCAGAGATTTTTTTTTTCTCATTTGTCCCCTTTCATCCCATCACCCACTCTGTTTTCTTACTTAAACCAATACGTCAAACTCAAGAAGTAATTCCCAGAAGAAAAACGTGCCTGGAAGGGAATCTGTGTTTGAGTAAAACTTCTGGTGCAAACAGCTCCATCTGCCCCAAGCTGGTGGCTCATTTACCAAGGGGTCTACTACCACCCTAGAGAGAATGGGACTTTCCTCCAGAACTTACCTGTCCGCCGAGAGAGCCGTGAGGGTGAAGACAGACACCCCCACGGAGGTGAGCTGTATAAAGGGGATCAGTTTGCAGCCAATCCTGCCAAATAGCCATCTGTCGGCCAGGTACCTGCTGGCGTCCACGGGGGCGCATGTTACCAGGAGGAGCAGATCTCCCAAGGCCAGACTGGAGATGAACAGGTTCGGCACGTTTCTCATGGCCTTCACTGTACAGAAGATCTTGATCAGGGTGATGTTGCCGATGAGGCCTATCAGAATGATGACCCCGTAGATGGCAGGGATGACATAGAAGATCCCTGGGTGGAACCAGTCGTCGTTCATGGGGACATCTGCACTGTGATTGGAGACGTTGCAGTGCAAAAAGTGGTCCACTTCCAAGTTCAAAAGCAAACAATCATTCAGAGCCATCCTCTAGGTTCTTTCCCACCTAAAAAGTGCTCTTAGATGCTGTTGCTTAACTTTGATTTTGTAGTTGGGTGAAAATGAGGATAAAAATCTATGCTGGGCTCTTGATCTTCTTTAACAAAAATACTCTGAGTACGTATAATACTATGGCATTCAGAGAGGTCTGGTGCTATTTTGATGCTGGTGCTGCTCTGGTCTTCACCTGACCGATGCGATACATAGCTAAATTCACTAAGTTAACAACAAAACAACAAAAAAGTCAGCCGGAAAGGGCTTAGAATTAAACCCACCCTGTAGCAACTCTTTCTACCCCCATTCTAGTCTGAGTCTCCCTGGCTGCAGTTTACTAAGAACTTTTAGCCGGCTATTTTCACACGGCATTTCCTATCTTTCCTGATAGTTAGAACCTGAAGGTTTAAAGTGGGTAGAAAAAAAACTGCACCGAGAAAGCCTCAAATCCTATAGGCAGGATGTTCTGCACGTCACCGACTTAACCAGCAAACGGCAGCTCTGCGGAGCTGAGGCTCTGCAGAGGAACCAGGGCGACTTACAGAGAATGCCAGCCCCCTGCTGGACACTTCAATCACTGCCCAGGAGGCTGCTCTCCCCAGATGAGAATCGACCCCGCAGACTCACAGGTGCCCTGGGCCTCTCATTTCCCATGCGGCACCTGTGGCAGGTATTTAATAGGCATTACCAGCCCTCGGCAAAGGCACCGCTAATCTTGCTGATACTGTGCCCACGAATCCAGATAAAACTCACAGCCCAATTTCTCATCTCTTCCAATGCGTTAAAGTTGCTATCAAATGAGGTCTGGATCTGAATTAAATGCACACGGATGCACGCGGGATGTCCATGTGTGAGCTGTCCCACCTGCCTTCCCAATGCCTCTTTGAATGCAGACAGCTACCGAGGAAAAACAGGCGGGGGATTTGTGCCTTAAACCTTCAGTAACTGACATCTGGGAAAAGCCGAAGCAGAACACGCACACGCGCTCTTCCCCATAGATTTGCCGGGCCACTGGGGATCCCTGGGTGGCTCAGTGGTTTAGCTCCTGCCTTTGGCCCAGGGTGCAATCCTGGAGTCCCGGGATCGAGTCCCATGTCGGGCTCCCCGCATAGAGCCTGCTTCTCTCTCTCTCTCTCTCTCTCTCTCTCTCTCTCTCAGGAATAAATCTTAAAAAAAAAAAAAAAAAAGATTTGCCAGGCCATCATTATTCCCTTTGCCAGGGAGAAATAAAATCGAGAGCCAGCTGCATTCTCAAATCTCAAAGATCAGTAGTCTTTTTCAGAAAAATGGGATTGTTCTCATTGGCTCTAAAAATTACACCAACTGGCATTGTGATGCAGTTATTTGCAGTTTTTTATGGAATGCTCACCATGTTTTAGAGCGACTTTCCTCTTAAGCCCTAAGTGGGCAATGAACTGAAAGGATTTAGAGTTAGAATACCAAGGAATTGGGGAGTGGAAAGAAAGAACTTAGAGTTGACTGGGTGCCAGAAAAGGCTTTCTGGAGGAGGTACTACAAGTTTTGAGTTTGGACCCTTAGCCAACAACTTAAAAACATAGGACACGGGTTTATCTTCAAGACTTATGTGGAGCCTGCTCTTCAAGCGACATCACCAGAAGTCAGTTACTGACAGGTACAGCCATTGAAGCTTTGGTTTTTCAAGGTCCATAAGGAGTAAAGTAGCTTGCACTTGTCACCAGGCCAGAACCCACCAGAAAAGACTCCAAGTGCGTTATGATAATTTCCATTGGCAGGTGACAACACTGAGATGGCCGCCATGCCCTGCCCTTCCACAAATCCAGAGGGCTTGTGCTCCCCTCAGCCAGTAAGAGAGAGTCTGATGCTGCACACCTGGAGTGGGAAGAGCTGCTCAGTGGAGTTCAGTGTCACTGGGTAAGGAGTCAATAACCATGAGCCTAGTGGTGTTGATTAGTTGCTAGCAGTAATACCTTAACAATGCAGTACATGGCTTCTGTGCTTCCGTCTTGACTCCTTCACGTACTGCCTTGGCAAATTGGGTAGGCAAATTACTTGGTGTCTTAAACTTCAAGCTCCTAATCTGTAAAATGGGCATAATTTGTGAAGTTAACTGAAATTGTCCACGTTAAGACTTCACAGCACTGGGCACATAGTGAATGCTCAATTAATATTAGCTGCTCTTACGATAGCTGTTATTACTGTTGTGGTTGAGAGAGATTAGTGTTTTTACTTTGGTTTTACTAGCGGTTTGACTTTGGAAAAGTCCAATGAAGTCAGAAGAGGGACTGACCTTGGATCAACTGGCAAAAGGTCCTACTCATACAGGTAAATCAGCAACTCCTCCACTTACTTGAAATACATTGATCACGTCGGCCAGTTTTCAGCACTGTGCAAGAGCCTGAGAAAAAGAATACGAAGATACATGTTATTAGAAGATCCGTCACCATCCCAGCTACTCTAGCTCATAGTCAGAGGACCTGGTTTCAAAGAATAATGCAAGAAGGGTTTTCATGTAAATTCTGCAAACACTTCTGTTTGTTTTATACCAGATTAATAATTTTGCTTTTTGAAATTGCTATGGTGGCTTTCTTCTCTCTGACCATTTACCTTTCTTCCTCTCAACGATGATGATTGCTTCTAGCATTGTTTTTGGTCACCATTATTGGAGGGATTGCCTCATATGAATGATGCCAAAACTCAGAGGAATTCACCACTTGTGGACTAGGAGAGTTAGTGAGGCATCAAACCACCCAGGGTTGTCCTGAAGATTTCTAAACTGCCTGGCTATAATATCATATTAAACCCGCCATCTTTGGCCCTTTTGATCTTCTGAAAAATCCCTTGAGTATTGTTTAAATAGAAATAAACTCTGGCTTCTTAAAAAAAAAAAAGTGGCACCAGTTTAGACCCCACTCCCTCCCTAGAATGAAGCAACTACCTTTTCTCCAGAGGTGGCATTTGATCTTAAAGGTTGAGTGAGTGTGTGGCAGGACCTTTGAACAAAGAAAATAGTATGTGCCTAGAATAGAGGCATAAAAGAAAGAGCACAGCAGTGAGCAGGGGACAGCTTTAGGTCCAGAAAGGTCCTGGATCGGAAGAGAGAGGTCGGGGAATGAGCTAGGGGCAGGTTTGGGGGACATCACAATAGATCGTGTACTCTTGTTAGGTTTGGTCCAGGGAACACATTTTTGGTTAACAAAGAAGACTTGTGGATGTTGTTTCCCTTTCTTTCTTTAGACACCCCCCTGGGTGCTGAGTCGGCCTCATTTCTTAATTCCAACTGAGCCATAAGTGTTTCTAACCATGTAAATTAAGCTGATGCTGATAGATCCTGATTTTTCATGGCTGGCGTTAGCCTTATGTGTTCCACGCCACTGTAGACTGTTCTAATCATATTTTAGGAGTACGGATATATTGAGGTTCAACACCTAATATTTTCTTGGAGGAAGGATGTTTTAAAAAGCTAATTAGAAAATTTGGATGTCATTTCAGCTAATAAGCTATAATGACCCTTTCCATCCCTACCGTTATGTGTCACCTTCTGGGAGATCATCAAACATATTCAGACGTTTGTTTAGCATTTCATTTAATGGTGAACAGGAGATGTTTTTGACTTATGAAAATGACATAGAACAAATATAATACAAAGCCCCTATCCTCAAAGACTTGTTTCCAGATAGGATTGAAGTGTGTGTGACTCAGCATCCTTTCTTATGTGTCAGGGCAGGGTGTCATTTCTATTTTGGTCAAGAGAGTCACATTTTCCATTCTTCCAGAAAAGTTGGTTTCCCATGAGACTTGAATATGGGGGTGGGGGCAATGACTTGGTAGAACTTGGGAGGATGGTTGGACTTGACAGAAGTAAAGAAAGTGGAGACAAAGTCTCTTCCTACCACCTGTGTGCATGGCACTTTGTCTTCCAGTAGCTGGTATTCTTGGTGGAGTGACAATGAACATACACAGATATGATAAAGTAATTAGAGTGGGTAGGGTTTGTAGGTGGAGCCAGAGTAAAGAGTAGGGAATGCTTTGGGTCTTTTTAAGGGACAGTCTGCTTGGAACAAAGGCTTGGAGGGGAGTAATAAATGAGAAATAAAGGAGACTGGATCTACTGGGGGAGACTATATTTAAGGTTTCAGTTTGGATTTTAGCCTGTAACACACTGGACCTTAAAAAAAATAATCAAAACTGCCTGGGGTGCTATTTATTTATTTATTTATTTATTTATTTATTTATTTTTATGTATTTATTTTTGCTTTTTAAAAATACAGATTCTGAGGTCCTACCCCAGACCTATTGAGTCAGAATCTCCAGGGATGGAACCCAAGAAACAGTGTTATTCATGATGTGCCCAGGGGATTTGAGCAATCTCCTATGCTGGGGACCAATGATGGTGGCAACCAATGATGCTGGCGGTGTGAGATTCAGAAAGCCTGGCAATGTGACAGCACTAGTGTTTTTCCCTTTGTGGAGGGAGAAGGTGAGCAAGGAAGCAAATTTAGGAGACTGTTGCTAGGAGCCCTTGCTACCAAGTGTGGTCCTTGAGCTAGCAGCATGTGTATCAACCAAGAGTTCCTTGGAAATACAGAATCTCAGGCCCCACCCCAGACCTCCTGAATCATAATCTGCATTTTGACAAAATCCCCAGAGATTCATGTGCACATTATAATAGTCTGAAAAGTGACAATCTAGGTGTTAGGGAGATATGGCAGAAAGGGTTAAGAAACCAGGGCAGGAAGTGGGAGCAGATGGGAAACGAATCTCAAGTTCAGAATGGAACCAGTAATTGGACCAATCTGAAGCTGAATGAAGAACCACGAATTGAGGCTTTTTGCCATCCCTGATAATGGCTGGGAAGTGTCCCAGACTGAGAGACAGATAAGCGCTTTTTGCCACAATACAGGGGCAAGAAGCTCATTACAAACATAGGGAATATAGGCAATTAAGAAGCCCAAGATGGTGAATTTTTCTTTTTAGGCTCGTGACTCAGAGAATAAAGAGCAAGGGCAAGGAAGAAGCCACTGTGGACAAAAATGCTGAATCTGGTTTTAGGTATACTAAGCTCACTATTTGACAAAGAGAAAATAAGGAGGTCAACAGAAATGAGAGCTAAAATCTGAAGTCAAAGAGGTAAATAATTAAGAGCACTACCTGAGAACTAGCACACTGAATGCCACATCGTAGAAATGTATAGAAAAAGACTTGCGAGGAATCAAGCACAGTCAGGCTTCAAGGACAAGGCGATGTGGTCAAAGTCAATGGGTACTGAACACAACTTCAATGTTACATGGTGGCAGCACCATGGAGAAGCTGCTGAAGGCTGCAGCAGCCCTTGCTTGAAAAGAATCAGAGATGTCACATTTTAGTGCTGCAGCAAGAACAAAAGAGACAGATGACTATATCCAGATCCTGAAAGGTTGGGAGCATTTCAAATTCCCTTCTCTTTTCTTAACATTCTGTGACTTTCATGGGACTTGGAAACTTAGGGGAGAGATCAGGGAAGTCTTCTGAAAAAAAGTCAGGTTTCACTTTGAGCTACACAAAGCTGTGGAAGGAAACGTGGCTGCTCAGAGAAAGCCTAACACAGAAGATCAAACTCTCAGTCAGAGCCAAGGCCAAGAGAACACTGGGCATGGTGGTTTGAAAATATACCCACCAGGTCTTGGTACTCTTCCCCTTAAGAGGTGAAGATTAATTTCCCTCCCCCTGAGAGTGAGCTGCACTTAGTGACTGGCTTCTAACAAACAGGACGAGGCAGCTGTGACAGTGTACAGCTCCCAAAATTAGATGACAAAGGATGTTGCAGTTTCCTTTTTGCACTCTTTCTGAATCACTTGCTCTGAAGGAGGTCAGCCACCATACATGAGGACAGTCAAGTGGCCCTGTGGATGGTGAGAAACTGAGGCCTCCTGTCTATGGCTATGTGAGTCTTGGAAGTGGATCCTCCAGCCCCAGTCGAGCCTTCAGATGACTGCAGCCCTGACCAACATCTTGACTGCAACCTCAAGAGACACTCAAGAGTCAGAGCCACCCAGTCAAGCTACACCCAAATTCTTGATCCATGGAGATCGTGAGTTAATGAATGTTTTTCATTTTAATCCACTGTTTTATAGTAATTTGTTATGCAGCAATAGGTAACATCAGGTACTGGTAAGTAGAATGGATGGAGAAGGTGAGAAAAGAAAACCACCAAAAAGATACAATAAGACAGCAAAGAAATATCGGAAAAGGCAGGTGTTAGAAACCTGAATTGAACCTTGAGTGGTCAGGCAGGGTATGAGGGGGAGAAAAAGGATGGTCAAATCCTTTTGAAAAAAGAAAAGTTATGGAGACTAAGATCCATTTGTTGTTCAGTAACACCAAACCTTTTTTTCTAGATAAAACATGTATTTTTAAAATATTGTAAGTGGGTTGAACTTTCTTATCCAGACACCATATACCTGGAAATTAGACAACTTATATTCCATTCCCCTCTTTGCTCAGTGAGCTTGGGCAAATCAAATTAATTCAGTGAACATTAGTTGCCATTAATTCTCCCTCCATAAAACACAGGGGCATTTTCCCCTTGCCTATGCTCTAGGATGACCTGCGGTGTGCCTCGTGCGATGGAGAGTGGCAGCCTCCCTCTGCCCTCAGTCACCTCTCTTTCCAGCTGTTTCTTCCTTTCATCCAGAGAATCCAATCAGTACTGCCCTGGAAGCCCTAAAACACATCCCTGTATTATTTCCCCCTCCAATAACAGATCTGACAAGATAAATGTTACTGGGAGGGATTCCTTTTTAAACATTTTATTTTGGGGATCCCTGGGTGGCTCAGTGGTTAAGTGCCTGCCTTTGGCCCAGGGCGTGATTCTGGAGACCCAGGATCGAGTCTCATGTCGGGCTCCCTGCGTGGAGCCTGCTTCTCCCTCTGCCTGTATTTCTGCCTCTCTCTCTCTCTCTCTCTCTCTCTGCCTCTCTCTCTTTCTCTCCCTCTGTGTCTCTCATGAATAAATAAATACAATCTTTTAAAAAACCCATTTTATTTTGAAATAACTTTAGGTTTACAGAAATTTGCAACAATAGTACAAAGAGTTCCCATATACCCTTCCCCCAGTTTCCTCTATTGTCAGCATCCACAAAGCTAAGAAATTAGCATGGGCACAATACGACTATCTGAACTACAGATTTTATTCAGATTGCACCAGTCTTTCTATTACTGTCATTCTCTGTTCCAGGATCCAGTCCAAGATACCACACTCCATTCAGTCCTTATGATTCCTTAGTTTCCTCTTATCTGCAACACTTTCTCAGACTTTCCTGTTTGTCATGACCTTGAAACTTTTGAAGAGTACTAGTCAGGTATTTTGTAGAGCATCCTTCCATTTGGGTTTGTCTGAGGTCTTTTCATTATAAGACAGGGGAGAGAAACCACAGAGGCAAGGTGCTCTTCTCATCACTTCTATCTCAGAGTATGCCTTAGCTGCTGCTGTAATAAATTACCATGAATTTAGTGGCTGAAAATGACAGAAATGTATTCTCTTATAATTCTGAAGGCCAGAGGTCTGAAATGAGTCTTAACGGGGCTAAAATCAATGTTGGCAGCCCTGCTTCCTTCGGGAGGCTCCAGGGAGAATGGTTCTTTGCTTCTTTCAGCTTCTGGAAGCTCCCAGCATTCCTTGGCAGGTGACTACAATACTCCAATCTCTGCTTCGGTCATCACATTGCCTTCTCTTCTTCCATAGTCAAATCTCTCTCTGCCTCCCTCTTATGGGGGACTCTTAAGATTACATTAGCCCCACGCAGATAATCCAGGATAATTTCCCCATCTCAATTGCAACTGCAGAGTTCCTTTTGTCACATAAGATGTGCCATATAACATAGACACAGGATCCAGGGATCAGGACCTGGATATCATTTGGGGCCATTACTTGGCCTACCAGAGGCTATGTGATTCATCAGTGGTGGTGATAACCTTGATCACTTGGTTAAGGTGGTATCTATCAGGGTTCTCCACTGTAGAGTTATTATTTGGGGGGATGGGTTCCTTTTAATGATCATTAGTATGACTGTGCTCATCCTAAAGTAATGATGTTGACACTGTGTAGCCACTCAACACCACTTATAATAAGTGTCATAAAATAAATAAATAAAAAATAATAATAATAAGTGTCATACCCTGCCAGACCCAGTTCTAGGCTCCACAATGGTCCCTACTCTTGGAGAGCTAATTGCCTAACTAGGACAACATTTTCAATTTCTTCAAGAAAGCTAGTTTATAAACAAACAAGCTTTCATTTTAAATAATTAGACACTACCTGGGTGATGACCTTTGATTATATAGAGAGTTTCAGGTCATGTAAAAATGGAAACGAAATTTCTTACGGTTTCTGAAGTACAATTGGACTTTCTGTGACTATTTCCCACTATTATAAGCTCTCTTGGATTTTCTTCCCAAAGGTGGAATATTACCTCACAGGCAAACCAATAAAAATGCCATCGGGTTTCTCATGAGAGTCTGTTTTTTTATTATGTTTCCAGCCAGCTTTATGGGACAGAAAAAGCTGGGATGCACCACTGGACTCTGGGTGCTCGTGTAACCAAAGTGAATTTCCACACCTCACATTTCACCCTTTTTCTTTGGTCTGTAAAATCTACACCATGCTCTTCTCTAAGGAAGATGCTAAGAAACAGGATTACCCATAGGTTTTTCTCCAGATGCCACTGTAGTACTTCAAACCCAGAGTGGTTCCATGGGAACTCACACTCAGCATAAAAACTCTGTTATTTTTACTCCTTCAAGGAGGCTCACCTTAAATTAACTCCAATTGTGTCTGAAATATATATTCCACCCCAGGTTCTTCAAGTCACATACTCATGAAATGGAATCGAGAAGTGCACAGGGTGTTTATCATTCACATGCTGCAGAATTCAAACTTTCCCTGGCCCTACCACAATATGTCAGAGGCAGAGTCTTATCCAAACTGCTTATTAGCTGCCCGGCTTTGATGAAATCACTTCTAAATTCTCTATGCTTACATCTTTCTTCATATATAAAAGGGATTTAAATGACATTAAAAATTTCCAGCTTCATCTCAGAGTTGCTGCAGATTCAAATGAGGTAACAAATATGAAGGCACTTAAAAAAGTATAAAGTCCTAAATAATTTCAAGTTACTGTATAGTAAATTATTGATAATTTTTGAGGTGTGATAATACTATTCTAGTTATGTTTTTTAAAGTCCTTATCTTTTAGAGCAGAGGTGGGGGTGGGTTATCAAACTTTTTCCTAAAGGGCCAAATAGTAAATATTTTAGGCTTTACGGCCCATAGGGTCTCTGGAAAAGCAGGCAATGGACAATAATGAAATTAAATAATTAAATTAAATTAAATTTAAATTAAATTTAATTAAATAATAATTAAAACCTATATATATATATAGGTTTTAAATCCTCCACTGATAAAAGCTTGTACAATATCTAAAAGAGAATCTAGTATTAACGGGATTAATAATGTCAACCAAGTAACTACGCACATATCTTTGAGGCCTTGGCTTGTGGCATACATTGGAGCTTCCCATAAGGGTCGCAGGATCATTCTGGCCATTCAGAATATGCCTTTCTTCTGGTCTACATCAATCTGGAGGCCCAAGATTGAGATGCCACAGAGCACGTATGATTTGGGATAGCACTGACTTCAGATTGGCCAGCAGATGGTCAGCCTAGGAAAATGCCTCTTCGATGCAGTGGGGAAATGGACTGATTTGCTTTTTTTACTACTCTCTCTCTCTCTCATCCTTTCCCATTCTTCCCCACAGCTATATTAATCTATTTTTTTAAAAGATTTTATTTATTTATTCATGAGAGACACAGAGAGAGAAAGAGGCAGAGACATAGGCAGAGGGAGAAGCAGGCTCCATGCAGGGAGCCTGACGTGGGATTTGATCCCGGGTCTCCAGGATCATGCCCTGGTCTGAAGGCAACGCTAAACCACTGAGCCACCCGGGCTGCCCTGTATTAATGTATTTTAAATTCTGCTTGTGTCCTACAGAAGCCAAAAGAGTGAGATCAATTTTTAGTTCAAATTCTTTTCTAAGTAGGCATGCTAAAATGGGACTCTCTATCATTGGGTCAGAGAAACTAGATATGGCTTTGCATATATCCCTGTTTTTCTATGAGTTATATGGGCTCAAATGATTATTCTAGACCCTTATGCAATAATTCTAGAGAGTGCTTTCTCATACTTCAATGACAGCTAACACTCCATTTCCCATCCCCCCTACTTGGAAGCTACTATACCAGCATTCACCTTTCTCTTTCTTTTTTTTTTTTTCACCTTTCTGTTTCTTTTAGCCAGTTTTCCCTTCCTTTTCCTCTAAATTGCTAGTGAATGAGTGATACCGGTTTAAGGGAAGGAGTGAGGACAGTGCACAGGGTGTTTATCATTCACAGCTGGGGCGCCTGGATGGCTCAGTCGGTTAAGCATCTGCCTTCAGCTCAGGTCATGATCTCAGGGTCCTAGGATGGGAGCCCTGCATTGGGCTCTCTGCTCAGTGGGGAGTCTGCTTCTCCTCCTCACTCTCCCTCTGTTCTTTCTCTCTCTCTTTCTCTCAAATAAATAAGCAAAGTCTTAAAGAAAAAATAGAGGTGCTAACAGTGATTTAGATGCTTTATGTGGGTGCCCCCATGGAGTCCTTACACCCACGCTATGATATAAGACTATTTACATCCTTTTTACAGATGAGGACACAAGGTATGAGGAGGGGAAGCAATTTGCCTGAACGTACATGGCTAGGAAGTGTGTTCTGATAACTGGGTACTTAAGCATCAGACTCCGTGCCTCTCAGGGGACAAAGCATAGAAGAGACCTCGGGGTTCTCCTGGGAGGTGAAATGGACAGATAGGAAGGAGGAAAAAAGTGCTGAAACACAAGTAAGTAGAAACTAGGGATAAATAATTGGGGAGCTGAAAAACAAATGGGAAAAAACACAGAGTCCAACATCTGTTGTTTCTATTTCTTCCTCAGCAATGGCATCCTGTATTTTTTGTTTTTCTGTTTTTGGGTGGGTTTTTTTTTTCTTTTTTCCTCTAGGGAAATAAACAGGATGTTTAGTTCCTGTCTCATGTCTACAGTTACATTTCTTTAATAGCAAAGTAATTAAGATGTAGAGTGGAGAGAAGCTCACTGGTTCCCAGTGGTGACAGGACCTCAAGTCTTCTCCCTCTTTTGATAAGATGAAACATCTTTATGTTTCCATAAAGCAAATTATGCACCATTTTTCTGAAGGTACTGCTGTACTTCCGGGTAACTTTTTTTTTTTTTTTTAAGATTTTATTTTTAAGTGATCTCTACACTCAACGTGTGGCTCAAACTTACAATCCTGAGATCAAGAGTCACGTGCTCTACTACTGACTGAGCCAGCCAGGCACCCCCTGGTTGACTCTTAACAACAATGAACATTCCCCATTTCTGATCACATGACAGAGAGGCTACTTGTAGGATCAGAGCAAGACTTGATGTGTTGCTTTCTATTTACCCCTCATACATCCTCCTCCCTGTCCTAATTCCACCTCTGCATCCCTTTTCCAACAGTGAGGATACCACCTTTCAAAACGAACAGCTCAGCTGTTCTACCGGGATTAGAAAGACCTCACTCCAATCAACTAAAAATCCATTCCTTTTCATTCACTTGTGAACTCCACGTTTGATGGCTATGATTGACAATAGTCTCAATCTTCAGGGTCTGTATCATTGGAAGCAATTTCTGAAGCACATTCTCTTTCCCTAATCAAAGGCCTGAAAATATAGGAACCTTGCTTTTTTTTTTTTTTTTCCAATTTTTGACGTTTCTTTTTTTTCTTGTATATTTTTTGTATATTTTTTTATTGGAATTTAATTTGCCAACATATAGCATAACACCCAGTGCTCATCCTATCAAGTGCCCTCCTCAGTGCCCATCACCCAGTCACCCCATCCCCCGCCCACCTCCCTTTCCACTACCCCTTGAGGAACTTTGCTTTTAATAGGAGATTGGCCAGACCCCCTCCTGCCCTGCCCCAGGCTGTGAGGCTGAATCACAGGTGATGCGTCATTATGGCTATAGCAAAGAAAGCCTGGTTGTCAAGCATCCAAAAAATAAAAGAATAGAAAGTTAATAACTCTGAGCAGGTTGTAACAGATGATGTTTATGGGCTTCTGAAGCATTTTGTTTGAGACTCGGTGACTTCAAATGGTCAGAGGAGCAGCACTCAATTAACAATTTTTAAAAACCTTCAATTAAAAAATCATTGAGGTGACAACACTCAGATCAGAAGACGAATGAGCAGAGGCAATCCGAGCAACACAAACTGTACTCTGGAATAAAAATGCTTTCTGCCCTTTTTCAGAAACGAGGATATTAAAAAAGCAGGGCTAAAGTTCTTTTTTAGATGCAGCTGCTGCTGAGCATTTACATAAATATAAATTTATGTTTACATAAAGAAAAAATCCTGGACGCATTTGCCCCTTAAATTCCCACTCTAAACTTTGGGTCTTTTCAAGAGTATTTGTTTATGGGAACATGTGCAGTTAGGGGATGGGAGTTACAACTAGCATTTACTAAGTATTCACTATGTGCCAGGTGCTATTCTAAATGCTTCCTTCACTTTTGATTTTCACCACATTAGGTAAGTATGTACTATTATTAGTCCCATTTTAAAGAGCAGGAAACCAAAATCCAGAGCAATTTTTATAATTTACCCAAGATTAGCGCTAAAGCCAGATTTCTAACTCAGGCAATCTGCAAGCGTCCACTCTCTTAATACCATGTTAGTTCCATCAGATTTCTAGATAAGAATTCATGCTATCTGGAATCAAATATTTCTTAGATTTCAAAAAGAACCCTCCCCCTGCCCCCTTTACTATCTGAGGAAACTGAGACCCAGAGAAGTTAAGAGCTGGCTACTGTAAACTAATGTTGAGTGGTGGTCAATCAGAAGTCAGGTCTCAAAAAAAAAAAAAAAAAAAAAAAGAAGTCAGGTCTCCTGTGAGCTTACTTCTTTCTCTTCTACCATCTCCCATCCATAGTATTCTCCTAGGAGGCATTTCATTGGAAGAACCTGGAATCCAAGGAGAAGCACTTCTCAGATCTTCCTTCCAGACAAAATGTGTTGTTCCGCTACAAGGAGTATGGTTAGCTGAGAACCTCCAGGTGTTCAGTTCCTTCAAGATCCGCGTTAACTTTTGAGCTGAGGCCATGGAATGAAGTCTGATCAATATACTCAACAGGCCTAGTGGGGGAAAGAGAGACAGGGAAAGATTCTTTGCTTCTGCCATTGATAAAGTTAATTCTGCAGCTTTCCCAGGGCCCTATTGTTTTCCAGTCCCTTTATTTTCCTCTCTCCTAAGTTTCTTTTCCTTCCTACTCCTTGGTTCTCTGAAATGTGAAGTGGACAACTATAATTGTTATGGCTCCTGGATTCCAGCCTTTGATGTTATTCGTAAGGTCTGCAGGTTGGGGAGTGGAGGACAAACCTAAGCCAGTTTTTCTCTGTTTAAAGCTTTCTTCCTAGTTCTCACTGCTGGGTGTCCATGTATGCACCCCGACATGGCGAGGAGCCAAAAGCATGGGTCTGAGCCGTGTTAAATGGATAACAACTGTGCAGCTCTCAATACTGTTTCCCCATATATGAAATGTGCAACCTTGGGCTAGATTCACAACTTCTATATATTTCTATTTCATCATTTAGAAAATTGAAATAATAATCTCTAATTCACAAGGTAGTTGTGAAAATTAAATGGCACATAATGATGTTCAATGAACAGTAGTTCCCTTTCCCAAGATCACTGTCAAATTTTGTGTTTGATCTTCATAATCCACTCCATTATAGTGTATACAATTACAAAAATAATTGTATAAAATTAGCTAATTCCCACATTTTATGGGAAGACCTGATTTTCCTCTATAAGCACGCTGCCTTATGTGACTAGAATACAAAATATATATAATAAAAATTATATGTTGTAATCAATATGCTAATTTTTTTGGACAGACAAATCAAATTATTTAATAAGGAAACTGAAGTGTAAAATTGGGAGAAGTTGGGACGCCTGGGTGGCTCAGCGGTTTGGTGCCTGCCTGTGGCCAAGAGCGTGATCCTGGAGACCTGGGATTGAGTCCCATATTGGGCTCCCTGCATGGAGCCTGCTTCTTCCTCTGCCTGTGTCTCTGCCTCTCTCTCTCTGCATCTCTCATGCATAAATAAATAAATAAATCTTTTTTAAAAAATTGGGAGAAGTAGATCCTATTGATGAGTAGGAGATTTTGTTCTAATTCATGATATGATGAGAAGGGATGTTAGAGTTCTAATAAGGCATGGAATGGTAAAAGGATTGTTAATTGGATGTAAGCTCTCAGTAATTTATGCCTATGAGGGACTAAAATATGAGGAAAAATGGGTTTTCAAACTGCTGTAACATTTATTCACACATCCACTCACTCATTCATGTACATGTTCATATTCCCATCTGTTAGTCACTCATCCTCCATCCATGCATTGATGCTTTTACCTATCCATCAGTTTATTATCCAGCCATTCATCTACCCATGAATCCATCCTGTCATTCACCAATCCATTCCAATGATCCACTCAAGGTAGTAGCATTGCAATGCATAGAAACACATGTAAAGGGGATCCCTGGGTGGCGCAGCGGTTTGGCGCCTGCCTTTGGCCCAGGGCGCGATCCTGGAGACCCGGGATCGTGTCCCACGTCGGGCTCCCGATGCATGGAGCCTGCCTCTCCCTCTGCCTATGTCTCTGCCTCTCTCTCTCTCTCTCTCTCTGTGTGTGACTATCATAAATAAATAAAAATTAAAAAAAAAGAAACACATGTAAAAAATGGTCCTTATCATATGGGAACTTTCCATTTAATAAGGAGAAAAGAAAGGAAGAGGAAATATGAGATAAATGTTCCCAAGAGTTGTATAATAAGTCTACAGATGTTCCAAGCATGAGGAATCACATCTGACAGAAGAGAAAGACACATTTCTTCAGTGGAAGAGATAGAATTTATTTTTGATTTTCAAGATTCCTGAAGAACAAGTAGGATACCATAAACAGAAAAGAGTGCATTTTGGATAAAGAAGGTGGCAGAGAGGGCAAGTCATAACTCTGGGAATGGTGAATATTTTGGGTTAGCTAGATGATAGTGATAGAAGATTAAACCTAAAAGGTACATTGGGTGGGTGGGTGGGGAACATGGAAGGTCTACAATAATGGTCTGAGACATTTGGTGTTTTCTTGTAAGCATGCAAAGACACCAAGATTTGTAAGTAGTAGTCTGGGGCTGGACTTAAAAAACGACTGAGGGAGGGCAGTGCTTTTCCACATGGGTGAATCAGAATTCCTGGAAGGCATGTACAGTTTGTAAAACCATACTTGATAGAAGATGATTTTATATTTAGAAAATTAAAAAAAAATTTTTTGCCTTTATCTCTTTGGTTGGTGAATATATACAGAAGATGTTAATTTTCAAGAGAGTTCAGCATAAAAGTACAGCATTGAGACAGATGAGTCTCAGAAATGTCTTCTGGTTTAAAATGTTTGGGAAGGGCTAAGCCAGATCTCTCATGGCAAAGTGGTACCTACGGAGGAAAGCATTTGCTAATGTGGGCTTTCCATTTTATTTTTCTAGCCAAAGGGAAACAAGGTACAGATGTCTCAACTGAAACAGAAAGTTGAGATTTAAATCCCCATTTTATCTACATCTTTAGGGCCATGTTGAGAATTTATCTCAACAGAGAAAACATGACCTTTGGGAATATGCACATGCATTTAGCAAAAAGACTAGTTTCTAAATGCATTCTCAGCAAAATTAAATGGGTTTGCCATGTTCCAATTCAACTTAACTATGCCCCATGAAACTGAGAAATTTTCTATAAATTGCATTTTCGAAGCCATTTAAAAATGTCACGTAATAATCTCTAAGGGGAAAAAAAATAAGAGAACTACAAAGCAAGTCACTAAAATCAGCTATTTATCATTAATTTCCCTTTCCTAATGGAAATGACTGACTCACATCTTTGCTGAATTCCATTATGGGCAACAATTTTTTTATGCTAATCTGTACGTTCATTCTTCAAACAAAATATATGAAAACAATCTTAGTTTAGGCCTTAACTATGGTTCAGATACATCTGATGAATTTATATCTATAAACTGATTCACATAAACACCCTTGGCAGAAGGAAGAGGAAGTTGTACCTAGGGAAGAGTCAAAATTGGTCTTTTGAATATAAGTTCCTGGCCTGGCCCTGTATCCTCATGTCTGAACTATCTGGGGAAATGGGATAACAGGAAAAACTTAGGAACCCATTTTCATGAGAAATTCTGAATATGCCAGTCCAGGATGCATTGTACTATAGTTCTGCTAAGGATGTGAAAGAAGGCTGCAGGGAACACAGTGTCACTTGGGCAGCTCAAAGGTTCACAGTTCTGGGGCACCTGGGTGTCCCAGAGAGGCTGGCTGTAATGATGAATAGCACTAAGTAGCGGATGTTCTTGAGGGGTTCAAGGGGAAGAAGAGAAGGCTTCTGAGCCACCAGAAAGGATTTTGCAAAACCAGTGAAATCTGAACTCATGACCACTTTAGTACCCATAGGCTGGAGAAACTTGGGTTGACATCGAATAAAAAGAGTACCATGCATCCAATGTCATATGCTTTTGCAGATAATAATTATGAGAATTTATGAATGAATGTATGTGAACAGAAAACAGAAAAATCTATATAAAATAACTGTTGTGCAGTGTTGTATCATCTTGATAATTTACATTTCCAGAGAGATATTTTCTTTTTTAATTTTTTAAAAAAAGATTGTATTTATTTATTTGAGAGAGAGCATGAGCAGAGTGGAGGGACAGAGGGAGAGGAAGAAGCAGACTCCCCACTGAGCAGGGCAACTGATGCAGGGGCTCAATCCCAAAACCCTGGGACCATGACCTGAGCCAAAGGCAGATGCTTAACTGACTGAGCAACCCAGATGCCCCTCCAGAGAGATATTTTATTTTTTTAAGATTTTATTTATTTATTCATGAGAAACAGAGAGAGAGAGAGAGAGAGAGAGAGAGAGGCAGAGACACAGGCAGAGGGAGAAGCAGGCTCTGTGCAGGGAGCCTGACGTGGGACTCGATCCCGGATCCCAGATCACAGACCTGAGCCGAAGGCAGGTGCCCAACTGCTGAGCCACCCACGTGTCCCTGTACTCATTTTTTATAACAAATTCTTGACTATACCATATGATTTCTTCACAGGGCAAAATAACAGTATTCAACCTCTTTCTATATAGAAAGCTCTTTTCTCTTTGTTTTTATTCCTTTTCTTTGCTGCATTAGAAGAATCTATAAAAACCTACTCAACCACCAACACTGCTACTACAGGTAGAATGCAAACAGAGCCCTCCAGGGCCCTCTATCATTTATATAATAAGTTTTAAGTTGCTGAAGATTTGGTTTATCAAGCTCTATTAAGGAAAAAAAGAGAGAAGGAGGTGTGTGTGTGTGTGTGTGTGTGCAATAAATAGATAAATAGGGTGTAGAGCTGAGCTGAACCGTGGAAGAACTAAGGGTGGAACAAGATATTGGGTGTGGTAGGCTGAAAATGTTCCCCCAAAATATATCAGGTCCTAATCTCTGAAACCTATAAACGTACCTTATACAGAAATAAGATCTTTTGCAGATGTGGTTAAGAATCTTGCGATGGAGAGATTATCCAGGATTATCAGGGTGGGCATTAAATGCAATCATATGTATCCTTATAAGAGGGAGGTAGAGGGAAATTTGGTAGACAAAAGACAAGAAGGCAATGTAGCCATAGAGGCAGAGATTGGAGTGATACAGCCACAAACCATGGAAGCCAGCAGCCATAGAAGCTGGAAGAGCAGGAATGAACCATCCCTAGAGCCTCTTGAGGGAGCCTACACCCTGCCAGGCACCTTGGTTTCATTCTAGTGATACTGTCAAGATCTTTAGCTCAATCATATCTGCAAAGATCCTGCTTCCATATAAAGTAACATCTCTATTTCTCTCCACCACCACCCCCACCACCAACCTCCTGCTGTCCAAGCAGATGCTAAATTGGGGAATGAGGGGATCCCTGGGTGGCTCAGCGGTTTAGTGCCTGCCTTTGGCCCAGGGCGTGATCCTGGGGACCCGGGATCGAGTTCCGCGTTGGGCTCCCTGCATGGAGCCTGCATCTCCCTCTGCCTGTGTCTCTGCCTCTCTCTCTCTTTCTCTATGTCTATCATGAATAAATAAACAAAATCTTTAAAAAAAATAAATTGGGGAATGAGATAATGGCTTCTCCTCATGATAGGTTCCCCATTCTCTAGAAACGGTTTTATTCCTCCCATGGTTTCCCATGTGAAAGAAAAAAATAATTTTATATATTTATATAATATATATTAAACAGAAAACAATACATATAGTCTATAATCTATATTTTATAGATATTTAATGTCATATTTTCTAAAACAAGTTTAAGAATATAGGCATGTATTTCATTAACAAGTGGAACTTTATTTTTTTAAAGATTTTATTTATATATTCATGAGAGACATGGAGAGGCAGAGACACAGGCAGAGGGAGAAGCAGGCTCCACGCAGGGAGCCTGACATGGGACTCAACCCCAGGTCTCCACGATCAGGCCCTGGGCCAAAGGCAGATGCTCAACTACTGAGCCATCCAGGTGCCCCAACACGTGGAACTTTCAAATGCAAAGAAATATTGATACTTCTCCTTTTTTGGAGAACCATTACTCATGCCCTAGCCTAGAGACACTCAGGAAATGCAGTGTAATCTTACTTTTCTCTTTGTCCCAATGGCTCTGAACACTGCCCAGAAGCCAATTCAGTTCTTTCTGGTTCGTGCAAGGAAGATTAGAGTTCAGGCTGATCTTCTTTATCTCCCTAATTGTTAGAAGGCACAGAGAGTCCTGAGGCTGTCCCCAGATCTAGCAGTCTGCTTGATAATCACTCCTCCTTGGCTTCTAAGCACTTCTGAGAAAGAGCAGTCTCTGACAGAACCAGCTACTGTGTTATGGATTTATTATCTTAGCCTCCTTTAAGCACTCAAATAGACCTTGGATGCAAAGAAGACTTGTCAGGGGTTACAGAGAAAGCTCTATAAGCTATAAGTTGTCAATAAAACTCTATTGAAGTCACTTTCTCATTCTTTTTCTGTTTGTCTTTAAAATCCCCAATTGATTTTTTTTTTTCACAATTCACAGTGTCAACCAGCTAGGGCTGTTTCTAGTTGTAAGCAGGGTGTTCTCAATGAAATAGCAATTATTTGGTGCTGCTTTTGCAAATTCAGCAAGTGTATCACACAAAAGGGCACACACCTCCTCTTCTGGGGAGGCATGTGTGTGTTTTCTTGGCCAAATTCATTTCTCCTGGGATCCCTGGGTGGCGCAGTGGTTTGGCGCCTGCCTTTGGCCCAGGGCACGATCCTGGAGACCCAGGATCGAATCCCACATCGGGCTCCCAGTGCATGGAGCTTGCTTCTCCCTCTGCCTGTGTCTCTGCCTCTCTCTCTCTCTCTCTCTCTCTCTCTCTGTGACTATCATAAATAAATAAAAATTTAAAAAAAATTTTCAAATCCATTTCTCCTGCTCACTTCCTTTTGGTTGTGCACCTGCAATCTGATCATGCCCTATAATAACTCAATTTTACTTAATCTGACTATACTTGACTGAAAATGAAAAGCACTGTTTATATGATATATTGAAGGATCTGTAAGGGGAAACTTTAAAATTTTAGTAGACTGTAATAGTTTAAATGCAGAGTTTCTTTGCCTTCCCACTGTTGACATTTGGGGCTGAATACTTCTTTGTTGTGGAGAGAATGTCCTGTGCATCATAGAATGTGTAGCAGCAACCCTGGCTTCTACTCACTAGATACCAGTAGCACTCCCCTCTCCCATTTGGGACAACCAAAAATGTCTCTAGACATTGTCAAATGTCCCCAGGGAGTGGGATTAAGAACCACTAGTTTAAATTATAAATCCATTTTGAGAAGATACTTGGAACAGAGAGATTGTGTTGAAAATACAATGATCCTGCTTCCTAGTATGCATACCCTTAGGTTTCCTGTCCCGCTCCAAATAGAACTGACCCGTGTAACTAATTGGATATTGTGAAACTGACAGAGTGTGATCTTCTTAACTAGGTCATAAGAAAACTTGCCTTCTTAGATTGATTACTTGCTCTAGGGAATCTAGATGCCATGCCATGAGGACACTCAGCAGCCTTATGGGGAGGTTTACATGGCAGGGGACCCATGAGAAAGCCACCTTGGATGTGGATCCTCCAACCCCCGTCAAGCCATCAGATGACTTCATCCCTGGACAACATCTTGACTGTAACCTCATGATGTGCTGAGCCAGAAGCACTCAGCAAGCCACTGCTGAATTCCGAATGTACTGAAGTTGCTTATTGTTTGTTACTGCATGTTATCATTTTAAGCCTCTAAGTTTTGGGGTAATTTGTTAGCAATAGATAACTAATAGAATTTAGAACACATATCAGTTTCAAGCAAAGATAAACTATCTCTAGTTTATCTTTGTGTTTTTTAATCAGAGTGGCTTTCTTTGGTCTAAACAAAATTTTAAAGAGTAGAGTACTATTGATCATAGCATAACTAACAGAAGAAGGATAGAAGCAGATCAGAACAATGAAGCTAAATGTTTTGTTAGGAAGGAATAGAAAGCCTACTTTAACTGGCTATGATTAGGATACACATGTTTAGGAAGATGCCTAATTCCTGAAATAATGGGAGTAAGCAAATATATGCTTAATTTAATGGATAATAATATGTCTTTGTAAATCTTGGCTTATTTCTTAATAAGTTGGGTTCCACTTAGAATGTCATTATTGGTCACTACAGTCCTAATCTTTGTTTTTTGAAAAAATGAAAATAACCATCGTTTATTTTGTAAGATTAAGCTTTCAAGGTTGTCAGTTAATATCAGTTAGCTATTGTCATATGAATGCTGCATAACAAACCACCTCAAAAACCCAGTGATGTACATTAACAAATATTTACTTCTTACTTAGGCATCCGGGGGTCAGCTACAGTTTGGCTGATCTTGGCTGGGCATGGCTCCAGGCTATGGGTTCAGTTCATCTCTCCTTCACATGTCTCTCATCCTCCTTAGACCAGCAGCTAACCCAAGGCATGCTCTTTGTATGGCTAAGGCAGAAGTATAAGAGTGTAACACAGGATATTTCTTAAGACCTAGATTATGGCTGTCACTTCTGCCCATACCCCATTGGCCAAAGCTAGTCTCATGGCCAAGCCCAACATTAGTGGGGAAGGGAAATATACTCCTCCAAATTCTTGGGGAAATGGGGCAAAAGGAATGAATATAGGCTGAACAATCATCTAATCTACAGGCTGTTTTTTGGTTTTCTTTTTGTCTGTTTGTATACATTTATCCTTCTTATACCACTGTAGACAAATACAAACTTATGCATCACAATTTGCAAGCATGACTTATGCTTTACAATTTACACAGTTGATTACATGTATTACAAGGCTTCACTTTCTATCACTTTGCTGACAGGTACAATATTTTTTCCTTTTGGTCCATCAGGCTATCATATTAAAACATTATGGGGGGGTGGTGAGGGTTATACCAAGGAGGGGGTGTCACTTGGGAATCCATTCAACTGTAAATAACTGAAATTCAACTTATAGTTGCTGAAGTAAATAAGAGTTTATTTTCTCGTGACAAACTGTTCAAAGGCAGATAATCTTGGGTGAATGATATCATCAGACATCCAGTTCTTTCTGCTCCATGGATGAAATAAGTTACTTTGGCTTTTGCCTTCATGGTTGTAAGTTGTTTGGTGCAACTCTACATGTCAAGTCTACATTCCAAGCAGAGAGAAAGGACAGAGGACCATGGCAGCTGGCAGTCTCCCCTTATATTCAGGAAGTAAAACTTTCCCAGGACCACCTCAGTAGATGCTCACTTACCTCTCATTAGAAAAAAAGGTTTCAAGCTTTATAGCCTTTAAAACAAAGAAGGCAAAAAAAAATTAAAAAATAAAATAAAATAAAACAAAGAAGGCAAGGGTGGAAGCCGTAGGAAGGGGGTGTTGAGATAATCTATAGTATATACCACAAAAAGACACACATGATCCCCATACCCAACCACCCCTACCTACCTCTAAGCAATCCTTAGCTTCATGTATCCACTTGTAACAAGTACAAAATGTAGATCTCATGGTTACCCCCTGACTAAACAATAACCTAGCCCCTGGGCCTCTGTTCCACTTAGGATCTTGCCCATCTGAGCTTTTCATCAGGCCACAGAGAAATTGATCCTGAGTTTTCTGGATTTATTTAGAAGTTTTTATGTTCTCAAGCAATGCTATATCTTTTACTGATTTGAAAAATTCTAGGAAAAGCTATTATTTTAATATTGTGTCCTTACACAAGTTACTTAACTACTCTGGTTTTTTTTTAAATAACTATTTTTCAGGGTTGCAAGATAATTATGTTTGAAAAAAGGGTGGCTCAGTCAGTTAAGCATCTGCCTTCCGCTCAGGTCGTTATCCCAAGGTCCTGGGATGAGCCTCGCATCAGACTCCCTGCTCAGTGGGGAGTCTGCTTCTCCCTCTGCCCTTCGCCTCCCTTTGTGCTCTCTCTCTGGCTCTCTTTCTTGAACAAATAAATAAAATAAGAAAAGAACTTCACACTTTGCCTGGCATTTAGAAGTTGAGTTTTGTTACAGCCAAACACATTCCTAATTGGTATACTCACTATGCTTTCAGCATCACCATCTATCACAGTGTTTTGATGTAATACTCTGATGAACTAAAGGGGTAAAATGTACTTGCCAAAAAGGGAATACACTGTGAAGTCTTATAATTAGCAGCTGATACCATTACCATTATTTGTTCTGGGATACTTCAACTCATTTTGATTGGACAATTCATCCTCATTTAAATATCTGGTAACTTTTCAGTTTCAAAGCATGAAAAGGCTACCAATAGTAGGTCTGGAACCTGTACCCAGTATTACTTTCATCAGGCTGCTAAATCTTTGCCATCATTATGTACCAGGCTTCTAAAATGGTCAGATGGTAAGAGGATGAGTGGGTGGGACTCTTTAAAATATGAAGGGAAATGGAGAGTAATATAAAAATATCTTGCCTGAGATACAACCTGTAGGCCACAAAGAAATTGTTTTTCTCTTTCCCTTCCTGTCTCCTCATCATTAAGGCTCACCTCCTCCCTAGGATGGAGGAAGGGCATTGGGAAAGAGCAAGACTGTTTCTGCCTACGCTCTTTTTTCCTAGAGAGAAAAGCATTTGCTCTTATCTTTCCTTCTTATTCCTCAAATTCACTGGTTATAACACTTACATATATGTTATTTTCCACTCACTGCTCTAATTGGAATTCAGGTCCAACCACTCAGCTAAAAAGTTAACTAGATCAATTATCAATTAGACTATTCTGTCATTAATTGCACATGACATTAACCCAGATGAATAAACACATGGCCTGTTACAAACTCATTGGTAGGATGAGTGTTCATATTAAATTTCTCTCAACTTCACACACTAGAAGTAATCATAGGTCCTCTCCCTTTATTCATCAAAGATTAACCCCAGTAATGTGGGGGTAAAGGGAAAGCAACCATCAATATTGTTAAAAGGAAGTATTTCTCCCTGTTGTTTAATACCTAGTGGTCACTTTGAATGTGAGAGGATTTAACTTTAATAACAACCCTCAAGTTAAAGGTGTCATTTAAAATTTCTCATTCTGCACATACTTCGATGTTTAGATTAATTTTTGTTAATTCCAGTAAATAGGAGTGTGGATACCTGTTTTGTTTTTTTGGCCAACTGAGAAGAAAGCAGTGGTAGTGGTGTCTTCCAGGTGACATTAGCCCCTCAACAAGAGAAAGGACAATTTTGACACTTCAGTAAGGTTTAGCTAGACCATGGATTTATTTAAATCATCATAAGAGATCAGGGCTTAAAGGTTCCTTAACATTTATACCTTCATTATACAGATGGTTGTTTGTTTGTTTGATGTTTGTATATAGGTTACACCATATGGCAGAGTCAATATGTGTGCAACACCTACACCGACAGGTCTGGTGCAATAAGAATGCTTATATAGAGGAGATTTGCCTAAATCAGTCCTAAAAAGTGACAGAGACATTGTGTCCTATTCCACAAGCAGGGATATGTCCAAATACAAATTACACTGGAAAAGGTAAGATATCACCTTAATGCCATGCTAATGTTTGATATAAAAATCTTTCTTAAGAGCAATGTCTGATAGAGGAGCATCGGAGGGGCATGAGGATGTTGGGTTCATGAAGTGAAATGCGTAATGAGAAGAGGAAGGAAAGGGGCAAAGATAGGGCAGCTGCAGGAAGATGAAGTCAATGAAGCCATGTTACCACTCTGTCTGAATGTTCCTCAATCCTGATGCAGAAATATCCTTGAGATGAAACCAATGGTTCTCAAAGTGTCATTTCCAGACCAGCAGTATCAGCATCACGGAAGAATTTGTCTGGGCCCTACACCAGACGTGCTGAATCAGAAACAACCCCTGTAGGGGATGCTGATGTACACTCAGGTTTGAGATCCACTGTGCACTAAATGTTATCAGTGGTGTCTACCCGGGTGTGAATGAGTTCCCATTAGATCACGGGCATCTCAAGAGCAAAGACCAGGGATCACCAATGCATCACCAGTACTGGAGCAGGCTGACATGGAGCCACTTAGTATATATTGCTTGAATCAACAAATTATTATTGTTTGGGAATAGGTAAGTCTTTTTCATGACAGCACAGTTTAATATAGTAATGCCAAGTTGGAAAGAAGAAAGAAGGAAGTGTTGAAAATGGGGTGTGTGAGAGGAACACCAATTTCACAGTTTGGGCCAGCATGGTCTCTTCCTGTTTTGTTCTGTTTTGTTTAAAAAAAACAACAACAACAAAACATACTCAAAAATATTACTTTAAAAGTAGGTCCCAATGGTTACCAGAAGGGAGGTGGGTGGGGGATGGCTGAAGTACGTGATGGGGTTGAAGGAGGGCACTTGTCCATGATGAGCACAGGCTGATGTGTGGAAGTGCTGAATCACTATATTGTACACCTGAAACTAACCTTACACTGTCTGTTAACTAACTGGAATTTATTTTTCCCTCCCCTCCCCCCTTAATTAACTGGAATTTGAATAAGAACTTAAAAAAAAGTAGGTTCCAAGTATTACAGAAATAATTTTAATATCCACTTTCCTTTTTGTTTTCCACTTGGGCAACAGGTTAAAATAGCAATCCATACAATTTGTAACCTGTCATGAAGTTGTGGACAACATTTCAGATTTGATACCCTTTCTGTAGGGGGTATTCTCTTCGCAGAAAATATTAATTCACATGGAAAACAATAATTCTTCCTGACAACTTTTTGAAATAAATATTTTCCCATTGAAATCTTTGCCTTAAATAATGTTCTAGAGATTGTCATATTAAGAATTCAAAAAAAGGGGGAAGCAAATGAAAGTATTCTTGGTTGGTTGTATTTTGGAGTTATGTAGCAGCCTGGTACAGTCTGGCCAATTATTTTCAGGGTCATTGTCTAGGGCAGAGATTCTCAACCAAGGTGATTATCCTTCCCAAGGGACATTTGGCAATGTCTGGAAGCAGTTTGGCTGTCACAACTGCGAGTAGGGCTGCTATTCGCCTCTAGTGGGACGCTACTAAACATCCTTCAATGCACTGGACTCAGCTCCCCGTGCCCCTAGATGAAGAGTTACCCAGCACCAGATGTCCATAGTGCCACAATGTAGAACTACTGGTCTGAGTTGGGAGGCCCTGCTCCCTATAGTAGGGGAACTTGAGATCAAGAGGGTATGCTATTAGTAGGTATGCCAGGACAATACACCTAAACAGGGATAGTCCCAGGCAAAGCCCCTAGTGTCAGCACCCACGGGTTATGTGAACCTGGGCAAACAACATCCTCATCTGTAAAATAAGGTGATAAAATTAGCCCCAGGTCCTTTCATGCTCTAGCATTCTCGTTTCAGGGATGTAAGGCTTTAGTGTCTCAAACATGTTGTTTTTTATGTTTCACCTCTATCAGGTCATAAACTCTTCCAAAAGAGGCCTCTGTCCTATTCATTTTTCTGTCTCTTTTATTCTCTTAACACAAGCCCTGCAGAAACAATGTTTGTTGAATCGTATTCTTTCCAGCAGATTTACAACTTCCCACACCAGCAAAATGTTAACATGAAAGATTTTAATAACAGTCATATTTTGGTCATACTTTTCCATGGGGAATGCAGATGGGGCTTGACTTTCTCTTCTTGAGTTACTACCATGGCCATATAATTTATCTTCTAACCTAGCACACTTTTGAAAGCAAAACGGAATGCTATTAATAACTACACCAGGATGATAGGCGTGCCCTGGGAAGTACAATTGCCCTACCCAGTTTGAATGTCACTAGATTTCAGATCATTCACCAAACAGATGTGTGTGGCTGGCAGACATACTATACCCACCCCTTATGATTGCTGACCCCAATTATATGGCCTCTTTGAAGATAAGACACACCTAGTTCCTTTTATTCACCTTGGATATTATCTGACTCTTCCCTTCACTCTTGCAAAACCCAAAGCTCATCTTTCCCCACATGTATTCCACATTAGCCTAGCTGACCTTTTAAAGCAGATGGAAAAAGTCCAGGAGTCTCGCTCACATTAATCCAACCAAGCTTTATCTCATTCCTTAGCCTATGTGTTCAGACAGCATATCCTTCGGAGAATGCTCGGGCCCTTCATGATCCATTTGGGCAGGTGAGGAAAGGGAAGGCTCTGACCCTGTATTCTCCCTCCTTCTGATGAAAATGGCAGAGCATTTATCTCAGGGCTGGGAGGTTGTACAGCAAAACCAGGCTCCTCCCTCTGATCTGCATTTGTTTTTTGACCTGTTTCTCTCAGAGTGTTAGTGAGTATTATTTACTTCTCTATCCCAAGATCTTGCCCAAAGTGGATGATTAATACATATTTATTAAATGGATGGATGGATGGATGGATGAGCCACAGAGAAATTCCACTTGTCCCCAGTATGGACAGAAATGGATGACCCCATGCTATACCCCATAACAGTCTTGGCACTAAAGAATACTTGAACTGGAAAGTCTGTTTCTCTCCTTCCCTCCCCTGTCCTGACTTCCTTCACCAACTGTTCTACACAAGACATTGGAGCACTCCAGCAGTATGAGGCTTGTTGGAGACAGAGAAATCAACTTGATGAAAGTCTATAGGACTTTTGGCCCAATAGGAACCAAAGAAAGGAAACGTAAATAGAACTACCATGATCCAGCTATTCCACTCGCAGATATTTATCCGAAGAAAACAAAAACATGAACTCAAAAAGAGATCTGCACCTCCAAGTTCATTGCAGCATTATTTACCACTGCTAAGACGTGGAAACAACCTAAGTGTTTGACCAAAAAACAAAATGCAGTGGAGTAAATTTTAAGGTCTAAGTAGCTTTATTAAATGATTCATAAATAGGACAGCATCCCATCTAGCAAAGTAGAGGAGAGCTCTGCTGAACTGCACAAAAATGGAAGGTTTTTATTAAAAAGAGGGCAGGGCACACTACTAAGAAAGTTGTCAGCAAAAGAGAAGGATTGTTCTAGGCAAAGTGGCTTTCCCTTAGGGGCAAGAGAAGGGGGTCTTATCATGCAGATGATCTCATCTTCCTTTGGGGGATAGAGAGGGCCCATGGGGCAGACACTTGGGCGCTGATCAGAAAATTCCTAACTGGGATCCCTGGGTGGTGCAGCGGTTTGGCGCCTGCCTTTGGCCCAGGGCGCGATCCTGGAGACCCAGGATCGAATCCCACATCAGGCTCCCGGTGCATGGAGCCTGCTTCTCCCTCCGCCTGTGTCTCTGCCTCTCTCTCTCTCTCTGTGACTATCATAAATAAATAAAAAATTTAAAAAAAAATTTTAGAAAATTCCTAACTGACCAGTTATGATTACATTTGTGGGGGGGAGGTTGAAACCACAATTAGACTAGGTTTTAAACCCTAGTTTGGGGACTCAGCCTAAGTGATGCCATCTTAGGCTCGTGGTTTTCTTTTTAACACTGTCCATTGATGGGTAAATGGATGAAGAAGATGTGGTATATATAGCGGAATATTATCCAGCCATTAAAAACAATGAAATCTTGCCATTTGCGACAACATGGATGGACCTAGAGGGTTTTATGCTAAGCGAAATAAGTCAAGAGAGAAAAAGAAAAATACCATATGATATCACTTACATGTGGAATCAAAAAAAAAAAAAAAAAAAAAAAAAACCTCAAGCTCATAGATACAGAGAACAGATCAATGGTTGCCAGAGTCGGGTGGGATACTGGGTGGGCAAAATGGATACAGGCAGTCAAAAGGTACAAATGTGCAGTTATAATATCAATAAGTCCACGATGTCATATTGACTATAGTTAACAATATTTTATTGTGTATTTGAAAGTTGCTAAAAGAATAGATCTTAAGATTCTCATCACAAGAAAAGGAACTGCAACTGTGTGGTGATGGATAGTAACTAAACCTATGGTGATCCTTTCACAATATATACAAATATAGAATCATTATGTTATACGTCTGAAACTAATATAATGTTATATGCCAATTATACCTCAATTTAAAAAAAAAGAAAAGAAAAGTAAGGAAATGCCACACTCCTCATCCAGGAGTATAATGAGCTGATGTCTCTACAGGGGTTTCTCAGCTGTAAAATACCATGATCGCAATTATCGTCATTAAAAATATTTCAGTTTGTTGGCATCAGGTAACTCTTGCAGAATGCTATTTCCTGAGCAGAGGAGACAAGGCTGAAAGGTTGGAAAGTTCTGTGCATGGCACCGATGATCTGTGCCCCTAAGACTTTTGTGCACAGCCTCTCACAAGGCATTGCCTCTTCATTCTCCAGACACAGACTTAGGACTTTGACTTCATATATTCTGGGCACTGTGGAAAGGGCAAGGATTAAAAAGTGACTAAGTGGTCAGGACCCTATCTTTCACAAGTCATAGTATTCAAATTTTAACTGCCGGTCACTTAAAAGAAGTTTAAAAACTCAACTAACTTTCTCACCCATTTTTAAGTTGACATCTCAAATTTTTCATCATGGATTAAATATTTGTAAAGGTTGGAATTGACCAATGCATTATAAATATGAACATTTAAAAGTACCCAACAGGGGTGCCCGGCTGGCTCAGTTGGAAGAGCGTGCAACTCTTGACCTCGGGGTTGTGAGTTCAAGCCCTATGTTGGGTGTAGAGATTACTTAAAAATAAAATCTTTAAAAATACCTCCCTCCAGCTACCATATTGTGTCCCCGTGTGTGTGCACCTAGTCTCAGCTGGTATGACCAACAACCCCCACCCCCCCGGGCTCCCCGCCTCCCAAGCACCAACCCTAGTCCCTAGTCCCCCTCGTGGTCCCATTTCGGCTCCACCAAGATGAAAGAAACTATCAGGAACCAGGAGAAACTCCCCAAACTGCAAGCACAAGTGCACATTGGTGGGGAAGGGACTGCTCACCGAAAGAAGAAGGTGGTTCATAGGACAGCTACAACAGATGATAAAAAAAGCTTCAGTTCTCCTGAAAGAAGTTGGAGGTAAGACAACACCTCTGGTATTGGAGAAGTGAACATGTTCACAAACCGGGGAACAGTGACCCACTGTAACAACCCTACAGTTCAGGCATAGCTGGCAGCGAACACTGTCACCATTCCGGGCTGTGCTGAGACAGCAGCCCACAGAAATGCTCCCCAGGATCCTACACCAGCTGGGTGCAGACGGTCTGGCTAGTTTAAGAAGACTGGCTGAAGCTCTGCCCACACACCCTGTGGATGGGAAAGCACCACTCGCTGCCTACCGGGGAGGAGGAGGATGGAGTTCCAGATCTTGGGGAGAATTTTGATGAAGCTTTCAAGAATGAAGCAAACTGAATTGAGTTACCTTCTGAAGATAAAACTTGAAGAAGTTACTGGGAGCTGCTATTTTGTATTATGACTGCTTTTTAAAATTTGGTTCATGGATGTGATAAAATCTAGATTTCTAACATTGTTTAAACTTTAAAAAAAATATTTATTTGAGAGAGAGACAGCACAAGCAGGGGAGGGGCAAAGGGAGAGGGAGAAGCAGGCTCCCCGCTGAGCAGGGAACCCGAAGTAGGGCTTGATCCCAGGACCCCGGGATTGTGACCTGAGCCAAAGGCAGACACTTAATTGACTGAGCCACCCAGGTACCCCTAGATCTCTAATATTTTTAAGCCCAAGCTCATTGGACACTGCAGCTCTTTTCAACTTTTGCTTAGACATAATTCATTCTTTGCAGCTAATTAAGCTGAATAAGCCTGGGAATAAAGTTTGAAACAAGATTGGGATGCCCGGGTCCAGGGATTGAGTCCCACATCGGGCTCCCTTCAGGGTGCCTGCTCCTCCCTCTGCCTGTGTCTCTGCCTCTCTCTCTGTTTCTCATGAATAAATAAAATCTTTAAAGAAAAAAAAACTTTGAAACAAGGTTAATAAAGTCCTTTGCCTAGGAGATTTTTTTTTTAAATTTCATTGATACTGATTTGTACACAGAAAGCAAAGTTGTTTATAGAAAGCTAATTGTGGTATGTAATATGGCTGGTAATCTTTGATGAAATTTGATTAAATATTTTAAATGGGAATATAATGTTAAAAAAATCTTTAAAAATAAATAAATAAAAGTATCCAACAGAATCAAAATACCATTTGATACCTATCACCATCCATTTTTTAAATATAGAAATTTTACAGGATTTCTTTTCCTCTTCGATCTCATATTTCCTTCTACTTCTCCCACAGAATTTTATCCTAATGAAACTTATTTTTATGTTTGAAAGACCCTGTCATCCTATAACACACACATACACATACACACACACATATATACATACACAAACACACTTTTTTCCATGTGAACATCCAGTTCAACTTTCTCACCAAAGTATAGTTGAGACGTGGCACTGTTGGGTTCAAATTCTACCTCTATTGAATAATTGTGTCTTTGGAAAACTTATTTAACCTCTATAAAAAAAAATAACATCTATAAACTTCAGTTTTCTCTTCTGTAATGTTGGGAAGTTAATGTTGCTTATTTTGTGTAAGGTCATTGCAAGGATTAAATGAACCAATATATTAACATACTTAGTTCAGTGCCCGGTGTATAGTAAGCATTTAATAAATGATGACAAATTATTAATCTACTCTGCATAATACCTCTTCAGTGTATAAGAGAGACACCCTATGGAAGATTTTCCATACATACTAGATCCATAATATTTTGTCCAACCCTTATTTTTTATTGAAGAATAATTGATGTACAATATTGTATTAGTTTTAAGTGTACAACATAGTGATTAAATATTTACATACATTAGGAAATAAATGGTCATTGCAATAAGTCTAGTTAACCATCTGTTGCTTTACAAAATTGATACAATACTATTCATTGTATATCTGTGTCTTATTTATTTTATAGCTGGAAGGTTGTACCTCTTAGTCTCCTTCACTTATTTTGTCCATCCAACCCTGTCTTTTATTCCTAGAGTCCCTAACACAAACTACCAGTTGCCAAGGATTCTTTTTCCAAAAGTACTTCAAAATATGATGGATGAGCAAATCACTGCTTTCCTCCTGACTGCCTGCCCACTGTCAGGACAAACTGCCAAAGTTTTTCATGTAAAAACACCAGAAACCAGAGCTTTCTGGCCATTTTAAAGAGCTATGAGGAAATGATAAACTATCATGTGTTTTTCCCTACATAGTTCTTTGTAAATCACACTGTAGCTTAAAGTTACTTTAAGATGATTTATGGCTAATTCTTTTATTTTTTATTTTTATTTTTATTTTTTTAACCCTTTTATTTTTTAATGTAGGCTCCAAGCCCAGCATGGAGCCCAACGTAGGGCCCAAATTCATGACCCCAAGATCAAGACCCAAGCTGAAATCAAGAGTTGGATGCCTAACCAACTGAGCCACCCAGGTGCCCAATGGCTAATCCTTAATCAAAAGTCATCTCTAAAAAAAAAAAAAAAAAAAAAAGAGTCATCTCTAATGTGATCAATGCATTCTGTTTTTTGGTAATCCTATTAACTTAGGGTAGCTTGTCAAGTGAACCTTTGCTAATAACAGTGCTCATCTCTTTGGTTTCCTTAGGAACACATTCAAGGGAAATGAATGCATGTGATGAACAGAAAACCAGAGTGGCCAGGATGTGGAGCAATGAAACTCTCATATATAGTACAATTACTTCAGAAAACTTTTGATAGTTCCTTATACAGTTAAAATCCACCTATCCTATGACCAAACAATGCTACTCCTATGTATTTATTTAAGAGGAACAAAACCATATGTCCACTGAAAATTTGCACAAGAATATTTATTCTGCTTTATTTGTACTAGCCAAAACTCAAACATCCAACAAGAGAATGAATAAAAAATTTGTGGTCGAAATGACAAATACCCACCATTTGCTTCAACGTGGATGGAACTGGAGGGTATTATGCTGAGTGAAATAAGTCAATCGGAGAAGGACAAACATTATATGGTCCCATTCATTTGGGGAATATAAATAATAGTGAAAGGGAATAGAAGGGAAGGGAGAAGAAATGGGTAGGAAATATCAGAAAGGGAGACAGAACATGAAGACTCCTAACTCTGGGAAACAAACTAGGGGAGGTGGAAGGGGAGGAGGGCGGGGGGTGGGGGTGAATGGGTGACGGGCACTGAGGGGGGCACTTGATGGGACGAGCACTGGGTGTTATTCTGTATGTTGGCAAATTGAACACCAATAAAAAATAAATTTATTATTAAGAAAAGAAAAGAAAAAAAAATTTGTGGTCTATGTGTATAATGGATTATAATTCAGCAACAAAACAGGATGAAGCACTGATACACACAACAACATGGATGAACCTCAAAAACATTATGTCAAGTGAAAGAAGTCAGATATAAATAGGTACATATTACAGAGGTCCATTTATATGAAGATCTAGGATCTGTGTCAATAGACATCAGAAGAGTGATCACCTATGGATAGGGGACATTGATTGTAAAAGGTTACAAAGAACTTTATGGAGCGATGGAAATGTTCTATGTCTTGAATGGGGAAGGAGGTACATGGGGGTATATCTTTGTCAAAATTCATCAAACACTACACTTACTATCTGTGTGTTTCATTAGAGGTAAGTTACACTTTAGTTTTTTTTTTTTTAAGAATATTGATAAAAAGAAGAAAACATAGCAGCATCCAAACTTACAATTGTTAAGGATCTTAAAGATCATTTCACCTTAATTTCCTCCATTTTGATGCAAGAGAATTCTATACAACAGCACGAGTAGATGACTACTAAACTTCAACTAGAGAAAACACAAAACTATAGCCCAGTCTTTTTCATTTTCCAGAATTCTCAGCTGAATCACATTGCTGGCTCATGTTGGGCTTGTAGTTTAACTAAACTTTTTGCTCCCACTAGGGGGGGATTTATCGCATGAGCTCTTGTCAACCTCAGGTGCTCTTATCTAGTTGTTCATCCTAACATAATTAGTATTTACACTAAGCAACAACATTCTCCAGGGTCTTAAGAATTCCTTTTCTAGGTGCCACCCATGGCCCCTGAAGTTGTCATTATAAGTAGATTATCTTAGACAATTTTAGGATATTTGGAGTGAAATTACCCCAAGACCCTTGAAAGATTAGTTTCAGATAAACACATTCTGTGAATTCGCCAAGAAAGAATTGCATTGTAGCACAAGAACTGGAAAGCAGGGGGAGAATCTTGGTTGCCTACGTATCTTGTGTAGGAAGCCTTATAATTATGCTGTCATACTTGAAACCAGGGTTGGGAACACAGCACAAATCGTGACTGATGTGGATGTTTCTTTCCTCTCTAATGCAACATTACAGCACCCAGACTGCTGCTACGGGAAAGAGCAGTGACCTCCCCATGGCTGGACTTGAAGGTCCAGGAAGTCAAAGAATCCCATGAAGGGAGTGGGAGTGGGGGAGCACTGTTGTCCACAAGGAAAAAAAGAGGAAAAATAATACAAATACACTCCTGAGAAATAATGTAATTTGATCAGTCCTCCTTCAGAAATATGAAATGTGGGACACCTGGGTGGCTCAGCAGTTAAGTGTCTGCCTTCCAGCTCAGGGCATGATCCTGGAGTCCCAGGATCAAGTCCCACATCTGGCTCCCTGCATGGAGCCTGCTTCTGTCTCTGCCTATGTCTCTGCCTCTCTCTCTCTCTCTCTCTCACGAATAAATAAATAAAATCCTTAAAAAAATTAAAAAAAAAGAAATATGAAATGTTTCACTTTTCGAATTTTCCTTTTTTGTTTTGCTTTCAAAGAGGATGGCAATAACTTCATTGAATACACACAAATAAATATTAAAATCCTAAGTTCTAAGTTCTAAGATTATGGTGCCACTGGGTAAGGAGGAATAAGGGGGAAGTGGTTAAAGAGATACCCCAAAGGTGAAGCATGTACAAATGGGAAAGATTTGCACAGGTACATGTCCCCTACCCTTAAAATAATCACAGCAGCCACTTACTGAATGCTTACTATTTGCCAGTCACTATGCCAAGTGCCTCACAGGATATACTGTCTGATAAGTCCTATTATTATCCCCATTTTTTAGGCGAGGAGCCTGCAGATTAGAGAGCCTATCTAATTGGAATTGGCAATAGCAACGCTGGGATTAGAACCCAGACAGTTTACCCAATGAGCTTGAACTTTCCATCGCCACATTATACTCCCCCCAGGCCCCAGACCCCAACATATCTCCAACACACCAATGTCTCTTCCAAAGGTTTGCAAAGAAAAAGAGAGCCAAAAATTGTCAAATCTCTCAGAGCAAAAGAAAGTAGTATCTGAATTTTTCATCCTTTACACATGCCCCAAGGCTGCACAGCAAACAATAAAAGGAATCAAGAGGATTGTTAGAAGTTACAAGTTCTACTAAAAATAGAACAAAAGAGCCATAGCATTTTCATTTTAATCCCTTTTCTTGGGTTTCTGTTAGGTTAGAAGAATTATCAAGTAATAGTTTATTTTAAATTCAAAACTGACACAGACTTTAAAGTTAAATGAAACCAAACTAAGGTGAAAAAAAGAGCCACCAGGTGATTCACTGAGTTGAGATCTTTGTCATGCGTTGTTTTATTGCTGTGCATGTTTCTGATTTACCACATTCACATTATCCCAAGCGGCACTGTCTGGACTCACTGTCTCTCATTAGCAACTAAGTATTCCTGCTGTTTACCTTGGATTCTTCCAAATTTGCTAAGTCAGAAAGACTTTCACACTGAGTTTTATTTTTAAAATTCTTTCTCAAAGGCCTTAATATTTCTCCATAAAGATTCTGACTTTCATATCAGGGTTTATCAAACTGTAATATTTTAAATGTTGAAAACATGACTCTCCTGCAAATATAAAGTGAGCACGAATCACCAACTTATTTATCTCGTGAAATCGGAGAATAGTAAGGTAGTAAAGCTGGTTCAAAGGAGAATTTGAGACACTGAGTATATATAGGCATTGAAAGAAGGAATGAGGAAGATTACTAAATAGATATAAAAGGAATGTCCTCCAGAGCACCAAAACGTCATCTTTGGAATCATCTGTTTTACTGGACAGAAATTATTTACATCTCAACGAGAGGAAAAAAAGGTTCAAGTTATCACATAACCTCTCAGAGGCTGGGTCCTAATCAAGACCAAATAATATATCAAATAAAGGTATGCTTTATGCTTTAGAATTAAATAATCCTGGAATGAGCCTGTTAGGAAAAGCTCCTGTATGTCACTTAAATTTTGCCTTATGTCCAAGTTTTTGATAATTTTTCCAAGCAAATTTTATATCTAAAAAGTATTTCATTAACGATAGGCATGGAATTTCAGTCTTCAAAATTCTCACCAGCAAAATATTCTTGGGAGAACCTACTTTAATTTATGACTCTGGACTTCCAACCCAACTCCTGGCAATCAACTTATTCTAGATGGTGTTAGCTAAACTCACTCCAATCCTGTGATTCTGTCATCAAATTTGGTATTAACTAAATCCAGGTCAACCCCGAGCTCCCTCCCCTCTCTTTCCTGCCACCAAATCCAAAGCTTGAAGGACACGGTGGAAACACTACAGCCATGTGTCTTCAGAGGGAGGATACGATCTCCCTTAGAGTCACCTTGCCTTAACTTCGTCTGTGTTCATTGTTGATGTCTTGTCATCTGTTCTTCCTGAAAGGACAACTGACCTTGGGGGCTGTAGAAGGTTGTACATTTTCTGCTTGCATAGTGCCTTCTCCCAATTCACCTTCATACCCTAAGCAGGTTTCTGTGGTTCAGAAATACTTCATGGAGGAGGCCAAACTTGACCTGGCTCTTGGAGTATGTGTAGGACTTAGAAGCATGGAAAGAAGAGTTGAGGGCATTCCATGCAGGAATAATAAAGTGAGCAAAGGCATACGTGAGAACAAGGATGCCATTACTATGGTTTGACTAGAACCAAGGTTTTGGGATGTGAGAATTAAGAATGACAAGCAGGGGGCTGGGGTTATATGATGTAAGTAGAAGGTGACATTTGTTAAGTACCTACTATGTGTTGGACACTTTTGAGACTCATTTTGCAATGCCAATTTCAAATATTATTCCTTGGGGATCCCTGGGTGGCTCAGCGGTTTAGTACCTGCCATTGGCCCAGGGCGTGATCCTGGAGTCCCGGGATCGAGTTCCGCATCGGGCTCCCTGCATGGAGCCTGCTTCTCCCTCCTCCTGTGTCTCTGCCTCTCTCTCTCTCTCTCTCTCTCTCTCTCTCTCTCTGTGTGTGTGTGTGTGTGTCTCATGGATAAATAAATAAAATCTTAAAAAAACAAACAAATATTATTCCTTATTCCCCAAGTCAACATGTTAGAGACCTTCAAAAATTAAAATATTGAGGCAGAGTATTCCTTCTCCTAAAACTATATGCCTTCCATTGTCCTTATCAATAAGCCACCATCGGATGCCAGATTTTCTAGAAAAATTGAGAGTAGCATCAGCTGAAAATAAAACATAACCTATTCTGATGCTTGGGTCTTACATGACAGATCACGCCCCAAACTCATATAGCCACCACAATACTCACAATCCTAACTGAGGTTTACTAAGCAATTATTATGTGCCAGGCATATTCTAGTTTATGTGTATTGCCCCCTTCAGTCCCTAAGACAGCCCTGTGAGGTAAGCACTACAGTTTATTTCCATTTGTAGAAAAGGAGTCTGTGAAATGAAGAGATAAGCAACAAAGAAAGGGTCACAGAGTTTGGAAGTGGAGGCACCAGGATTTGGATGCAGGCCTCTGACTCCATATGGAAGAGAAATCTAGAAGGAAAACCTGTTGTGATGACCACATGACCGTGGCTCTTCCAGGACTTCACATTTAACATGTGTCTCTCCCACCACAATCTCACTACCTTACCTCCACCCTTCCATTCTGGCCAGAAGCCAAGAGCCAACATGCAGATGAACCTGCTCTAACTAAAATAGTAAACTAATGACAGTGTTATGAAGGGCAGACTGGCTCAATCAAGTGAGTTAGTGAGAAAGACAGTAAAGGAATGAAGAGACAAGAAAAGGAGAATGGACACAGGTGTAGGCTCAGACCCTAGAACTAGACTTCCTGAGCTCAAATCCTGCCTTCAGAACCTACTAGTGGGGTGACCTTGAGAAAGTTACTTAACCTCCCTGTAAAATGCAAATAAAGAGAGACACCCCACCTGAAGGTCCTTATAAGGATTAAATGAGCAGATATTTGTAAAGCATGCAGAAAAGTGGCCGGCATAGATGAAGTGTATAATAAAATGAACTGAATCAGGGAAGTTGCAGGTGAGTCAATCATCGTCCTTGTTCATGACTAGACCCACACTGAGATGTTTTAAAAAGGGATAAAAAAAAATGGAGAAATAAGCTGGAGGCTGGATTAGCTGCTCCTCTTCAGGCAAACAGATAGGGTTTCAACGGCAGTCAACAACTTTGCAAAGCTACACTAAGGGTAGCAATTGGCATGTGTTGGGAGTAGGCATAATTAACTTGCTTTGGTTCTAGCACAGCTGCACCGACATGTATCATAGTGTGTGTCTTTAAGTTCAATAACAGAAAAGCTTGTGAGTACAAGTGTTCAATAAAGAGTGCTGAGTATCTTCTGAAAGTAATTCAATTTTCCTAGTGGGTGATCCATTCATTGTGCTGACTAAAAATGGCCAGTCAGCCACATAAGAATATTTCCCAGGAATAGGAATTATCTCTATTTGGGTAACATCTCACCAAAAGTATGTAGTGGAAGTCAAAATTGCTGGCTTTTATATATATATATATATCTCAGTAAGTAATTGGAGGGAGACAAGATTTGTAGGCTGAGTCTTGCTACCCTAGCCATATTCTTTTTTTTTTTTTTTCCTCCTGAAGATTTTTGCCTTCTATACCAGATAGATCCTGCCCTTTTCCAAGACCCTCTCTTTCATAAGCCTCACTATGGCATCATTTTATCAAGGAACAGACTTCATGACACATAATGACTTGCATAGCTGGGTGCTCATGTGAGTCCCTTAACTGTGTGTTATAAAAGCATGTATCCTCAGACACCCTGCATAGCTGCTCTGTTGCTCTGCTACCATTATTTATCTTTTATTTCCTTTTCAATGGTTGCTCTGCTTTTCTTCATTAGTTCCTTTCTTAGATCATTGCTAAATGCCAGTGTTCCCACCCACAAAATGAAATAGGTTCTAACAGGTGTAGCTGTTGTAGAATATTGGAGAAAGCAGGTTGATAGAAACCAAATTAGTTTTAGTTCCATGAAGTTTGTCTAGATTCCATTTAACTGTTGTACTAAATGAGCAAAATACTCTAGCAGTAGTTGAAATTTATAGAACTATTAATAATTTATCAAGTTACTCTTTTTTCCCTAAAACACAAATTTTGCTGTTAAAAATTTTTCTACATCTTTTAATGTGATATTCTTACATCTTAGAGCCAAAATCTTCTTAGTTGCTTTAATTTTAAAATGTATCAATTGACAAGGCAGGTTCATCTTTCAGACTTGTTACCTATTAGGAATGTATCTACTTCTTCCACAGACTTCTTTAGATTTTTTTCCCTAGATTTCTTTTCCCTTTCCCTTTATGGATGGGATATTTCCTTCTTGCCAAGGACCCTCACTTCTCAACACACATAAAACACAAAGATGTTTTATGTAAAAGAAAGCATTTAGTTTGATTATAAGCAAAGAATCCCAATAGGAAATTACATATAATTTCATGTTACTGCAGATGAACACCAGGTGCTGCTTGTCTTTTGTTAAGGAATTATTTGTATCTTCCGTTGCTAAGTCCCCATATGCCAGAAATATCCAAGACAGGGACACCTGGGTGGCTCAGTCGGTTAAGCATCTGACTCTTGATCTCACCTCAGGTCATGATCTCAGGGTTTTCAGATTGAGCCCCACATGGGGTTTCCCCCCCTCAGCAGAGAATCTGCTTGGGATTCTCTCCTTCTCCCCTTTGCCCCTCTCCCTCCTCACTCTCTCTCTCCAAGATAAATAAAATCTTTAAAAAAAAATCCAAGACAGCTAACTATAGCCCCTACAAAAGATGCAATTGGTTTTCAATACCATGTTATTGATTCCCCATCAATACGTATATATAATACATATATATTGTCCTGCCAAATAGTACCATTCTGATAAACAGATGTGCCTGTTAGCCAGCTGACATCAAAGGAGCAGGCTGTGTCCATTTGCTGTCTTCAAGAAAAGATAAGTGATCTATAAAACTTTCTACCATAGAACTTTTCTTTGCCTTTTCTAATAAGTAGACTTGACTCAGTGATTCTTAGTCCTTGATTTTTGAATCTTCCTATTTTTCTCCAACTGCTTTGAGGTGTGTCATGAAAGCTTTTAAGAAATTAGCAAATGGAATTAACTTTGGTTCAACCTACACTTGGTTGGATGTGTTTATTTTGAAGGTAGTGCCTCCATCAAATTAAATTAAAATATGGTAGGGGTGCCTGGGTGGCTCAGTCAGTTAAACATCTGCCTTCAGCTCAGGTCATGATCCTGAGGTCCCGGGATCAAGTCCCATGTTCAGCTCCCTGCTCAGTGGGGAGTCTGCTTCTCCCTTTGTCTCTGCCCCCCCCTCCCCCCCTCCCTCCCTCTCTCTGTTTCTCACGAATAAACAAAATCTTTTTTTTTTTTTTAATTAAAATATGGGCAGCCCGGGTGGCTCAGCGGTTTGGTGCCTGCCTTTGGCCCAGGGTGTGATCCTGGGGACCCGGGATCAAGTCCCACGTCGGGCTCCCTGCATGGAGCCTGCTTCTCCCTCTGCCTGTGTCTCTGCCTCTCTCTCTCTCTCTCTCTCTCTGTCTCTCTCATGAATCTGCCTCTCTCTCTGTCTCTCTCTGTCTCTCTCATGAATCTGCCTCTCTCTCTCTCTCTCTCTGTCTCTCTCATGAATAAAGAAAATCTTTTTTAAAAAAATTAAAATATGGTAGAAAAGAAAAAGGTAGGGAAAAAATCCTACCTTTTCCTCTAATAGATACTGATTTATTCAAGATCTTGTAAACTAAAAAGAAAACAAAAGTAAAAACAAAAAACAAACTCAATATATATGTAATTGGGTATTAAAAGTTCTAACACTGTTCTACCCTCTGTGGTCTGAAATCCCTAAAACTGAGGCATGATGTTATAATCACATTGACTATCTGGAGGAAATGAACTGACAATGAGATTGCAATTGTCAAAAAATAATTAGGAATAGAAAAAGGGTTTTAATATTAAATAATATTCCAAATGTTAAATATCAGAATAATAGGCAGGCATGGTAGGTCTCCTTTAATCTCCCAAGTTCTGATATAAATGGGGACTTGCCTTAGCTTCAAGCAATCTTTGCTTTTACCCAGAGATGTAAAAATGCCAAAATTAAATAGTCACTTTTATTTTCCATTGTATATGATATCAAATACTCCTAAGGCTTTCCTACAGACCTAAGGTATATAGAAAGATAATTCACAGATGAAACAGACTTACCATAGCATCCCATGGTACCCCTGGGTTAAAAGAAAAATATATACATGTATATATGATACATATGACATATACACATCTCCCAAGAAGAACTTGGTTTCTGCTAAATTTTGCTTCTTGTAAGATTTCATACTACTAATTCTTATTTTTTTAAAAAAAGATTTTATTTATTTATTTATTCATGAGAGACACAGAGAGAGAGAGAGAGGCAGAGACACAGGCAGAGGGAGAAGCAGGCTCCCTGCAGGGAGCCCGATGTGGGACTCGATCCCAGATCTCCAGGATCACTCCCTGAGCCGGAAGGCAGATGCTTAACTGCTGAGCCACCCAGGCGTCCCACTACTAATTCTTAAATCAACACTTCTACTAAATAGTTATTTTCTGGTCTTCTTCCGGTGATTATTGTGGTGTACTAAGAGAGGAAAAATGGTTTTTGCACAATTAAAAACTGGACATTTTTCTTTTTTTTTAATATTTTATTTATTTATTCATGAGACACAGAGAGAGAGAGGCAGAGATACAGGCAGAGGGAGAAACAGGCTCCATGCAGGGAGCCTGATGTGGGACTCGATCCCAGCACCCCGGGATCATGACCTGAGCCAAAGGCAGACACTCAACCACTGAGCCACTCAGGTGCCCCCAAAATGGACATTTTTCAATCAAATAAAAGGTGACATAATTTTCATTAGTTATTATTTACAAAATGATCAATATTTGTGTGAACTCAGCAAGGATCTTAAACAAAATAAGATAATTACACAGCCAACAAATATAAGCTCAGTAGGGTCTCATCATGGACTCATAATGGCTCTGGAAATGTGATTCAGGCCTCATATGTCCAAACAATAACTGACAGATGATGCGTCAAATTCGCAATGGACATGCATTCTTTCTACCACTTCCATCTAGAAGCAGAGCTTATTTTGCCACCCTCTGGATCTGCACTGGGCCGGAACTGCTTTACCAACAGAATAACAGAGTATCACAGAAATGATGCTGTACCCATTCCAGACTTAAACATTTAAGACACTTGGCAGCTTCACTATCTCTCTTGAAAGCTAGCTGCCATGTAAGAAGTACGACCACCCTGAGCCCATCATGCTCTGATAATCCCCTGCCACACAGAGAAACCCCAAAGGATGAGACACTATATAAAAAGGGGGCCAGGGAACCCTGGGTGGCGCAGCGGTTTGGCGACTGCCTTTGGCCCAGGGCGCGATCCTGGAGACCCAGGATCGAATCCCACGTCGGGCTCCCGGTGCATGGAGCCTGCTTCTCCCTCTGCCTGTGTCTCTGCCTCTCTCTCTCTCTCTGTGACTATCATAAATAAATAAAAATTTAAAAAAAGGGGGGGGGCAAATGAGCCCCAATGTACCAGATATGTGAATGAAGCGGCTCTCTTGGAAGTAGACTCTCTATCCTCCACTCCCTCTCTCCTCTCCACTCCTTTCTGTCTCATTCACTGGACCCCAAAAGCACAAAGGAGTTGTCCTGTTAAACCCTTTCTCAATTCCTGACTCATAAAATCATCATCAAAATCAAATGGTTGTTTTAAACCTCTAAGTTTTAGAGTGGTTTGCTAAAACAAATGGATAAACTAAAAGATGATTCCTTTTATATTATTGAAAGCTCAGCTTTAAATTAACTTTTAAAGTGAGGGGAAATTAAGCATAAATTGGATTTTTTTTCCTGTAGACTAGTGCATTAATATTATAAGAATTATTGCCTTTTTTTTGAGAATTATTGCCTTTTTACCTAAATTTGACTTCACTTTTCCTTATCTTCTCTAATCTAGTAAATGAAGACACTAAATTTTAGCCCCTAGCAGAGAACATATTATCATAGCTCTGCTGCAGGGCTGGTTGACAGCAGCACTGGCAAGAAAGGCACAGCCCCAAGAGCCCTTATTAGGTTTCACTGACAAAAAGAAGAGGGCACGTGTTGAAGTGTCAGAATTATATAACTTCAGAGATGGCCTAAGGAAAAAAAAAAAACACAACCCTGTGGAAGGTTGGCATAGACAGAGCCATTGATATGTTTAACGATATTTATTGGGTCTAGACCTTGTGCCAGAAAATCAGAGACACACACCAAAAAGACCCCCACTCCTGCCTTCAAGGAGTTTGTTTACCTGCTAGGTGAAGAGACAGGCAGGTAACAATTACATTACTATGTAATAAATCCAAAAATCAAAGTGTGGGCCCAGTAAAGCAAGATGAAAGAACAGAGAGTCTAGTGTCCATTAAATTGGGTCGAATGATAGGAAGTTGCCAATGTTCAACTGGCTTTGATCTACAAATATGGTCATTTCTTACAGTTTCACCTAATAGTTTGGTATATATCTAGGACACAGTGTGAATGGGGAGAATGTTGGACAATAAGGTTGGAAAGATAAAGGGGGCCATTTCAGATTCAAAAACAAAACCCAAGGTTCCATGATGTCAAGCTAATTAGGTTGCTTTTCATACTGGAGGAGATGTTAAGTCTTGTAAGAAGAATAATAGTGGGAAACTCTTGGAAAAACCACCTTTTCTTGTGGCTCACTTAAAACGAAAAGAGTCTTTGTCTTTTAGAGAGAGATTCTCAAATATTTATGGATGAAATGATACAATGTCTATAATCTTCTTCAACATAAGGCCACGGATAGGGGCAATTGATGGAAGCAGAGATGAAATGAGACTGGCAATGAGTCTGACCACTGTTGAAACTGGGGCCATGGGTACATGGGGTTCATTAGACATGCTGTCTTCTTTTGTATATGTTTTTAACTTGCCATAATAAAAAATAAAAATAAACACATACAGAAAAGGAAACTATAAAAAGGAAGGAGGAAAATAAAGAAAAAAAAAGAAAGAAGATACCCTTGTTGCAGTATGGATCAATTTTGTGCATGTTGGGGGTTGTATTAGTTTCCTAGGGCTGCCATAAAAAAATTAGCACTAACTTCACAACTTAAAACAACACACATCTATTCTCTCGTGGTTCTTGAGGCCACAAGTCCAAACCAAGGTACCAGCAGGGCCACACTCACTCCAAAGGCTTTAGAAAAAAATCCTTCCTTGCCTCTTCCAGTTCCCAGTGACTCCAGATATTCCTTGGCTTGTGGACACATCACTCCAGTCTCTACCTCTGTTTCTTATCATCTTGCCCACTGTTTTTGTGCCCTCTTCTCTTCTTATAAGGACACCAGTCATTAGACTTAGGGCTCACTTCAAATCTAGTACGAGGTTATCTCAAGATCCTCAACCCTATTTCCAAGAAAGGTCACATTCTGAGGTTCCAGATGAACATGAATTGACAGGGTTGGGGGGACACACATTTCAACCCATTACAGGGGTATATATTGAAAGTAAAACTGAAACTGGAGATAGGAGGGAGAATTAGAAAACCAATGAGTAATAAAGTTCAGAAATAAGGAAAGCCAGAACTAAGATATTGCCCCTGGGGATTCATTTAAGTTTTACATGCAGATACATACACCATAGTTGTCAATACAGGTAGTAAGTTAATGGCTGAGATAAGTTCATGAAGCAGCAGGAAGCCAAAGGGAATCCCAGAGTGGACTGGAGGAGGCGGTTGGGTTGGTTAGAGAAGGTTTCCAAGGGATCAAGTGTAGACAGGCAAGGGAGGAGGAGGAGGCTTCACTCCAGAGAACAGCTAGAATAAAGACATAGAAGGGGAAATCAGGGCAATGCCATGTGGAGAAAACTATAAGCAATTTGGCGGTGTTGGACTGTAAAATGCAAGGCAAGGGGAAGCAAAAGAAGAGGCTAAAGCAGTAGGCAGGGGCTAGATCAAGGACAGCTATGAAAGCCATCCCAGTGAATCGGGCCTTTTCTTGTTGGTTCTGTGGAGCCATTTCAGGGTTTAAGCAAGGGAGTCACATGGCCACATTTTTCTTTGAACAACTCACCCGGCAAGCAGAATTAAGGGCGGTTTGGAGGCAGAAAGCTTAATTAGGATGCATTTGTGATCCAGGCAAGAACAATTAGGTCTTGAACTAGGACAGTCATCATAGATTCAGAGAGGAGAGTAGGGATCAAGGAATAAAAGAGACAGAATGTGGCAATTCATGGAATATTGGGGGTTAGGTAAGGGAAGAATCAAGGCCATCTACCAGAATGTATGATGAATGATGGTAATGTCACCCACTGAAACAGAGAATATAGGAGCTGGTTTGCAGTACAGATGATTGTGAGTTTATTTTATAATATTTTGAGTTTGTGGTACCTGTGGTACATGTAGGAGAGGTAGCCAGCAGGCAGGTATAAATACACAAGCATGAAATTTGAAGAAAGGATCAAGGTTAGAAATACAGATGTATAACACATCAGGATATTAAAAGGAGTCAAAACTGTAGGAGTAGCTAAGATTTCCAAGGTAGAAATTTCAGAATGAGAAGGAAAATGGGCGGGGGTGCCTGGGTGGCTCAGTTAGTTAAGCATCTGCCTTTGACTCAGGTCGTGATCCCAGGGTCCTGGGATCGAGCCCTGCATCAGGCTCCCTGCTCAGCGGGGAGCCTGCTTCTCCCTCTCCCACTTGTCCTACTTATGTTCTCTCTCTGTCAAATAAATAAAATATTTTTAAAAAGAAGGAAAATAGGCTAAGGATGGAATATAATATTCAACAGAGACATATATAAAGACAATATACAATAAAGATGGCACCACAAGTAAATGGGAAACTGAAAGCTGTTTAATGATGATATTAGGGGGAAAATGGCTCACTGATGAAGAAAAATAAAACTGTACTAATACATACACAAAGATTGATAAATAAACATGAAATGTTCAACTATAAACTTAATAGATGAAAAAGTAAGGAAATCTCTATGAATTAAGAGTAGAGAGCTTCTTAAAGAAAACTTCAAAAGCATAAACCATAAGACAAAGCAAGTTGATTAATTTCATTTAAGGGCATCTATCCAATGAAGAACAGCATGAACAACATCAATGAACAAATAACAAAATGGAAGATATGTGCAGTGTTGAAAGCTGACAAAGAAGGAATATCCAACATTTTCAAGAAATTCCCAAAAATGAATTAGAAAAAGGCAATAACTTATAGAAATCAAAAGCCAAGGCCCAATTAACAATATGAAGAGATGTATAAACCCATTAGTAACCAGAGAAATGCAAATCAATACAACATTGCTCTATGGCTTGACAATCATTGGCAACAATAAAAAAGCTGGATAATGCCCAGAAAAGTAGGCTACAGAGACACAGGGATCCTCATGCACCGTCGATAGCGTGACCTGGTGAACCTATTTTCTATGGCCATCCAGCAGAACTTTGCCAAATTATACAATTTAGTCAACTTGTATAAGACTACTCAACTAATCAAGACTCCTATGAAGTGCATACTATTTGACTCATACATTACTCTTCAGGAATAATTCTGTGGAGGAAGTAAGAACCTAACAAGTGTTAAAAGTTGTGATTTAAGAATAGTCACTACAGCATCATTGATAATAGAAAATTAGTAAAGCCTTAAATGTCCATCAATGGGCACCTGTTAATTATAAAGTACTCATAAACAAAAAATACATTTAGCTTGAAGGTGAAAGCACAACTTAGTCAAAGCAATTTGACCAGTCCAGATTCCCACACTTTAGTTATGGTAGAACTGTGGCAGGAGTCACCAAATTTTTTTTGTAAAGAAACAGAAAATACATATTCCAGGCTTTGCAGGCGTATGGTCTCTATCACAAGCACTCAACTTTGCCATTGTAGTATGAAAGCAGCCACAAATAATACATAAATAAATAGACATTTATTTCCAATAAAACGTTATTTATAAAAAAAAAAAACAGGTAGAGGGGGATCCCTGGGTGGCTCAGTGGTTTAGCGCCTGCCTTTGGCCCAGGGCGCGATCCTGGAGTCCCGGGATCGAGTTCCGCGTCGGGCTCCTGGCATGGAGCCTGCTTCTCCCTCTGCCTGTGTCTCTGCCTCTCTCTCTATCATGAATAAATAAATAAATAAATAAATAAATAAATAAATAAATAAATAAATAAATAAATATTTTAAAAAAAGAAACAGGTAGCAGGCTGGATCTGGCCCATGGCTATGGTTTGTCGACCCTTAATTCTGGAGGAGAAGGAGATCTTTATAAGTTCTGGTTCTGCAATCAGTTATTAGTCTTGGATAACTTATTTCTTCTATCCTATTTCATCTTATTATCGTGAGGATTAAATAGCATATGTGAGTACAAATTAGCCTCTAAATGGCATAAAAATATAGCTTGCTTTTATCATTTCCAAGTGTTTTTATCATTACATTTACTTCACTCCATCCTTGTGACCTGCCTCTGAAGGTGTTTGATATGCTTTTATCTGCCTGAGAAGTGTGTTAAACATTCACAAATCATTCTACTCAATGCTGGTCTCTGTTCACAGTCTTGTGGCCATGACTTTAATCAAAGTCTTATTTAAAAGTCATCCTCAAAAAAAAAAAAAAGTCATCCTCTTCAGATCATTCCTGGAGGATTCCCATTTTTACAATTTGTAGAGCTATGCAATCATACAGATCCTTATGCTTAGAAGGACCCCATCATGTCTGGTATGGGAGAGGAAAAATAATTTTTTCTCTACCCTCCAGGTTCTTTGTCCAGATCCCCCAAATTAAAAGACAGATTAATAAGAGAAAAACAAATAGAAATTTAATACCATGTATACTTCCTGTATATATTAGACCCAGAAAAACTGAGTAACTCCCCAAAATGGCTCAAGTCACCACTTTAAACATCATCTCCAGCTAAAGACAAAGGGAAAGGGAGGCTGGTTTCAGGAGGTGACCAGGCAAAGGATGGTCATCAAAGGTAAGGTCATTATGCAGATCTAAATCCTTGCCTTCTCCATTGATAAGAGTTTCTAGAGATTAGGTCATCTTCCTGGTACAGGCAGAGAGATACCCTTACAAATGGAAATTTGCCTTATAAATGTAAATATATCTTACAAAAGGGTAACTTTTACTCAGTTTCAGAGCTTCTCCTGAATTTTTGTTTGTTGAAAATAATCAGCTGAAGATAATCTTTATGCCAAAGAGGCATATTTGCAGGTGGCAAATTCTACACCCTTCACTGGTTTAATGTTGTATTGTTTCTGTCTTTAAATTCTTGGTTTTGGGGACGCTCGGTGGCTCAGCGGTTTAGCGCCTGCCTTCGGCCCAGGGTGTGATCCTGGAGTCCCGGGATCGAGTCCCACATCAGGCTCCCTGCAAGGGGCCTGCTTCTCCCTCTGACTGTGTCTCTGGCTCTCTCTGTGTGTCTCTCATGAATGGATGAATAAAATCTTTAAAAAAAATAAATCAATCCTTGGTTTTTGAACAAGGGGCCCTGCATTTTCACAAACTATGTAGCTAGTCCTGCTCATACACACCAGGAAGAAAAACTAACTTCCCATTTCACATTTGTAACACCTTCAAAGGATGCCTGGGTGGCTCAGAGGTTTAGTGCCTGCCTTTAGCCCTAGGCGTGTTCCTGGAGTCTCAGGATCGAGTCCCACATCAGGCTCTCTTCATGGAGCCTGCTTCTCCCTCTGCCTGTCTCTGCCTCTCTCTGTGTGTCTCTCATGAATAAATAAGTAAAATAAAATAAAATAAAATAAAAACTTTCAAGCCACAAAATGTTTGATAATAAGAAAACTTAAATGACCTCTATACCTATGTATATAACTCTACAGAAATATTTCCTGTATTCTTTTATCTCTTGAGTCTAATCTGCCTCAAAGAAAAGAAGGAAAACTCTTTAAATTATGTTAGGTTTATGGAACTCACCAAATTGGCAGAAATAAAATAATAGATTACAGATGCTTAGCTATAAATATTAAAGGTTATTTTTGTTTTCTTACTGGAAATATAAAAATACTTGATCCACGAAGGTAATCTTAATAAATATTTTTTACTGTTATGATAGTATTTGAATTTCAAATCAAGTCATAATTATATACTATTTGCATAGCTATAAATAACTTAGCTATTTTGTGGTCAAAATGCAAATACATACTTTTAAAATACTAAATTAAACTTTTCCTAGGAACTCACTTTGCTATTAAGATAGAAAACAAGAGGGTGCTGGTTTGAATGTGAGAGGCTGCAAAATACGTGTAGGGGTTCAGAACAGACTGCTCTCCCAAAATGTGCCACGTTGGCATGTGGATTATCTTGAAGTCGGAAGACACTTAAGACTCTACAGGCTCAAGAGAAACTTTTGCACTCTCGTAACCACACAGAAGCTAGATTGGGGTTTTTTTTCCCCAGAATAAGGGTTATTAACAGAGATCAATTTTATCTGAGTGACCCATCTGTATGATTGGGCAAACATCTAATTACCAAACATCTGCCTTTTTTTTTTTTTTAAATCATCCTATGAGGTGCATTCCTTTCCTTTGAAATCCCAGGCCCTATCCCCTTCTCCTTAGTTCAGAATGACATATGTACCTCATTTTGCCTGTCTTTGGAATTTCCATGTCTAGGTAGATTTCTCAACAATACACCTATTAAATTTGATTTTTCTCCTGTTAATCTGTCTCATGTCAATTTGTTTCTTAGTCCAGCCAGAAGGACCTTTGAGAGGACAAGAATTCTTGCTTCCCAACATACGTAACCCTAAAATATGCCATTTTGGCATGTGGATTATATTGAGTTTAAGGCAATCAAAATCCAGAAGACTCAAGAAACTTTTACCTCTTCCTTAGCTACCTAAAAGAATTTAGATAGGGGGTCTGCCCTGGAAAGAGCTATTACCAGAGAGAACTTTTTACCTGAAAGATCTGTATGGCAGGGCAAACATTTAACGAACATCTGCTCTTATTGGTCTTTGAATTATCCTCCTCCCCTTTGAAGCTCCAGGCCTCTATGCCATTCTTTAGCTCACCTGACTGAGCCTCATTCTAAGCCTCAACAACATTCATTTATTCATCAAACTAATATTTAATCAGCGTGTACTATGTAGCAAATGTCATGCTAGGTACTAGAAGACTTTGCTAAAGAAGACATAGCTCCTGCCTGAAACATTTAATACTCAAGGTGCTAACTTGTCCTTGTGATGGGGGAACAGAGGACTAGCTGAGGACAAAGCACATTGACAAGTCCTTGAAACAGGAGAGTGACATTCCTCTACAGACTCAACTGCCTCATACAAAGTATGACTCAAATGTTCATACTTTGCTAAGGGCAGGAGGCAATCTTAGCCCGACCTCCAGGATCCTGTAAGTCTACTTTAACATATAGAAATTCCTTTAGAAATTTCCTTTATGTCTACCCCCTCAAGATACATGTTGGCAATCATCCTCCAAGCACGTGGCCCACCAAAACACATCTGAAGGGTCTCATGACTCAGGTTTTATTAATAAGTGACCTTTTCCCAACAATAGCTAGCCCCCTCAAGGTCCTGGAAACCTTGCTTTCAAAATTCCTTACAGAGTAAGCTATTCTCAAACCCCTCCCAACTCCCAGGAATATAATCAGCCACCCCTCACAGGCCTGGGGCAGCAGCCCTTCCTGCCCACGGGTCCTGTCCCCATGCTTTAATAAAACCACCACCATTTTGCACAAAAGACATCTCAAGAATTCTTTCTTGGTCGTGGTGGGCTCCAGACCTCACCTATATTCCAAAACTTCATCACTTGGCTCTCATATTCTTATGGAGCTCCTATACATATGCAATTAGTTTTTCTCCTGTTAATCTGTTTTACATCAATAAACCAGACAAAAAAATCTAGGAGGGTAAGGGAAAAATTTTTCCTCCCCAACAAAGCTTCAGTATTTTACTGATACTGTCTGGCACACAGAGGAGCATCAGTTGATTATGTTTGCCCAGAAAGTAAGTGTGAACAATGACTGGTTCTATTTTAGAAGAGAGGAAGCTGCTAGTGGGGGACATAGGCATTGCCTAAGAGTAGCAGCAAGGTCTCAGTGATCTGCCTTTGGTTTCCAAATCACACTGATTCCAGCACTCTACAATTAGATATTCAAAGTAAAAGGAGAAGACCTGCATTGCTTCCTTTAAAGGAGGGCTACTTCTTAGGGATCCCTGGGTGGCTCAGCAGTTTGGTGCCTGCCTTCAGCCCAGGGCATGATCCTGGAGTCCCGGGATCAGTCCCAGGATCGAGTCCCAGGATCAAGTCCCACGTCGGGCTCCCTGCATGGGGCCTGCTTCTCTCTCTGCCTGTGTCTCTGCCTCTCTCTCTCTCTCTTTCATGAATAAATAAAATCTTTTTTATTTTATTTTATTTATTCATTCATGAGAGACACAGGGAGAGAGAGAGAGGCAGAGGGAGAAGCAGGCTCCATGCAGGAAGCCCGACGTGGGACTCGATCCCGGGACTCCAAGATCACAGCCTGGGCTGAAGGCAGGTACTAAACCGCTGAGCCACCCAGGGATCCCCAATAAATAAAATCTTAAAAAAACTAAAGGAGGGCTACTTCTTTATTTATTTATAATGGGGATAAAATGTTCTTTCTTCAAAGGAAGCATATTTAGATACAATGAGCCAATCCACTTTTTGTAAGTAGCTCACAAGTCAAAGGAAGACAAAACAATATGACTTCAATAGTGTTCTATCCAATAACAAAAGTTGTTTAAAATTAAGTTTCTACAGTTAGGTAAGCCAATATTCGCTTGTGATGTAGCCCCAGAAACATTAACACAAGATTCACTCTGGGTTATTTATGAGAAGAATGATCTAACTTAATTACAGCCATTGTATATAAATATGTACATATGCATAAATGCACATGTATACACACACATTCACAAAATATACACACACAGATGCACACACATAGTAGCTGTGAATATTTTAATTTTTCCTGACCATGTTATATAAAAAGCATTTCTCAGTTATGGCTGTTTCTTTACAATTCATAATATTTCTGCTGCTTGCCATATGCATATCCATAAGTAGCATTTCTAAAATTTATATGGGTGTTTCTCTTCTTCCTATTCCAGAATTTTTACCATTTACCTTAAAATGCTAATTCTTTGTGAAAGCACAAATAATGCCCACTTAACTAATTAAAAGCCTTAGCTGATGAAAGGTAATTAGTCTAGAATTTCCTTTTGTATAGCTTTGGATATGGAGGAAGACTCTCAGCAAATGGATTTAAATCAGTTGGCTTTGAATATTTAAAATTTTAGAAAATATTGGAGCATTTAGACCTTGAGATGGATTTGTCCCATCATTTATTTTAGAAATCCAAGTTTCTATGTATCTCATGGTTGGCCATCCTAATGAACTTTTATCTTTCAGGAAAGAAGCTAGTAAGAATGAGTAGCTTTTATCCTGAGTCTGACTTGAGCAGGGAGTCCCTGCTTTCCGAAAAGTCATTTTTATCTGGCATTTTCTTATTTAAACTTTCCATTAACATCTACAGTGTATCATGCTCATTACAAAGACACATAGCTTCTGAGTCTTCAAAAAAAAATTTAATTTTACTGTGTTAGGTGTTTAGTGTTCTATTGGAGTCTAGGCTTTGAAAATTACTATTCTATGTATACCAGAATTCTTGATAATGATAATGTGGCACACATTTGCTAATCATGCCAGATAATAAAGGAATGTTCTATTCCCATAAGAAATTACACAAGACAGCACTCATTTCCATCATGTATGATCAAGGGTAATTTATACAGACTAAATTTTTTTTTTTTTACTCTGGCTCAAAATTAGTTTTAGTGGATGAGGAGCTGATCCATTTCTTTAAATATAGTTTTAACTTATATGTAGTACAGAGTCTATATGAAGAAAACTTTAAAACTACACTGAAGAGCACAAAAAAAGAGAAAATTGGAATCAACTTTAAAATATATGTTTTTTTCAATGGAAAGAGTCAATATGGGCGTGCCTGCGTGGCTCAGTCAGTTGAGTCTCTGCTTCTGCTGGGGTCGTGATCCCTGGGGTCCTGGGATCCAGCCTTGCTTCAGGCTCCCTGCTCAGTGGGGAGTCTGCTTCTCCCTTTCCCTCTGTCCTCTCCCCCCTCATGCACTCTCTTTCTTTCTCTCTCAAATCTTTAAAAAAATCAATATCTTAAAAATATCAATTCTCTACTACTTCTACCAGAAATTAAAGCATGACAAAATTACTATAATGAAAACAGTTTGATTCTGGCACTTAATAGAAAGATCAATGTAACAAAATAGAATATGGAAATAGAGTAAAGCAATTCACAGATTTACTAAACCATAGAAGTAATATTTTATATCAGTGGAGAGAATATGGATTATTCAATAAGTATTAGAACAACAAAATACCTGTCTGGGGAAAAAATAAAATGAATTCATTTCTCATTTCCTACAACAAATATAAATCCAAGATACATTAAAGATACATAAAGATACATTAAATTTAATAAAAATTTTTAAAAATATACATAAAAACTCAAAGTTTTCTTTTTAAAAATCATAATCGTGAGTAGGAATGGATTTTCTAATTAAGATGCAAAAACCTAGATGTCAAAAAACAGTGGCTCTCAACCTTGGCTGCACATTAGAATCAGCTGAGGAACTTGTAAAAAGTTTCAATCCTTGAACTTCATCCCAGAAAAAAATGATTCAGGACCTCTGGGGATGGGGCCTAAATCTCTGTTTTTCTTTTGTTTTTTGTTTGGTTGATTGATTAATTTTTTTTTAATGTTCTGCGGGTGATTCTGATACACGGTTAGACTTGAGAAAATTGCCACAAAATAAAACCTTCAGATTATTCCCATATCACTCTGGAAACTATCTCAGATATTCTTTGCCAAGAGTGGCTCAATTGCCATTTTTATTTTGCAGCTGCCACCCTCTTCTCTCAGAGGCTTGCTGCCTTCTTGGCTTTCACCCACAAACAAAAGGACAGATCCTTTCCATTTTCAGAATGTTGAAAATCTTTTAAGGGTCCCTCAGCAGGGATGCTGGCAGAAAACAGAAGGCATTTTCAAATTGGGTAATGAGAAAAGTTTAATAAAGAGGTTGTATACAGATGGAACCATTCATATCTTGGTTGCAGTGGTGATTACATGAGAATCTACATATGTGATAGAATTTTGTAGGACTATATAAAAAAAGCAGTGAATTTGAAAACTGATGTAATCCCAGTAAGGTATATAGTCCAGTCAATAGTATAATATCAATGTAAATTTTCTTATTTTGATACTCTTTCCTTTGTAAAATGTTATTGATGTGGGAAACAAAGGCAGAAGAAAAATTATTATTTTTTAAAGATTTTATGTATTTATTCATGAGAGAAAGAGAGAGAGAGAGAGAGGCAGAGACACAGGCAGAGGGAGAAGCAGGCTGCATGAAGGAAGCCCGATGTGGGACTCAATCCTGGGACCCCAGAATCACGCCCTGAGCCGAAGGCAGACGCACTCAACCACTGAGCCACCCAGGCATCCCAAAAAATTAAATCTCCTTATTACCTACAGCCCATTGACAAGTTCTTGAAACAGGCAGAGTGACCTTCCTCTAGGGACTTAACTGCCTCAATGTTAATACTTTGCCAAGGGCAAAAGGCAATCTTAGCCCAATCCTCATGATTCTGTAAGCCTACTTTAACATATACAAATTCCTTTAGAAATTTCCTTTATCTCTAAACCCCTCAAGATATGTGTTGACAACCATCCCCCAAGCATATGGCCCACTGATACACATCTGAAGGATCTCATGACTAAGATTTTATTAGACGGTAATAAATGACCCTTTCCCAACAATAGCTAGCCCCCTCAAGGTCCTGGAATCCAAAATTCCTTATGACTTATGCTGTCCCTAACCTCCTCCCAACTTGAAAGGATATAATGAGCCACTCCTCATGACCCCAGTGCAGCTCTTTCTGCCCACAGGTCCTGTCCCTGTGCTTTAATAAAATCATCTTTTTTGCACCAAAGTTGTCTCAAGAATTCTTTCTTGAAGGGGTAGGAAATATCAGAAAGGGAGACAGAACATGAAGACTCCTAACTCTGGGAAACAAACTAGGGGTGGTGGAAGGGGAGGAGGGCGGGGGGTGGGGGTGAATGGGTGACGGGCACTGAGGGGGGCACTTGACAGGATGAGCACTGGGTGTTATTCTGTATGATGGCAAATTGAACACCAATAAAAAATAAATTTATTATTAAAAAAAATTCTTTCTTGGCCATCGGCTTCGAATCCTAATGTCTTTTCCTACATCATTATCGTTGGGGAAAGCTGGGTGAAGGTACACAGAATCTCTCTGTATTATTTTTGCAAGTTCTTGTGAGTCCTAATTTTTCCAAAATAAAGAGTTAAAAAGAGAGACCGTTTATGAAGATATGAGTGAGGAGCAGGAAAATCACACAAGGGATGTTGTAGCAACTCAGAACTCAACAATTGGGCCCAGTTTCCCACTCCCAGGCCTGAAATAAGAGTTGCTGGGGTTGGGGAGAGAGGGAGGGAGGGAGGGAGGGAGGGAGGGAGAGAGAGAGAGAGAGAGAGAGAGAGAGAGAATGAAAAGAAGCTGTATGAAAAGAGCTATCTGAGGGCGCTGTGACCTTGAGACAAGGGATGCCAAGTGGTCTAAGATATGGAATTCATTGAAAGTGGGCCTTGGCTCATTGTCTGAAATTGAGCAAAATTAGTCTGAGGGCATGAGAGGAATTGTAAAGTTTGGAATAGCCACTGGAAGGAAATTCATGAGGCAGGGCAAGATTTTACAAGGAGTCAATCTGGGAAAAGTAAATAATTACCAAAAACATTTGTTATCATCTTTTAAGTAATAATGAATCTCACAAGCATTATATGATTGTATTAGCTGGGACTTTTCAGAGAAACACATTCAATAGGATACATGCACATATAGAAAGATTTATTATAGGGAATTGGCTCATGTGATTCTGGAGTATGAGAAGTCCCAAGATCTGTAGTTGGCAAACTGGAGACCAATGTCTCGGTTCCAGTCTAAGTTTGAAAGCCTGAGAACCGGATGAGCTTCGGGTCCTCGGAGCATCAGGACCGCGCAGCTTGACGCTCGTCCCTGGTGCCTGCGGCATCCTCTGCTTTTTTCCCGGGCAGCCCTATCGGCGGCCAGAAAGTCACCATGTCTATTCTCAAGATCCACGCCAGGGAGATCTTTGACTCTCGCGGGAACCCCACTGTTGAGGTCGACCTCTACACCTCCAAAGGTCTCTTCAGAGCTGCTGTGCCCAGTGGTGCCTCCACTGGTATCTACGAGGCCCTCGAGCTCCTGGACAATGACAAGACATGCTACATGGGGAAAGGTGTCTCAAAGGCTGTTGAGCACATCAATAAAACTATTGCACCTGCCCTGATTAGCAAGAAAGTGAACGTTGTGGAGCAGGAAAAGATTGACAAAGTGATGATCGAGATGGACGGGACAGAGAATAAATCTAAATTTGGTGCAAACGCCATTCTGGGAGTGTCCCTGGGCTGTCTGCAAGGCGAGGGCTGTCGAGAAGGGGGTGGCCCTGTACCACCACGTTGCTGATTTGGCTGGCAATTCTGAAGTTATCCTGCCAGTTCCGGCTTTCAATGTCATCAACGGTGGTTCCCATGCTGGCAACAAGCTGGCCATGCAGGAGTTCATGATCCTTCCTGTTGGTGCAGCGAACTTCAAGGAGGCCATGCGCATCGGAGCAGAGGTTTATCACAACCTGAAGAATGTCATCAAGGAGAAATATGGAAAAGATGCCACCAATGTGGGCGATGAAGGTGGATTTGCTCCTAATATCCTGGAGAACAAAGCAGCTCTGGAACTGCTGAAGAATGCCATCGGGAAGGCTGGCTACACCGATAAGGTGGTCATCGGCATGGACGTAGCTGCTTCCGAGTTCTTCAGGTCTGGGAAGTATGACCTGGACTTCAAGTCCCCTGATGACCCCAGCAGGTACATCACGCCTGACCAGCTGGCTGACCTCTACAAGTCCTTCACCAGGGACTACCCAGTGGTGTCTATCAAAGACCCCTTCAACCAGGATGAACTGGGAAGCTTGGCAGAAGTTCACTGCCAGTGCTGGAATCCAAGTGGTGGGGGACGATCTCACCGTGACCAACCCGAAGCGGATTTCCAAGGCTGTGGGCAAGAAATCGTGCAACTGCCTCCTGCTTAAAGTGAACCAGATTGGCTCTGTGACCAAGTCTCTTCAGGTGTGCAAGCTGGCCCAGTCCAATGGGTGGGGCGTCATGGTGTCGCATCGCTCCGGGGAGACCGAAGATACCTTCATTGCTGACCTGGTGGTGGGACTCTGCACTGGGCAGATCAAGACGGGTGCACCATGCAGATCCGAGTGCTTGGCCAAGTACAACCAGATCCTCAGAATTGAAGAGGAACTGGGTAGAAAGGCCAAGTTTGCTGGCAGAAGCTTCAGAAACCCCCTTGCCAAGTAAGGTCCAGGTGGTGCACCCTGTGGTCCTGAGTCGGCTTGTTAGACCTCTGCTCCCCGGGGCAGCTCGAGGCCCCCAGCCCAAAGTGGCAGGGCCCTGTGCTAGTTAGCTGCCCTCTCCTTTCCCTGTGATGTTCTCAAAGCTTCCTTAGAATTGCTACAGAAGCCAGACTTGACCATCTGGAACCCTGCTGGGAACCCTAGCTCCGTAAACATGTGATTGGTCCAAATCATTGCTTTCTCACCTCACTTCCACCAAGCATCTGGAGCCAGGTCTGTCTATGTAATAATCTCAAGGTGTCCACAGGCAAGATCCCCAGTGGTTTTATGTGCAGAATAAAAAGGCCTCAGTGACCCATAAAAAAAAAAAAAAAAAAAAAGAAGAAGAAAGAAAGAAAGAAAGAAAGAAAGAAAGAAAGAAAGAAAGGAAGAAAGAAAGAAAGAAAGCCTGAGAACCAGTACAGTTGATGGTATAAATTGCAGTCTGAAAGCTGACATACTCAAGAGCCCAAAAAACTGGATGTTTTCATTCAAGTCCAAAGGCCAGAAGGAACTTCCCAGCTCAAAACAGTTGGTTGGCATTTCCTCTTACTTGTGTGAGAGTCAGCCTCTTTGTTCTATTCAGATCTTCAGCTGATTGGATGAGGCCCACTCACATCTGAAGCACAATCTGCTTCAGTCAGTCTGCCAATTCAAAAGTTAATCTCATCAAGAAGTCTCTTCACAGACACACCCAAATATCTGGGCACCTTGTAGCCCAAAGTGACACATACAATTAACCATCACAATTATGAACATACGAATCTTTCTTACCAAGGAGTAACTCATCAGAATAGATAGTTGAAGGCCCCATTACTTTGTTTCACTCATAGTGAGATACTATGAGTAATAAAACTCTTGGATACAGTCACTGACAGAGTCTGATGATAACATTTTTTTTCTTTCATTCACGTTGGCCATCCTTTCCACAAAAGCTAAAAATTAATTGAATTCAAATATATTTTGCCTTGAGTAATAACTTGGAAATGTGCTCACTGGCCTAAGAGGTTCATCTGTGTTTTCAGGTGGCCCCAGCAGGAGTGTACTCATACGTGCATGTTACATTCCAACAGCAATCAACCTGATATAAACCACACAGAGCTCTTAATCTAAGAAGTGGCGACTCAGAGAGGTAACATTCTGGGCACTTATGTTGCCTATGCTTTTGTAAACCAAATGTTACCTTTTTTAGAAGAGTAGGTAGTTGACCTTGAATCCCACTATGCATGCCACAGACTACAACTAAGATAGGATTCTTGATGCTACTGCCACTTTTGCACTCAAGGGGCTATTGCCTTTCTCTTGGATCCTCTATCACCAGGGATGGTAAGCTGAGAGCACACTTAAGATATTTTTGGTATATATAAATAAAAAGGCCAGGTATCTACTATATGCATGGAAAATGTTTTTTTTTCATGTATTTATTCATTTAGTCAACCTGTATTTACTGAGCACCTACGATGCACCTGGAATCATGCCATGTTGATTCCAGAAAGTACAGAAAGTACCAGGAAGCCAGAGCATGTAGGGCCTCCTTCCAGTCCATGGGTATTCAGAGTGGGATAAGAGGCCATATTCAATTACCTTTTTACAAAAAAAAAAAAAAAAAAATCTTATTTTAAAGGTAAAACATAAAATGATTATTTTTAAGATAATAATGTTTAGACAAAGTTTTAAATGAACTGAAGAAATCCACAGTATTTTTCATCTGTGTCCACACCCCAAGGTGACTCCCAATGAGTCCCACCCTTGTATAATCCCTTTACCACCACCCCATTGAGTATGAGTGGGAACTGTCCCTTGCTTCTAATAAACTGAGTATGATGAATGTGCTGGGATGTCACTCTTATGACTACTTTTTGTTACCTAAGAGCCCATCTCAGCAGACTGGAGAGAGAGACTCTCCTGCTGGCCTTGAAGAAGCAGTCACCTTGTAAACTGCCTGTGGAGAGGGCATGGGGCAGGGAACTGCGTGAGGCCTGTAGGAACTGAAGCCAGTCCCCAGCTGATAGTCAGGAAGAAGTTGAGGGTCTCAGTCCTACAACCACAAGGATCTGAATTCTGCCAACAATACATGAGCTTGGAACAGGACCCCAAACTCCAGGGGTTTTTCTTACCAAGGAGTTCTGCACCATCTGACACCTGAATTGCAGCCTAGTAAAACTCTGAGCAGAAAAACTAGTTAGGACCTGGACTACTGATTCTTAGGAACTGAGATAATAAATGTGACTTGTTTTAAGTCCCTATGTTTGTGGTATTTTGCTACAGCAATAGAAAGTGAATATACACTCTAACCTTGGTTTTCTCCTTAAGTTTAAATAAAACTGTTTTTCCAACCTTCCTGGGGCCTGTTCATGAGCTCAGGAATATTAACCAGCTCAGCATCAAAAACCCTCTTGGCTTCTCATAACTTCCAGTTTTCTAGTGAATATTCCTACTGCCACAGAGGTATTGTCATCAAGGAACACTGATGATAGAAGTGGGAGACAGTATCTACCTTTCAGCATTCTTCTATGCAAATATTCTTTTTTTCTTTCTTATCTTCACGTTCTCTGCTTTGATGGCTTTCTTGGTTTTCTTAAAGGAAATCATGTCTGAAATCACTTATGTTGACACTAGGTAAACAGGCCAGTGTTATTCATTTTCAATGAAGACTAGAGTTTATCTGATACACTGTTTGACACAGAACAGGCATATAATACCCCCAGTATGAAACACAGAGTTTTCTAAGAAATAAAACAATGAGATAAATCAGATTGCCCATAAATCATGTGCTGAAGTAATAATCCAGCCAAAGACAGAACTTTTGGAGGATCAAGATTGTAATAACATGAGGGGCATGAAGGTATGGAGTGGGCACTATTAGCGCCCTGCCCAGATCCTGGGTACTGGCTGAGGCATCAGTCTTCCAGCAGTTATGACTGTCAGGTGCTAATTGGTCATAGCCTCCCTCTAGAAGGCTAGAATTGGTTTTGGTCAAAACGAAGCTAACTTACTCAGGACATTTTACACATACACATAGTCACACAGACACACAGACACAGACACATCAGACACAGATAAACACACACACACACACACACATAAAGGAGAGGCAGCTCACAGCCAATGATAGTCACTGACATGGATCTATTTTTAAAAAGGCAAGCTCTTCACTACCATATGGGTATGCAGGGCCACACTGGCACTACTCATGTTCCAGAGGTCCCCACTGGATCAGGCTAAGGCTGGTCCTCAGCTGAGACCCCAGTTAGTTTTTTCCTGCTTTCTCCACTTATCTTTTTCTAAGAGTACTCCTTCAGGAAATTGCTTGCACAAGAATCACCTCAGGTTCTGTTTCCAGGAAACCTAATCTAAGACAGAAGAGCTTTATTTTATTTTATTTTATTTATTTATTCACAAAAGACACAGAGAGAGAGAGAGAGGCAGGGACACAGGAAGAGGGAGAAGCAGGCTCCATGCAGGAAGCCTGATGTGGGACTCCAGGATCACGCCCCGAGCCAAAGGCAGATGCTCAACCGCTGAGCCACCCAGGCGTCCCAGAAGAGCTTTTTGAATGTTGGTAATGTTCTATTCCCCTTTTTTTCTCATTTAACAGCTTTCTGAGATATAATTTAAGCACCATACAATTCATGTATGTGAAGTGTATAATTTAGTATTTTTTAGCATTTTCAGAGAGTTGTGCAGCCATCATCAGCATTTCCCTTTGAAACATTTTCTTCCCCCCTAAAAGAAACCTGGTACCCATTAGCTGTCACTCCTCATTCCCAAACACCCCTCCTTCAGTCAGCCCTAAGCAACCACTAATCTCTTTGTATCTCTACTGATTTGCCTATTCTGGACATTTTATGTAAGTGTCATTATAATATGTCATCTTTTGTGACTGCCTTCTTCCACAGAGCATAATGGCTACAATAAAAAAAAAAAAAAGTGGATAATGATGTTATTGACAATAACAATTGTCAAGGTTCATCTATGCTGTAGCACATATCAGCATTTCATTTCTTTTTATTGCTGAATAATATTCTATTCTATTCATATACCATATTTTATTTATCCATTCATCTGATATTAGACATCTGGGTTGTTTTTAGTTTTTAATTATTAGAAATGATGCTGCTCTAAACATTCATGTACAAGCCCCTTATGTGGACACATGTTTTCATTTCTCATGGGTATATACCTAAGAATGGAATTGCTGTGTCACATGGTAACTACCTTTAAATTTTTTGAGGAACTCTCAAACTTTTTTTCCAAAATGGCTGTACCAATTTACATTCCCAGCAGCCACGTGTTGGGGCTCTGATTTCCCCACATTCTTACCAACACTTGTTATTGTTCACTTTTTAAATTATTACAACCATCCTAGTGGGAGTGAAGTAGTATCTGACTGTGTTTTGATGTGCACTTAGCTAATGACTAATGCTGTTAAATATCTTTTGTGTTATTATTGGCCATTTGTTTATCTTCTTTGGAGAAATGTCTATACAAATCCTTTGCCCATATTTTAATTGTACTTTTTATTATTGTTGTGTTCTTTATATATTCCTTATATATAAATATATATGTATATTCTTTATATATTCTACATACAAGTTCCTTATCAGATAAGTGATTTGCTATTTTTCACCATTCTGTGGGTTGTCTTTTCACTTTCTCAATGATATTGTTTAATGTTCTATTTCTCGACTTGGATGTGGTTACATGAGTGTATGCACTTTGTAATAATTTATAAAACTATGCACTTTCTTTTTCTTTTAAAGATTTTATTTATTTATTCATGAGAGACACAGAGAGAGGCAGTGAGATAGGCAGAGGGAGAAGCAGGCTCCCTGTGAGGAGCCTGATATGGAGCTTGATACCAGGACCCTGGGATCATGACCTGAGCCATAGGCAGATGCTCAACCACTTAGCCACCCAGGCACCCCAAAACTGTCCACTTTTCTCCCAAATCTCTGCTCAGGTCCAGTCAAAGTGAGGGCAGCAAGAGCCTCTCCTTTTCTTTTCTAGAAGAGATTTTTCCAAAATACAGATTTACAAGGGAAAATTTGGGGTTAGAACTAGTTCTTTGGATATTGTGACTCTTTTTTTTTTTAAAAAAAAGATTTTATTTATTTATTTGTGAGAGACACAGAGAGAGAGAGAGGCAGAGACACAGGCAGAGGGAGAAGCAGGCTCCATGCAGGGAGCCCAATGCGGGACTCAATCCCAGGTCTCCAGGATCATGCCCTGGGCTGAAGGCAGCGCTAAACCGCTGAGCCACCCAGGCTGCCTATGGATATTGTGACTTTTATAAATAGCTGTTGTGTCCTGTCTTCAGTAAGATCTGTCTGTCTGCACTTTGGAGAACAGCCTGGAGGGAAGCAAAAATGAGAGAGTAGTGACCATGCTCTCTCTCCAACTCAGGACATGTGGAGAAGCTCTATATCTCTGAGACTCTGAGACATAAAGTCTCCTCAGGGCCTTGGATCTTTAGGAAAGACCATGAAGATCACAGACATCTAAGGTTGCCTTTGTGATGCACACCCTAACTTACCACCAAGGTCTTTGAATCTTCAAACACTTAGTGATGCCCCCTTGTCTGTACTTGTTACTACACTACCCCTCATTGATCTAGTCTAGTTGTATTCAAACTTTTGTTTAATATTAGACTCCAACAAAACCAAACTGCTCTGGTTGAAACTGGGGGATTTGGAGCCCAGTTTGAAAACCACTACAATATAGTAAATATTTACAGTTAGCATGGCCATGATCTGTAGCAGTAGCCCATACAAAGTTACTGCAGATGATCACAAATCATCACAAGACATTGTCTAAAATATTTAGAGGAAAGATGCAGGTTAGAAGTAGTGTTAGTTCAGCAGAAATATCAAGGATGCTGGATCCTAGCTCTCCCTCCATCTGGGCTGGCTCCAGATCTTTAAGGGCATCTACTAAACATATCTAGTACAGTAAAATTACAAACATCCAAAATGTCTAACAACAGAGATTTTAAAATGTTCACTATAGATCTGCATATTAACTGTTATTTCTAAAATGTACAATAGAAGGTTAAATAAAAAAGGTAGATATGCAAATTTCAAGTGCATTCCGAAGGACTGTGCACATATGTGTATATAAATATGAACACAACAAAAACAAAAATTCACAAAGGTGAGCCAGACTGTTTTGTTACTATGGTGATTTATAAGGAGTTTCTTAAATTTTCAATAACATTCCTTTTAATAGTATATTATTTTTTTATTTAAAAAGCCTTATTCTTTTCTGAGAGGGCAATTATAAAAATTAAAAGATAAAATGTAAAGAAAATATATACGCAATAAAAGCGAAAATATTTTCTGAGGTGCTAAGCAGAAGAAAAGGTTTTTTTCCCTCATTGTACTGTCAGAGCCAAAGGCAGGCCACCCTAAGATGGGCCACTTTGGCATGAAGATTTTGAGTTAAAAGCAATCCAAGGGGGCGCCCGGGGGGTTCAGCGGTTTGGTGCCTTCCTTTGGCCCAGGGCGTGATCCTGGAGACCCGGGATCGAGTCCCACGTCGGGCTCCCTGCGTGGAGCCTGCTTCTCCCTCTGCCTGTGTCTCTGCCTCTCTCTCTGTATCTCTCATGAATAAATAAATAAAATCTTAAAAAAAAAAAAAAAAGCAATCCAGGGACACCTGGGTGGCTCAGTGGTTGAGCATCTGCTTTCGGCTCAGGTCGTGATCCTGGGGCCTCGGGATCGAGTCCCACATTGAGCTCCCTGCATGGACCCTGCTTCTCCCTCTGCCTGTGTCTCTGCCTCTCTCTCTCTCTCTCTGTGTGTGTCTCTCATAAATAAATAAGTAAAAATCTTAAAAAAAAAAAAAAAAAAAAAAAAAGGCAATCCAAACCCAACAGATTCAGAAAAAGCTCTTAACCTCCCTCTCAGCAGCCAGCTTGTACTAAGAAGACAGCTACTCACAAAGAGAGATTCCTCTTCAACAAGGGAACTCATCTGCAAAACAGGGCAACCTTTGTTTTTCAAACATCTCCTTTCACCTTCCTGAGGACGACGGATTTTCTCTCCTTGCAATCCTCAAACTCTCACCCTTCTTTTTAGCCCTTGTAAGCCTCTTGCTGCCTCAGTGTCTTTAGAATTTCATTTCTGTGTGGGTTCTGCATACTTATGGAAGGAAATTTTATTTTCTCCTGTTAATGTGTTTCATATCAATTCAATTGTTAGTCCAGCTAGAAGGATCTTGAAAGGCAGAGGAAATTCTTCCTCCTTAACAGTACCATCAGTATCATTAAGATGGATAATCAAAAGTTGTTCCCGGAACAACTGCTGGAACCATGGGGATCCCAGTTGGAAATTTCATAACTGCTTTCTCAAAACATTATACAGAGGAATTGTGAGTATAAAATACAACTTTGCAAGTGATATGTTCTACATATTTCAGAATACCCATAAAGTTAGTTCCTTAAATTACTATAGTTTATTTGAGAATTCTCTGTACTCAAATAATCATGTTATTTTCTAGCACAGATTTTTGTTTAAGCTTCATTTTGAAATATTCTTAATTGGCTTATTGGTTCTCCTGAGTATCTCTTATATATCACTTGCTGGGAATCTAGCCAACGTTTAAGAATTTTATTTTTTCTTTTTTGGCTAATGTGGGGAAGGAAAAATAATTTTCCCATCACCCTTCTGGGTTCTTGGCTGAGACATCTCTGTAATAAAAAGACAAATTAACAGGAAAAAAACAAAAGTTTAACAACATATATACCTCCCGTATACATGGGGAACACCCAGGAAAACTGAGTGTCTCCCCAAAATGTTCCAAGCTGTCACCTTAAATATCATCGCCAGCTAAAGACAAAGAAGACATTGGGGGTGAGGCAGCCTGTTAAGGGAGGTTATCAGGTAAAGCACAGTAAACAAGGGTATGTTTGTTATTCAAATTTAATTCCCTACTTTCTCCATTGATAAGAGTTTCAGGAGATTTAAAGTCAACCTTCTCTTCCTGGTACAGAGAGGGAAACACCTTACAAATAAGGATTTGTCTTACAAATGTCAATGTCTTTTACAAAAGAGTAACATCTACTGCTTTCAGAGCTTGTCCTATGTCAGGTGTTTCTTAAATATAATCAGCCTAAAATAATTCTTATGCCAAAAGGCATATTTTGGGGTGGTATATTTTGCTCCCCTTCACTAATAAGCAATATCCTTAAACTCAAGAAGCTTTAGCAAAGTGGGTAGCCTATCAGGTTTCCAAAACATACTCACAGCCACCAGATTGGCACTATTCTGCTTAATTTAGGAAGAGTTAGGAGAGAGCCTTGGGAGGGATTTGAAAGATCAAAAGAACTAATATGACAATCTCAAATTACTAACACCTTCTGTTTTGAAAGTGAAAGGCTGTTTTTAACCAATGGATCAATGGATTAACATCTGAATTAATTTGGGAGAAGAAAAGAACATTTACAAACCACCTCCTTCCACAAAGTTCTACAACCAATGTTTTTTGGGTTTTGTTTTCTTTTTACCTCACGGAAAACTGAAAGATCAATTTAGGATCTTTCAACTCTGTTGAACGTGTTTGAGATCTTTTTTTTTTTTTCCTTAACTGAAGTACAGTTGACACGCAATGTTACATTAGTTTCAGGTGTTATGTTTGAGATCTTTTATTTAGGTTTTGCAACTCTCTTTAAAAAGCTTCTACATTGGAAAAAAATCCCATAATTAAGAATCTCATAATCAAGAGCCTTCCCTCCATCCCCAAGTAAAAGATGCCATGTCTTACCTGAACTCATTTTACAGACAGGTTTACTTTCTCTCTACTTTTTTCCTCATTGTTTATCTCACCACCTATCTGTCCATTTTTACTTTGGCCCTGAGTCAGGGCATTTATGGGCCAGAAATAAGGTCACCCTCAGCATGGGAACAGAAAAATATAAGATGTTGAAGGAATCATAAGCCAGGCTGAGTTCTTGGGTGAAAAGACAGCATAAGAGAGTAGATAAATGGTCTCATGGCGTGATCTTAAGGATTACTTAATATTTTCTGGAAGGCCAGAGAAAGTTAATTTAGGCCAGTAAAGTCCAATCCAATAAGGTACCATCCCTTCTACTGTTAGATGACCCTCCTCTAGTGCAATGGCTAATGGAAAAAGGGGATGTTTCTTATCTATTATGAGGCTAGTAGGTGAGGTAAATGTCAGTTTCAGTCTAGAGAAACATGTCCAGAATAATTTGTCAAAGCCAGGATACCAAAAGTAAGAACTCAGGAAGCAGGGATGTTGAAAATATGAGGAAAAGTTCCTCCCATCAGGCAAACAAGAAGAGTCTGGAAGTCCAGAAAGAGGAGTAGAATGCCATAGTTGGGCCCTTCTATTTGAATGGGTAGAACAGCTCCATTAGATGGATAAATAGAAAACCTAAGGGAACTTTGAAAGTCTATGTGGATAATTGCTCATTCTAGTTGGGTTCAAAAGATGACATAAAAAGACCATGGAACTTAAGGAATTGAGAGTATCAACAATATCAAGAGACTGTTACAAAACAGAATTCACATGAGTAAACTTTAAAAATCTTATTGGCTTTATTCAGTGATTCATGAATCATGCAGCCTCCAATCTAATAGAAAGGAACACTGAAGAGCTAAACAAAATGGAAAACTTATAGGCAGAAGAGGGTACAGACAAGGAAAGATTGGATAACCTCTTCTTTCTTTGGAGGATGAAAGGGATCCATCAGGTGAACTACATCACCAGGAAATTCCAGATTTACTGATTTAAGATTACATTCCTGAAAAAGTTTGAAACTGTAGTTAGGTTAGATACTAAGTCTTGCCTTGGTGACATGACCTTAGCGTAAGTTGACTCCATTTTGGGCCTGTTGTCCCTTTTATAACAACCTGTATTCATGAATCAATCTAGGAACAAGGTCCCTCCCCACTCTTTATTTCCTAAATATGATGATGAGGTAATTTCATGAATACATGAGAAGCTATGTAGCAGTGGCTAAACAAACTAGTCTCCTAATTAGTAGCTCATAAAAAAGTTTCAGTTGTTCCAAGGCCATTTATGCATCCATATTGGGTACTAGTCAAAACTCCCTTTACTGCAAAAAACTAAAATCCAAATCCAACTGTTATAAACAAAGAAAGGGATTTATTAGCTCACCTAGCTAAGAAAGTTCTGAAGATAGGTCACAGAACTGAATGAAGGGATACAAAAGCGAAGGTGGGCAGTCACACACAGGGAATGTAAAACAAGGATTGAGAGTTACAAAGTCAAAGAACCAGGGATGATGAAATGAAAAGGAACATGATCCAACAGGCAGTAAGAATCTGGAAGGAGTCCAGAATCAGGGGCTAGAAGGAGGAACTCAATGCCCTCTAGCTTTCCATCTATCCCTCATCTCTGTTGATCTCTGCTTCTACTTGTGTATTCTCATTCTCTGTTAGAAACAATCTTGCTATATGTGGTAAACTAAACACCTTTCAACAGTTCCTGGCATACATCCCAACACAAAATCCAAGAAGAGGAGTCATCTCCCATGCACACGCACTATGAATCTAAAGAATTCTAAAACAACATCAAAACAACTCTAATTGTCCTAGCTTGGGTCACATGGTTATCCCCTGGACCAATCACTGTGGCCACTGTGTCAAGTGCCCATTCCTGTGGCAAGGGAAAACAAGGCACTGTAATTGAAAATCCTACCAGAATACATGGAATGGGGAAGTGGTGGGTGTGGAGGAGAAATCTCCCAAAGGGAAGAGAATGCTGAACCAGAAGGGAATATGAAAGGATCATGGGCAGATGAGAATAACAGCTGAGTCCTTATACATCTTCCAGTCTCTGTATCATCAAAGGATGATTATTCCTGAGGGCAAGCTATATTCAACCGTTGACAGCAATACTATGAAACCATTTATCTAGTGATGTCTTTTATTTACAATTACAAACAAAAATATTTTTTTATTTTTTAATTTATTTTTAAATGTGTTTATTTATTTATGAGAGACAGAGAGAGAGAGGGGGAGGGAGGGAGGGAGAGACACAAGCAGAGGGAGAAGCAGGCTCCATGCAGGGAGCCCGACGTGGGACTCGATCCCGGGTCCCCAGGATCACGCCCTGGGCCGAAGGCTGCGCTAAACCACTCAGCCACCTGAGCTGCCCCAAAATATAATTTTTTAAACAGGAAAGCTGAGGATATTAGTAAAAGTGTAATAAAACTTAGTATTTTCATGTTTTAGTCAGAGCTACAGTGGTGGTGTGAAATATAGAATCACAGAGTTTCAAAGCTAATTAAGACCTCTTTTCCAACCCCTCAGAGTACAGGAGAAGAAACTTGGCTGTGGGGAATTTTGTGTCCAGATCATTCCCAGGGCTTGTAAGGAAAGAGGCCATGATCAGAACACAGATCTATCATACAACCCAATGTTCTTTCCACTGGAAAGAGCAGTATCTAAATGCAAACAGCAGCCCATTTTTCTAGTTTTAAAATGGAAGAATATAGCATATTGCCTTTTTCCATGAAGAATGTCTGCTTATTCGTGGAAAATTTTATTTTCTACCCAACATAACTCCTTCAACATGACACTGATTGCATATTCCTTCAAAGCTAAGTGCACCAATGGAATTCCCTTCAATCATCAAAATGTACTTCATTAAAAATAAGAGAATTGAACTAAAAAATATTACTGTCAGAAGACCACACACACATACAAATGTTTTGAAGGACAAGGGTATAATATAGGGATCTTCACATGATTTTAAATAAACTGGAATTATAAAATTTCCAAAAAACAATGCTTTATTTATATTTAAACTTTCTCATGATTTTTATAAGGCAAATACGTAACAAATTTAAATCACACAACCAAGTCTACACATTGAAAAAGAAGAGTCTAATAAAATACTGCTCTTCTGTGACAAGGAAGAACAGAATATGGAAGGCAAAATATTTGTTTTCCTGGAAACTTGAGTAAGAGTCTACTCATTTAATGTAATTTTTTAGATAAGGCTATTTTTTATAAAAGGGACTTTTTAATACTTCAGGCATTATTTATGACATAGTAGAATTAGCTTAAAGTTAATAATGGTCCAATTTATACTCACATCAATCACAAGGCCTCTTTAATTCAATTTAATACATATATATATTTTTTTTACTCTCCTCTATGTGTGAGGTCTTTTAAGGGATAAAAAGGATAAGACACCCAGTCATGCATCCGATCAACATATATTGTCTCTGTGCCAGGCACTGAGATAGGAATAAAAGGTGAAAAAAAGGAGTATGTGTAATCTGCTGTAGAAAGGTAACAATTCTGGGGTGCCTGAGTGGCTCAGTTGGTTAAGCATCTGCCTTCAGCTCAGATCATGACCCCAGGGTCCTGGGATCAAGCCCTGCATTGGGCTTCCTGCTCTGCAGGGAGTCTGCTTGTCCCTCTCTCTCTGCCTGCCGCTCCCTCCGCTCTTTCTTTCTCTGTCAAAAAAATAAATAAAATCCTAAAAGAAAAAAAAAGAAAGAAAAGAAAAGGAAAAATTCTTCTTACTATCACCCACCTAGGTTCTGTGGCTCAGGCTCTATAAACTGGACTGACGAAAGACAGATTAACAAAAGAAAAATACATAAATTTATATAATAAAAGTTTTATATGACATGAGAACCTTCATAAGAAATGAAGACAGGAAGAAACAGTTAAAGTTGAGTGTTTTTGTACTAGGTTTGATGAAGAGTGGAAAGTTGTGAGAAAATGTGATAGGACAAAAGGGCATGAGCTAAGGGTAGTGAACGGGGTGGGGGCGGGGAACTTAGCAAGGCCTCTTCATTCAGATTTCTCTTACTGTCCTTCCATCTTAGAGATAAGGATGCTCCTTTTCTCCAGGTATTGGGAGGGCTCCTCTCACTTGAGTCTTATTGCCTGCCTCAGAGTAGAAGGGAGAGATCAGACGGTCCTCCTTGCACCCACCATTTCTCAAATTCTTTCAATTTAAAATATTTAATATGCCAAGGAACCATATTTTGTGGTAGTATGTTCTGAATCCCATCCCTACTCTCAAGGAACTGTTAAATCAAGTCCAAGGGGGCAAAGGGATAGAAACTTAGTAAAATGTACTTAAGAGGATAGGGAGGCAGAGAAGAGAGACTCTAACTCTGCCTTTGTGTCAGGGGTAGCTTTCCAAGATTTGAGACCAAACAGGGATTCCTGAAGCAGCTATCGTGGTACCCCACCCACATCCATTGGTCATCATCCTATGCAGATGGTTTCTTTGTGCAAGCACCTGGACTTTCTGCTTCAGGGCCCTCTCAATCCATAAGGGCAAGCTTGTCCCTCACACCAGATAGGTGCAGGAGAACATGGGAGTTACAACTGTGAGAAGCAGCCCTTAACCGATGGGATCTTGTGGATAAATATCCCAACTTCTTCACCCTTGGATGGCATAATAATGCCTTGGGAGCCCCCTGAGGCATAGAGCCCAGTTGTCCATGGGAATAACCTGCTCATCAATACACGCCATATTAGCTCCCTTCCTTTCCTATACCCCTACCAATACTTCCTAGTATTCTCCCAAATAAACCACTTGTACTCAAATCTTTACCTCATAGCCTACTTCTGGGGAGCCTGACCTAAGAAAATATACAAAGCAACTGGGAGATCTATACACATAAGCTAAATAAATAATGACGGTTTTAAGTCACTAAGTTTTGGAGTGTTATTGTTATGCAACAAAAGCTAATTGATATAATCCAAAAAAATAAAAAGAACCAAAAAAAAAAAAAACCCTATAATTGAAGTATGTAGAAAATCAATAAAGCAGTGGTTCCCAAACTTTACCTTGGATCAGAATCACCTGGAGGACTTGTTAAAACACATATTGCTGAGCCCTACCCCGAGCTTCTAATTCAGTTGATCTGGGTTAAGGTTTAAGAATTTTCATTTCTAACAAGTTCTCAAATAATGCTATTGCTGCTGGTCTAGGGACTGCACCTTGAGACTCACTGGAGTTCACAGAAGCTGAAAGACAAATTATTTCTAGAATTGAGCATTATTCAACTCTCTGAAGCGCTACTGTGAGATCTAGTCAAATGAACACCAAACAATAACTATAGGATTTCATAAATTATGACCAATGGTGACATTGACAATAGCAATTTCAAGGGGTTGTGGGTTTGGCAGCCTGTTTCGAGTAAGCTGGGAAGAGAATGGGAGGTGAGAAAGTGAAGACAGCATAGAGACAGCTCTTACACAAAAATGTTGGAGGAGTAAAGGGAGATTACAGGGTTGAGAACATTCTAATTTGGGGAAGTTGGGGATACTAGGGTGGGTTTGTATGCTTTTTGTAGAAATCTAGTGGAGAAGAAAAAACTGATGTACAAGAGAAAGGATAAAGGAGGTAGCAGTCCTTGGGGATGGAGAGAGAGCACCTTTGATAGAAGAAGCCATATAATTTCCAACACAGGGTAAAGAATGGCAAATATGGAAACGACAGCTTTCTGTCTAGTGACTTTAGTTTTGTCAATTAAGTATGAGATGTCACAAGCTGAGAGTATGGGGAGGAAAAGGGGAATAGCAGCATTAGGGGAAAAGATAGGAAATTCTAATCTCTTGAAAACAAATCTACTTGCTTCTTGAAATGTAAGTATCAACATGAATGTCACTTAGGGATGCAGATATAGGACATTGACATAGGTTGTTTATTTCATGCAAATAATTTGCACAGCTGGTACCTAGATGAAAATGGAATTAAGTATGCATGTTAGTGGATCAGAACTCAATAATTTTCTAGTTTTGCTTTGCTTTGAAAAGATTCTGGATATTTTCTAGGAATGCGTGAGAATTATAACAACCAAGGATAGCTGGGAATTACTTATAATGGTATGGGATGATTTCTGGAATATGTGAAGGTGAAATTGCATTCTACTGTGTCCAGTGCCTGCACTAGCACCCTGATTGCAACTGCACTATGAATTCTCATTTCAGGAAAAACAGGCTTTCGGCTTGGGATTTAATGCAATTTTAAGACCTAATTTTTAGTGATTCGTGAAATATGACTATTAGAAAGATGGCCTTATAAAAATTGTCCATCCAAAACTGCATGTGAGAGCTGCTTAAATGTAATGTCTGGTATATTTTCACTGGTTGATCTTTATATTTGCTTTAGTTTTTTTATTACTTAAAAAATATTGTGTTTTCTGGTTGTCTCTGATTGACTTTTTTAGTTTGCTGATGATTTTAAGAGTGTTAGGGGTGAGGTACTATATATATATATATATTTTTAAAGATTTTATTTATTCATTCATGAGAGACACAGAGAGAGAGGCAGAGACACAGGCAGAAGGCGAAGTAGGCTCCATGCAGGGAGCCCGACGTGGAACTCGATCCCAGGTCTCCAGGGTCATGCTCTGAGCCGAAGGCAGAGGCTTAACCACTGGGCCACCCAGGTGCCCCCTATATATATATATATATATATTTAAAGCTACTGATGAGATTAACATCAAGTTAGAAATTAATCAATGTATACTCAGACTCATGAAAAAGTTCCTTTTGTCAGTGGTCTGGCCTAAGTGGTTTGGCTATTTCTAAAGATGAGTAGGACAGAAGTCTATCATTTGGCACTGGAGACCTCCTATGAAACCAACATTTTTTTTTAATGTCCCATTCCATGCAGTAGAGCCTTTATATCTTGCCTTCCAAAAGCAATTCAGGGCTTCTGTGAAGTGAACTGGTACCAAGTCCTATGTGTGGTGCAGAAGATGGGGTTTGTAGAGAGAGAGATACCAGAGGAGCCCCTCATGACAACAACCACAGTTTCCAAATAGCCCTTCAAAGGAGATATACGAGAACAATATACAACAGGTCATTCAAGAATGAAAAAGTAAGAATGAGAGTTAGGCAAACTCTCACAACTTCACCTTTGAAGCACTTATCCCAAATGGAATCAATGAAGTGATTATACAATTATATGTTTAATATTTGTCATGACCCTCTGACTAAAAGTTCTATGATGACAGGACAATGTCTGATCTGCTCACCACAGTATTTCTGGGACCTAGGACAGTGTCCCCATACAGTAGACATGCAATAAACTTGATGAAAGAGTCAGCAGTGAAGGCCTTCTGGTATAAAGGACAGAAGATGGCCAAGCAGACCATCAAATGAAAAACAGTGTTTCTTGGAAGGAAAAGGTTGGAATGCACAAACTGTATTGAGGTATTCAAACTCAAATATCTAGAGCAAGAGTTTTACAATTCTTAAAACTAATATTTTCCCCAACTATCATAATTGTCATTCTCAATTTATGCGGATTTGTTCTGTTATCCAGGGTGATTTGGCCTTTGGGTATCTTTGTGCTCTTCTTTGGAGGAAAGCCCATCTTCCCTTTTTCAGAATCCATGCTATGGAGTGAGAAGTGACCAAAAGGTTTTAAATAGGAGAACGGCCCGCCCAGATTTGGATTAAGAAATCACCCTGGGTAATACATGAAGTATCGAGGAAAAACCTGGAACAGAATTTTCACTCTTCTTTTCACCTGGCTCCTGTTTTCATAGTTCTGAGCTTTTGTTCATATTATTCCCTATACCTAAAATGCCTGTATTACTTAGTAGATAGGTTTGGATGCATGTAGTGGCTTATGCAATAGTTTTTTCTCTCGTCATGAAATAGTCCAGAGGTAGGCAGGAGGTCCAAGGAGAGTGTAGCAGATGTAATCCATGAGGGCATCCAACAACCAGGCCTCTTCCAGCTATCATCTCTGACACTCTATGCTGTCCTTATCATCATGATATAAGATGGTTTGATACCATAATCACATTCTAATCAATAAGATGAAGAAAGGTGGATAGGGCCATGGATAAAGGCATGCCTCCCTCCTTTTATGGATGGGTTGCCTAAGTTTCTGTCTTTTTGGCCACCTCGTTGGCCCAAGTGTAATCGTGTGACCACAACTAGCAATTAGGAAGGCTGGGACAAATGTAGTTTTCATTCTGGGAGGTCAAAATGCTAATGGCTAAATGCCAGGGGCAGATTCTATTCATTTGAAAGGAAAGACTCAATATTGACTGACAAGTACCTATCTCTGTCACACTACCTTTTTTCCTTCCCCTCTCTAACTATCAAAATCCTTTCTATCCTTCAGAGTCTGGTTTAATTTAAATTTCACACTCTCCATGAAGCAATAAATGTGTGTGCGTGTGTGTGTGTGTAAAGATCAGGGAGTAGAGAGCCAGTGAGTAATGAGTTTGTTTTCACTGAGTTTAAGGCATTGGGGGGCATGATTAAAAGATCTAATAAAATCAAGTAACAAATTTTGAACTCCTTTAAACATAATGTGTAACCTTAAGTTTTTTGAGAGGTCTTTCCCTACTTCTCGTGATGAATGATAGCACAAAGATATGGCTCTGCCTAACACATGCTCTCAAAGTTCCCTCCAGCTCCCAAATTCCATAAGCCTCAGTTTATTAAATAGGGCAAACTCAGAGAACTCTGATCTAAGACAGATCAAAAATTCCACCAACCCTAGGTGTCACCTGTTCTATTTTCTTGCCAAGAATTGGGAATGAGTCCTTTGACTCTCTGCTACTTGTGGTTTTCCTTTTGTTCCTAAGATTGGAAACCAGCTGTTACCTCTCATTTGGCTTCTGGTTCCCATGTTCCATTTACCAGTCCTCCAGAAGTACTTTGGAGAAGCCAAGCATTCTCCTGGATATTCGTAAATTCCAGGTGGACAGATAGACAAACCACATGGGGACCCTCAGATCAGTTGCTTTAGGTATATTTATTTTATTTTAATTTTTTTAAAGATTTTATTTATTTATTTGAGAGAGAGCAAGCAAGAGAGCACAAGCAGGGGGAGGGGCAAAGGGAGAGGGAGAAGCAGACTCCACATTGAGCAGGAAGCCTGATGTGGGGCTTGATCCTAAGACCCTGGGATTATGACCTGAGCTGAAGGCAGATGTTTAACCAACTGAGCCACCCAGGCACCTCTATTTTAATTTTTTTAAGATTTATTTTTATTTATTTTAGAGAGAGCTAGTGGGGGGGGGCAGAGGAAAAGAGAGACTTAAGCAGACTCTGCACTGAGCACAGAGCCCAACACAAGGCTCAATCTCGTGACCCTGAGATCAGGACCTGAGCCAAAAACACGAGTTGGATGTTCAACTGACTGCACAACCCAGGTGCCCCTCTTTTTTTTAAGATTTATTGATTGATTTATTATGAGAGAGAGAGAGAGCAGGGGGAGATGCAGAGAAGAGGGAGAACCTAAGCAGAATATGCACTCAGCATGGAGCCCAATGCAGGGCTCAATCTCACCACTGCAAGATCATGACCTGAGCTGAAACCAAGAGTCAGATGCTTAACTGACTGAGCCACCCAGGTGCCTCTAGGTATATTTACTTAGGGCTGATTTGAAATATCATTAAATAACCTTTTAGCTAATCAACATCATGAAAAATCTTTATTAGTCATTAGGATCAAATAACATTTAGTGAATTAGTTACTTAGTTAGAAAGGATTTAAAAAAAAACTAAAATGTTCCCCATGTTTCTTCAAAGTCAGATAGAAATTGATAATGCAATATTCTCACAAAATTAATATTATTTTAAATACACAATTATTTTTGAAATAATGACTTGTTTGGTATAGTTATAGAAAAGAATAAGGGCCAAGTAAAAAGAGACAAACCATGGAGTGAACTGCAAACAGGTGGTCCAGCTAAGTTTATGAGGGGAAATGGCAGAGAATGGGGTTGGACATAAAAAATATCCCAGTTTGTTTGTGAGCAATTAGAGGCTATGATGGTGGATTTTACTTTTTTTAAGATTTTATTTATTTATTCATGAGAGACAGAGAGAGAGAGAGAGAGAGAGGCAGAGACACAGTCAGAGGGAGAAGCAGGTCCCTTGCAGGGAGCCTGATGTGGGACTCAATCCCAGGTCTCCAGGATCGCGCCCTCGGCCCAAGGCAGGCGCTAAACCACCAAGCCACCCAGGGATCCCCAATGGTGGATTTTAATATAAAAATAGGATCATGGTAAACTGTCTCCTCTGAGCCTGTCCCCAAAACAAATGCAAATGCTTGTAGTCCTGTCTCTAGAGTCTAGATAGCAGCCTTGCCTGAGTAATAAGGGGAGATGTCAACTAAAACTGCATTGGGGTGTGTGTGTGTGGCAGGCAGAGCCTGATGGAGTTGTGGGCTAAGAATTCCAGAATGAAAATCAAATCAGAATGAGATGATTCAAGTAGGAACAAGTGAAATATAGGTAGGTGTCAGGGCTCATAAAATAAGCAATCTGAAAAAAAATCAAAATCGCAAAAAATGGAGACTATTGTTAAATAGCTTTATCTCAGAAATATACTTGTTGCTGATCTGGGCAACAAGAGTGATTATCCTTGTTCAATAACAATGGAGGTTGAGTTTTGGACAGTGACTACAGGTTAATTAATAAGAGAAGACATCTCAGAAAAAAAGATGGTACACGGTATATTTATCTCACTCTTTTAGAACTGAGGAGAATTTACTTATCCAAATGTCTATATTTTGGGAGAGGGGGCATCTTCCTAAGTGCCACAATTAAAGATACAGGGTCTTATGCAAGGGCATAACACTTAACTTTTAGTGCCAAATAATATTCATTCTAGTCTAGAACAACCCAAATGTCATAGAGATGAGATTCATAGTTTCTTCAAGTGAGGAAGAACCTTAGAGATTTTTCAAATCAACTTCACCATCACCATTGCCCTTTTACAATGTACTACTTGAATCACTCAACTTTTATTTGTGATAGGAGACATGACAAAGAGGTAGTCTTTTCTAACTTGTTATACAATTAATAGACCTCACACTAGAGTAGACAGTAAAAATATTAGAAATCCGCAAAACAAACAAAAAAAAAACACTGTAAAAGACTGTTCAGTCTCACAAGATGTGCTGAGTGACTGACAAGGAAGAGAATTATTAATAAGGCCGCATTATGTTCACTTTAGAAAAAAAAAAGAAGACCCTCATAGTTTAAACTTCTTCCCTTCATCTCTGAGGAAAGAAAATTTAATATATTCAGGGACATTTTGTTCCATCTGTGTGCTGAAGATTGTAACTTAAGGCGAAAGGTATTCTATAGAGGAAAACGTTTATACACACCATTGAAAAGTGATTCACTTAGAGTAATACTCTTTAGCGCCATCCACATTGTTGCAAATGGTCATCAGAGGGGAGGAGGATGGGGGGATGGGTGAAATAGCTGATGGGGGGTAGGGAGTGCACCTGTGATGAGCACCAGGTGTTGTACATAAGTGCTGAATCACAAAACTGTACACCTGCCACATCATTGTCCAATTCTATCAACTCCCCCAACTGCCAGAGCCTCCTAACTCGTTTTTCCACTTTCTCTTCCTATAGCCCCCTGGTCCGTTCTCCGTAGATTAATTAACTATAAGAACTTTATAAAACCAAATCAAACATGTCAGTTCTCCTGCTCATAATCCTTGAATGGCTATCCCTGTCATATTCAGAATAAACTCCTTCCCAAGCCTGAACAATTTTATGTAATTTGGTCCATGTTTTTCTCTGACTCTCTCATGCTGCTCTGGCTACTCCACACCCACCTAGTCCTCATCGTGGTCTCTTTAAGTGTCAAATATTGTGCCTTCGGAGATGCTGTCCCTGGCCACCTCACCAAAAACAGCTACCAGATGCCCACTCAGTGTCCATCTCTTCCTGCCTCTTTTTAAAATAATACTTGTCATTCACTTTATATATTTATGGTGGGTTTTCTTCTCATGAATATACTACTATATTCTCTTTTTAAGAAAAAGGTTTTATTTATTTATTCATGAGAGAGAGAGAGAGAGAGAGAGAAAGAAGCAGAGACACAGGCAGAGGGAGAAGCAGGCTCCATGCAGGGAGCCCGATGTGGGTCTCGACCCTGGGACTCCAGGATCACACCCTGAGCCAAAGGCAGATGCTCAACTGCTGAGCCACCCAGGCATCCCTATTACTATGTTCTTGATTGTAAAGGTTATTAATTGTATGACAGCTTAGAAAAGTCTATTTATAGTGTTTTCTAAAACACAAATAAAAGTGTAATGGTTCCAATAAGAGTTTAAAGCAAAAAAAATGGGTTTTAGTTTGGGGTGCCTGACTGGCTCAGTTGGTAGAGCATGCAACTCTTGATCTCGGGGTTGTGAGTTTAGGCCCCACGTTGGATGCAGAGATTACTTAGAAAAAAAAGAAATTGTGGAAGAAAAAATAATAGGTCTCAGTTTTCTTTTTTTTTTTTTTTAGTTTTCTTTTATCTTCAAAATGGCAGTGGTGGTGGTGAGGTTAGTTTGAAAATCTTCATTGTCTATCTTTCCTCACTAGAATACAAGTTCTGGGATCCCTGGGTAGCACAGCGGTGTGGCGCCTGCCTTTGGCCCAGGGTGCGATCCTGGAGACCCGGGATCGAGTCCCACATCAGGCTCCCGGTGCTTGGAGCCTGCTTCTCCCTCTGCCTGTGTCTCTGCCTCTCTCTCTCTCTGTGTGTGACTATCATAAATAAATAAAAATTTTAAAAAACTGTTTAAAAAAAGAATACAAGTTCTATGAGGACACAAACTTTGTCTGTCTTGTTCACTTCTATATCCTCCATATATGTAATAGTGTCCAGCGTTAAGATAATGCTTAATAGAGGCACCTGGGTGGCTCAGTCAGTTAAGCATCTGCCTTTGGCTCAGGTCATGATCTTGAGGTCCTGGAATCAAGTCCCACATCAGGCTCCCTGCTCAGTGGGGAGTCTGCTTCTTCCTTTCCTCCCCCCGTTAATGCTCTCTCTCAAATAAATAATAAATAAAAAATCTTTTAAAAAAATATAATGTGTGACACCTGGGTGGCTCAGTGGTTGAGCGTCAGCCTTCAGCTTAGGGTGTGATCCTGGGGTCCTGGGATCAAGTCCCGCATTAGGCTCCCCACAGGGAGCCTGCGTCTCCCTCTGCCTATGTCTCTGCCTCTCTCTGTGTGTCTATGAATAAATAAATGAAATCTTTAAAAAAAAAAGATTTTATTTATTCATGAGAGACACAGAGAGAGAGGCAGAGACATGGGACTCTCGTGGGAGTTGACCCTGGGTCACCAGGATCACACCCCAGGCTGCAGGCGGCGCTAAACCGCTGAGCCATCAGGGCTGCCCAATAAAACCTTTTAAAAAAGGATAATGCTTAGTAAGTACTAACAAAATTAATTAATTGATTAATAAGTGAATGTGTATATATTTACATATGCACTGACCCCGGGGCACCTGGAAAGCCTGAGTTCACTACCTCTGGCCACATCCTTTTACCCAAGTTCCATATAAATATTATCATTTCCTAGTTTTCCATGATGTGAAAATGAACTCTTCCCAAATAAAGAAACCATTAAAACACAGTGGCATAAGACATATCGGAATCCATGGGAATACTCGCTGCAGTACAGAACCCAAACTGGCACTGCTGTGGAAAAAAGAGATGGGATCAGGGAATCTTCTGAGAGGTGGTGGTTCTTCAGTAAACCAGGTAAAGCAAAATGGAAAGCAAATTCTAGCAAAGAATAGAGAGAGCCGACCAGTTGACAACCAAGTTGGTCAGCTGGGTGGTGATGTTGCTCTCTGAACCGAGAGTACATGAAGGGAAATGGGTTTGAAGGGAGAGATAGGGAGTTCAATTTTGATCATTTTTCCTGCCTTGGTACAATGTACCAGTCAATGGTACTGATCAGTGCTCTAGCTAATAACAGCTCTAGAAAACCAAACCCCCCAAAATATTTCTTTGTTCTTTTTTTTTTCTAAGATTTTATTTATTTGAGAGAGAGAGAGAGCACGACCAGGAGGAGGGGCAGAGGGAGGGAGAAAATCTCAAGCAGACTTCCCTCCTGAGTGCTGAGCCTGACACTGGGCTCGATCTCACAATCCTGAGATTGTGACCTGAGCCAAAACCACGAGTGGGACGCTTCACAAACTGAACCACACAGGTGCCCCTATTTCTCTGTTCTTCATGTGGTGGGCCCATTAGTTATCCATCTTGTAACCTCTGTAGATTGGTACAATGCCTGCCACATAATAACTGCTTAATTTCTTTAATTGAATCACATTGAATCTTCAGATACATGCATTTTCACAGGCTTTTTGGTAAAGTTTTAATTAATTCCAAGTTGACAAATTTCTCTCTTTCTCTTTAGAAGTCTCTAATAACATTCTGAGATCCTCTTCTTGAGTTTCTACACATTTTCTACACATTTTTACCCTCCCTGTCAACAAGCACCTTCTTTGTGTAGAGTATGCTTCATAAATAGGTATTCTTATAGGAATATTTATTCCCTTCTGAATCAAATATGTGTCAAGTACAAAGATCCAGCTTTAGAATAGGGATCAGTAAATGTTTTTCTATAAAGGGCCATGTAGTCTCTGTCAAAACTACTCAACTCTGTCAGTATAGCACAAAAGCAGCCACAGACAATACATAAATATGTAAAAAGCACATGGTCATGTTTCAATAAAACCTTATTACAATAACAGGAAGCAGGCTATATTTGACCCTCAGGCCATAGTTTGCCAACTTCTGCTAGAGAGTCATATAAGTATGTATATATATATATATACACACAAATATACACATGTGAATAACATATAGATATGTACAAGTTATAAAACTCACTTTCAGCAATTTTGAGGAAGGAAAAAGAGATCATAGATCATATTCTAACAAGATTGACTGAAATAAAACCTTTTCTTTTTTTTTTTTTTTAATAAAACCTTTTCTAAACTATGCTACATTCGTTTCTCTTTTATATTTAACAACATCAGATTCAAAGCACACCCTGTAAGAAAAGACCAGGGGATCATTTCTGACTTTCCTCATTGCCAGCATTCTCTGATGTTATTGACAAGTATTCTCTTTTCAAAAGGCTGCAGCCCAAATAATTCCTTTCATCCTCATTTGCACAGAGCACGGTAATACCTAATTAAAATGCCAACTCAATTAAAGATGAAAATCTTGAATTAGTATTAACACCATTGAAGAAAAAAGGCTAACCTCTCAGATTTGAATGATTTTTTTTTTTATATATAGCTTTTAAAGAAACCCAAATCTAATATTGTTTGTGATGTTGCCCACCGACGGAGGAGGTAGGACTGAGTCCCTTGGATCCATTTCTCTCTGTGCTGTAAAAATAAGCTTAATGTTCTGGTCAGGAACCACTGAAACTTAGTATTGATTTTCTGTGCTCAATTTCTCTTCTAAGTCTTGGTCTTTCACTTGAAGATAATTTCATTACTATCAGGAAGCTTGGGCAACATGGAATGAACAGTAGGAAACTAAGTTCTGTAAATGGATTTGGCCTCTTACTTCCATCTGCTAGCTTAGCCAGGCCGGTTCCCTCAGTTAAAACATGGTACTTTACCTCCTCTAAAGGAATATCCTTTTGAACATATATAGTGCTTTTTGAAGAACTTAAAATTACCTCTCATAGCAAATAATTAACTGAACATCCATGGGCAAACTGATGAAATTTCAGATCTTGCTTTCTAGCCTTCTCTCTGTATATTTGATTTGTTGATATCTCAGGCTCTTGCCAGTTATTGGCAGAAACTAATTGGTTCAATGACAATTCAATCCTCTGTTTTTTGGTGTGGTAGCAACTCTTGAGCAACCATGCTCTTAATCATATCTCTCCTATAATAAGGCTGAAAAAAAAGATTTCTGTAAAAGTTTGGTCTTCGAAGGGAAAAAATGAAAATAATGAAAATGTCCAGCAATAGGGAAATTTTTAGATAACTTATGGAAAATTCATATGGAATATTCATTCATTATTCTGTCAACAAATGTTTATTAGGCACTTGCTATGTGCCAAGCACTTTCCAGATACTAGGGAAAACCAAAGTGAACAAGACCAAAAGGATCCCTGATCCCTGCCCTCTTGGAACTTATATTCCAAAGGAGAAAAACAGCAAAAGCCATGGAAATTGGCAAGTGAATAAAGATAATTTCACAAAGTGGTAAGTGCTAAGAAGGAGAAAATGTGATGCACCGGAAGCATTAGAAAGCAAAGAAATGTCTTCTCATAATTTGTTTAGACTTTATTTTTTTAATATTTTATTTATTTATTCATGACAGACACAGAGAGAGAGAGAGGGAGAGAGGCAGAGACATAGGCAGAGGGAGAAGCAGGCTCCATGCAGGGAGCCTGACATGGGACTCGATTCAGGGTCTCCAGGATCACACCCCGGACTGAAGGTGGCGCTAAACTGCTGGGCCACCGGGGCTGCCCTCATAATTTGTTTAGTAGTAAAAGTTAGACTATAAAATATTAAGATCCCGACTATATAAAATATCCTTGAAGAAAATATTTTAATATTAATAAAAAATATTTTTTAGTTGTAGGATTATGGATATTATTTCAGGTAGGACAGGCTAGGTCTTGCTGCAGTAACAAATAACTGTAGTATCTCAAGGGCTTTAAACAGCAAAGGTTTCCTCTTAATCATCCAGGGTCTGTTGATGGTTGTAGGTGACTCTCTTAGACACCTGTCCTCTATCTGAAGGCTCACTGTTATATAGCCATACCAGTGTGGGTTTCCATGATCACTGAGGCAGGGATAGAGAGAGGTGGAGACTCAGACACTGGCAATTAAATGCTCTTACTCATCAGTGACACATGAACTTCCACTCATACTTCATTGGCCATTGCAAATCACATGACTGTGCCTAACTTCAAGGGGGTGGGGAAATGCCACCCAACATGTGCCTGGAAGGGAAGGAAAAGCAGTGACTGGTACACAGGGTAACATAGGCCCACAAGTATTTTTTACTTTCTTTATTATACTTTTCTCTATTTTTCATATTGTTTTAGTGAACATGTATTTTATTATGACTGAGAAAAAAAGGGATTTTCTATGGAAGAGAACGGACCCAAAAGCAAATAATTCTGTGATTAGGTAATTCCTTATGGGACACTGTTCTCAAACTTTGAAATACCACTCGTACCCCTAAACAAGAAGAGGTAGTCTGTGGCTTTCTGACCAATTCATCAAGTTCTTTAAAAAAAAAAAAAAGGATTTATTTATTTATTCATTCATTCATTCATTCATTCATGAGAGACACAGAGAGAAACAGAGAGGCAGAGACACAGGCAGAGGGAGAAGCAGGCTCCACACAAGGAGCCTGACGTGGGACTCAATCCCAGGTCTCCAGGATCATGCCCTGGGCTGAAGGCAGGCACTAAAACGCTGAGCCACCCAGGGATCCCGATCAAGTTCTTAGAAGTGATAGAAATTAAACATTTATTGGGTGCCCCTTTCCTTTAAAAACTTAAATATTCCGTAGTTATTCAGTATAATATGGTTTTAATAACAGGATTGGAAAAGGTCACAATGTGGTAATTTCTAAATTTGGGGTCCTGTCCTCTCTAGGTGGGCATTTGTAGGTTAGTCTTGACTATCCCGTTAAACATTCTGGCAGAAGAGAAAAAAGAAGCTAAAACAGCTCTGGCCTGCAGTTAGTCAGTTCTAGGTGAGAAAGATATGAGGGCAGAACCTCTTCCCAGCATGCAGTACACTTCTGTGCACTTGTTCATGGCAAGTGCTCAATCCATTTTGGTTAAATTGACTTTAGAAAATTAAAGCATCATAAGAAACAGACATTGGACAAAAAACTAAGTGATTTTGTCAGTGATTCTCAACTGGAAGTGATTTTTGTCCTGAGGCCACATGTGCTAAAGTCCAGAGACATTTGTGGTTGTCACAACTTCGAGAGGGTGGGGGACAGGAAGGGTGCTGTTGGCATCTAGTGAGTACAGGCCAGTGACGGTGCTGAACATCTTGCAATGCACAGGACAGTATCCCCTGCCACATACCCAACAAAGAATTATTCTGTTCCAAATGTCAACAGCACCAAGGTTGAGAAAGCCTGCTTTAGGTCAGGTTCAGAGCTGTTGCCTAAGGGCATCTCTGAGATCCAAAATCACCCCAGAAACTGAAATTTTCTGCTCATTTGTCCATCAACCAACATAGAATCCTTTCAGCCTCCTAGATTCCCACTATATTCTTACTGACTTTCTGGAATAGGGTGAGGTGGCTTTGTCTTCCCCTCTTCCCTCAGCATTAAGAAATCTATACACATTGATGTCATAACGTCCTTCTACATGGAAGCCTGGTGTTGATATACAGCATTAGTCACTGAATCTTACAGAAGCTCATCAGTGTCTCCAGCCAAATCTTCCTCTTTGTTCTGATTTAAATAAAGCCTTTTAAAAAGGGCTCTTCTAAAAGCAATCCAATAAGATGCTACAAAGTATGCCAAATCCAATTACTTTCTGCATTCTTCCTATTGTTTGGAAAAACCAGTCCTCCCTAAGCCACTGAGGTCATTCAAAAAACATGCCAAGGTGACCACATTAAAGGAAGTGGAATCTTAATGAAGGCCCTGACACCCACAAAGTACTAATGAGAGGGCAGGATTGGCCTCTTACACAAGAGTCTCGAGCGTGCCCAGAATATTAACAGACAGTTTTTATTCCAAGGCAAATGGCTCTCTCACAACAGAGATGATCCACTAATGTCTGATTCAGATGCTTTGTCACAGAATGCATCGGCAGAGCTGTTAATAAGTACTGCAATAGTACACAGCATGAACAATACCGGCTTTCAATGTGTTCTCTATTTTTACAAAAGCAGTTTTCTTTTGGTTCAGAAGCTGATATGTGGCCCACTGTATTGATGTTTTCTACCTCTCACTAAGCAAAGTACATTAACCTGGTGGGCAAGGAGCAGAAAGGATGCTATGGAAGCCACAGGTGAGGAGTGGAGGAGCGAGTCTTGATAGATGGTGCTTTCTCCCTGTGTAGTCCAACTCTCCTATGCAATATATTGAAGGTAAAATGCTGAAGACAAGTGCATTTATTTTTTATGATGCAGAACAAATTACCACAAGCTAAGTGGCTTAGAACAACGTACATTTATTATCCCACAGTTTCCATGGGTCCTTAACTGGGTCCCCTGCAATGGAAGTGTTGATGGGAAGAGGGGTCTCATCTGAGACTCGTGGACTTCTTTCCAGGCTCATTCAGGTTGTTGGCAGAATTCAGATCCTTGAAGTTGGAGGACAGAGGGCTCTCAGCTCCTAGAGGCCATCCCTTTCCATGGGTTGTTCACAATATGGCTATCTGCTTCTTCAAGGCTAGGAGGAGAGCATCTCGCCTGCTTCAAGTCTCCTTTTTTAGGGAAGGTCCGGACTCTCGTTTATAGAGCTCCCCTGGTTAGATCAAGCCTACCCTGGATTTTCTCCCTTCTGATTAACTCAAAGATAACTGCTTCGGGACCTTCATTACATCTGCAAAATCCCTTCACCTTTGCCATATTATATTGGTTCAAAGAAAGTCACAGGCTCTACCCACACTCAAAGGAGAGGATTACACCAAGGTATGGATTCCAGGGGGGGTGAGAATCATGGGAATCATCTAAGAACACTGCCTCTCACAACAAACTTGTGCATATTGAAGCTGACTGCACTGACTGAAAAAGAGGATGTATGTTGGATGTCAGAATTCATATCCTATCCAAAAGGATGACAGCTTAGAATAATAAGTCAAAAGTAGCAGAAAAACCTGAGACCCACACTTAGCTTTTAACACAGGAGAACTAGCTTAGAAGCAGTTCCTGGAAAAAAGACTTGGGTTTTAATTGTTTATAAGCACAATAAGTAATGTTTGTATAATGCAATTTAAAAAAAAATCAAAATGTAATTTACAGAGCAATAATAAATATATAGCATCCAGATTGAGAAAGAAAACGTAAACAGTGAGCTTGGTATCACACGTGCCAAACTGCATCTGGAAAATTTTTTTGGCAGTTCCGGGTTTGACATTTTAAGCTGAACATTACTCAAAGGAAACCTTGAAATCAAATCATATGAAAAATGGTTGAAGGAACTATGGATGTTTATAAAAGAAACTCAAGAGGAAACAGAATTGCAACTGTGTACAAGTTGAGGAACAGAAATAAGACTCATAGATGAGAGTTACAAGAAAACATATTTCTCCTCAGTATAAGAAATATAGTTCTAATATGTAGAGCTGTACACAAAGGAAATAGCTTGTGGGAAAGAGAATATTCAAAGCTAATCCTATCCATGGATGCTCTTGATTCCTTTTCCACCTCCATTAATTATGTCCTTTCTCACTTTTACCTTTGCCTAACCCAGCTTCTCATTGGTGATCGTGCATAGGTTTTTCCCATCATGTACATGAAGTAAACTTCCTTGGCCTCACATACCACCAAACTACTGCCTCTTCCTCCCATCCTCTTTGAAGCCTGGCCTTCTGAGAGAGTGGTATGTGCTTGTGATCTACCTGCCATAGCCTTCACTCCCCTGTCGGTCCACCCAGTCTGGCTTTTGCCCCACCCCAAGCCACCCAAACAAATCTTTGTAATGTCACTGCGGACAAATGCTCTTTGCAATTTCTCTTGCATGACACTATTGACCACATCCTCCTTTTTGAAATAATCTTTCCTTGGTTTCTCCAGTATTACACTTTCTTGACACCTCTCAGACTCCTCCAGTCACTCTTCTAAGCCTCCCTGTGGTCTCCCTCACATCTAACACACATTGATGTTCACTGATATTCCACCAGGCTCTGTCCTGGGTCTACTCTGTCCTTTTTTTACATGGTATCCTTTGCTCTTTCTATGACTTCTAGTGTTCTAAATGCCACTTATGCATTGTGACACCTTACTTCCAGGGTAACTTTCTTTCTTCTGAAATCTAAGTCTCTATCTGCAAAAACCAACTGGAAGGCTTCACTGGAAAACCCCAGAGTCACCTGAAATTCAATGTGGCCAAGCTTGAAATCATAAAATCATAATCCCCCACCATGGCCCTCCCCCAACCCAAACTTTCCTCCTTCAGGTTCCCCATTTCAGAGAATGGCTGGCAAGATGTCATCCTGGTCCTCTCCCTCATCCTTACCATTTCTCCCTAGCCCATCAGTCTGCAAGTCCTGAGGACACTCTCCAGATCCATCTAATTTTTTCCATTCCCACTGATACTACCTTATTTCAAACCATCAACTTCTGCTTCAATTACATCGTTAACATCATCCTTAACTTCACTAACATTTATGGAAATATTACCATGTACTGGGAACTATTCTAGTACTATACACACACACACACACACACACACACACACACACACACACATATTCCTCAAAACAACTCTATGAGATTAGGTACTCTAATTTCTCCCATTTTATATAGGTGGAAATTGGGAAAGTAAGGCCCAGAAAGATTCAGAACCCTCCCCATGTTCACACACCCAGTAAATAAAAAACCAGGATATGGACATGCAAGCTCAACCAGTTCACAACATGTTGTAAGGGCTAAATGAATCTTTTTTGAATTAATAAACTAAATGAATTAAGTAAATTCTAGTTGATTGAATGCAAAAGGCATTTTGGTTGTGGGTGATAGATTGGACTATAAAAGTATTTCTCAGTTGTCTTTGACTAGAACTTTAAAAAATTTCCTATCAATTGTAATCTCACATTTTTGTCTAATACAATACCACATACTTGGTTTTCACAGCAATATCAAATACAATAAAAGTTTCTAAGCATTTACTCCCCATTTCTGTACTCAATTGTTATGGCCCAGTAAGAGATAGTGGACTGGCACCAGTCTGTGGATCACACTTTGAGTTCTACTGGATTACATGATCCATGAGGTCCCTTCCAATTTTAAGATTATGTATTCTGTAGCATTATAAGTAGGACCCAAGGGGGAAAAGTCTTCTCCCTTGAGAGTTAATAATGAGCCAGTGGAAGTCATCTCTTCTAAACGTACAAATCAGAAGAGTAGTATGTGCTAAATGCTATGGTGAGGAACCACACATACATTTAAAAAGATGCAGAATACATGTTCCTCAATCTTAGCATAAATCTAGTAGGGTGGACTTGACCAATACCTTCAAAATGAGGAAGAGAGAAGAGTGTGGTTCAGAATATGTCCTATAAGAAAATATAAACAGAAGACCTCATTCAGGTGGCAATTATTAGGGGATATTTTAAATATGGAAAGCTATTCGGCAGTTTTTTTAAAAAATTGAGACTTGTGGGGCACCTGAATGGTGCAAGTTGGTTAAATGCCCAACTCTTGGTTTCACCTTAGGTTGTGATCTCAAGGATTGTGAGATCAAGTCTTTTATCAGGCTCCACACTCAATGTGGAGTCTGCTTAATGTTCTCCCTCTCCCCTTGCTCCTCCCCACTCCCATTTGTACATGCTATCTCTCTAAAAAAATAAAAAATAAAATAAGAATTGAGGCTTCCTCACATATACTGAAATTGAAATATATCCAAGGGATTTTAAGTGAAAAAAAGCAGCCAAATATGGTCAACCTGTGTAAATTTCTATTGCCAATTTTATATCCAATGAGTAATTTGTATTTGGAATATACAAAGAAGTCTTACAACTCATTTATAAAAAGACAAATAACCCTATTTTAAAAATTGGGAAAGGATCTAAATAGACTTTTCTCCCAAGAAGACATAAAAAAGGCTGATAAGCACATGAAAATATGTTCAAAATCATTAGTCATTATGGAAATGCAAATCCAAATTACAATGAGATTCCACTTCACACCCAGTAGGATGGTTATAATCAAAAAGACAGATAATAACAAGTGGAGAAATTGGAACATTCATATATTGCTGGAGGGAATGTAAAATGGTGCAGTCACTTTAGAATACAACTTGGTAGTTCCTTAAAATCTTTTTGTTGTTGTTGTTGTTCCTCAAAAACTTAAACACAGAGTTACCACATGACCCAGCAACTGCACTCTTAGATACATATGCAAGAGAAATTAAAACATATATCCACACAAATGTTCACAGCAGCATTGTTCTAAGTTGTTAAAAATAGAAACAACCCTGATGTCCACGAAGAGACAAATGATGCATAGATAAACAAAATGTAGTATATCAACATAATAAAATATTATTTAGCAACAAAAAGAAATGAAATACTAACACATGCTATAACGGGGATAAACCTTTCAAATATTATGCTAAGTGAAAGAAGCCAGTCACAAGAGATCACATATTGTATGATTCCATTTATATGAAATATCCAGAATAGGCAAATCCATAGACACAGAAAATACATTAGTGGTTTGCCAGGGACCGAGTGAGGAGGGAATGGGGAGTGACTGCTAATAGACACAGCATTTCTTTATGGGATGATGAAGATGTTCTAAAATTATATTGTGGTGGCGGTTACACCTCTGTGAATATATAAAAAAAAATTGAACTGTACATTTTAAATGGGTAAAATGTATGTATGTGAATTATATCTCAATAAAACTGTTAAAATAATTTTATTGCTAGCTCCTTGGAGCAATTCAGAGACAGATAAGCAAGAAGGGTTACTGGTCTGTTAAAATAATTTCTATGTTTTTATGCATCTCTAAACTTAAAGCTATGACCCACTGTTCACTAACTCCACTAGCGTTACAAAAAGTAAAAGATTAAAAGTGAGAGTGATTTTATCTGCATAAACACAGCTTAGTGAAATGCCTCAGGTGCAGAATTAGTATAGGTTGATGCAAGACAATGTTTTATTAAAAATAACATACGCTTTAAAATACAAGTTCCTCTCTTGTCTCTGAAAATTAACAGCTATTCAGCTATTCGTATTTTTGAAACTAAAGTATTTTGATAGTTCCCAATTGTGAGATATATGAAATAAATACCTCAAGAAAATCTATTGAAAAAGAACTATTCCCTAAAGTCTTATAACCAGAGCTCGCTCCAAGAAGGCAAGAAGTTGAACAGGCAACATGACCATCACTTGAACATGTTATTTATCCACTTCGGGTCTCTGTATATTCTGGAAACCAAGACATGTTCTTCAATTTTCAGTTTGAAATAATTTCATATTTAGAGAAAAGTTGCAAGAAAAATATTAAAAGAATTTCCATGTACCCATTATCCATGTCCATATTCACTAATATTAAATAATTTGTCACATTTGCTTTATCATAATCTCTCCCTCCACCTTCCACTTTTTTTCCCCCGAACCTTTTGCAGATAGCATGCCCATTTACCCCCCTAATCCTTCAGTGTGGATTTCCCATATTTCCTAACATATTCCTAACGTATAATCTTAAATAGTCACACTACAGTTGTTGAAACTGGAAAAATAAGCACCGATGCAGTATTTTATCTTATCTATAGTCCATGTTCTAATTTTACTGATTGTTTGAACAATGTACTTTACAGCAATTTCATCCTAGTGTAGCATCCAGTCCAGTATCATACATTGCATTTAGTTGTCATGTATATTTGGTCTCCTCCTATCTGGAACAATTCTTAAGCCTTTTATTTTTACTTTTGTCTTTCATCAATATTTTTTTTAGTATTTTTTATTTTTATTTTTTATTGAAGGATAATTAACTTACAGCATGATATTAGTTTAAGGTGTACAATATGATGATTCAACAATTCTATACACTTCTCCGTGTTCATCAAGATCATAAATATTTTTATTTAATTCGGTATTTGTAAAGAGTATGGGCCAGTTATTTTACAGACTATCCCTTGATATGGGTTTATCTAATATTTTCTCATGATTTGATTCAAGTAATACACATCTGGCTGGAATACTACACAAAGATGTTGTGTCTTTCTCAGGGTCTCATATCTAGAGACACATGATGCCCATTCAGCTTTATTGGTGATGCTGATTTGAGCCATTTTGTTAAAGTCTGCTTCCTTCACTGTGTATAGGTTTTTTCTTTTGTAATTTATAAGGAATTAATGAGGAGATATTTTGAGACTATGTAAATATCCTATTCCTCATTAAGCTCTCTTCCTCCTTGATTTAGCAAGATAATTTAAAATAAGCCTCACAATTAAAAAAATAGTCTCAACAACACAAAGACATGGAAAGACATTCCACGTTCATCGATTGGAAGAACAAATATTGTTAAGATGTCTATACTACTCAAAGCAATCTACAGATTTAATGCAATCTCTATCAAAATACCAACAGCATTTTTAACACTACTAGAACAAGAAATCTTAAAATTTATATGGAACTACAAAAGACCCAAATAGCCAAAGAAATTTTGAAAAAGAACAAAACTGGAGGTATCACAATTCCAGACTTTAAGTTATATTACAAATTTGTAGTAATCAAAACAATATGGTACTGGCACAAAAATAGACACATAGATCAATGGAACAGAATAGAAAACCCAGAAATAAATATACAATTATATGATCAATTAATCTTCAACAAAGCAGTAAAGAATATGCAATGGAAAAAAGACGGTCTGTCCAACTAATGGTTCTGGGAAAACTGGTCAACTATATGCAGAAGAATGAAACTGGACCACTTTCTTACACCATACCCAAAGATGAACTCAAAATGGATTAAAGACCTAAGTGTGAGATCTGAAACCATAAAAATCCTAGAAGAGAACCCAGGGCGTAGTCTTTGACATGGGCCATAGCAACATTTTTCTAGATATGTCTTCTGAAAAAAAAATAGATATGTCTCCTGAGGCAAGAGAAGTAAAAGCAAAAATAAACTATTGGGATTATATCAAAATAAAAAGCTTCTGCACAGCAAAGGAAACAATCAACAAAACTAAAAGACAACCTACGGAATGGAAGAAGATATTTACAAGTGACATATCTGATAAAGGGTTAGTATCCAAAATATAAAGAACTTGTACAACTCAACACCCAAGAAAAATATAAAAATGGGCAGAAGACAAGAACAGGCATTTCTCCAAAGAAGACATTCAGATGGCCAACAGACACATGAAAAGATGTTCAACATCACTCATCAGCAGGGAAATGCAAATCAAAACCACAATGAAATATCACCTCATACCTGTCAGACTGGTTAAAATAAAAAACACAAAAGACAACAAGTTTTGGTGAGGATGTGGAGAAAAAGGAACCCTGGCGCACCATTGGTGGGAATGCAAACTCGTGTAGCCACCGTGGAAGACAGTATGGAGTTTCCTCAAAAAGTTAAAAGTAGAACTACCCTGTGATTCAGTAATCACACTACTCGGTATACACCCAAAAATACAAAAACTCTAATTCAAAGAAATACATGCATCCTTATGTATAGAGCAGCATGATTTACAGTAGCCAAATTGTGGAAGCAGCCTAAGCATCCATCAATAGATGAATGGATAAAGAAGTGGTATGTATATATGGTAGAACATTATTTAGCCATAAAAAAGAATGAAATTGGGGCACTTGGGTGGCTCAGTAGCTGAGCATCTGCCTTTGGCTCAGGTCATGATCCTGGGGTCCTGGGATTGAGTCCCATACCAGACTCCCTGGAGGGAGCCTGATTTTCCCTGTGCCTATGTCTCTGCCTCTTTCTCTGTGTCTCTCATGAATAAATAAATAAAATCTTAAAAAAAAAAAGAATGAAATCTTGCCATTTGTGATGACATAGATGGAGATAGAGAGTATAATGCTAGGCAAAATAAGTCAGTCAGGGAAAGACAATTATCATACGATTTCACTCATATGTGGAATTTAAGAAACAAAAGAAACAAACAAAGGAAAAAAAGAGAGAGAGAGAAAGAGCACCAAGAAATAGGCTCTTAACTCTAGAGAACAAACTGATGATCACCAGAGGGGATCTGGGGGGGGGGGGGGATGGGTTAAGTAGGTGACAGGGATTAAGGAGTGTACTTATCAGATGAGCACTGGGTGATGTATGGAATTGCTGAATCACTATATTGTACATCTGAAACTAATAAACACTGTGTTAACAAAAAACAGTCTCAAAATTCTTGACATGTACAGAAACTGTCTTCTTGCCACATGTTTATATTGAAATTGTCTTAGATTATACAGACTCAGGAGGGCAGGAACTAGACGGAAACTTACTTGGTAAGAATGTAATAGTAATATGTGTTCATAATAACAATGAAAAATACTTAGCAGCAGTGAAAGATGAGCTTAGATTGGATATTTCAAATGACACATCCTTTCTATGGAATGCTATGCAACCATTTCAAAAATGGAAATAGTTTTATATATATTGAAATTGAAATATCTCCAAGAAACTTTCATGTGAAAAAAGCAGGCTATATTAAAGTATGCATAGTATAATTCCATCTATGTTTCTTAAAACTATATTTGTACTTTTACATATTAATGTATGTAAATTTATAAAGACTACCTTGAAAGAACATACACCGAACTGTTAACAGTAATTACCTCTCTAGAGGCAAATGGGAAAATGGAGAGGGCATAGTACTTGTTCTGTGGGGAATAAGACATTCACTTTTTAGTCTAGACATCTCTGTTTTTAGAACAAGAATCTATTTATGTTTTGGTGAAATATATATATATATACATATATATATTTAAAACATGTATTTGCTAAAAACATCTACATTAGCATGATTTTCAAGATTTTCTTTTTTGACAGTCTGATTACTATTCATGTGAATAAAAGGCCTTGCAGATAAATGAAGTTTTCTCTACCTCACTGATATACATGTGATATGTATATGTTATATGTATATCGTGATGTGTACGTATATGACATGTATATGGTGCTTCTGAAAAATTGAAACCTGAAAAATCATTTTCTACCATTCCCCAATATTCCCAACTTTCACAGTTGGCGGTTATTTAACCTATAGAGATTTCAGTTAGTTATATTGAACTTGTCAGTACTCTAACAAACCAATAATGTAATTAGCCTCCAAGAACATTTACTAAACCTCCGACATTTGCTAGGGAAGTAAAGTTGTGAGAGTGTAGAGTTAACAAAATCACTCTCAGTCTTTTCTATTGTTATTTATATGGAGAGTGTCACATAGCACTTTACTTATAGTGGCTGCTATTTTTAACTTGTTATTTGTTGAAAATTTCAAAAATATACAAAAATAAACTGTATCTCAATATATCCATCAATCAGTTTTAATAATCATCAACTCAGTTAATTTTTTTTTCATCTCCCCCTTACCACCACCACTGTTGGGGGACAATTCTCCACGGGTCTCTTGTGTTTTTGCATATTTTGTGATTAGAGATGCTGACTGCCTTGTTATGGACTCTTCAAGGGTGCTTGTATAGTCAACAATATTGGACAATAAAGATAGTGTATCTCTTTGTTGCAGAGGGCATATTTTTAACTGACCACTATAACAAAGATATCTCCCTGTGGGGTAAGGTCAGGCAGGTGTACTTACTTCCCATTATAAAAGATTCAGACTCTCTAAATTCAGGGGTCCCCAGCTGTGATGCAAACCCACTGCTTGCACAACATCCACCTGGGCTGCTTCACTTTGTCCCATGGGACTTGGAAAGGAAGAGGGATCTGATGTGAACATGAAAGTCGTGCTGCTTGCTATTCAATGATTAATGAAGTCCTTTACCTCTGACCCAAGGGTTTCATATCTTCTGCCAGTGTCCATGAAACTGGCAGACTAATTTATGAGCTTGCAAGTAGGGTAAAACCTAAGACTCTTCAGAGTTCTTGACATCCACTTCCTCTTTCCCATATTATTTTGAACAAATCCCAGACACTATGTTATTTTATCCATAAATAAAATAAAACTACTGAATATTCTTTGAAACTATTATAATCAAAGATGATGGAACTTAATTCCATACAAGTGTTTATATACATACACTAATACCCAGGGACCAAGTTTGGTAACTACAGGCCCATGGTCCTTTCCTCCAAAGAAATTCTTGGGATTAAATATATTTCAAAATCTAGACTTTTCAGATTTTAAGAAGGTCACAGAGAATATAAACTATATATTAAATAATATTTGCAATGGGCTTGGGACAGCTCACAATAAGCAAAAGTTGGTATTTTTGCCATGAAACATGAATATTCACACAAAGTAGGGTAGAGACTATAACAATCTTCCTCCAGTTTAGTTTCAAACTTTGTCACCAAATATGTTACAAAAAACTGTTGCTTTTCAGAGGTTATAAATTTTCAGGACTGCAGATAAGAAACTATGGACCTGAACTTTTTTAAAAAGATTATTTATTTATTTATTCAAGAGAGACACAGAGAGAGGCAGAGACACAGGCAGAGGGAGAAGCAGGCTCCATGCAGGGAACCTGATGTGGGACTCGATCCCAGGTCTCTAGAATCACACCCTGGGCTGAAGGCGGCACTAAACCACTGAGCCATCCAGGCTGCCCTGGACCTGAACTTCTTTCATCAGGTTCAAGATTTAGGCCTTCAGTATCCTGATAAGCAGGACCACTTAAAAAAAAACAAAACAACAAAAACAAAAAAAACACCTTTTCAAAGTCCCTCTGTTAATGAGTCTGACCTCTTTTAAAAAATAGACAGGGCCAAAATGAAGTCCTTTAATGCAATGATAAGATTTCAAATCACATGTACTAATTTGACTACATTAATGATGTGTGATATTTTATCATGTCTCCATTTTGTGAGCATTAAACATTTCTGAGCTCTCATGATCAAAGTGGAAAATGAACGATAAAGTTATTGATGAACTCAGATTTAAAAAAGGTCACATACAAAAAATTAGAAGGCAGGTAAAATAAAATCTTTTAAAAAAAGGGCGGGGGTCAGCTCAGGTGGCTCAGTGGTTTAGCGCCGCCTTCAGCCAAGGGCCAGATCCTGGAGACCTGGGATCGAGTCCCGCGTCAGGCTCTCTGCATGGAGCCTGCTTCTCCCTCTGCCTGTGCCTCTGCCTCTCTCTCTCTCTCTCTCTGTGTCTTTCATGAATAAATAAAATAAAATCTTTTAAAAAAAATTAGAAGGCAGGATGTTTAATCAAGGATGAATAAAAAAGGGACCCAGACCAGATCAAATCATGTCTGGAAGATTAGGGGTTATTTATAGCTGTGTTCACACAGCAAAAGGAACAAGACTCACAATCTGTACACAAATTGTGTTCATGTAAGATGGAGAAAGCAGGATGCCCAAGAAGCCTTTTTCCTTCTGTTCTCCTGCTAAGTATAGGCTGATAAACTTGAAACTAACATGGATGAGTTTAGAACAGATAAGAACATGATCCAGAACACCTGACTGCTCTAAAAATATCTACCTCTTCAGGTTTCATGGGTTGCATCTTTGAATAGGAGGAAAGAATATCACACTATTGAGTATCCACTATGTATCTGACAATTTGCCAGGTGATTTATTTGTACTGTTTTCCTAATAAGAATAAAGAAGGTAAAGTTCAGGGATACTGAGTAGTCTAAATGAATGAATGAATGTCTTCATGTGGACAAGCATTTGTTACACTTTGCTAGGTGCCAAGCGTTGTTACATAGATTTCAATACGCAGATGAATGCATTAAATAAATGTACACATAGATGAAGGCCCAGGACTCCAACTTCCAGAAAGTTCCCAATTTAGTAGGAATGATAGATATGTAAGCACATACTTATAGTGTAATTTCACACATGTGGCTGTTGTGACTGAGGATTTAAAAATCAGACCATGGCCCTTAGAGATTTAGTGGGGGAAAAAGAAGGGAAATATTTTACCAATCAGAGGCTGGGGTAATCAATCCTATCTCCTGAAAACACTGAAATGTAAGGCCTTCTTTATATTCATATACAAAGTAAGATGCTTCTGAGAACTGTGTTGTGATCGACACAGAAGAAGGTTTTCATGACTGTTGAGTAGGCAAGGGGATACTGATGTCATAAATAGGCAAATTCAAAAAGCTACAGAAAAGAGTGCTGATAGCTGTGGGAGTATAGAGGATCAGAAGGTCAATGTCATTCCCTTTTATAAATTCTCCTAGCTTATTTTATTCATCTACTCATTCCAAGGATTGACAGCAAGCTAATCAACCTATAGTTTGTAGAGTGTTCCTCATGATTGGAAAAGAGAAAGACCATTTGCCCAACTCTTACCACCCAGAAGTTCTCACCCAGACATTGCATATTCCTCAAGGATTCCATAATTTCATCTACTGGCTCTTTTGCTTGGCTTGGTGCAAAGAACACAGGCTTTAGGTTCCTATATCAGTTCTGTCACCATCTCTGATGTATAGTTTCTCCCTAGTAGACAGAATTTTTTTTATATAACCTAACCTTTAAAAAAGCCAAAACCCTAAATATGAGACAATGACTTGGCAGAGTAGTAAATTCATCAATCATGAGATAATGGCATCCTAGAGTTATTATTTTGAAGAATGTAAAATTGAATGATGCCCAAAACAATTAAACTTAGAAATAAATACATGTTCCTGTCACAAGAAAAGAGGTGTATTTGTACAAATGTAATTGAGGTGGCAGCAAAAGCAAAAAATAAGATAATTAAAAGCAAAACAATGCAATTATAGTTGACCCTTGAACAACACGGGGGCTGGGGGTGCTGACACCCTGTGCAGTTGAAAATGGGCGTATAACTTTTGATTGCCCACAAACTTAACTGTTCATAGCCTACTGTTGACCAGAAGCCTTACTGGTAATGGAAACAATCAATTAACACCTATTTTGTATGTTTCTTTCTGTTTTTTTTTTTTTTTTTTTGAGAGAGAGAAAGTGTGTGCATTAGAGCAAGGGTCAGAGGTGAGAGGGAGAGAATCTTAAGCAGGCTCCACACCCAGTGTGGAACCCAATGCTGATCTTTTTTTTTTAAGGTTTTATTTATCTATTCATGAGAGACACACACAGAGAAAGACGAAGAGACACAGGCAGAGGGAGAAGCAGGCTCCATGCAGGGAGCCCGATGTGGGACTCGATCCTGGGCCTCCAGGATCATGCCCCGGGCTGAAGGCGGCACTAAATCGCTGAGCCATCCAGGCTGCCCCCCCCCCCCCATGCTGATCTTGATGTAAGGCTCAATCTCATGACCCTGAGATCATAACCAGAGCTGAAATCAAGAGTCTGATACTTAACCGACTGAGCCACCCAGGCACTCTGCCCATATTGTATATCCATTATATACTATAGTCTTACAATAAACTACAGAAAAGAAAATGTTCTTAAGAAAATCACAAGGAAGGGGTGCCTGGGTGGCTCAGTCAGTTAAGTGGCAGACTCTTGGTTTCAGCTCAGGTCATGATCTCGCAATTGTGAGATCAACCCCCCTGTTGGGCTTTGTGCTCAGCACAGAGTCTGCTTCAGATTCTCTCTCCTTCTCTTTTTCCCTCCAGCTCATGAAAGAAAGAAAGAAAGAAAGAAAGAAAGAAAGAAAGAAAGAAAGAAGAAAAAAAAGAATGAAAGAAAGAAAGAAAAAAAGAAAGAAAGAAAGTCACAAGGAAGAGAAAATAAATTTATAGTAATGTACTGTATTTATCAGGAAAAAACCTGTATATAAGTAGACATGCACAGTTCAAACCCATGTTGTTCAACAGTCAACTATATACTTTACAGTCAATCATACCTCCCATCCCACATCACTATGGATAATTCCTGCTGCTGCCTTAGATGCTGGCCCTAAAATCAGGTGACATAGGTATCAGCTTCTTTGCTAGTTTGGATGCTGACCCCAAGTCTCCTCCTATACTTCCGTCTGGAGAGGAAACATGTTAAATAGGTTCCGATGGGTAAGAGGAGGGAGAACTTTCTAGGGATCCCTGTGGGTACACTGCCTATCAAGATTTGCCTGGTGGAACCTCAGGTGACAAGAAGCTACTCAGAACTGACCAAGTTCCTGAGGGTAGAGAAAAGCTACAGCAGGAGAGGGGCTCCAACTGTGTCCCAAATGACAAAATGTGCATGTTTCAAAGTTTCATAAAGGACCAGTCATGAATTCAGAAAATTTCAGCACAACTAATCTCTAAGAGGACAAGAGCATTTGCCAAAGATTATTCCTCACAAAGTCATCTCTACTCACTCTGGGAACTGAACCACCTCTGCTTCCCTTGGCACTGAGGTTGAGACTCGGAGGACTGTTAGAAGTATTTCTCTTCCAGACTCTTAATGATTTGTTTCCATGTACTTATATGATCAGCAAAATCTTGATTTCATTCATCTCAAATAAGCAGTATTTCTTCCTTTACACAAGTGCTTCTTCCTCCCACTGCTCTCTGCTTAGGAACTTCTTCCTCATCACTCACTTCCCCAGATAACTTTCAGAAACTCTGAACACAGTAAATTTTCCTGACACCTACTCTAGTACTTTGCTCCAAAAACAGTATTGAAGTACTTGTGTTATGAAATTTTCCTTAATGATTTTTTCTTCTCTGCTTATTTCCTTCATGAATCTTTAAGCTCCTTCAGTCATTAACAAACTTTTATTCCTTTCTGGGGTGCCACGAGTGTATTGTGATGCTTGGCACCAAGTAGGCAGTAAATTAATGCTTATGTATTAAAGAATAAAACACTAAAAAACTCGGGCTTAAAATTCCTTGTCTCGCCTATATACCCATTCTGTTAGTAGTTCAATCACACTAGTGTGTTTTCTTTTTATACTCCCCAATATTGTGTTATATATTTTGTAATTTTCTTAAATCCTTACTTATTATTTGTAATAGGAAGCTTCTGATACAGCTCCCAATGATTCCCACCTCCTGGTATGCATACTTTCATATAATCCCCTACCTTTGAGCATAGGCTGGACCTAGTAACCAACAGAATATAGTAAAAGCAGTGGGATCTTGCTTCCAAGATTAGTTTACAAAACATTGTGATTTGTGCATGTTCTCTTGCTAGCATCCTCTCCTGTCCTCCTGTTCACTCCCTCTGATGAGGCCAGCCACCATGTATGAGATGCTCTATAGAGAGGCCACATGGCAAGAAACCAAGGCAGGCCTTGTGAGAAATGGAGGGCTCAGTCCAGCAACTCATGAGGAACTGAATCCTGCCAACAACCACATGAGTTTGAGCTTGGAAAGTAGATCCTTTCCAGTTGGGGCCTTGAGATGATTGCAGCCAGTGAGATGCTGAAACAGAGGATCCAGCTAAGCCATACCCAGATTCCTGACCTGCAGAAACTGTGAGGTCATAAATGTGTATTGTTGTAAGCCACTAAGTGTTGGGTAATTTGTACACAGCTATAGATAACTCATACATTATTTATCAATCAGCTAGGATTCACAGATGATAAAACCCAACAATAACAAAATGCACGGTTTCCTTTATTTTTAAGCATAATGATTGGTTTCCAATATGTATCAGCAAATTATTCTTCAGAATTCAAAACTGTGCTTTTCACTCATCAAAATGGCTCAAAATTCCCTTTATCAAGTCAACATTGCATTGATTTGGGCTTCTGAAAAGCATCATTTGAAAATCCAGGATATTTGTACACATTCAATCCATAAGCATTTATTTTTGGGTATGTACCATGTGCCCTGAGTTTGAGGCACAATTTCTCTCTAGCATATATAATTTTCTTTGGGCATGGGGGGTACCCTGTTGAAAAAGAAAGTTACTGCCCTCCAAGGGCTAATATCTAGTGAGGTGACAGACATCGAAGCAGATAACTATTAACTTTAATTTCCAGTGGTAGAAACCATAAAGGAATGTGTGCATTGCAGGCCTATGCCTGCTGCAACAAGGCACCTAACCCAACCTGAGGAATGGGGGTGTCCTTCAGAGCCTAAGTGGAATCTTCAAGGATAGATGAAAGTCAAAGAGATAAAGAGCAACAGGAAGAAGATACCAGGCCAAGAGGATGGAATAAACCAAGGGAATTATCTAAATAAGTTCTCCAGAACATTACCTTTGGTCAAATAACACTAACCATATTTCTTAATAAGTCAACTATTCTTTACAAGATATGTGTGGCCCATTATTATTACGAAAAATCAAAAATAAATGGGGGTAATTTGTGCAACTGGATCAAGGCAGTTAGAAACTGGACTTAGGATCATTTCCTTAAGTGGTTGAAGCCAGTGCCTAGTTCATAAAACTAGACTTGTCATCTCTCCTTTATTTATGATCCTGAAATGAACTTTAAACCCCCTGAATGAGAAGATAATCAGGAACTTCACAAATTAATGACCATATGATCTCATTTCTTAAACACTTAGGCCCTGACTTCTCTCAATTAACTTAATAATTACCACAAAGAAAGTTCAAAGAACAGCATCCAAGGTGCTTTTAAAACTAAACAAACACCACCTGAAACTAAAGATGAGCAAATAAAACAAGCTTCTAGAGCAGGATGTACAAGTTAATCTTTAATTGGATATGAAAAGGGTTAATTGAATGAGTATATGATATATTTAAACTCTGGTCTCTCAAGGTTCAATTTCCCTAGCTTATCCTTCTTATATTTCTTGAAAAAAGAATTCTATCCCCCTATCCTCCAAATAAAACATATGTAGACCAAGGAGTCCTTGCTTGACTCTCAAAATATTTTTTTACTTTTATAGTAATTATATCTTATCCCAATTAGCAATAAATAAGATGCCTTCCTATGTTTGAGCTGAACTAAGTTCATAGGCTTTAAAGGCTGAGCCACTTACACATGGTTAGACCCAAGTAAAATGCATAGCCTTGTCTATGGTATATCCAACTATTGCTCCACAGCTTGGTAGTTAGACATGTTTTCTCATGAAGGACTGAGGGTGCTGGAGGCCACACAAAAATTTCAGATTACAAAGAGGCTGGAGGTGGAGGGGGATAGGATCTTGTGAATTTCTCTTTTCTCTAGCCAGGAGCAAGAGGAACTTCTGGGAGGTTCTAGGAATCATAAGATTGGTTATGTGCCCCAACACACACACACACACACACACACACACACACACAAACGCACAAACACGAACATACCTCTACACACCCCACATTGCCTAATCCCACAGTCCAGCCTTATATACTCTACTATAAAGAGAATAATGTGTTTCACTTGAAATCTGCTACCCTGAAATTCTAAACACAAAATTCCTTTGGATGAATGTAATATTTACCATTAGGTACTCTACTATATGTCTGGCACCTTTTAAATGTTATCTCTTGAAACACTTTCTTGGAGGGCCTTCATCTACACTGTAATAAATCTGGTCACCTATACCACCATGTTGGAGAGACCACTTAGACACAGAGATGCCCAGGGGTCCCCATCTGTTCCAGCCCCTAGCTGTTTGAATTTCCCCAGCACAAGCACCAGACATAAGAATGAAGAAGTCTTTGAGATGGCCCCAACTTCAGTCACTGTGACCAAAACCACCTGATAGGTCCCAAAAGAAACTTCCTGGCTATGCCCTGTCAACTCTCATATTGGTAGGCAAAATGAGTGATGGCTATTTTTTAAGCCCCCATAGCAGGGTGGTTTGATACCCAGCAATAGATAAACAGAATAGTTTTTAAATAAGAAGAACATCTGTCTGGATCTTCCATCATTGCACCATTTTTCTGGTCATCTCGAAGATATGAACTGTTTGGCATCCACATTCTAACCTGCACCTCCAGCATTCACTGCATATTCCTATTTTAGCTGCACGGTGAACCCGCCAAGGCGACCTTGCCAGAGAGGACTGTTGTCAGGTTAATGATGCATGTAGCTACACTCACCTTCCCAAGTACATGGCTGCCTGTGTTTATCCAATACAGCATCACATGAGCAGTCTAGTCAGCATTTCACCTTGAATTCCAAGATTTTACTCCCAGACATACAGCTGTTCTGAAACACTCTTTACTTAAAGCCCTTCCAGTCCCATTGCCCTTAACAGGCGCACCCACTTCCAAACCTTTTCATCTGGTTATTACAGCCCACTTGAACTATTGCCAGACTTGAATTGGCAATGCAATTTGGAAACACATTCTAAAACTATTGCTTCACCAAAAAAATGTAGACTATTTTATCTTTTAAGAAAACATCCCAAATTAAAAACTAATCCACTAGCTCAAGGAGACGTATTTCTTAGCTTCAAGAAAGTGTTCCTTTATGCTATGAGAGTTTAAGTCTACATTGTAACCATGAAGAATTATTTTAGCTTCAAAGAAGTATTTGCTATAAGCTAGCATATTCAACACACAGACACATATATAGCATACAAGAATATACAAAACTTAACAACAACACAAATTGGCTTTCCTAAAAGGCAAACAGAAGCCATGCCAAATTTTCCTCCAGGAGACTACATACATAAATAAGACATATATTAACCTATTGATAAATGGTAGGTGATCCCTGGAGAAATCAAGTCCTCCTCGGGGAAACTTTCCCAGCAGGACCAATCTAATGTGACACAGCAGGAACCTCACAAACTCAAGTGAGCGCTGCAGAGGCATGAAGCTAACTGCTGTAAATGGCAGGCTGTTCTCCTGTCCAGGTCTCTAGGAGGAGATAAAGGAGAGAGCCATAGAAAGAAGCACTAGAGCTTAAGAGAAAATTCTCATTTTTGTGCTTACCTCTTTTTTATTTTCCACAGTGTTTTTGAAGTAAATAAAAATGTACCTCATTGCAGTACAATCCCATCCTGCTAATGTCATGTTTATAAAGGCAATCTGGCACGTGGAGAAGAGTAGGCTTTCAAAACAGCAGGGCCTTCTGCTTTCCTGCTCCTGCCACCCGCTTGCTGTGTAAACTCACGTAAATTATATAACCTCTCTGATCTCTGATTCTTTTTCACAAAGGGGGGGTTATAAGGCACATGATTGTGGTAGGGGTTAAATGAGAGAATACTATAATGGGAGATTCTTCTCTGTGTAGGGTGTGTACTGAGTGTACTTACTTAAATCATACCAGCGGGGACTGGGTAGGGGGATGGGTGAAATAGGTGAAGAGGATTAGGAGCACACTTATGATGAACAGTGAGTCACAACGTATAGAATTGTTGAATCACCACATTGTACACATGAAACTAATATAACACTGCATGTTAACTATCTTGGAATTAAAGTTAAAAGCTCAATAAAAAAAAGAATACTGTAAATTGGCAGTTAGAACACACTAGGTATTAAATTCTTAATTAAATACTAACATAATTAATTGCCAATATTTCTTATTAAATTTTATTATTCTATTTTTCCATTTTGGAACATTAAACTATTAATTATATGTATTAATTATATGTATTATTTAAATTACTCTTTTAAAACTCTCTGGTCAAAGAGTTAAGAGACCTGGTTCTCATCCCAACTCTGCCTTGTGTACAATATATGATCTGGCCAAGTTGCTTTTATTTATGAGTTCTAGCTTATTTTTGGTTAAAAATAGATAAGTAAACAAGGGGTTTGGATTTGCTGATATTGTCTCTCCTGATACAAATATTTTAGCAATTGATGATTCTTAAGTTCATCTGAGTCTAATTTGTTTCCTTTGTCCAAGAAGGCTGTCTTGAGCAACAAAAACAAAAACTAACAAGCGGGACTGCATTAATCTAAAAAGCTTCCACACAGCAAGAAAACCAACAAAATGAAAAGACAAGCTACCGAATGAGAGAAAATATGTGCAAATCACGTATCTGATAAGGGATTAATATACAAGGTATATAAGGAACTTATATAACTCAATAGCAAAAAAACATTGTGATTAAAAAATGGGCAGAAAATCTGGACAGACATTTCTCAAAAGAAGACATACAAATGGCCAACAGGTACATGGAAAGATGCTCAATATAACTAATCATCAGGGAAATATGAGTCAAAACCACAGTGAGATACCACCTCACATTCATCAAAATGGCTATCAACAAAAAGACAAGAAATAATAAGCATTGGTGAGGATGTGGAGAAAAGGGAACCCTTGTGCACTGTTGGTGGGAATGTAAATTGGTGCAGCCACTGTGAAAAACAGCATGACGATTCCTCAAAAAAATTAAAAATAGCACTTTTTTGATACCACAGTTCCATTTGTGGGTATTTAATTGAAGAAAACAAAAACATTAATTCAAAAAGTTATAGGCATCCCCAGGTTCACTGCAGCACTATTTACAATAGCCAATCTATGGAACCAACCTAAGCATCCATCAATGCCTGAATTGATAAAGACATTATGGTACACACACACACACACACACACACACAAATATTATACAGCCATGAAAAGAAGGAAATCTTGCCATATGTTACAACATAGATGGGCCTTGAGGGTGCTCTGCTAAGTGAAGTTAAGCTGGAGAAAGAAAAATATTGTATGATCTTACTTATATGTAGAATAAAAAAAAAATCTGAGCTCATAGAATCTGAGAAGATGGTGGTTGCCAGAGATAGGGAAGTTGGGGTGGGCAAAATGGAAAGGGGGTCAAAAGGGAGAAACTTCCAGCTATAAAATAAATAAGGATAGGGATGTAATGTACAGCATGGTGACTATAACTAATAATACCGTCTTGCATATTTGAAACTTGCTAAAAGAGTAAGGCTTAAAGAATTCTCATCACAAGAAAAAGATTTGTAACTATGTACTGTGACAGATGTTAGATAGACTTACTGGGTTGATTATTTTGCAATATATACAAATAACAATTCATTACGTTGTACACTTGAAACTCATATAATGTTACTGGTCATTATACTTCAGTTTTTTTTTAAGTTGGCTTAATAAAGCATTAATTAGTGACTTATGCTAGAGACCAGTGGTGTGCTGGTAAACGTTTACTAACGTTAGCTCTCTGGAAAAACAAAAAACAAAAACCCTGATTTATAATGTTTGCCAAATTCCATGGTGTAAACAATCCTACCACACCAATTTCAAGCTATGAGCGAGACATCACTAAAAGGTGGAACAGGAAAGAGATACGCACGCACAAGTCGCTCGGTGGAGCAGGCTCCAGCACCATCACTGTGCCAAACCCATTGGATTGCACTGCTCACCCCTCGGTTCACATTTAGTTCCTGAGCAGTAAGAACATCACAAGGAAAAACAGCTCCAGGTAACAGGATACTTTATATTTTCAACTTCAATTTAGGACAAAGACATAAATAATCCCTTGTTTACTACACAAAATGTGCCACTAAATTCACTGCCGGTTTGGAAAAAAGAGTTTTAGAAACCATGAAACACTGAACTGCAAACTCAATCTCCTTTTCTTAACCCTCCATTTTAATTCTTCACCTACTTTAAAACATTCTTTTTAAATTTATGTTTATTTATTTATTCATGAGAGACACACAGAGAGAGAGAGGCAAAGACACAGGCAGAGGGAGAAGCAGGCTCCACGCAGGGAGCCCGATGCCGAACTCCATCCCAGGACCCTGGGATCATGCCCTGAGCTGAAGGGGATGCTCAACTGCTGAGTCACCCAGGCGTCCCACTTTAAAACATTCTTAATATCAGATTATAAAAGCCATTCATGACTTCTAAAGGTTCTAAGTCAGAAAAATAGTAAAAGCAAATTTTGTCTTTTCAATTCCTTAATCCCCGTAAGAATGAAATTTGTCAAAACAACTCTCTTACCTGAAAAGTCGATCATCAATTTAATCATGGATGGACTCTGAATACATTGTTCTCACAGATGCTGAAGTTTAGAGCACCCTGGGATGCAGAGCAGGGCTACAAATGAGAACCAAGCACAAGCATGCTTTACACCTGATATGTCATCTGTCCATTGTCAAAGCACTAAAGTCCTATAATCCATTCTAGGAGAATCCCTCAGGACATGATTCACACCTTATTTTCTCACAAACCTCATATCTTTGATCATCAGACTTCTCTGACCTCAGAGGTTTGAAGTTGAAGAAACTTTCAAAAACCCAGTGTATTATTAAGAGTAATGACAGCTGGTATCTGACGGCCATGCATACAGCCTTATACAGTAGCTCCCAAAATTCACCTCAAGATTTAGAAAGGAAGATCCTACTGACTTGCACCCCAGCATAGTATTTAAGGTTCCTAAATTATCACCCTGAGTCATCATGGAAAGATCATTTTGATCTCATTATCTTTTTGTGTGATGTAAGGAAAATATGTGATATATTTTAGAAACATTCTCATCAAGAAGTTTTTAGGGACACCTGGATGGCTCAGTAGTTGAGCATCTGCCTTCCACTCAGGGTGTGATCACTGAGTACCGGGATCAAGTCCTACAACGGCTCCCTGCTTCTCCCTCTGCCAATGTCTCTGTCTCTCTCTGTGTCTCTCATAAATAAATAACATCTTTTAAAAAAAAAGTTTTTAAAAGCACAGTCGTGGGGCACCTAGGTGGCCCAGTGGGTTAAGTGTCTGCTTTTGGCTCAAGTCATGATCCCAGGGTCTTGAGACCAAGCCTCACATCAGGCTTCCTGCTCAGTGGAGAATCTGCTATTCCCTCTCCCTCTGCCTGCTGCTCCCTCTGCTTATGCTCTCTCTCTCTCTATCAAATAAATAAATAAAATCTTCTTTAAAAAATTAAAAAAAAATAAAAGTACAGTCTTTAATATCTTAAAAGTTTAGGGGCACCTGGGTGGCTCACTTAACTGTCTGACTTTGCCTCAAGTCATGCTCTCAGGGTCCTGGGATCCACCCTGTGTCAGGCTCCACACACTGAGTGAGGAGTCTGCTTGTCCCTCTCCCTCCCCCTCTACCCCTCCCCAACTCGTGCTCTCTTTCTCAAATAAATAAATAAGATCTTGAAAAAAATAAATAAAAATGAAAAATGAAAAATAAAAAATGTACTCATATGAAATAACTTATTACTTGTATATGTGATAGTGCTGTAGTTCTATACATTAAGGTACTAACATATAGAATGCCTACTGAGTACAGGCATTTTTGAGATAAAGATTCATAAAACAATATAAGGAATGTTACTGTTGTTCTTCCCAGATCCCTTTACCCAATCCACATATCCAACTCCCACACACCTAAGTATTGGCTGTTAATAGCTTACAGCTGCCTCCTTCTCTATAAAAACTGTCATTGTCTGAGTGGGAGCTGTGTCTTTGGGGAGGTCATTCCCTACGAGAAGCAGCTTCTTCCCATTAACTTGGTAACAAGGATGTAGAAAAGTCCTCCCATCCCCACGTTTACCTAAAGGTGGAACTAACTTTGTGTTTCAGTTTGTACTCTAGAACTCCCCAAAGTATCAGACTGAGATAGTCTCCAGCTGAGATCATAACCTTGCTTGACTCCTTCCCTTGTCCTCTACTGCTCCTCACAATTCACTTCTGAGAAAATTTCCTCAATAAGGTATTTGCAAACAAGTTCAAGGTTCTACTTCTGAAGTATCCATCCTAAAATAGATTTATGCCCTTTTTTTTAAAAAAAAAAAAAGATTTATTCATTCATGAGAGACACACAGAAAGAGGCAGAGACATAGGTAGAGGGAGAAGCAGGCTTCCTGCAGGGAGCCCAATGCAGGACTCAATCCTAGGACCCCAGGATCATGACCTGAGCCAAAGGCAGATGCTCAACCATTGAGGCACCCAGGTGTCCCTATGCCCTTTTATTTTTTCTAGAACATATATAAAAGTTAGCTCAACTATTAATTTCCCACTGATTGCATGTAGAGAATTAAAAATGAAAGAGGATTTAGATGATATCTTCATTCTCAGCTAAAAAGAATAATAGGTGCCAGATGTAATTTCTTGACAGATACACCAAAAAAAAAGTATGGAATATAGTTTTATTACATTAATATCAGGTAACAAAACAATGGTCTCTACAAGACAACACAAACAAACAAATGAAATGTACACTATGGTTGCTCAGGTTTACCATATGAAGAAAAAAACCCAGGACAGTCCTGGTTGACCCCCAAATTGAGAATATAGAGCTGGGAGGCCAGGAAAGCCAAGGCAGCAAGAGTTACCAAAGAAGAAAAGGCTACATAGAAAGAGAACTCTGGAGATCTGCAGAGGGTCCCCCCCTTACTATTCAATTGAGTACAGGTCAGTAAGTACATACACATGAGGAAAAGAACGCCAAACAAGTTTAAAGGGAGAAATCCCCAAAGATCACACAGACCAGGAATAGTGCTCATTCCTAGCATGCTGGGTGGAAAACTTATAATTCACAGGCCATTGAGTAGAATACTAAAAAGGGTTTTGCCTCAGAAGCAGTGGAAAAATAGCACTAGACTACTTAATGCTCTTGATCTCGCCTAACAACACTTAAAATCAATACTCAAAAGTATCAAACTGTTTCTAAGTAACTTAACTGCATCCCAGAGCAAAGCTCAAGAAAATTCCAAAAATATACAGCACTCTACAGGGCAAAATTCATGGTGTTTGACCTCTAGTAAAAAATTATCAGGGATGTAAAGAAACAGGAAAATGACCCAATCTTTTTTTTTTTTATACTTTAAGAAGGTCTTTAATAGAGCTTGTATTTTCTGATGATGAGAAATTGATGTACAATTATATGTAATATGATATGAGAAATTAATATATAACATAATATACAAGATCGGTTATGGCAAAAAACTGATGTTATTAGTTACAAAAATAGTCATATGAACTGAGCATGTGATGTGATAAATGCTGGATGCTAATGTACTTCTTTTTATTTAATTTTTTTATTGGAGTTCTATTTGCCAACATACAGCATAACACCCAGTGCTCATCCTGCCAAGTAAAATGACCCAATCTTAGAAAAACAAATCAATTAAAATGGACTCAGAAATAACACAAATGCAAGGATTAAAATAATTTATAACTATATTCCATATTCAAAAACTAGAGGAAAGATTGAACATGTTAAATTTGAAAAAGACCCAGTTCAAACTCCTAAAGATTAAAATTATACTGGCTGAGGTGAAAAATACACTTGATGGAATTAATGTCTGGTTAACTACTGCAGAAGAAAATAGTAAGCTTGAACCCTTAGTAATAGGAACAATCTAAAATGAAACACCCAGAGTTGGGGGTTTGGAGGGGGAGATAAAGAATCAGTAGTCTGTGAAACAACTCCAAATGGACAAATATACATATATATTTATATATATATATAAAGTATTTTGTCAAGAATTAGTATTATATATATATGAAATTGTCATCTCCAAAAGAGAAGGGGAATGGATAAGACAGAAAACATATGGACAAAAACTTTTCAAAAAAATTTATTTTTTATTTTCTTTTTCAAAAAAATTTTTAAATATTTTATTTATTTATTCATGAGAAACAGAGAGAGAGAGGCAGAGACACAGGCAGAGGGAGAAGCAGGCTCCATACAGGGAGCCTGATGTGGGACTCGATCCTGGGTTTCCAGGATCACGCCCTGGGCTAAACCACTGAGCAACCTGGGCTGCCCAAAACTTTTCAAATTTGATGGACTTTAAGCCCACAGATTCAAGAAGCTAAACAAACCCCCAAGAGCAAAAATCATGAATAAAACCACATAAGACACATTATAATCAAAATTTTAAAAACCAATGATAAAAAGAAAATATTAAAAGCAGCCAGAGGAAAAAACACAAAGTACAGAACAAAGATAACAATGACAACAGATTTCTCAACACAAACAATGAAAGCCAAAAGACAGTGAAATGATATCTCTAAAGCTCTGAAAGAAAAAATCGTCAACCTAGAATTCTATTTCCAGAAAAAAAATCTTTTAAAAAATAGAGGCAAAAATAAAGAATCTTTTCAGGCATACAAAAGATGAAAGAATTCATTACAAGCAGGCCCTGTATATAAGAAATGTTAAAGAAAAATGATAATAGATAAAAATTTTGACCTACACAAACATACACAAAAAGAGTACTAGAAATGGTAACCATATGGGTAAATTAAAAAGAAATTTTGTCATTATGTCAGTCTGTTTAAAAGATAATCAGCCATTTAAAGCAAAAATAATAAAAATGTATTTGGGGTTCATATAATATGTAGAAATAAAATATACAAAAACAATAGCATGAGAGTCAGGAGGGGAGAAATGAGTACATTGTGGGAAGGTCTCTATACTATATAGGAAGTAGTAATAATATCACTTGAAAGCAGACTGGGGTAATATTTTGTGTTACCCGTGTACGTAACTTTTTGTGTTATTATAAATTATTACAAAGTTTGCATTATTACAAATAACACAAAAAGTTAAAAGACAAAAAGCCACAAGAGATAAAATGGAATCATAAAAATTATTCAATTAATCCAAAATATGAGTGGAGAAAAAAGGAGTAAATAAAAGATGGTAAAAATAGAAAATAAATAGAAAGATGGTAGATACATGTGCAACCATATCTATAATCGCATATGTGGTGGAAAGACTCTAAGATGGTCCCCAATTATCCCTGTATTCTTGTATTTATGCCCTTATGTAATACCCTCCTCTTGAGCGTAGCCAGAACCTGTGACTTGCTTCTAACCAATGGACTATGGGATATAACCATCATGATTGTTACGTCAGACTAGAACTTCCATCTTCCATCTTGCAAGCAGTCTCTCTCTATTGACTGTTCCTTTTGCTAGCTTTGATGAAGTAAACCATGATACAAAGAAGTCCATGTGGCAAGGAACTGAAAGTGGCCTTCATTCTGACACCATGCAAGGAATTGAATCCTGCCAAAAATCACATTAGTTTGGAAATAGATTATTCTTCAATTGAGCCTCAGATGAGACCCCAGCCCTGCCCAACACTTTGATTGCAGTCTTGTGAGAGATCCTGAAGCAGAGGACTCAGCTAGGCTATGCCTGAATTTCTGACTTACAGAAACAGTGAGATAAGAAATGTGTGTTGTTTTAAGCTGCTACATTTTTGACAATATTATTCTGCAGCAATGAATAATAAAACATTCAATGTAAATGGTTTAAACACACAATTAAATTGGAGATTGTCAAATTGGATTAAGAAAAAAAAAAACCCACCTATATGCTACTTTTAAGAAATGTTCTTTAAATACAGACACAACATAGGTTAAAAATAAAAAGATGGAAAAAAAAATAAAAAGATGGAACAAGATATACTATTCTATTTTGATCTTTATTTTATTTTTAAAAGATTTTATTTATCTATTCATGAGACGCAGAGAGAAGCAGAGACATAAGCAGAGGGAGAAGCAGGCTCCCCACAGGGAGCCTGATGCAGGACTCTATCCCGGAATCCCGGGATCCCGCCCTGAGCCAAAGGCTGATGTTCAACCGCTGAGCCACTTAGGTGGCCCTATTTTGATCTTTAAAAAAATAAACAGGAGTTGCTATATTAATATAAAGCAAAGTAGCTTTCAGAGTTAAGTATTATTAAGAGTAGGGCTCATTTTAGAAAGAGCCCAATTCAGCAAAAGGATATGGCAATCTTAAATTTATATGCACCTAACAACAGAATTATTATATGAATTAAAAACTGATAGAAGTGTAAGGAGAAACAAATCCGTAATTATACTCAGAGATTTACCTTTTCTCAATAATTGAAAGAATAGATAGAAAACAAGGATACAGAAGACTTGAACACCACTATCAACCAAATGCCTAATGAACACTTTTACAACACTTCAAAAGATTGCAAAATACACATTTTTTTTCAAGTGCACAGAGAACATTTACCAAAATAGAGCACATTCTGGCCCATCAAACAAATCTTTTGTCTCTTTCTCTGTGGTATTCTTAAATTATAGGTGCTAAAATTTCTATCTCTACCCTTAACCTTAATCACTGAAATTGCTGATGGGATATGATGGGCAGGATGATGAGCAGAGCAAATCTCTAATATAAAGTGTGCCAAATGCTCGCTCTGGAAAAGGAAGACTTTCAAGAGGCAGATGAAATTGAAGTTGAGGGGATGCTAGTTCACCTTCCTGAGAGTTCTAAGAGTCAGCTGAATTAGTGGCTTTAAACATGGTGTGTTTTGAATGGAACCCCAAGTGGTCGGGTCTAGTATATGTTCATAACAGATTAAGTCTTCTGTTACTGAAAAGATTGAAGCCTAGTTACTTTTGGCTCAAAGACATTAGGTTTATTACAAAAGTTTGTTCATATAAGATGGCATTTAGATCATCAAGTTATACTGTAACAGTAGTAAACAAAACCCTCCAAGAAACCCAATATCTCACTGGGAGAGATATTTCTATCAGTAGCTTTCATGGTGGCATTACTGTGTCCAGGGGTAGGGAAATAATTTGGCCTGCAAGAGAATTTAAGATGGTGCTATATAACTTTACTTGCTCACCCTATGTGAAATCAATCAATAGTCCAATTCAACATTGCTACAATGTCGAATTGATGACTAGCTATAAAACCAAAGCTATTAATGGGAAGATAATTCACACAAAGTCACAGTGATAGTGAACAAATGAGAAATTCCATAAAAAGGAAAAAAGATGTATAGAGGCTGCTTTTGGGCAGCAGGCTTGAGCGATGGAGACCTGAGTAAGGTGTAAGGGCCTGCAGCCACCACCAGGCTAAATGCAAACTGGCTCATTAGGAGACCCACCTTGAAAGAGCCATAGGCCCTCGCTGACCAATGGGTTACTTACAACCAGGCACAGGTACCAAAAAAGGGAAATTCCATAAGGTCCCCTATGTCCTCACCTTCCCCACCATAACTACAGCCCCCCATCATCCCCTCCTGGCAGACAGTCTCTCCTCTGCTGTCCTGCCCGCTGCCCCCTTGTGGTGTATCCACTAAACTTCTATCTTCTTTGTTCTGCCTCAGGTGAGTTCTTTCACTGCCCTTGCCCAAGGCCTCCATCTGATTGGGTTGCCCCACACAATATTTCTCTTTTGGGTTGCTATAGAAAACCCTCAAGATGGGGCACCTGGGTAGTGCAGTGGTTGAGTGTCTGCCTTTGGCTCAGGTCGTGATCCTGGGGTTCTAGGATGGAGTCCTGCACTGGACTCCCTGCAGGGCGCCTGCTTCTCCCTCTGCCTATGTCTCTGCCTCTCTCTCACTCTCTCTCTGTGTCTCTCATGAATAAATAAATAAAATCTTTAAAAAAAAAAAGGAAAAAATCCTCCAGTATGTGTAAAGTATAATCCATTAGGTGACAGTTTCTGGAACAGATAACAACAATCCTAAAAATCTTCAGGTTATTCAAACTCACTTTAGTGCTCAGTAACTTTGGGCAATTTTGCAAAGAAAAGAGTAAGATCTGGGTAACTGCAGCACGGATTATTTTAAGAGATAAATCTTTTGAAAATTGGTACAACCATTCTGGAGTATGTATTTACGCAAATGTAAAACATGTGTTACCTCTTAGCCCCCACATACTCACTGCTCAGATATATCTCCAAAAATGACCCTTCAGATAAGCCCACAAAAGATACATATTGAGAACACTCTTCTAACAAGTAACACAAAATCTATGCAATCCAGCTTAAATAATAAAGGGGGTTGTTGGCACACAGACTTGGAAAATTCAAGCGGAACACGGTTCATAGTTTGGGCTGTTTTTTGGAATATGAAGAAAACATCAATAAAAGAGTGGAAAAGTGACACAGGTGAGAAGGGAGCCAATATAGGGTACAGTATCAAGCTAATTTCCACTGTGGACAACTAGATTTAATTCCACTAAGCAAACCCTGAGAGCTAGTGTAAATCATATGCCTTAGAGGTAATCCACCCTAGAGGGTAAGTCACTGGTTGAGAGTCATCCATTCCATTCTGAGTGGATGGCAGAGGGGACTCCAGTAGTAAGAGAAACCCCTCAGGCAAGTAATTCAGTACTAACAGAAGTCAGGCCAGGGGGATCCCTGGTGGCTCAGCGGTTTAGCGCCGCCTTCAACCCAGGGCGTGATCCTGGAGACCCGGGATCGAGTCCCATGTCGGGCTCCCTGCATGGAGCCTGCTTCTCCCTCTGCCTGTGTCTCTGCCCCTCTCTCTCTCTCTCTCTCTCTCTCTCTCTTTCTCTCTGGGTCTCTCATGAATAAATAAATAAAATCTTAAAAAAAAAAAAAGTCAGGCCAGTGTGCACTGAAGTGGTAAAGACAAGTAGATATATGAGTAGGGCACCCATAGCATCTGCCTCAGATGGACTTCAAGGTTGGGTAACCCAGCAGCTCAACATCACAAAGATTCTGCTCTGGTTTCCAGGATTAATTTTATCCAACCAATGTTTTCCACAGTGTTCATGAAATGAGTATCAGTCCCAACTGGGGCTACAGATATTGCAGGATATAGAAAGCACTTCAGTGTCAATGTTCCACAAAACAATGCTTATATTTAGCCTTAGAGGGTTGAATTAAGGTACAGGCATAACCTCTGATTTTGCTACATGATTTAAATCAATCAGAATCAACTCCCAAAGATAAGGATGGACTGTCTTCCCTAGCTAGGAAAGAAAAGCTGGGTACTATTGAGAAGGGAGGAACTGGAAGTGGATGCTGGGTAGTTCAACCACAAATGTATAGTGATGTGTGTGTCAAGATGTTAATTGCAACCTTCTTTACAATAGCAAAAATCTAGGAACATCTGAAGTATATGTCAGTAGGGGACTTAAATTTAAACAAATTATGGTACATTCTTATTATGGATCCTTTGTAGTAGTGGATCTTTATATTTCTGATGTAGTGGGGCTCCAAGATGTATCATTAAACAAAAAAGGCATGTGTAATTCAGTGTGTAAGGCAAACCATTTATGTAAATTAAAAAGCAGGTAGACGAATACAAAATTTGTTATGTTAAGGCCTAATCAGCCAAAGAGTACTAAAGAAGGATTAGCGTGAAATATGACAAGGTTGGATTTATTGTGTCCATGCGGTGAGGGAGGGCCCTCCAGGAGAACCACGGAGTGCTACTCAACAAGAAGGAAGGGAGAAACATCTTTTATAAGATTTGGGTTCTCACTGAAGGATTATGAGGAGAGTTTAAGAGAGTGGTGATCAGTTCTGGGTTAGTTGCTTTACTGAGGCAATGTTAGAAAGGGAGTTCAACTAGGGATTGAGTGCTGTCTTGAAGTTAGGGGACTTTTGCAGGATTGAGTTTCTTGATAACAGATGAATGTAGCAAAGTGGGGCTGGGGGCTGTCATCAGTAATGACATCCCAGTATAATGGCACCCTCAGGGGGTGCCATTATGGCATTTACGGCTGCTGCACAATCATTGGAGAAAGAATGGTTTCTATTAACTTTGCATCTGACTTTACGTGTCTATCCCCCTAGCTTTAATGATAGAAAGCCTTCCTTTTTTTCCTCCCATGTCTGAGCTGATTGTTCACGCTTTTGATCCCAGGTAAGTTTTTACTCTTTCTAAAGGAATACTAAGAAACCATTAACAGCCGTCACCTTTGGAAAAATAAATTGGGTTGGGAAAGTGAGCAGTAAAAGACACCTGTGCTATTTGTATCTTTCCTTTTTACTTAAATTTTCTAAGCATGTACATGTGTGAATTTTGGTCCATTTTAAGTGTTAACGTGGATTCTCTGGGCAGTGAGAATATGACCTTTTTTGGGTTTTTTCCCCCTTCTTTTTATTTATCTGTATTTTGTCAAGAATTAGTATTATTTTAAAATAACAATAAATGGATACTCCCAGCCTCCCAAAAAGTCAACAGTCTAAAACCTGGAGCTCAGAAATGAACCTGGCCAACCTATCTACCACCTGTCCCCCTTGCCTTCTAATGCCACTACTTCCTGCCTCTGTTGGGTCATTCACTCTATGTCCAATCCTTATTCCATCAGCTCTAACCCTAACCAAAGGTAGCAAATTTGGAGTGAGATCAGTGAGAGAGTGAGCCTATCACCTCACAGGGTGCCTAGATACTGCATGAGACTAGAGAGCACAGTTCCAACAATAAACCTGAACAATAAAATCCTGCATCTCTTTTCTCCTAACTCAGCCTCCTCCAAAGACCATACACCTATCAGTGCCAGCAAATGGTATGTTATTGTTGCATCCTCTCCCTGCCAGAGACAAACATCTTGTAATATTTAAATAGAAATGTAGTTGAGGAGCAGGTATGCTCACTTTATAATAATACACCATGAGGTGACTAATAGCATAGGTAACTTAAGGGCAAAACCAAAAGACAAAGCTACTTTCATTCTCTTTGCCTAAAAGTTCAATAAAATGCCTCACCCACGTGCCTCCCCTAAGTGCTTCCCCTGTTCACAAAGGGATTTTTCATTTTATTATTTTATTTTATTTTATTTTGGGGGGGGGGGGGTTCATTTTAGAAGATTGGCTGAGAATGTTATAATTAGGAGACTTGTCACAAAAGTGTACTGCTTGTAGTCATATGTCTAAGATGAAGAACCAGTGTCATGATAAAAGAGAGTAACTTTCTTGTTGAGTCATAATAACAAAACCAATGACAAATATGGGGAGGCTTCTGTGGGAGCATGCACTGAGGGATTTTATGACATTCCCACCAGACCATTACTTTTAAAGGGACTGATTCAGAAAAGTTGCTAGTGATATACAAAGATTATTATCTATGCAAAAACTGCATGAGCTTTTCCAGAGCCAAGTTCAACTATTGTTTATAAAAAAGTAGAAAAACCTCCTATAATATTGAGTCTTTGAAATCAAATTTCAACAATTTTGCAAACAGTTGAGAAATAATGACTTCAGTTATTTTCCTGTCTTTGCTGTTAATAAGGACCCAAATTATCAGCACCTCTGACAAGCTCTGACCTTTTAGGATAGTGTAATGATGTTCTAAAGACAGTAAACAGTATACACATTGTCATTCTGCCAAAGCAGAGCTACAAGCTTGTTAATTGAAAAATCTCTGTAGATTAGTGCAAAAAAGTTCAAGCCATTAAAAGTAAACAAAACAAACTTTTATTTTCCAATGTGCCACTTTTAATAAACACACCAAATATTTTGAGAGATACTCTGAATAAGTTAAAGTCATTTCCAAGGAAATGGTTTCTTTTACAGATTATCTGTTTCTTCTTTAGTTAATGGGGATATTATCACAAGGAATTATTTAATGGGGCTCAAATAAGTATAAGAAATATACAATATGTTATTGCATGGTCAATTTTCAATCATGCAGTGGTGAGTCATTAACAGAAAGGCTTATTCTCAAGTGTTTATTGACATAATTGGTTGACAACCGCTAGCAAACAGTAGGAGTTTGAGCTAATCTCAGACCATCATCTTCTAACTGTATAAATGGGTCTGTCATTCACTATATCTGAGCCACCTCTGAAAAACAGAGACAGTATTTTTTTCTTAAATGTTTATTTATTTTCAGAGAGGAAGAGAGAGCATGAGAGAGGCAGAGGGAGAGGGAGAGAGAATCCCCAGCAGATTGTGCTGAGCGTGGAGTCTGATGCAGGGCTTGATCTCATGACCCTGGGATCTTGACCTGAACCAAAACCAAGAGACGGATGCTCAACCAACTGAGCCACCCAGGTGCCCCTAGTGACTTGCTTCTAATGAATAGAATGGTAAAAGTGACAGTCTATAACATCTGAACCTAAGATATAAAAGGCATTGTGACTTCTTCCTTGCTCTCTTCCTTTGATCAACCACTCTGAGCAGCCATGTCTTGTAGACTCTCAAACAGTTCCAAGAAGAATCCCACATGGCAAGAAACTGGGACCTCCTACCAACAACCAGCAAGGAACTGAGGCTGTCTTTCTACAGTCATTGCATGACCTTGGCAATGGATTCTCCCACCCCAGTCAAGCCTTCAGATGACTGCAGCACATGTCTTAACTGCAGCTTCATGAGACAATGTGAGCCAAACTCATTCAGCTAAACCACTCTTAAATTTCTGACCCACAGACACTACGGAGTGATAAGGTTTTGTTGTTTTAGGCCAGTAAGTTTTGGGGTAATTGTTATACAGAAATAGAGAATACTCTGGCCTAACAGGAAAAATACAGCTACAAAGACAAGAACAATAAGATTCTCTTTAATTATACATGGGAAATTATCCAAAGAAATTTAGAAAGAAATGAGAGATTTGACTTAGAAGCTTACAATAATATTCCTTTAAAACTTCCACATATTCTGGGTTATAATGCAGTTAGAAGAAGCTGTAATTTTCCACCAGTCACAATGAAGGCTCTTTAGCCATTAGAAAACTCTATGAAAGGGGTGCCTGGGTGGTACAGTCAGTTAAACCACTCTTGGTTTCAGCTCAGGCCTGATCTCAGGGTGGTGAGATCAAGCTCCATGTCAGGCTTCATGCTCAGTGCAGACTGAGCATGGGATTGTGGGATTGATAACAATTTTCATTTAGCAACCTCACCTCTCAATTCCATCAACTATTGTAGAATAATGCATTGCTCCCAAGGATAAGTTCTGTTGAGACTACTGCTGAACAAAGATATGAAATCACTGTTTTATGATTATTATTTATATACAAAAGATTCAGATTGAAAAAATATCTGATTTTTTTAAATGATGAAAATTAAGAGTATTAGGGGAAAGGTACTGTCAATAGAGCTGGTTTTGGAACCTTTTATATATTAATTTTCTTCTCTTGAAAATACTATATGATTTTTTAAAAATATTTTATTTATTCATGAGAGACACAGAGAGAGAGGCAGAGACATAGGCAGAGGGAGAAGCAGATTCTCTGCAGGGAGCCGATGTAGGACTCAATCCCAGGACCTGGGATCATGACCTGAGCCAAAGGCAGACACTCAACCACTGAGCCACCCAGGTGCCCAAATACTATATGATTTAGACAAGGTTGTGAATCTAGGAGTGCAGTTTGTTCTTTACATAAATTATTTATTGAGTAGCATCTATTTATCAGGCACTGTTTTAGATTCCCAGATGCAATGGTGCAAAAAATAAGCAAAAATCTATGCTCTCATAGAGCTTTCAGAAAGGAGAGACAAACAATAACAATAAACAAAATGAGTAAATGGTATAGCACATTAAAAAGTCATGAGTGTATAGAGAACAAGAAAAAAAGAAAAGGTCAGAGAGTGCCAGGGGGCACGGGGGATTTTATTTTTAAGTAGGCTCCATGCAGGGCTTGAATTCACCACCCTGAGATCAAGACCTGAATGAGATCAAGAGTCAGATACTTAACCAACTGAGCTACCCAGGTGCCCCTAGGTAGTAAGGACTGGCTCCATTTAGAAGATGACATTTGCACAAAGACTTAAAGAACACAAGGGAACAGACCCATGGATATTTAGGTGTAATGTGTGCTGAGCATGGTGGAGGTGTGGGGAGCATGTGCAAAGGGCCTGGAGCAAAGTATGCTCAGCCTGCTGAAGGAACAGGAAAGAAGCCAGTGTGGAGAGGAATAACTGAGAGAGAGTAGAAGAATGAAAGGTGATGGGGTAATGTAGTGCCAAGCCACTGCAAGGATTTTGACTTCTACTCTGGGTATGGGTTTTGTGGAGTGACACAATCTGACAACATTAAGCAGCACACTAGCTGCTGTATTGAAAAACAGACTAGGCAGAATAGAGCAAGGGCAGAAGGAAAAAAATCCAGCAAAGCAGTCACTGCAATAAACCAGAAAGAGACTTAGATGCTCAAAGATGGTAGCCAAGGAGGTGGTAAGAAGTGAGATTTTGGATATATTCTGAAGGTGAAGACAATAGGATTTGTTGGTGGGCTGCACATAGCATGTAAAAGAAAATAACTATTTATTAGAAAAATTGAATTCATAGTTAAATAGCTTTCTGAAAAGGGAACTTCAAATTCAGATGCTTTCACTTGTAAATTCTATCACATTTATGGAAGAAATCACACCACTCTTACCAACACTCTTTTGGAAATCAAAGAATGAAAGAATACTGCCCAATTCATTTTGTGTGGTCAGCATCACCCTAATTCTAAAACCTGATAAAAAACAGTCCAAAAAAGAAATTTATAGATCAATAATCTTCATGAACATAGATGCAAAAATGTCCTAACAAAATATAGCAAATGGAATCTAATAGAATATCAAAAGGATAATACATGATGACCAAGTAGGGTTTATCTCAGGAGTACAAGGTTGTTTAACTTTTTTAAAAGATTTTATTTATTTATTTGAGTAAGAGGGAGACAGAGCATGAGCATGGGGGAAGAGACAGAGGGCAGAGGGAGAAGCAGGCTTCCTACAGGGAGTCTGATGCCCGCCTGGATCCCAGGATCACGACATGAGCCAAAGGCAGAGGCTTAACCAACTGAGCCACTCAGGAGCCCCAACACTGTTTAACTTTTAATGTCAAGGCAATCCACCTATATTAACAGAACAAAGGAGAAAAACTATAGCATAATTTGAATAGATGCAGAAAAAAATTCATTCACTCATCATACAAACTTGTAGCAAACTAGGAATAGGAGGGAATTTATTCAACATAATAAAACAACTTTTAAAAACCTGCATGTAAAAAATAAAAATAAAAAATAAAAACCTGCATGCAGTTAACTTCATATATTTTTTTAAGATTTTATTTATTTATTCATGAGAGACAGAGAGAGAAAGAGAGGCAGAGACACAGGCAGAGGGAGAAGCAGGCTCCATGCAGGGAGACTGACGTGGGAATTGATGATCCCAGGACACCAGGATCACACCCTGGGCCGAAGGCGGCACTAAACCCCTGAGCCACCCGGGCTGCCCATTAACTTCATATTTAATGGTGAAAGTCTGAATGTTTTTTTCCCTCAAGATTAAGAAAAAGCAAGGTTGCCCACTGTCATCACTTATATTTCATATTGTATAGGAGGTTTCAGTCAATTCAATATGTCAGGGTTTAAAAATTAAAAGAAGTAAGAGGTAGAAAGATTGGAAAGGAATACATTGGTTGATGACAAAACTATTTATATACAAAAGCCTAAAGAATTACAAAATAAATGATGGAACAAATAAATGAATTTAATGAGGTCACAGGATATAATGTTAATTTTAAAGGTCCATTGGTATCACAAACATGTGGGAAATGAAATTTAAAAACTTATTCCATCTATAGCATCAAAAATTATGAAATAATTCTAACATAACATGTTATATAAAAATATATATAATGTAATTATAAGAGAAAATATAACACAATCTAATAAAACATTTCTAGGATCTCTACATTAAAAAATATAAAACATCATTGAGAGAAATTAAAGAAAATCTAAATAAATGTTGAGATAAATCACAGATTAGAATGTTCCATATTACTGACATAATACTAAGATGTCAGTTCAACCAAAATGAATCATAGAGATATAGTGCAATTCCAATCAAACTCTCAGCAGTTTTTTTTTTGTAGAAATTGACAAGCTAAGTATAGAAATACATGAAAAATCAAGGAAATGGAATAGTCAAAATAACTCTGAAAACAAAGATCAAAGTTAAGAACTTATACTACCTTACTTCATGACTTAACTACAATGCTAAAACCATTAAGACAATGTGGTACTAGGATAATGATTGACAAATAGATTAAAAGAACTGAATAGGGCAGCCCGGGTGGCCCAGCGGTTTGGCGCCACCTTCAGCCTAGGATGTGATCCTGGAGACCCGGGATCAAGTCCCGCATCCGGCTCCCTGCATGGAGCCTGCTTCTCCCTCTGCCTGTGTCTCTACCTCTCTCTCTCTCTCTCTCTGTCTCTCATGAATAAATAAATAATAAAATATTTAAAAAAAGAACTGAATAGACCCCCAATTATATGGTCATCTTAATTTTTATAAGGTTACTAAAGGGATTCAAAGGGAAAAGAGGAGTCTTTTAAACAAATCCTGACAGAATAACTGGATATCCATAGGGAAAGGAAAAAAAAAATAACATCAGCGCCCACCTCATACAAAAATTAATTTGAAATATACCCTAGACCTAAACATAAAAATGAAAGCCCTAAAGCTTCAGAAAACATATATCTGACAAAGGACTGATATTCAGGATATAGAAATTCCTAAAATTAAATGATTAAAAAAACTCCAGTTAAAAAAAATGGGCAGGATATTTGAATAGGTACTTTACAAAAGAACATGTGCTAGTAGCTAAAAAGTACTTGACATCATTAGTCATATGGAAATGAAATTAAAAACACAATGTGGGATGCCTGGGTGGCTCAGTCAGTTAAGCATCCAACTCTTGATTTCAGCTTAGGTTGTGAGATGAAACCCTGCAATGCACTCCATGCTCAGTGGGAAGTCTGCTTGAGACTCTCTCTCCCTATCTCTCTCTGCCCCTACCCACCTCCCTCTCTAAAAAAATAAAGAAAGGAAGAAAGCAAGCAAGCAAGCAAGCCACAATGAAATTCTACACATCCATCAGTAGGACTAAAATTAAAAAGACTGACAACACCAAATGTTGCAAGGATTTGGGACAATCAGAACTCTTATACATTGTTGGTATGACTGTAAAGGTCTTTGGCAAAAGGCCTGGCAGCTTCTTATAAAACTAAATATATACCAACCCTATGATCTGGCAATTCCTCCTAGGTACTACCAAAGAGAAATGAAAACAATGTCCACAGAAAGATATATACACAAATGTTCATAGTGGCTTTATTTTTAATAGTTGAAACTTAGAGGCAGCCCAGGTGTGTCCATCAATATGAGAAATAGATAAGCAAACTATGATACATTCATATAATGGAATACAACTCTGCAAAAGAAGGATTGAGCTACCAATAAACACTAAAATATGCACAAATCTCAAAGACATGCTGAATGAAAGAAGCTTTACACAAAGGAATATATATTGTATGATTCCACTTACATACAGTTCTAGAACAGGCGAATCTTATCTATGGGGAAAATAATTAGGACAGGAGTTTCCTGGCAGAGAAGAGGGTATAAAGTGGGGACTATGTTTGCCTGGGAAAAGGCATGAATGAACATTTTGGAGTGATGACAATGTTCTATACCTTGATAGGAGTGTGTATGCATGGAAAAACTCAGTGGATGTATGCTCAAGATTTGTGCGTTTCACTGCATGTAAAATTTACATCAAAAGGAAAACTTTGGATAAATACCGAACTCTAATTTTAGCATGAATGCTGCAATAGGTGGAGGGAGAGTACAGATGTGTTCAATTTACTTTGAAACGCATCAATGAATAAGATGACTTGATACAGGTGATAAAACAGGTATAGTAAAATATAAGTGGTACGATCTTAGTGACAGTAACGAATTATCACCATAAAATTCTTTCAACTTTGCAATATGTTTGAAAATGTTCACAATAAAATACCTTTAAAAATTAAGAGCATTGGGATGCCTGGGTGGCTCAGTGGTTGAGCGTCTGCCTTTGGCTCAGGTTGTGATCCTGGGGTCCTGGGATTGAGTTCCACATTGGGCTCCCTGTGGGGAACCTGTCTCTCCCCCTGCTTATGTCTCTGCCTCTGTGTCTCTTATGAATAAATAAATAAAATCTTTTAAAAAATTAGAACATATATATAGCAATGCTAATATTCCTTCAAGATAATTAAAAGGTTTTTTTCCCAAAAAGTACAATACTTGTTTGTTGACTTAGAGTTCGATATAAAATGATTAGGCAGGTCTGATTTATCAGGAACTCATTAATTCAGTCACAAGCATTAAACAGTTATTTATTGAGCATCTACTATGTGCCAGGCACTTGAAAGAAAGTGAAAATAAAGAACAGTCCACTCAATAAATAATTATCTACTTTTATCCACAGTAACCTACCTGTAAAGAAATGCATTGGGGAAATGAGTTATGACAAAAAAAAAAACCTTTCATTCACAGCTATTCTCTTACATTACATTTTGCCCATCAGTGAAGCTATTTTCAACATGGAAAATCAATATTGTTAAATAGAAAATAATCACACAAATGCCAGTGTCAATTTTAAATTGCTCATTGAATAAATTTTCAAACTTGGAAGTAGAAAAATTGAGACTTACAGGAAGAAAGGGCCTCACAAACATATGATTTTTAAAATGTGGGTATTATGCTGACAGATCGAGAGAGCTCTAAATGTCATTTCCTCACCAGAAGCTATTACACACAGTGCTTGCACAGGGCCGGGGGACCTAGCAACAGTGGGGAGAAAGAGGTTTCCAAGGCGAGAGCACTGTTTGTTTCAAAGGTAAACTTTAAATTGCCATGCCTGGAGGTCTTGACCAGGAAAATGAATAGCCAGCCAGTATCTCAACCTAATAAAAAGGCTTGTTTCCCTGAATGACACTGGATTTATTAGATGCATACTTTAAAATACATGATTTTCCAGTGTGATTCAAGCTACATCTTGAAGTGGAGCTCAAACACTGATGAAGGTTTTTTTTTTTCTTTTTAAGATTTTATTCATTTATTCATGAGAGACACAGAGAGAGAGAGAGACAGAGACAGAGACAGAGAGGCAGAGACACAGGCAGAGGGAGAAGCAGGCTCCATGCAGGGAGCCTGATATGGGACTCGATCCCGGGGTCTCCAGGATCATGCCCTGGGCTGAAGGCGGCGCTAAACTGCTGAGCCACCCAGGCTGCCTCCTGATGAAGGTTTTTGCAGCAAAATATATTCTGGTCTCTGAATCTGTTGTTTCTTTCGGATGCAAAAGCAAAGTTTTAAGCCGAGAATTGGAAATAATTATATACTTTATATGCTTTAATTATTATATATGCTTTATATATATTATATGCTTTAATAATTATATACTTTATATGCTTTAATTCACATTCCGGCACCAAATTGTGACTCCGAGAAATTTAGATGCTAGGAAACATGGTTGAAGAGTGAGACAGAAGTGAGAATTTGTCAACCGGAGAATTTGAAGCCCTTGCTTGATACTCACTCTCAAGCACACTGGGTGCTCTGAAATGCACTTAGGCTTCATGACTCACTTTTCCCTTCTTTTTCCTTAGGGATGGTTCTACTCAGTTTTGCCCAAATTAGCCATCAAAGCTTCTACTATTTGAAAGCCTGCCTAAAACATTCCCTTTTCCTTCAAGGGCCTGGAGGAGGAGTGCCTTGAATTTTATCCTCATCATAGTTCCTTTAATTTCTTCTCTCTTCCCCAAGTATCAGGGTAGATTTAAAAGAGGGAAAATGTCACAAAAAGGGTTATTTTTTTTAAAGATTTTATTTATTTATTTGACAGAGAGAGAGAGCGACAGAGCACAAGCAGAGGGTGAGAGAAGGAGAGGGAGAAGCAAGCTCCCCTCTGAGCAGGGAGCCAGATGTGGGGCTCAATCCCAGGACTCCAGGCCCATGACCTGAGCCAAAGGCAGACGTTTAACTAACTAAGCCACCCAGGTGCCCCTATAAAGGGTTATTTTATAAATAGAAATGGAACTGGGGAGAGATACTTGTCAATGTTTGCTTCAGAGGTGAAGCATTAGTGGGGCAAGTAACATATGTGGATTCTCTAAATTCAAATTTTGAGTATTTTCATCTCCTAGGCAATGAAGCCACTTCCTCTCTGCTGCTTCTGTGAAACACTGCCCAGTGTCTACAGTATGAGCCCAGAAATAAGCTCCTCCCTGTCTTCCTCAATTCACCAAAGTGCCCTCCAAGAGACAAAGGGAATAGTAATTAAAGTACACTACAGACAGTTCCTATTCCCTGATAAAGTACAACACACACACACACACACACACACACACACTCCACATACATGGATCCTTTTCCTATTTGTCCTGAGGGTTTCTCTACATCACTGGCTCTATAGCATATGAACAGAGACCATAAATAATTTGCTCCATGAGACAAAAGGAAAAATCAGGCCTAGAACTCAAAACTTCCTTTTATATTAATCTGATTCTTATATCTCTATCTTATATCTCTATCTGGCCTGGTCACAGAGTCTTGAGACTTGGTGTCTTAAGTCACAGGACAATAAGACATAGGACAAAGTCATAGGTCAAATGCCCTTTATTTCTACCAATCCCCACCCTACAATTCACATCCTAAAACTGAACAGGCAACAGGTCCTTATCTTATCCACTGCTCTCATTTCTCCAAATGACTGTCTTAAAATTCCCTTAATATGTCTGGGAATATAAAAAATAGTGAAAGGGATTAAAGAGGGAAGGAAAGAAAATGAGTGGGAAATATCAGTGAGGGAGACAGAACAGGAGAGACTCCTAACTCTGGAAAACGAACAAGGGGTAGTGGAAGGGGAGGTGGGCAGGGGGATGGGGTGACTGGGTGATGGGCACTGAGGGGGGCACTTGACAGGATGAGCCCTGGGTGTTATGCTATATGTCGGCAAATCAAGCTCCAATAAACTCCAATAAACAAAATTAAAAAAAATATACCAAAAAAATTCCCTTAACAAGAAGAAAGTAGCTCTTCTATTTGATCTTACCTCAAAACATCTGTGGACTAAAATCACTAGCTTTCCCCTTGATCTTAATTCAGCCATTGAGCCAATCCAAACCTCTTTACATTACCAGTAGTCTTTGCTTACTCCACTGTGTTTTCCTGATTTTTAGGTATAATATTATTTGTATTTTGTAGCAACTCAAAAAGACATATTAAGGACTTACTTTGGTTTTTCTTGGCCACTGTTCAAAGAAAAACACAATCAAATTCTTCCCTCAAGAGATAACATTTGTTTTTTGTAAACAATACTTTCATCTCATAATTGCTGCTGTAATAAGGATTTTTTTGCTCTCAAGTGATCAAAACTCAGTTCAAATTTACTTAAGCACAGAAGAGGGAATGTGGGGGCTTATTTCACTAATGAATCCAAGAGTCATGTGGCAGGAGCCTAGAAGAGTCTCTTTCCATTTCTTGCCCCTTTTTCTTCTGTGCTGGTTTTATTTTCTAATAGTTCTCCCCAAGTAGTGGCAAAGATGACCTCCCAGAGCTCTGAAATCAAATCCTACTTCCTTAATCCTACCATCAGAAAGAGAGACAGAGAGACAGAGAGAGAGATGCATTCCCAATAGCCTAGCCAAAATCCCAAGTAATGTGATGGGGATCAGCAGCCAAGGGTTTCCCTCACTGGATCCCAGCAGAACAGCTGAGTTTTGGGTCAGAGGAGATCATTGCAGCTAGAAAGACAGTAAGTTCAAGGGCATTAGCTCTTGTTTCCTGTGGAACACACTTTATCCTACCAGCCTGCTTTTAGGAAAAGCACAAGAAGATCCTGCTGGTCTGGCAATTGGTGGGTTCCGAATTAGGAGTCTAGGGATGAACTCACACACTGCTAAGACACAAAACGTGCAAAGAACGAATAGCTTCTGGGGACGCCTGGGTGGCTCAGTGGTTGAGTGCCTCCCTTCAGCCCACAGAGTGATCCTGGAGTCCCAGGATCAAGTCCCACGTTGGGCTCCCTGCATGGAGCCTGCTTCTCCCTCTGCCTGTGTCTCTGTGCCTCTCTCTCTGTGTGTCTCTCATGAATAAATAAATAAAATCTTTAAAAAGAAAAAAAAGACACCAGGGACCCACATAAGATTATCCAGAGTGAGGTTTGGTGGTAGTGGCAGCTATTCATTTATTTCAAATCTTTTTAAAAAATTATATGGGGCTCAGCGGTTTAGCACCACCTTCAGCCCAGGGCGTGATCCTGGAGACCCGGGATCGAGTCCCACGTTGGGCTCCCTGCATGGAGCCTGCTTCTCCCTCTGCCTGTGTCTCTGTGCCTCTCTCTCTCTGTGTCTCTCATGAATAAATAAATAAAATCTTTATAAAAAAATTATATGAAATTGACTCTGGCAACTTTCATACTTTAAGTTCTAAAGTTTTAAATTAAATTTTTGTGATTTTTTCATTTAAACATAGGATGATGGGTGGTTTTAAAATAATTATCCCTGAAGTTTTATTAAAATAACACAGCTGTAAGTAGAGTATTACTTTCAAGATCTCAATTTGAAATAAAATGCAGACTTCCTAGATTTTAATGCATCATAAGCCACCAATTTCATAAAATTGTATCCACTTTGCAAAGCTCATATTGCCCGATGGAAGCAGCCCTTTGTAAAGGGATGAGGTATTTGATTCTCTAATGTCTCCATTTAGCCAATTATAGGCAGGTTTTTATATATCATTCCCTTAAAAATACTACAAAAGCACTTTCTACTATGGTTCTAGTATGGATGGAAAATGAGGTTTTTAAAAAAGATTTATTTATTTACTTGAGAGAGACAGAGGGAGAAAGGGGGGAGAGGGAGGGGGGAGAGTCTTAAGCAGACTGCAGAGAGTGCAGAGCCCGATGTGAGGCTTGATCTCTTGACCCCAAGCACAGGACCCTGAGATCACGACTAAGCGAAAACCAAGGGTAGGATGCTTAACCAACTGCACCACCCTGGCACCCATGGATGGAAAATCGGAAAATGTTAAAGGCATTAATTTCATAAAAATTAGAGGAAATTTTCAGAAAATTTCAGATTAGAAGACAATAAGAAGGTTTAAAAAGAAAACATTTTCCTTACACTTAATGTGGCCTCAATTGCATGAAAACAGCTAAAATGTTGACAAAAGAGATAACCTCTAAGTTTAGGAAAAGCTACATATATGGGATCCCTGGGTGGTGCAGCGGTTTAGCACCTGCCTTTGGCCCAGGGCACGATCTGGAGACCCGGGATCGAATCCCACATCGGGCTCCCGGTGCATGGAGCCTGCTTCTCCCTCTGCCTGTGTCTCTGCCCCTCTCTCTCTCTCTCTCTCTCTCTCTCTCTGTGTGACTATCATAAATTAAAAAAAAAAAAAGCTACATATACAATGAAGATAAATGCTGTAGGGGTGGAAGACAGTTTTCACTTCAGATGAGACATACATATATTGAGATATTCATGCCAAAGTAACCATTAAATCCTCAACATTTCTACACAATAATAGTAGACAAACCTCTAAATTTCACCAGTTTCCATAACATTTAAGTGCTCCAGACCTTAGTAAGTCTAGAAAAAGTAGGAATTAAAGAAAAGTCAAATATTGATTTAAATAAAAAATGCCATTATGTAAGACAGAAAAAATATAAGTAAGGATAAAATTCTAAATTATTGCCTAAAAATGTGCTTCTACCCTTTCCAAACACTAGTTTGGTATATCTGAGAATGTGATCACCAATCTCCAAAATGATCCCCTAGTAATCCCTGTTTCCTAGTTCATGTCTTTGTATAGTTCCCTCCCACACTGAGTAGGGCTGACCCATATAATGAACAAGATATGAAAACAATAGAGTATAACACTGAAAGACATTATAGCTTCTGTCTTACTCTCTCTTAGATCACTTGCTCTGAGGGAAGCCGGCTGCAATGCATCATGGACATTCAGGCAACAATTGGAGAGGCCCATGTGGAAGGAAATGAGGCCTCCTGCCAACAGCCATATGCATGCACCATCTTGGAAGTGAATCCTTTAGTCACAGTTAAGCTCTTGGATGACCACAGCCCCAGGTGACAGCTTGAATGAAATCTTAAGAGAGGTCCTGAGCCAGAACTGCACAGCTCTAAGATGCTCTTAAATTATCAACCCACAGAAACTATGACATAATAAAAGTTGTTTTAAACCATTAAGTTTGGGGGATCCCTGGGTGGCGCAGCGGTTTGGTGCCTGCCTTTGGCCCAGGGCGCGATCCTGGAGACCCGGGATCGAGTCCCACGTCGGGCTCCCGGTGCATGGAGCCTGCTTCTCTCCCTCTGCCTTTGTCTCTGCCTCTCTCTCTCTCTGTGACTATAATAAATAAATAAAAATTAAAAAAAAAATAAAATAAACCATTAAGTTTTGGAGTAACTTATTATGCAAAGCAGAAAATTAATACAGAGGATTTTAGTATAGTTTAAGTCTATAAATATCTTAGAACTCTCTTATTAAAATCAATTGAACCGTGAACTTGACGGCTAATGGTCTTTCTGTCCAAGGATTTTTGATGACTGTCACATAGGCCTTTAAAAAAAAAAAAAGTTTTTATTTTTTAAGATTTTATTCATTAATTCATGAGAGACACACACAGAGAGAGGGAGAGACAGAGAGAGAGAGAGAAGCAGAGGGAGAAGCAGGCTCCATGCAGGGAGCCTGACGTGGGACTCGATCCCGGGTCTCCAGGATCAGGCCCTGGGCTGAAGGCGGCGCTAAACTGCTGAGCCACCTGGGCTGCCCTGAAAGGCCTTTTAATAATAATCACAAACTAAAAAAAAAATAAGATTATTTGATAATCCTTCACAGAATATTCAAATAATTTTATTACTACAAATAACATGTCAGTGGGTGGTTTTCCATATAGCTGGGCTAAGCATCCCTAGTTTTAGAAGATAACATTGAAGAGGTTTATTTTCTGTTTATGCAAGAAATACCATTTTCTGAATTGTCTGGAAAAGACTTCAGGTACTTAGTAGTGGTGGCATTGTCATTAAAGATCTAGTATTTGGAACTGCCAAAGAGTTTTCATTTTCTCTTATTATCGTAAATTCAATCAGAAGAGACTTAGTAAGACAGTTAAATCCAAGCATAGACCTTCAAACCCCTAATATAAACATGGCTCTACAGCAAAAAAGAAAGGCAAATATAAAACACAGTCTCAATGAATAGGTACATAGAGCTCAGGGGATTTTTAGGGAAGTGAAACTATTCTTCTGTATGATACTGTAATGATGGATACTTGATATTATACATTTGTTAAAACCTACAGAACGTACAACACCAAGTGACCCCTAATGTAAACTATGGACTGTGAATGATAATTGTGTGTCAAGGTTGGTTCACTGATTGTAACAAATGTACTACTCTGGTGGGGAGTGTTGATGGTGGGGGAGATTGTGGGAAGGAATGGAGGGGGCATGTGGGAACTCTCTGTACTTTATATTCACTTCTGCTATGAATCCACAACTGCTCTAAAAAAAATGAAGTCTTTTAATAAGAGGAAAAACACAGTTTCTGCCATCCAGAAACTTTAAGTATTTGTTCAACAAATAGTCACTTAGTTTTTCTTTTTCTATCCTTTTGCATTCCACCTATCTGTGTCTTTATGCTTTATCTGTGTCTCTTATAAACAGAACATGGTTAGATTTAGGGTTTATTGGGGCACCTGGGTGGCTCAGTGGGTTAAGCATCTGCTCAGGTCATGATCCCAGGGTCCTGGGATAGAGTCCCATATTGGGATCCCTGCTCCACGGGGAGCCTGCTTCTCCCTGTCATTCCTCCTGCTTGTTTACTCTCTCTCTCTTTCTCTCTCTCCCTCTCTCTCTCTCTCTGTCAAATAAATAAATAAAATCTTAAAAAAAAAAAAAGATTTGGGGTTTATTTAATCTAAGAAGCTCTATCTTAAAAAAAAAAGATTTTATTTATTTATGCGACAGAGAGAGAGAGAGAGAGAGAGAGAGGTGCAGAGACACAGGCAGAGGGAGAAGCAGGCTCCATGCAGGGAGCCTGATGTGGGACTCGATCCTGGATCTCCAGGATCACACCCTGGGATGAAGGTGGCTCTAAACCGCTGAGCCACCCAGGCTGCCCAGAAGCTCTGTGTTTAATGAGGAATGGTGAACCATTTATGTCTACTGTTACTACAAATATATGTGATTTCTTTTTATTGAGTGTTCTATCTATCTAGATTCTTCTTTGCTTCTTCTTCCCCCTCTATTTTCCTTTTACTTGGAAAATAAACATCTTATTTCCATTATTTTAGTAAAAAAAGTAATATACCTACTTGACCTTAAAATTTTGACTATAATCTCATGTTTAGACTCCTCCTGACAACTCAAGGGAACTTAGAACCCTTTAACTCCATTTGCACATATCCCCAATGTTCCATGATAGGTCATATATTTAATTCCACTTTATTTTATTTTCCCCTACCCACATAGTCATTATTGCTGTTATGATTGTATTGTTTTTTAAAAAAACAGTCATCAGTTATTTAAAATCATCAACATGTTTGGGGTACCTAGGTGGCTTAGTCAGTTAACCATCTGGCTCTTGGTTTTGGCTCAGATCATGATTTTGGGGTCCTCGGAAAGAGCCCCAGGTTGGGCTCTGGCATGGGGAGGTCTGCTTGGGGACTCTCTCCCTCTTCCTCTGTCCCTCCCCACCCTCTCTCTCTAAAATAAATCTTTTGTAAAAATTAAAAAAATAAAATCACCAACATGTTTGCCAGTTTATTTGCTTAACATGACTTCTTAGATATTGATCTTTCTTTCTAGATTTGATTTCCTTCTTCCAAAAGTACATCTTTTACTATTAAGGGCTTGTGAATGGTCAATTCTCTCTGACTTTATTACAAAAAAAATCTTAATTTCATCTTTAATCTCAATAAATAGTAGTATGGTGTTTTGGGTTTTTTTTTTTTTTTTAAAGATTTATTTATTTGAGAGAGAGCGAATGTGCAGGGAGGGGCAGAGAGATAGGGAGAGAAAATCCCAAGCAGATTCCCTGCTGAGCATGGGGTCTGACACAGGGCTCATGACCCTGAGATCATGACATGAACTGAAATCAAGAATTGGGCACTTAACCGACTGAGCCACCCAGGCACCCCAATAGTAGTATGATTTTAAAGAGATGTTCCTGCTAGCTATTTGATTGTTCTTCCTTAGTCTACATTACCTGACACTTATTTCCCCCCTCATTCTTTTACTTATCTCCTTTTTAAAATCACATTAGCTTATGTTGAGCATTCTTTTTCTATCCCTCATGTCCCTTTAACCTCTATTTCACAGTTTCTCTTCTTTTTATCTATGTAAGCTGAATTCTGGGTAAATATTTAAATCTATATTCCAAAAATAAATAAATAAATAAATAAATAAATAAATAAATAATAAAAAAAATAAATCTATATTCCAAATCCCTAAGTATTTCTTTAGTTGTCTTATCAGTGGTTCAACCTGGCTCAGTTACAAATAGCATTTATATAGTCAAATTATTGAGCTAACTAAAATTATAATGAAACTATGCTGGGAAAAGGGGTTACAGGAAATGTTCATGCGTGTAGTGGGGGTGAAGAGATCTGAAAGAGCTAAGTTCTGATCTAGGATAGTGGAAAGTAATCATATAATTCCTACTAATTAAAAAAAATTGCAATATAAGCATGTATTTAAAGCTAGAGAGATAAACACCAAAAAAAAAAAATTAAGTTGAAAATGTTGCCTCTAAAGCAGGAAAAGGGGTGAAGGGTGGAGAGAGGGACCTGATATTTAGTTATAATAAATCTTGGAAAGTATTTGACTCTTTAAATTACACCTAAAAAATAACTGATAAAAAAGAAAGATTAAAAGAAGGTGGCTGAGTAGAAATGAAATCATTGAGAAGAGTTGTGCAGATTTAAAAATCAAATAACAGGAATCAGGAATGAATAGAGCACAGAGGATTTTTAGGGCAGTCAAACTATTCTGTGTGATGCCATAATGGTGGATACATATCATTATACATTTGTCCAAACCCACAGAATATATGACTCTAAGAGTGAACCATAACGTGAACTATGGACTCTGGGTGACAATGATGTGTCATTGTAGGTTGTTAATTGTAACAAATATACCACTCTGGTAGGGGATATTGATAATGGGGGAGGCTGTGCATGTTAGAGGTAGGAGAGACTGGGGAGTACACAAGAAATCTCTGTACCTTCTACTCAATTTCACTATGAATCTAAAATCTCTCTTAAAAATAAAGTCTATTTTGAGCTCCTGGTGGCTCATTGGTTAAGTGCTGACTCTTGATTTTATCTTAGGTCATGACCTCAGGGTCATGGGATCGAGCCCTATGTTGGGCTCCATGCTCAGTGCAGAGTCTGAGATTCTTTCCCCTCTCTCTCCCTCTGCTCCTCCTCCTGCTCATGTTCTCTCTCTCTCTCTCTCTCTCTCTCTCTCTCAATCAATAAATAAAATCTATTAAAAAAATCCATTTTAAAAAAATCAAATAAGAATTAGCAAGTTACACCAATTGTGCTTTGAAAGTATAACAGCAAGGTAAAATGACATTCTCTAGGTACTTGCAGTAAATTCTAAATTTTTGTTAATTACAAATCTTTTACCATGAATTTGCCATGTTGAAGTTTATAAAAAGATACGCCTAACCTATATTTGTTTCTACACATCCTGCTAAAATTTATAAAGTTTACAAAAGACACAAATACCAGTGGGAAAACTCACGTTGTTGAAACAGTTTGGTATTTCTAACTGGTATAATTTGGAAAAAGGCTTTTAAAAAAATTATTTATTTATTCATGAGAGACACAGAGAGAAAGGTAGAGACATAGAAGGAGAAGCAGGCTCCTCTAGCAGAGTCTGACATAGGACTCGATCCTGGGTCTCCAGGACCATGCCCTGAGCTGAAGACAGACGCTCAACCACTGAGCCACCCAGGCATCCCTGGAAAAAGGCGTTAACACTTTTCACCCTTTAGAAAAATAACATTTTCAAACTACAGCAGCAAGTAACAAATTTTGCCAGTAACAAAACAAATGTAGAAATACTTGTCCACCATTGAATAGTTCTTTTTACCTGCCTGGTTAAGAAAACAACTTTCTGGGTGGCTCAGCGGTTTAGGGCCTGCCTTTGGCCCAGAGTGTGGTCCTCAAGTCCCGGGATCGAGTCCCGCATCCGGCTCCCAGCATGGAGCTTGCTTCTCCCTCTGCCTGTGTCTCTGCCTCTCTCTGTGTGTGTCTCTCATGAATAAATAAATAAAATATTAAAAAAAAAGAAAGAGAACAACTTTCTACCTAAAGTGTCAGAAATGACTTATGGAGAAACAAGAAGGTGTAAACTCTGATAAAGCACCTGTTATGAAAAAAAAAAAAAAAAAAAAGCACCTGTTATGGTTTCTCCAGTGACTTGAGAGAGGTTTGCTAGTGGAAAACTGGTTCAGTTATAAGATAAACAAGTTTTGGAGATCTAAGGCACAGCAATGGTGACTATACTTAACAATACTGTACTGAAAAAAAAAAAACAATACTGCACTGTATACTTGAAATTTGCTAAGAGAGTAAATCTTAAATGTTTTCACACACAAAAATGGCAACTATGTGAAGAGATGGATCTGTTAACTAACCTCATTTCACAACACATACCAAATCATCACGTTGTATACTTTAAACTTCCACAATGTTGTCAATTATATCTCAATAAAACCAGAAAAAATAAAATGCAAATTTGACCACAAAAAGAAAAAATTCTATTTCCAGGGGGCAGTGAAGAGAGTGGTAAGAAGCGAAAGGATTCAAATCAGCCCTGTCCAAAAGGAATAAAAGATGAGCTACATGTGTAATTTTAATGTTTCCAATAGCCACACTAAAAAGTCAGAAAAAGCAAGGGAAATTCACTTTAGTAATATATTTAACTTAATCTAAAATATCCTAAATATTATCATTTCAAAATATAATCAATATACAAATATTAATGAGAGATTTTACATTTTTTGGTACTGATTCTTCAAAATCTGGTATATATTTTACATTAAGAACACATCTCAATTTGCACTAGCCACAGTTCAAATACTCAAGAGTCACACATGGCTAATATTTATCATATTGGATAGTACAGGTACAAACCATCACCTTTCACGTTCAAGCAAGACTGAAAATTGCAGAAAGAGAATTTACTATGTAAAACGTCAGAACATGGGCACGTGGGTGGCTCAGTGGTTGAGCATCTACCTTTGTCTCAGGTCATGATCCCGGGGTCCTGGGATCGAGTCCCACATTGGGCTCTGTGCGAGGAGCCTGCTTCTCCCTCTTCCTATGTCTCTGCCTCTCTCTGTGTCTCTCATGAATAAATAAATAAAATCTTTTTTAAAAAATGTCAGAAAAAAAAGTCAGAAAAGCAGGAAATACTGATAAGATGTGCCTACGTTAGCATCTCAGACAAGAGGGCTTCCCTTTCTCTGCCCAAAAGGCCCCTTGATCAGGATTGAGCTAGAGCAGGGGTCAGCAAACTTTTTCTGTAAAAGACCAGATAGTAAATATTTTAGGCACTGCTGGCCGTACAGTCTCTGTTGCAACTACTCAACTCTGCTGCTGCAGTGTGGAAGCAGACATAGATACATTCAACAAATGGGTATGATCATATTTTAATAAAACTTTATTTATGGGCACTAAAACTTGAATTTCATGTAATTTTCATGTCAAAATTTTTTTTCAAACATTTCAAAATGTAAAAACCATTCCTAGCTCATGAGCCCTATCAAACCAGGTGGTAGGCCAGATGTGGCCCACTGGCTATAGTTTGCCAACTCAACCTACAGGATGGGGATTAAGGAAGCTAGTAGTGCTAAGAGGTTGTTTTAATTACAGATATTTGTTGAAGACTAAAACTTAGAACTTTGAAAGCTAGAGAAAAAGAATGTAAAAAGAACATAGTACTTGGCGTCCAGCCATCCCTGTTTTGACCCTAATTCTGACATGGATAGGTGCTCATAACCTACTCATATCATTGATTTTCTCTGGTCCTCAGCTTCTTCCTGCCAGCTAAATAATTACCATGGTAACCTCAAGGAGTTCAACAATAGCTCATATAGTCACATTGAGTTAAATCAAAATAGGTAATATTTTGAACAGAGTCTGTACAAATTTACCATTTAAAATACAAAAAGAATGGCTTCGTTGAGAAATCTATAGGATTGCAGAGACTAACAGATAGGCTTAACACTGCTATACTAATTTGGAAACAATTCTTACTATAACTAAGTCAATAATCATCACTGTTTATGTATTATAATAAAAATAAATTCTATGTGACAACCCTAGAGCCTAATTCTATTATTCGTATTTTAAAGAAATAATAGATGAGTATTTTGAAATATTCAAATTTTCAGACTCCCAACTATAATTAGTCCAAATACGTGTAGTAGTGCAGTAGTTCACATTATTTCTTATTTTGTCTTATTTTACAGGTCTTCCTAATAGTCTCAAGAAGGCAAGCTCAGCCAAATCCTTAACCTAACATAAAATAACAGCTCAAACATAAAACCTGAGTTTTCCTTAATGAATTAGATTTCAGAATTAAAGTGCAAATAGAAAGATAATTTGCTGATCCTATTTCCATATTAAATATTAAGATGATGGCTTTTTCCATAATGACTTAACCCAAGAATCTCAATAACAACAATAAAGCAACAGAATTAGCTACAAGTTGCAAGTTGAAGGAGATAGTATGGATTGGCCTCCCCCAAACTATTCTCACCTCTATCCCTTCTCCCTTGATTTTCTCTATCCTAAAGACCAAAAAGCTAAAGTCGATTTAACTTTGAATGTTGTTCAAGTAGGCTGTACAACGTGACTCTGGCCATGAGATACAGCAAAAATCCCTGAGCAGAGTTACTTTACCTGAATAAAAATAGGAGAAGCCCTTTGTCCTTCCTTCTTCTCCCATTGGAACATAGAAGCAATGCCTGGACGTGCTGCAGCCATCTTGCAACTCTAGTGACAAAAGCCACTTGCAAGTGTGGCACAATAGGAAGCTAGAAAAAGCCTGAGTCCTTAAGACAGCATTCTGGGGCCCAGGATAGCAACCTGGACTATCTCCCTTGGTATTGCTTGTTTGCGGAGAATATAAAACTCGTCTTACTTACAAAGCCACTCTTGGCTGGGTTTCCTAAGTTTCAGGGGCATGTTTTTGCAGCTAATTGTATTTGTAACTAATAAACAGGTAAAACAAGGCAGGATTTACTTGCCGTCTATTACACACTAGTGATTCAAATACTAGAGGACAGATCAGAATCACCTGGAAGGCTTATTAAAGTTCAGATTTGGGGCACCTGGAGTGCCTGGGTGTCTCAGTTAATTAAGTCTGACTGTTGGTTTCAGCTCAGGTCTTGAAATTGGGGTGGTGAGTTTGGGCCCCGTGTTGGGCTCCATGCTGGGCATGGAGCCTACTTTAAAAAATAAGCAGGTAGATAAAATAAGGTAAAATACAGATTGCTGGGGCTCCAGACCCAGGGTTTCTCATTCAGTAGGTCTCGAATGGCTCACAAGAAATCGCATTTCTGGGACACCTGGGTGGCTCAGCGGTTTGGCGCCTGCCTTCGGCCCGGGCCTGATCCTGGAGACCCGGGATCGAGTCTTGTTTCGGGCTCCCTGCATGGAGCCTGCTTCTCTCTGCCTCTCTCTCTGCCTGTGTCTCTGTCTCTCTGAATCTCTCATGAATAAGTAAATAAAATCTTTTTAAAAAAATTGCATTTCTAAAAGTCCCCATGTGGTGCACCTGCTGCATCAAGAGCCACACTTGAAGAACCACTGGATTACACAACAGTATTTCGTAACATAACACAACATAACATCAGATCCTGCTTTCTGAGTTCCTATTTCCCCACTGCTTTGCTTTTTTAAAAAATAAATTTCTGCTTGCTCTCCAGACCAAATACTCCTTAGTAATCTGCGCTCTGAGTGTAAAATAAGTCACGAAAAGATCAGTAGATATTCTAGTTCTGCTCCTGCCTGAAGCTAGAAGATAGGGAAAGAGCCGTCTAGCACTTGCCAGGCTACACTAGCTGCCATGTCATTTCCTGGCACATAATTATGCTGCTTGCTGACAACTATTCTACTTTCTGTCCTTCTGTAAATTGTAAATGACAGTTTGGAAGCTGCTGGCTGAAAATTCTGAAAAAGAAACCTTTACAAGGAGAGGCAAGGATAAAATCACGGTCAATTTAGAGTGGTTGCTGATAAGCTGGCCCTGAGAAGCATCCTCAAGTAAGATCACTATGAAAGAAATGGAATTTCTTGTCGCTTCCTCTTCCCCATCTCCACTCCTACCACTTAAGAGTCTCAAAGCATCTGACCCACTCAACAATCCAAATTTCACCCCGAAGAGAAAGTCTGGTGCTTGGAAGCCTTCTGCTGTCTACTAGAATAACACACAGTTGAGTTTTATACTTAGGGTAGAAAGAAAAGTGCCTCCCAGGCCGACACATTGCCCTATGCCCATAGCCTGCCCGCCCCCCCCGCCTTCCCATAATGACATGTTTCCAAAGCCCATTGCAAAGAGCCATCCTTCGAGAAAAGTGGTTCCACCATTTTCTAGGTCTAATATTTGGTCTGCTTTAGCTCCCCTCTCAGGAACTGGTCAAAATAATCCTCCTGCCCTCAACAGCTACATTTTTTTTTTAAAGCCATGCTTTGTTAACCAATGAGGGGAAAATGGATCCATCTAATTACACATTGCTCATCCATTCTGCAATGTGTTCAGGATCTCAGTGAGTGAGACAAAATAACTAGCCTAAGTTAAATGACAGAGCCTGGCCAGGCTTCATAGAAATATAGAATTCAGGGACCAGAGCAAAGCTCATTAATCTTTCTAGGAATGACATCTAAGACCTTGACCTTCTTTTACCACTGCCCAGGCTGTGGTAAGTCACAGATTCATAGATTCCCGGAACAAATTTTCATGACTGCCTATTACATGACTTTAACTATTTGCAGACCTTAGCACCAGAGATTTTTGGGTTCAAACCCTTTTCAGGACCTACTTTAGCCTTTCAACAAGGTTTGATTCCTTGCCATTTCCCATGAGAAGCCTGAGAATAAGGAATAGTGTATAGAGCTATCTCTTACTGTACACCTTCTTGCTCTAACAGCTTTTCATCTTTAGCCAAAGCCCGAAAGTTTCCCTTTGAGCCAACCCCAGCCACTAACTAGGTCTAGCTCCATCCCATAGTGTGGTCCAGCAAAGAAAGGAAATCTCACCTTTCCACTGAGCTACTTAGCGTATGAAACCAGCAGTTCCAAGAAACTCGAGGATAGATGGAAAACATATTTCAGATGTGTCTGCTCTTCAGAGCTTACAAAGTATGCCTACCAGCCGAGTAAACTGGGAAGCCAAAGATGTAGTTTTAAAACAAATTCATGGCAAGGTTCCAGTGCCTTTAATGAGGTGATAGAGTACACATATTCAGTGTGTTGAGAACATAAAGAAATGATAAATGCACAATGGAACAACACACCAAAGGTAGGTGACTAAACATGAGTCATTCCAATAAATCCATAAATAAAAGCATAGGCCAATGTCCATGCAGGACAACTGGATATGTCATGTGTTTACAAAAACTCTAGGTAAAAGTTTGAGATTTAATGAAAGTTGGATCTTTAGTACCACTAATAAAAATGACTCTCTTGGGGGATCCCTGGGTGGCTCAGCGGTTTAGCACCTGCCTTTGGCCCAGGGAATGATCCTGGAGTCCCGGGATCGAGACCCATGTCAGGCTCCCTGCGTGGAGCCTGCTTCTCCCTCTGGATGTGTCTCTGCCTCTCTCTCTCTGTCTCTCATGAATAAATAAAATCTTTAAAAAAATAATTTTAAAAAAATGACTCTCTTGGGGCACCTGGGTGGCTCAGTCTGTTGAGTATCTGCCTTTGGCTCAGGTCATGATCCCAGTGTCCTGGACTGAACCCCATGTTGGGCTCCCTGCTCAGCAGGGAGTTTGCATCTCCATCTGCCCCTGTTCACACTCTCTCTAGCTATCTCTCTCTCAAATAAATAAATACAATCTTAAAAAAAAAAAAAATGACTCCCTTTCCAGGAGTGTTTACTGAGTGCTACAAATCTTCCACTTATTTTGCATGGATTAACTCATTCGATCTTCACAACAACCGTGTGTCAATATTATCACCATTTCACAAATGAGGTAAGTGAAGCATAATTTAATAAATTGTCCAAGGCCTTCTATGTAGTAAGCACAGGTTCTGAGATTCAAACCCAAGCAGTCTTTCTGGAGAAACTGAACTTCATTATTGTTTTTGGCTTTCTATATAAATATATCATATTTGAGAGTCTGCAGAGCTACCAAAACCTTCTGAGGGGCCCCTCAAAACTTGAAGGTGCACCCTAAGCCCTGGTACATTGTGAAGATCACTCTAGTGCCAGCATGCTCCCCAGAATCTGGCCCAGAAACACTTCCCAAGCTTTAGGTATCACCTTTCACAAAGCTCCTAATATGGCTATTTGGCCTCTAACTGAATCAGACTTTGGGAGAGACAGGAAGAGGTCTAAGAAGAATCAGATTGCTCTGGTAACCTTGGGCAACTATCAGTAGAAAAAAAAAATATCATAGGGGCACCTGGGTGGCTCAGTGGTTGAGCGTCTGCCTTTGACTTAGGTCGTGATCCTGGGGTCCTGGGATTACGTCCCACATCGGCTCCCCACAGGGAGCCTGCCTCTCCCTCTGCCTATGTCACTGCCTCTCTCTGTGTTTCTCATGAATAAATAAATTAAATCTTAAAAAAAAAGAAAAAAGAAGGATGCCTGGGTGGCTCAGTGGTTGAGCATCTGCCTTCGGCTCAGGTTGTGATCCCAGGGTCCTGGGTTCGAGTCCCACATTGGGCTCCTTGTATGGAGCCTGCTTCTCCTCCCTCTGCCTGTGTCTCTGCCTCTCTTTCTATGTCTCTCATGAATGAATAAATAAAATCTTTTTCAAAAAAATAAATAAAAGAAAGAAGAGAAAGAAAGAAAGAAAGAAAAGTATCATAGATACTCTGAATCAACAGACTTGGGTTCTAGTCCTGACTATGCACTTGTCTGGCTATGTAAAACAAAGCCACCAGTATTTATTGAGCATCGTTCTGGCTATCTACTTCTTAGTAACAAAGTACTCCAAAATTAGTGGCTTAAGAGAACAATCATTTTGTTATATCTCATGATTTTGTGAGTCAGAAATTTGGTCAAGACTCCACTAAGTGATTTTTCTGATCCCCATGTTATCAACTGGGATTCCTCAGTGGTATTCAGCTGATGGATGGGGAGATCTGGAGGACCCAAGATGGCTTCTTTCACATGTCTGTCAGTGATGGCTGCAAGGCTAGCTTCAGTTAAGACTTTTGAGCAGCCAGTTCCTCTAACATGGTGGAATCAAAATTCTTATCAGGTGGCTGGTTTCCCTAAAGGTGAGCATTCCATGAGGCTTAGTCAGCTGCAAGGTATAATAGATTCTAGCCTCAGAGTCCCAGAATGTCACTTTTGCCATAAGCTACTGATTAAGCAAGTCACTAAGTCTAGTCCCAAACCAAGGGGAAGCGAAATAGATTCCATCTCTCAATGGGAGGAGTCACAAAGAAAGAAGCCATCTTTAATCTACTGCAAGCACCTACTTTGTGCCATACATTGTTCTAGTCAGTGGGAATTCTATGGAGACAAAGATGTACAAGGCTCCTGTTCTTCTGGGTTAGATGCGTGCTTTTCTATATAAAATGGAACATTTTTGGGCAGCCCGGGTGGCTCAGTGGTTTAGCGCTGCCTCCAGCCCAGGGTGTGATCCTGGAGACCCAGGATCGAGTCCTGCATCAGGCTTCCTGCATGAAGCCTGTTTCTCCCTCTGCCTGTGTCTCTGCCTCTCTCTCTCTCTCTCTGTGTCTCTCATGAATAAATAAATAAAATCTTTTAAAAATAATAATAAATAAATAAATAAATAAATAGGAACATTTTTTCTTATGAGACTGTCTTTTCTTTGTTCATTTAAGATAGGCCTTTCTTGATCCCCTAGGAGAATAAACTGGCGTTATAAGGAGCCAGACAGTAAATATTTTCAGCTTTGCAAACCATACCATCTGTTGCAACTACTCAACTCTGTGGCCCAAAAGTAGCTCTAGACCATTCATAAATCAATGGGCATGACTGTGCTCCAATAAAATTTTATTTAAAAAAACAGGCATTGGTCTTGATTTGGCTTGTAGACCATAGATTGACAACCCCTGACCTAGCAGATAATAGATTCTCAAATAAATACTGGTTGAATAGATGATTTTTTTAAAGATTTATTTTTTTTTAATTTTTATTTATTTATGATAGTCACAGAGAGAGAGAGAGGCAGAGACACAGGCAGAGGGAGAAGCAGGCTCCATGCACCGGGAGCCCGACGTGGGATTCGATCCCGGGTCTCCAGGATCGTGCCCTGGGCCAAAGGCAGGCGCCAAACCGCTGTGCCACCCAGGGATCCCAAGATTTATTTATTTATTTTAGAGAGAGCTAGAGCACGAGCAGGAGGAGGAGCAGAGGGAGAGGGAGAGAGAAAATCTCAAGCGGATCCACAGCTGAGTGTGGAGCCCAATGTGGGGCTTGATCACACCAGCCTGAGATCATGACCTGAGCTGAAATCAAGAGTCAGACACTTAACTCACTAAGCCTCCCAGATGCCCCGAATGAATAAATTTTTAAAGCCTGGAATCTGAAGAAGAAACTATAAATGAATACTTGTATGAACTTTCATTCCCTCAAATGCTCATCTGTTCCTTTCTAAACATAGGTTTAGAGAAGCCCAAACTGACATTCAGGTCAGCCCCACAGGATCTCATAGACACATGGCTGAGGCACAGAGAGATGAGGCCATGAGACCCATTATCTAAGCCTGGATTAGGAAAAGTAGTTTAAAAAGTTCCAAGTATACACACCAGAATTTGTGAGAGATCTGGAATTCAGGTTAAGAACTTAGGAACAGGGGCGCCTGGGTGGCTCTGTCAATTAAGTGTCCGCCTTCAACTCAGGTCAGGATCCTGGAGTCCTGGGATGGAGCCCCTGCATCAGGCTCCCTGCTCAGCAGGGAGTTTGCATCTCCCTCCTCCTCTGCCCCTCTCCCTCATTTATGTGTGTTCTCTTTGTCCCTCTAAAATAAATAAGTAAAATCTTTAAAAACTAAAAGAACAGAGGGACAGTGTGTCAATTTTAGCAATTGATTTTATATACCATGTTTCATCAACTCTAAGATACCATTTATGGGGGGTGGGAAATGCTGCTGATTAAATAATGAAACACCTTAGCTGTAAACATATCCCAATTTCGGAGGTGTTAAAATGTGTGTGGTGGGGAATGGCAGCGAACTGATAAAATATCATAAATTGCCTCATTCGTTTGTCCAGAAAACAAACCAAAGTACCATTTATAGAGGGCCTATAAGTCCCAAGCACTTTCCATAAATATTTCTGTGCAATCCTCACATCCATTTAAAGTGGCTCATTATCCTCTCTGCTCTCCACACTCCTGCCTCCCTAAACCACTTTTGGTTTGTTGGACAGGCCATTCTCTTCCCACCCAGGTGCCTTGTGAATATTATTGCCTCTCTGGACCTCCAGCCCTTTCCCACAGTTCATCCCTCCATGGCCTTCAGGCACCCACCCTTTTGTTTCTGTCTCAGGAAGACACTTTCTAAGCAAGATGTTCATGTTAGTTATAGTTTAGGAAATCTAAGATGTCGTTAACTCAAGACACACAACTATTATACTGCTAAGAAAGAAAACCACGCTGACAATTAAATCATGACCCACTAGCAGGCATAATACACATCTCAATTTCACAGATGTTAAAATGTGGGAGGAAGATGTATGCTTTGGAAGTGATGACATCTGCAGTTTGATACAAGTCAGTGATTTTTAGAAAGCCTTGATCCCTGTGCTGAAAGGTAATGTCACTTTACATACTATTTGTCTTTGACAACAATGGATGATGAAAATTTTACTCACAAGAATACCAGTGGAAGCTGCAAACAGGGAGAAGACTTGGGAAGTCTGCTCCTTATTGGAGAACTTGGAAAGTGGAGGGAGAAACATGAGAGGAGGGTAAGGGGGGTGGAGGGGAGAGAAAGTCACCTAAAAGCTGCTTTCGATGGCAGTTGATAGTCCTCCTGTATGAGAGCCCCAAAGTTGGATTAAATCTCCACGCTAACCAGTCCATATATGGATTTAAAACACACACACACACACACACACACACACACACACACAGGCAGAGAAACCTTGAACTCTGGTAAGCTCAGGGCAGAATCAAGATGACCAACAGAAATTCAGCCATGGAGATGGAGGGGACCCTGTGGAAGTCTAGCCTGGAACTGAGAACAGTGGGAAGACCCTACATTTGCTCAACCTGTGCAACTGTGGGGTCTCAGCCATATTAATCTCCCTGAGCAGGAGATGGATTTGAGGTGATTCAGGACCCACAGGTTCACCTTCTACCTGCTTGGATGGCAGGGGAGCTGCCACCAAGCAGAAGGCAATAAGTATCAGAATGGTTCTGATGGTCAAGGATCTTGAAGCCAGAGAGGCTAAAGAAATTTGATCCTTGAAATCCAGTTAGGGATACACAGCTGGTGACCACTAATATTTGCTGGAAATACTGATGCTGTGTGCTATAGACTGAATGTGTTTCCCCCAAATTCATATGGTGAAACCCTAATCTCCAATGTGATAGCATTTGGAGGTAGGGCCTTGGGGCAGAAATTAGGTTTAGATGATGTCATGAGGCTGAAGCTTCCATGATGAGACTAATGCCTCGATAAGGAGACAAAGAGACCAGAGCTCTCTCGCACAGCAAGAAGGCAATCACCTATAAACCAGGAAGAGGGCCCTCACCAAGAATCAGACCATACTGGCATGCTGCTCTTGGACTTCCACATCCTGAAGTGCGAGAAATGCATGTTTTTGTCTAGGCCTCTGAGTCTATGGTATTCTGTTACAGCTGTCCAAACTGACTATGACACTGTAATTTGCAATCACAACAAATGGGTCTTCATGAGACCCAGGCAGTTCTGGAAACGACTGGCCAAGCTACCCTATGCAGGTACGCACACCCAGGCTGAGGTGGCAGAAGGAATGTACTTTCCAGCCAGTCTCAAATTAGTCTCTCGGTGACTTCAAGTAGAAACGAGAGCACAGCGTGTCTTCCTAACAGGGCCCAGGAAATGAACCCCAGCCAGGAGGGAGACACGGGCTCTGGTCTGTTTATACTCCCTCTAAGTGTAGGTAGCAAGGGCTCAGTGGCATGGGCTGACAGCCCCACAGGGACAAAATCCTCCAATACTAGAGGGCTCTAGACTGACACAGGGGTCTAGACACAGGATCTAGGCTGGCTAAGGGTGGGCAGGTAAGGTACTTGCATAAAGGAAGCCAAGAGGGAAGTGTGGAAGCTCCAGGTAAAAAGGGAATCCAGAATCAAGACTCAGTATTGAATATTGCCTCAGGAGGAAGTAACCATGCACTCCCAGATTTTCCAATAGAAAAGATCAATGGAATTCTGATGTCCATGGTCGTTTTCTGGATCTTTAAATACTGGCAACTAATTTAGTCTTTTTAATGATACTCTGAGACTAAGCTGAAGGACTGATGTGCCATCAGGCTTCCTGTTCACCATCTCCAGGCAGCGTCTTTCAGAATGTCTAGCCCTATGACTCAAGCACAGGCAGATGAGATATATTTTGGGTCCAGAATCAACAGGACTCAGTGATGGCGATGGCGTAAGGTGGGAGAAGGCAAAGGGGAATGGCAAGGTTACTCCAGTTCGGGGTATAAGTAATGGTGGGTAGAGGTGACATTTATTGAGCAAAGAGTGCTGTAAGAGGAACAGATTGTAGGGGAGAAGAGAGGAAGTAAAGAATTCCATTTTTGGACAATGTTACATTTGAGGTTCCCGTAAGACATCCAAGTAAAGGGATCAAATAAGCAGTTGGGAGTGGCTTAGAATTTTCTGGAAGAAAATTCTGGATTCATTCCCATTGAGAGTTTTAGTTCCAATTGTGAGTAAGATCATCTATATAGAGTGGAGATGAGAAGGAAGTTGTGTAACTCTCCTATTGCTTTTTCTGCTCCCTTTTGCTTTCTCTTCCTCTCCTGAAAAATCATCTGGCTGACCGGCAACTCTTCAAGGAGATATAAAGGCCACGTTTGGCCCTTCAGTCACTCATTCTATTCCAATAATTCCATTATTCAAGAGACCACCACTATTTGGCATTTTATTTCCAGGAAACCTGTAACTCAATGAGGCCTATACTCCATTCTTCATATTCCAGGCCATAAATAGCTCTAAACCCCTCGGATTGGTTAAGTACAGGTGGTGTAATTAGTGACTGATTAGTTCAGTCTCTGAAGTCAGAATGCAAGGGTTTGAATCTCAGCTGGATCCATAATATAGTAGTGCATGAACATGGGCAAGTTACTTAAGCTCTCCAAACCTCAGTTTCCTCATCTGTCAAATGGGCTTGATAATGGCTCCTGAAGCTTGTTGGCTTGTTTTGAGAAATAATGGATGCACACAGCAGGGTGTCTTGCCCAGAGGAACTACTAAATAAACATTAGCTGTTCTTATTAATTCAGATGAATCATAACTAAATAGGCTATGTTGCTTGTAAAATTTCTTTTTAGTGATGTCAGTTCAAAGAGCTGACAGATGGAAAAGATAATGACAGTCCCTCAGCCTAATTAGGTAGAGAAATGCTAGAAGGAGGCGAATTTCTGTTGTGTGAGAAGATTGTGGTTATCCATGTGGTCAGATGCTGTCAAGAGCCCTGAAAGAGCTCTATGCCTCATCCTCATACTTCATATTTCCTGATGCATAAAATATCATTTGCTTAGGATGAAGCCTTCCATTTCCGTGTTCAAGGATTTGGGGAGGAGTAAGACAATTAATGTGATCCCCACCAAGTATAACAAAAGCAAACACACACAGAGAGAGAACCCCAGAAGACAAATCTAAGCTTCTTCCCAGATCTGTGGGCAAGGAGTAATTTCTTTGCTTTTGGACAATAAATGGAATGTCTCTTTGTTGCTGAGATGATAACAAAGACACAGGTCTGGCCATTAAGGCTGGGCCACAGAGGCTCTCATTTCCACTGTGTGTCAGAACCACCAAGTGAGATTCTGAATGACACCTATCATTCAGATAGAGCCCCACTCTCAGAGATTCAGAGGCAATTGGTGGAGGATACACCACCCTGGAGTACTGTTTGGCAGTTTCTTATAGAGTAAACTTACATCTGCCCTATGATCCAGAAAATTTACTCCTGGTATACACTTAACCAAAAGAAGAGCTCATGTCCACCAAAAGACATGCACAAAAATGTTCAAAGCAGCTTCATTCATAGTAACACAGAAATCAGAAACAACTTAAATGTACAACCTAAATGGATGAATAAAATGTAGTAGATGCATGCCATGGAATACTACACAGCAATGGAAAAGAGCAAACCTCTGATACAACAGCATGGATGAATCTCACTCATAACATTGAGTGAAACAAGCCAGGCACAAGAGTATTTGGGGATCCCTGGGTGGCTCAGCGGTTTAGCACCTGCCTTTGGCCCAGGGCGCGATCCTGGGGTCCCAGGATTGAGTCCCGCATCGGGCTCCCGGCATGGAGCCTGCTTCTCCCTCTGCCTGTGTCTCTGCCTCTCTCTCTCTCTCCATGTCTATCATGAATAAATAAATAAAATAAATATTTAAAAAGAGTATTTACTATATGATTCTATTTATATAAAGTTCAAAAATAGGCAGGATTCATCTATGGTGACAGAGGACAGAAGAGCGGTAACCCTTGGGGGAAGGTGATGAATGGGAGGTGTTCTTCGGAGGTACTGGATTGATCTATATCTTGACCTGGGTAATGGTGACATAAATGGATACATATGTAAAAATTCACTATGTTACATACTTATGACTTTTGCTCTGTGGATGTATATTAATTTGTTTATTTTAATCTCAATTATAAATAACCTTCAAAATCTTAAAACTATAGGTGATTCTTAATGTATGGCCAGCATTGAGAACTGCTACTACTAGGCTACCATGACTGCCAGAGTATTGTTCTCCTACCCACCCCCAGCTTTGTCCTTAGGTAGCAAATCTCACCATGTCATTCCTTGCTCTTATAAAACTGCCCGTGAAGCTTCTGAGAGGCCAACAGAGAAAGTACTAAGTGCATCATTTAAAATTCCTAGCAAGGGGACACCTGGGTGCCTCAGAGGTTAAGCATCTGCCTTCAGCTCAGGGTGTGATCCTGGAGTCCCAGGATCGAGTCCCATATCAGGCTCCCTGCATGGAGCCTGCTTCTCCTCCCTCTGCCTATGTCTTTCTCTCTCTCTCTCTCTCTCTCTCATAAATAAATAAAATCTTAAAAAAATTCCTAGCAAGGCTATTATCTTCACTAATTCAGCTTTCCTCCACTCTGCCATTGCTAATGGGAGTTGAGAATCTCTTGTCTTTAAATTCTGCAGGTGAGGCCCATACATACGTCCAGGAAGAAATCTATGGCATAAACAGCTCATCTCTTAACATTCCCCTGTTTAGAACTTTCCCTGTTTTCACTGCAAGTCCAAGCAAGGAATTATGAAATATTAGAACTATGTAGGAGCCTGAGAAATAATCCACTCTGAGGTCCAGATTGGTGAAGTGACTTGTCATATGTCACCCAAGAAATCAGTAATCTCCTGACACTCTCACTCCCTTGACGCCCTGACACTTTGCCATTAGCATGCATTTCTGAATATAGAAATACTGTCCCCCAAGCCACGTGGTGAATACTGGCAGTGACAGCAGAGGTCTTGGGAGGTTTGGTTTTTGTCTACTGAACATTTTTCCACCTAGGCATTAGCTAAAAATGCACCTTTTATCTTTAGCATTACACTCTGTTGACACGGCACCAATAATCCTAGGGCCCTTGTGGGTGCCTGGTAACTTATCGGAGGGTGCCCAAACTATCTCAATCTGAAAAGCGAAGAGTGAAAGAAGGGCAGAAATGTTATAATGCAAAAGACACTAATCAGATATCGGGCTGTAATCCAAATTTGCCTCCCAGTTTGCTAATCCATAAAATGGGAAAATGAGCTATGGTTCACATATTTCACTGATTATTATAAGTATCAAATGAGACAAGACTTATGAAACTACCTAAAGCCTCTACCCAAACACACAAGATTTGTCCCTTTTTCTCTTGCTACTAAATGTGCCTGTGAAGTCAGAAGAGGACAGAGTCGGAAATATGCTGATGGATGGTTTCTCTGCTAAAATATTTTCCAGCAAAAGACATCTTGTTAATAAGCTACTGTGTATACCATAACATATATTTTGCCATTTATCTACCTCCTGCAGGATGTCAAAATAATTGGCCTATAATATTTCTAAAATATAGTCAGCCATTGCTGGATTTATTATGTGAATATACATTTGCATAATGATGACTGAATTTACACATCATGCATCTTTCCAGAATTTAGGCTTCCATTACTCTTTCTTTTAAAATCACAAGTCTTGTTACAAACTGCAAGAGCCTCTAAGCATGGTTACCATTTTCTTCAGCATAAAAATAAGTGATGGCAGCAGTGTTCCCACTGTTAGCCTGGAGAGGCAAAATTAGTAACCACGGATAACAAACATGGAATTTTTCCTGCATTGGGCAGAGAAAAGATGGTCATGGCAACGACCCTAGCCTCAGCAAGATGGCAGAGGACTTGAGGCAGAAGCACTGCTACCACCACCATTTTATCTGTTGGTGGGAAATACTTTGCCTGCCCCAGTCCAAGGGGAGTAGAAATAGAAAGTAGGTACCAAGTATCTACTCTCTATTGACGCCAGTAGATACCAAGCTAGCATTGTTGGTCGGCTGTCTCAAAGCCATTCCCAGCCCCATCCTCCCTTGCTGACTCACTACAGAGAGTGAAATGTCAAGTGCTTTCACATAGTCCCTTTGCAGCTTTGGGATGCTATATGACCCAGCTCTGGCTCATAAGATAGAACTTAATCTTTACCTTTTTTGTCTATAGGGTATATCTCATTAGGAATATACAGTCAAGGGGCACCTGGCTGGCTCAGTTGGTTAAGTGTCCTACACTTGACTTCAGCTCAGGTCGTGATCTCAGGGTTGTGGGGTGGACCCCCATGTTGGGCTCCATTCTGGGCAAGGAGCCTGCTTGGGATTCTCTCTCCCTCTTCCCTGGCCCCCTACCCCCAGCACATGCACTTTCTCTTTCAGAAAAAAAAAAAAAAGAATATACAAATCACTGTCATTTTAAAGTTATTTGAAATATTTTTTTTTAAGATTTTTACCTATTTATTCATGAGAGACACAGAGAGAGGCAGAGACATAGGCAGAGGGAGAAGCAGGCTCCATGCAGGAAGCCCAATATGGATGGGACTCGATCCCCGGACTCCAGGAGGACACCCTGAGCCAAAGGCAGACACCCAACTGCTGAGCCACCTAGACTTCCCTATTTGAAATATTTGTCTCTCTACTTTTGCCACTGACTTACTATACCTTTGGACTTGTTTTATTTTGTCTTTTTACTTTTAGGAAATTCTTTTTAAATTTAATTTTGTTCAGTTATGTAAAACATTGACATGATTCCAAAGTCAAATCTACAAAGCATAATAAAAAATAAATTTTTAAAAAGATTTTATTTAGTCATGAGAGACACAGAGAGAGAGAGGCAGAGACACAGGGAAAAGCAGGCTCCCTGTGGGGAACCTGATGTGGGACTCAATCCCAGGACCCCGGGATCACGACCTGAGCCAAAGGCAGACGCTAAACCACTGAGCCACCCAGGCATGCCAGAAAATCCAATTTCTATCCCTATTTCCTCTACCTGGTTTCCTCCTTCTTCCAATATGTAACTATTTTTAAAGTTTTTGGCTTATTTTCCCAGGTTTTTTTCCTTTTCTTTTTAAATAATTTTAGATTTACAGAAAGTTACAAAGATAATACAGAGTTCTCATATAGCTTTTATTCAGTTTCCCCAAATGTTACATCTTACTTAACCATGGCACAATTCTCAAAACTAAGAAATTAACATTGGTATAATACTATTAACTAAACTACAAACATCTTTCAGATTTCATTATATTGTTGTTGTTCCACTGATGGACTTTTTCTGGGCCAGGACCCCATCAGGATCCGGCACTAGATTTAGTTGCCATGACCCCTTAGTCATCTCCAATCTGAGACGGTTTACCAATCTTTCTTTGCCTTTCATGATTTTGACACCTTTGAAAAGGGCTGGCCAGTTAGATTATATGAGGTTCCTTAATTTGAGTTTAAATGATGGTTCTTCATGGCTAAATTCAGGTTATGCATTTTGGGCAAGAAAACCATAGAAGTGACAGTGTGCCCTTCTCAGAGCATCCTGTCAAGGGGCACATGATGTCAATTAACCCCATTACCAATGAGGTTAATTTGGTTCAGGTGGTGTCTGCCTAGGTTTCTCCACTGTAAAATTACTATTTGTCCCTTATAATTACTAAATATTTGGGGGGAGATACATTTAAACTACACAAATAAACTTTTGTTTTTTTGAAGCTGGGTGATGAGCACTTGCAGATGATTCTATTTGTGTGTGTTCCAAAATTTTCATAACAAAAAGTTTTTTTAAACAGCTTTATTTAGGTATAATTCACATACTGTAACTGCTTAAATTTTTCTCCACTAACTTTAATAACTACTATTAATTCTTGCTTAAAACAGTTATTACTATAGCTTTTATCAAATGGTGAGTTTCTATTTCTATCATTCTTTCCATATTTATTATTAAAATTTCGTCAAAAAAGGTCTTTTTCTTCTTCATTTATTATCTTACTCAACTGATTACTTATATCAGTATGGATTCATGGATATTTATCTTATTCTATAGGTTATAGTCCCTTACTATCATTATTTGTTTTGTTGCTCATATTTTCTCAGAGTTGGCCACTGAACTCCTTCAAGTTGACTCACATGTCCTTTCAACTCATCCCTATGATTTTTTAGCACTTTTACTTTCTGACACCACAAGATGTTTCCTGTATTTTCCCTCCCCCAGACCTGGAATTAGTTGTTTCTCTAAGGAGTCCTGGTTCCCTTTTCTAGAGAATTTTTTTTTAAGATTTATTTATTTATTCACTTGAGACACAGAGAGAGAGGCAGAGACACAGGCAGAGGGAGAAGCAGGCTCCATGCAGGAATCCTGATGTGGGACTCGATCCTGAGACTCCAGGATCACGCCTTGAGCCAAAGGCAGACACTCAACCGCTGAGCCACCTAGGTGTCCCTGGAGAATGGTTTTTTAAAACCAAGTTTTGGGCACTATACACGCTCCCTGTTACTGCAGTGTCCCTGAACTTCATCAAAATTATTATTATTTTTTGATCTGCAAAAGGTACTGTTAAAATAAAAAAGACAAGCCATAGATTGGGGGAAAATATTTCTAAAACATATATCTGATACAGAACTTGTTCCCAGAGTATTAAAACTTCTCAAAATTCAATTGTAAGGGGGGGTCTGCTAACTCAGTTGGTACATAATGCAGCTCTTGATCTCAGGTTCGAGCCCCATGATCATGAGTTCAAGCCCCATGTTGGTTGTAGAGCTTACTTAAAGAAAAAAAAAAAAAACACACCTCAATAGTAAGAAAACAAACAACCCAATTAAAAAATGAGCCTGTGGGGGGCACCCGCTCGGCAGAGAGTCTGCTTGAATGTTCTCTCCCTCTTTGTGTGTGTGTGTGTGTGTGTGTGTGTACATGCACATGTACACTCTCCTTCTCTCTCTCTCAAATAAATAAATTTTTAAAAAATTGGCCAAGAATTTGAACAGACTTCACCAAAGATACACAGGTGGCAAATAAGCATATGAAAAGATACTCAACGTTGTTAGTCATTTGAATATGCAAATTATACCACAATGAGATACTATTGTACACCTATTGAACGACCAAAATTGAAAAACAAAAACTAATAGTTTCGAAGCACTGGCAAGGATGCAGAGCAACTAGAACTCTCATACCCTGCTGGAGGGGATGCAAAATGACATGGAAGACAGCGTGGCAAGTTCCTTATAAAGTTAAACATACATCTAACACACAACTCAGCAATCCCACTTCTAGGAGTTTACCCAAGAGCAACACAAACTTATGTTCACACAAAACCTTACATAAATGTTTATATTGGTCTTATTCATAATCACCAAAAACTGGAAACAACCCAGATATTCCCCATTGGAGAATATCTAAACAAACTGATATACTCATATAATGAAATCTACTTAGCAAGAAAATGGAACATACTACTGATAAATTATAGACTCATATGGATGACTATCAATTGCATTATGCCACATGAAAGAAGCCAGACGCCAAAGGCTACATCCTGTATGATTCCATTTATGTGCTATTCTGGAAAAGACAAAACTTACAGGAACAGAAAATAGATAAATGTTTACCAGGGACTAGGATTAGGATACATAATAATTACAAAAGGGCACCAAGGAATTTTTTAGGTCAATGGAAATGTTCTATATCTTGCTTGTCATGGTAGTAATGTAACTATTAAATGTAACATGTCATGGTGGTTACATGCATTTGTCAAATTTCACAGACCTATATAGCCAAAAGAATGAATTTCCCATATATGACTTATTCTTCAGTTAAGAAAAAAAAAAAAAAAGGCAGGGAGGATGGCAGACAAGAAATTCAAATCACATCTTTGAAACTCCAGCTTAACTATGTCTTGTCAAAGGCTGCCCACAACACGTTAACAGAGTGCCATTTAAATTTTCTATACCTTTTTGTGTTTCTGTGATCATAGGCCTAGAAATAGCCATGAAACATCATGTGGATAAAGCGCCTTGTACATTTGGAACAGGGTTTTACAAGAAAAGATGAGAAAAGCAGCTATTCTTCTATGCTGATAAAAGGTGTAAGAAGTAAACCATGTTAAGAGGCTTAAAGACCTGAGCCCTGGCAGTCTTAATTTAAGACATGCAGGTGGGCCAATTACTCCCTTTGAATAAAAGGCAGAAAATCTTCCCCAGCTTTGTTCAAGCCAGTGAGTCATTCTGAGTGAATCTGCTCAGAACAATTCCTCAAAGCAACAAGCATTGCTCATTACTGAGGCAGAAAAGAGGTGTGGGCCCCGCTCTGAAGAGCTTTCTCCCTCTGTCCCTCTCTAAACTAGAAGGCAGGCAGGTTTTCATCCTAAAGTCTTTTCCCCCTCTCCCAATGAAACCCACATCTCCTTCCTCATCCCTTACAGTCATTCTGTATTAATTGGGCCAAGACTTTGCAAGCTGTGGCCCACGGGCCAAATGCAGCCTGCTACATTCCGAGAGTGAACAATGCTTTGCTGCATTTTTTACTGGTTGAAGAGAATTGAAAGGAGGATAATATTTCATGAAACAGGAAAACCATATCAAATGTGAGTTTCAATGTTCGTAAATAAAGTTTTATTGGAACACAGCCATGCCCGTTTGTTTCTTTTTTTTAAAAGATTTTTATTTAGGGATCCCTGGGTGGCGCAGCGGTTTGGCGCCTGCCTTTGACCCAGGGCGCGATCCTGGAGACCCGGGATCGAATCCCACGTCGGGCTCCCGGTGCATGGAGCCTGCTTCTCCCTCTGCCTATGTCTCTGCCTCTCTCTCTCTCTCTCTGTGACTATCATAAATAAATAAAAATTTAAAAAAAAAAAAGATTTTTATTTATTTGTTTGAGAGACAAAGAGAGTGAGAGCAAAGGGTAGGGAGAAGGAGAATCAGGCTCCCCACTGAGCAGGGCTCCACCCCAGAACCCCAGGATCATGACCTGAGCAGAAGGCAGACTCTTAGGTGACTGAACCACCAGATGCCCCCCACTTGTTTCTGTATTATCTAGAACTACTTTAGCTCCAACAGCAGAGTTGAGAAGCAGCAAAAAAGAAAAAAAACATGTGACTCACAAAGCCTAAAATATTTACTATCTGGCCCTTTACAGAAAAAGTTTGCCAATCCCTAATTTAGGCATTCTCATTCTCTTGCCTGTATGTTGATGTCTACACTATAAGTTTATAAAAAAAGGCAAGACTCAGCAGCATCCTTTACACACTTGATCATGTCTCTATGACATAACAAATTGTGCTTTTGAATAATACCTTTTACTGCTGCTAAGCAAAATAAAGACATATAACATTGCAGTAGGAGAAGCAATAATTTGAGGAAAACAGTGGATTTCTTGTTTCTAAAACTATCTGCTTAAGTATTCCATTATTAGGAGTATTCCAATCTTGGGGCACCTAGGTGGCTCAATTGGTTAGGGGTCTGACATTGGCTCAGGTCATGATCTCAGGGTCCTGGGATTGAGCCCCATCTTGGGCTCCCCACTCTCCTCCTCTCCACCCCCCTGCTCATGGTCTCTCTTTTTCTCTCTGTCAAATAAATAAATAAAATCTTTTTTTTAAAAAAGTGTATTCCAGTCGTATGGGGAATTTGTAGAGTCTGAAACAATAACTTGTCACTATTACTTCACTATATCTAATCACTCAATTCAAAGAACATTTTACCAATCTATCAACTCTACAAGTTACATTGTCTTTCCAATATAAGTGTAAGCATAAAATCACATCCAGAATTGTGAGGGCAAGTTACACTGATTCTAGGCATTTGTCTACACCTGCTCATATTCTAGCATTGTTCATATTTTCTTTTCACATTAATCAGATTATAAGGCCAAATGATATAGGAAAAAGAATGCTGGAGCTAACATAAGATTTAGAATCCAAAATTTGCATTTATATTTTGGTGATGCTACTTACGTTGCATGACTTTCTGAACACTCTGTAGCCCTGATGTCCCTATCCGCAAAATGGATACAAAAATTACCCCTCACAAGACTTCTGAGAAGGTAGTAATAATTATGTGGAAGCATCATGTTTGTGTGATGTGATGATGATGATGATGATAATGATGATGATAAGGTTCATCATATCTTGTGATCCCCTTCTCTTATGACCGCTCTACCTCTCTGAAGTTACTTCTCTGCTATTAGGAAAGCCATCCTGCTAAGTAAGAAGTTTTCCCAACCAGTAGTGTCCAGCAAATTGTTAGTTAAAAAATCAGTTTAAACTTTTTGATTAATCGTTCCTATAAACCCACTTGACTAATGTCTGGCCCTTAAGTGGACAAAGACTAAACAGTTTAATATTGCTTTTATTCTGCACTTAGGGGAAAAGTCTCATTTTCAACAAGCAGGATCAAAGATACCTCACTAATAGGAAATGATGATCAATTAATTATGAGCTACATTGCTGTAAGGAGAAAATACGCACTTCCCTTCTGCTGTCTTATTTTCCTTCAAAAATACTGGGGATGAATCATCAAATACATGAATGATGATCAGATCTTATGAGTTCTGAAGTAACAATTTAAAAGGTGATTAACATTTCCATGAAAAACATATTTATTCAGGACCACGAATGGACAAAAACAATTGGTGCTCGATGCCAACATAACATTATGATTAACATCAACACCTACATACACGAGTGTCAGTTTAATTGATGTTGAAAAACAAATGTTGCAACATTTTTATATTTAGACAACTCACCTTTCTATTAAAGGACCCTTCAAAGGGTTTTCTTTGACTACTGATTATTGCTGAGAACAACTGCTAGAGAACCAATACAAATGAACTTTGGTTTGCCTCAGACAAAGATCCAAGACTATTAAAGAAATAGGAACTACTCAAGCTTACATTTTCTTTTGAAGACTAAGAGTCCCGGATAGAGGGCTAAGCTGAAAATGGCAGGTGCAGGACAGGGAGAGTGGGGAGGCCAGTCAAATTCGGCCAGTTAAATGGTGACCAATTTTAGTCACCTTTGACCAATCCACTTCCAAACCAAATATCTATGATGAATTCATGTATCCATTCGATAACCATTCCCTGGATGTGTACTGTGTACCAGGCCACGTGCTAGGCATTGGGGATTTAATAGCACTGAATTAGGGGTCAGAGGTCTGAGTTCTAGTCCTAAATCTAATGTTAAGCAGTTATGTAAAATGGGCAAATGTTGTTTTATGAGCCAGGTTTTAAGTTCACAAATGTTCTCTCTCCATTTAATACAATTCTGTGGGTATGCCTCTTGGGTGTTCTTCGTCCATCAGGAGAATCTGTTTCTTCTAAGGCATGATTGAAAGGTTCAGAATTCTGGGGTACCTGGGTGGTGCAGTCGGTTAAGCATCTGACTCTTGGTTTTGGCTCAGGTTATGATCTCTGGGTCGTGAGACAGAGCCCTGTGTAGGGCTCCACACTGAGCACAGAGTCTGCCTGAGAGTCTCTCCCTCTCCCTCCCTCTCTGCCCCTCCCCTCACTTGCCTGTGTGTATGCACGTGCTCTCTTTCTTAAGTAAATAAATAAAAAAAATCTTTTTTAAAAAGGTTCAGAATTCTAAAAGACATTGGTTAGGAGGGTGGTTTGTTTTTTTAAACAGTCTCTTTTATTCTATTGAAGATTACATGCAATAAGAATCAGATACTGGGGCACTTGAATGGCTCAGTTAAGCCTCTGGCTCTCGATCTCAGCTCAGGTCTCAATCTCAGTCGTTGAGTTCAAGCCCCACTGTTGGGCTCCGTGCTGGGCGTGAAGCCTACTTTTAACAAAAAGAATTAGATACTACTCACAAAGTCTGTTGGCCATCTGGTTGTTTCTTTGCTTTAATTGTCTCCTATTACCTAGCAGTAAAGACCCCACCCCAAATCAGGTCATGCTCCCTTAGATGAGTCTTGGGTACAGATAAAGAGATCTGCTTTGCTCTTTAATATCTAAGATGATTAAGAATAATGACCTCTGATATCCAAAGCTAATCTGATATTCACAACTACACCTCAATATTTTTACAAGCTCATCTAATACAGCCAGGACATTTTTTTCTCCTGTCAGATATAAACAAACTGACAGAACACCAGTCCCAAACAAGGTTACTCTGAGGTCATGACAAATGAAACAAAACAAGACTACTTCATAATTTTGATTAAGTACAAACAGAAACAAGGTCACCGTGCCATCCATGAAACACCCAATCACAGGATTACCCTTGCTTTCGGACAGCATCCAATCTAAACCCCTGCTTCCCTAGACTCCCCCCAACTCAGCAACTGAAGCCCAAATCCTATAATATATCATTTCTAACACTCTCTTACTGGGGGTACCCCATGGTTCCCTGCAATGAGTAATAAACCCAACTTATTTAACTAAGTGTGCTTCTAGTGGTCTTTGGCTAAAGGGCATGGACACCTCCAAATACATCTTTTCCTCTCTCATCTGGAACACCAAGAGCCAGGCTGATAGAAATATTACAAAGGTACAAATGTACAAAAATCCTCACCACATACAGTAAGCTACAAACATTTGGCAAGAATAACCCTGCACTCTAGTCATCCCTTTTGTAACTTTTATTTAATTATCTCTTAGAAATGGAATCTCGGGCAGCCTGGGTGGCTCAGAGGTTTAGCACCTCCTTCAGCCCAGAGCATGATCCTGGAGTCCCAGGATCGAGTCCCATGTCGGGCTCCTGCATGGGGCTTGTTTCTCCCTCTGCCTGTATCTTTGCCTCTCTCTCTCTGTCTCATGAATAAATAAAATCTTTAAAAAAAAAAAAAAAGAAAGAAAAGGGATCCCTGGGTGGCGCAGCAATTTGGCGCCTGCCTTTGGCCCAGGGCGCGATCCTGGAGACCCAGGATCGAATCCCACGTCAGGCTCCCAGTGCATGGAGCCTGCTTCTCCCTCTGCCTGTGTCTCTGCCTCTCTCTCTGTGTGTGACTATCATAAAAAAAAAAATAAAAATAAAAATAATAAAAAATTTTAAAAAAGAAAGAAAAGAAATGGAATCTCCCAAGCCTGATCCATAAAAAGAAGAAATTGGACTGGAAGGGAATTTCTCAAACTGTGCTTGTTGGGAAACCAGTGTCCTTCAAATGCTGATAGGCGTTTCTAGATAGGATTCTGCAGGAAAACAAGTTTAAGAAACTGCATTTTAGAGTAAATCCCCTCCTACAGCTCTAGTCCTAGCTCTATAAGCTACTTTGAGAGCTTATAGACTCTCTTGACTTAAATCTCAGTTCCTTATCTGTAAAATAATTCTTAGAATATGCTCTGCCCATTCTCCAGTTTGGGGGAGCAAATGAAAAATATGACAGACAACTCTTTCAAAAATAGGAGAGCCCTCTGTTCAGGCAAGACAGACGCAGCACTGAATCTGTTGAAGAGATCCTTCAGGGCAAACGCCTGGTCCAAAAACCAGGCCAAGAGGATGTATATGTATACTAGAACTAGCATATTGAGGAAGGAGAGGCTGAGTATTCCAGGGCTATGGCTAGGTGATAAACCATCTGAAAACTTGCATAAAAGAGCCATTTATTATATTCACAGATTTTGTAGGTCAAAAATTTGAACAAGGCATCATGGGGACAGCTTGCCTCTGTTCTAAATGTCCAGGACCTCAGCTGGGGAAGTTTCAAATCCAGGAGCAACTCAATGACACACGTCCATTTATTTATTTTGTGTGTGTGTGTTTTTTTTAAGATTTCATTTATTCATTCATGAGAGATACACAGAGAGAGAGAGAGAGAGAGAGAGAGAGAGAGAGGCAGAGACACAGGCAGAGGGAGAAGCAGGCTCCATGCAGGGAGCCCGACATGGGACTCGATCCCGGGTCTCCAGGATCACGCCCTGGGCTGAAGGCAGGTGCTAGACCACTGAGCCACCCGGGCTGCCCCATTTGTTTATTTTGAAGGCTTCTTCACTTCTATGTCTGGTAGTTGAGGCTGATTATTAGCTGAAACACTTACACATAGACTCTCCATGTGGACAAATCTGAGCTTCTTCACAGCATGGTGGCTGGGCTCTAAGAGAGCAAGAGGAAAGTGGATGGCACACTTATGGTCCATCTCAGAAGTCACATAGTGTCACTTCTGCCATAGTTTAATAGTTAAAGAAGTCACAAGGTTCATATCAGTTCCAGGGGAAGGGACATAGACCCTATCACCCAATAGGAGGAGTGTCAAGGTCACACTGTAAGAAGAGCCTATGGGATGGGAGACATTGTTGTGACCATCTCTGGAAAATACAGCCTCCTACTCTGGGGCAGATGCAAAGTCAATGAAGGAATATGGATTCTTAGAGCCCGGCTAAAGGAAGAAGAAGAAAAAAAATCAACACTTTTTTGCAGATTTTAAGTTTAGTTGGAAAAAAGAATAGCCACAAATAGGAAGGTTTGAGTCAGAGCTAGTTTGGGGAAAAGATTATTTCAAAAGATGTTCCCTGTAGCTCTGCCCTTTGAATTTGGAGATTTGAGCATGTTTATTGGCAGAGATAAGGGCGCCAAGAGGAAGAGTAAAGATAGAAAATTAATAGGGCAAGGTTCTGGAGGAGACAGATACGACCAAAATACTCAGATGGAGGTGTAATTCCACAAGGAGAAACTCTACTTCCCTGCAACAAGAAGAAACAAAAAGATGGGGAAAACAGAGCAGAATTCTGACACAGACACGACACTTTGAAATGGAGAGAAGGAAACATGGCAGAACGGCCTATCTTCTAGGGGGAAAAAGGTAAGAAAATCTACTGAAACTAAGATGAGATTCCTTAAGGTCCATAAGGAGTAGCAATGACTAGGCGAGATACTGAATAGGACCTCTGTAAGATAGGACTCAAGTTCTTCCTTACTGTTGAAAGAAGTTGAAAGACTGGAAAAACTACAATTACCGTTAATGCTGAATGATGGATATGTGGCCATGTATTATACTGTTCTCACTAATTATGTGTATATTTGAAATTTTCATAGTAAAATATTGATTGATTGATTGATTTACTTACTTATTCTTCAGAAGGCTCCATGCCAGCATGGAGCCCAGTGTAGGGCTTGAAGTCACCACTCTGAGAGAAAGGCCTGAGCTGAGATCAAGAGTCAGAGATTCAACCGAATGAGCACCGAGGTGCCCCTCATAATAAAATGTTTAAAAATATTTTTAGTTATTGAATAATATACACTTATCTGTTTTTTAAAAATATTTTTAAATATTTATTTATTTTGGAGAGAGAGAGAGAAAGCATAGGGGGAAGAGAGAGAGGGAGAAAGAGAATCTCAGACTCCCCACTGAGTCTGGTGGGGGGGGGGGGGCTTGACCTTATGACCCTGAGATCATGACCTGAGGCAAAACCAAGAGTCAGATCCTTAATGAACTGAGCTACCCAGGTGCCCATATACTTATTTGTTTTTTTTCAAAGAAACATCCTTACTGGTGTGTTGTCAATAAAAATGTTTCCCTTAAGTCAATGGCTCTCAATGGAGAAAAGATTTTCTCTTTGTCTCATACATATTACTGTCCCATACAAAAGTACAATCAATTCAGATATACCCATAAAATCCTCTGCCTGATGCTTTTTTAAATGCCAGTCACGTACCTTAGTCAAGTTCTGAAATAATTCTGCTTATTTCCCCTAAGAGCACATTATTACTTTTTGTTGAAGTAAAAAAAAATTCTTTTTATTATCCTTCTTATCATTATTATTTCTTTTTATTATTTCTTAAATTTTTTAAAGATTTTATTTATTTGAGAGAGAGTGCGAAAGGGAGCACAAGCTGGGGCATGGGGAGGGACAAAGGGAGAAGCAGACTCCCTGCCAAGCACAGAGCCTGATGCAGGGCTTGATCCCAGGACCTTGGGACCGTGGCAGACGCTCAACCAACTGAGCCACTTAGGTGCCCCTATTTTTGTTGTTATTATTACTTAAGACAAGTTGGTTGTGCGTTGGCTTCTATTCTATCCTCTCTACAGCTGTACCCAAGTGAAGAATATTATAGGGCTTCTACTCTTGCTAGATTTCTTCCTGGCATTGGAGAAACATTGAGCTGGCAAAATAAATAGCTCAAATCTCAGAAACATATTAGAGTGATAAGGAATCCTGTATGCTTCATAGCTCTAATCATCAACTCATTTATATTCTCGGAGATTGAAGGAAACATATTAAGAAAGGATATTCTTGCCCTGTACAAAACTGTCACAGTCAGCTAGCAAGAAAGATTGAAGACTGAAGAAATATCCATGAAGCAGCCACTTGGTTTCCTGAAGCATGTCAGTGACACCCAGAATTCATCAAGTTCATGGTTCCACATCTTGGATTGTGAAAAGTAACTAGGCAATGTACGTGATTTTGACCTGTAGTCAATATCTCTTTTCTGCATTATATTAGGAATAATGAATTGTCATAAACAGCATGTGACTCAAACCAATATTCTGAGAAAATAGATAGTGGGTTTTAGAAATTCGATGGCAAAACCTTCAGATGATGATTTTTCGACATACTGCAAGTATCTTAACAGTAGAATAGCCTAGTTTTCTAACTTTAGCTCTCACCAAACTACCCATATGATGACCAGGCTCCTGCTCAGGTAGAAAGCGCTAGAATGAAAAATGTAAGTAATACAGTGGATTAAAAAAAAGACCTGAACAGGATAGAAGGAGAGAGAGAAAAAAAACCGGGGAGATTAACAAAAGGAAAGACTAAAAATCATGGACTCAATAAAGTATGAGGGGTGGAAGGCATCATGCATCCCTTGCTAAGAGATGGAATTATTTCTTTCATAGCAGGACAGCAATACAAAGACAGAAAACAGGAAATGTTTCAGGCAGGTACATTTGGCTAGGCAAATAATGCTTAACTTCATACTCATGGCCTTTGTCAGTAATTGGAAGAATGCAAAAGAAATATTACTGATATCAAACGATAGCACTTTCGGACACCATTCCTCCCTTGATTGACATTAATCACGAGTTACTGTCTATAAAGACATTTTTATTTAATGGAGAAAGAAGGCATATGCCACCTTCTCTTAGCATTTTACTAAACAGTCGTTCTGGGATTCATTTGCATGTACTACAGACTCTGTCTGGAGCCCTGAGCCTGATTTTGATGTCTTTTGTAGAGACGTATAATACATGACAAATTAGGGAAAAGGGAAAGATTGAGAGTGAAGTTGGGATGGGACTCATGGTGATTTCTTCTTCGAGTCCCCTTGCTTCCTTAGTGGCTCTCAATTTTATCAGCTGAATATTTACATACACTCTTCGTGGCAAGAGAAGAGTCTTCCCATCCTTTCCTTTTGGGCTTTAATGAGTTCCCAAAAGAGTTAGTCAAAGAGTTGGTTTTGGATGGGCCATATGGAGTTGCCACTCATGGTTCTGCCATTGTCAAATCGTCCCAGGAGAAAGCCTTGTCTAAGGCAAGGCATACAAGTACCACATAGCCGACACAACCCCATGGCCCCAATATTGGAGGCAAGGCCTACCATGGTCCAGCTCCAAGCCCTGACAGAGACTAACTCTTGCATTCAAAGAGTGAAGAGTAAATGCAGACATTATTAACTCAGGAAAATTGATTCCAGGCATTGAACATGAAGCAAATGATGAAAGGCAAATATAACTTTTATGTCCAGGCCTCCCCTACATGGTAGGCTAAATAATGCTCCTCCCAAACTTAACACAGAGAACTTATGAATATGGTACCTTATATAACACAAGAGATTTTGTAGATGTTATGAAATTAAGAATCTTGAGATAGGAAGACTATCCTGGATTATTTGGATGTGCCCTTTCTATTCACAAGGATCCTTGTAAAAGGAACACAAGAGGAGTGAATCAGAGTTAGAGAGAAAGAGATGTGAAAGCAGAAGCAGGGGAACAGAGAGAAATTGGAAGATGCTACATTGCTGGCTTTGAAGATATAAAAGAAGCCATGAGCCAAAGAATGCAGGTGGCCTCTAGAAGCTGGAAAAGGCAAGGAAACAGATTTGCCCCCAGAGCATCCAGAAGGAATGCAGTCTTGCAAACCCATTTTGGACTTCTGACCTCCAAAACTGTAAGATAATAAATTCCTGTTGTTTCAAGTTACCAAGTTTGTGGCAATTTGTTACAGCAGCCAAAGGAAACTAATATGCCAACAGCCTGTGCAGGCAAGATGAGATCAATTTACTCCTGGTCCCTAAATTACAACAACGTAAGTCCCATCTCACTTGTCACTAGAAGTCCAGGGTCTGTTTGACTTCTTCCACAAATAAAAGGGAAGGCTCACTCTTTCTGTGAGTTTGCCCTGGTTGTTTCCCATTGACCTAGTCCCCCTCCTGGTTCAAAGCCACTCCTTCCCTCCACCCGTGGGGCCACTGGTGACCCTGCTGCTGGCCACTGTCCTCTCCCAGGATTCACTTACCTTGCATTCCTGCATCACTACTCCCTTGTACTGCTTTGCCCAAAGCATGGTCCTGATCACCTTCCTTAATTTCCAAAGTGAAATGCAAGGCTTTAGCTTGTGGCAAATACTAATAAGTAATAATAAAACTACAAGTTGAAGAAGGTACAAAACAGAGATAACTGTCTTAGGCTGGGTTCCCTAGAAGCAGAACCTAAGATGAGAATTCTTGGGCATGTGATTTCTTAGGAGAGAGAAGAGGACTGAAGGAAGCAGGATGGGGCAGAAAGGAGTGAAATAATCATGAGGTCTCACTGGGAATTCAGCTTTAACCTGATCCCACAGGGAACCCTGGAGTACAACTGCCCCAGAGGACAGTACTACTTTGAAGACAAAGGAGCCAGCCTTTTGTACCTTTGTATCAGTCTGTCATTGGCCATTGCCACTTGGGATAGGGTAACATAACTGCCCAGATGAGGAGACTCCCATTCTTTTGAGGACAATTCTCCGGAGAAAGAGGCAGCTATGAACTGTTAGCAGGCAACACTCACAGCAGCTAAGGGACGGGGCGTAGGCCCTTAAACAGACAGGGATCTGGGTGAGTACCAACAGTATCCACTACAATGATCAAAATAGAGCTCACAACTAGTCCCGGAAGAGCACCTCTGCCAATCTCACTGGCAGTGTTTTTTTTTTAATAATAAATTTATTTTTATTGGTGTTCAATTTGCCAACATACAGAATAACACCCAGTGCTCATCCCGTCACTGGCAGTGTTTGAAAGAGTTAACCTTAGTCATCATTTTCCCACTTCCTTTCCACCAACAAAAATGTCTTTGAGCTAGTTCTCTCTGGAGTCAGAGGTCCCAGAGACATTTCTTTCTCCCTTAAAGACATCATCCAATCCTGTTTCAATTCCAGGATTTTCCAAGATGATTGATAGCCCTATTCCCTAATCTTGATCCTAGGACTCCAAGAAGACATCGGCACACAAAAGCTCAACATTAGTTCATTTGACCAAGTCTGACTTACATAAAATTGAGTAATATGCATGTACGGTACCAACAATCCAATCTAAGTTGAGCCAATGTGATTAGCAGGGTTCATTTCCCTTTTATAGCCTTTCAGTCCTCCTTGGGGAGGTGAAGATTAGTCCTCCACTTCATTTCTGTCATACACAAACACCTCCATGAAAATAAGGATTAACATGAAATCTATATTAACTGAAACCTATAAACCCCTTCTTAGGGAAGAATGAATCACAAAGAAGTGTTATTCATACTGTAGGGGACAACCCATTAGTAGTCCTGAGAAAAAACTAATGAAAAAGGGTAGATCAGAAAGGATCAAAATTCATTTCAAATAATAAATGTACATATTGTTTCATGGATGGAGCAAGTCTTTGTTTCACTTACACCTATTCATATATGTATATTCAAACATTTGGATGTTCAGGGTCAGGACATAATTCTTACTATGAGCAGGAATAAAAAAAGGTTGGGAAAGCACTTGGGGGATGTAGTCTGTTGAGTATCTGACTATTGGTTTCAGCTCAGGTCATGATCTTGGGGTTGTAGAATTGAGCCCCACATCAGGTTCTGTGCTCAGCATGGAGTCTACTTGAGATTCTCTCTCCCTCTCCCTCTACCCCTCCCACTTGTGCACTCTCTCTATCTAAAATAAATAAATAAGTCTTTAAAAAAAAAAGTTGTGGAGTGATGCCTGCGTGGCCCAGTGGTTGAGTGTCTGCCTTTGGCTCAGGTCATGATCCTGGGGTCCTGGGATTGAATCCTGCATTGGGCTCCCCACAGGGAGTCTGCTTCTCCCTCTGCCTGTGTCTCTGCCTCTTTCTGTGTGTCTCTCATGAATAAATAAATAAAATCTTAAAAAAAAGTTATGGAGAAAAAAACCTTACCAATTTAAACACTCATTTTAATCCAAGCTTCTTGATGTCACTGGAGGTTTAGAAGTCTCCATTTATTGTTGTGGGTCTTTGCTTCATGTCTATGAAAGAGAAAGATCCACTGAATATTTATTTCCCCCAAAATGACAGAACTCTCAACTCCATTCCACATCCTAAAGGTGAACTGAACTCTAAAGGCTGCTTAAAGCTTTGACATTATAACATTATGGGTTAAAGTGGTTAGAATTACGTCTCCTAAATAGATATGCTCAAGTTCTAACTCTCAGTACCTGTGACTGTGACTTTATTTGGAAATATAGTCTCTGCAGATGTAATCAAACTAAAATGGGGCCATAATGGATTAGGGTGGACCTTAATCCAGTGATTGGTATCCTTCTACAACAAGTGGGAAATGTGAACACAGAGGCACATTCGGAGAACGCCAGGGAATGATAGAGGCAAATACTAGAGTGATGTATCTACAAGGCAAAGAATGCCCAGGATTGCTGGCAACAACCAGAAGCTAGGAAGTGTCAGAGAAAGATTCTTCCCTAGAGCCTTGAGAGAAAGCATGGCCCTGCTGACACCTTGATGTTGGACTTCCAGCCTCTAGGACTGTGAGAGAATAAGTTTCTATTGTCTTAAGCCACTCAGTTCCTGGTAATTTTTTATGGCAACTCTAGGTAATTAACACATGGCTTTTCCTACTTCTACCCTCAGCACTGTATTCTCAAAGATCTTAGGAAATATTTACACGTACCTGTTTAAATATTCATAAAACATCTCTAAAAAAGATAACCAAGAAACTGACAACACTGGTTGCCTTTGAGAAGGGCTTTTTACTAAAAGACTTTTTACTAAAATACCCTTTTGAATTCTAAATATTTTATTTATTTATTTACTTATTTATTTATTTAGAAAGAGAGACAGTGGGGGTATGGGGCAGGGGGAGACAGAAAGAGAGAATCTCTAGCAGACTCCACACTGAGCATGGACTCCACGTGGGGCTTGATCTCACAACCCTGAAATCATGCCCTAAGCCAAAACCAAGAGTCAGATGCTTAGCCGACTGAGCCACCCAGGTGCCCCTAACTGTCCAGTCTTATCAAGAAATATCTTTAGTCATCTGCCTCACTCTTTCAAGCTATTTGCTTGAAGATAGAAAGCTACAATGCTGGCAGCTGAAATAAAGTTGCTCTCCATGATATTCCCTAATTACTGACTTAAATGAAGAGCCATTGTTACACTTCCTCATTTAAAGACATATCCTAGGGGCGCCTGGGTGGCTGAGTCAGTTAAGAGTCTGCCTTCAACTCAGATCATGATCTTCAAGTCCTGGGATGGAGCCCTGGATCAGGCTCCCTACTCAGCAGGAAGTCTGCTTCTCCTTCTGACCCTCTCCCTCTGCTTGTGCTCTCTCATTTTCTCTCTCTCAAATAAATAGACAAAATCTTTAAACAAACAAACAAAAAAGACCTATCTTATGAGCAGATAATTCACATGGATGAATTAAGAACAGCAAACTCATCAGACAGTTTGGGGCTGAAACCAATAAGGTATGTGTAGTGAATTATACAATTTGTAGTGTTAGACAAAACGGGCCCGAGGGCCTCTCACCATCAAAGCCTCCAGTAGAGAGGAATGCAAGGCACCTCAGGCCCTTCAGCAAAACACTCCTGTAAGACAACTCTCCACAATATTGGTGATCAATGCATATTTTATGAATCGAATCAAATTAAAAGGCTAAAATGAAGAACAAGAAGAGACTTTAGAATTCTCGAGTGTATGTCCTCTGTAATCCTCTAAAACTGAGCACCAGCTTCTCTGGGTTGGAATACTGACTTAACTTTGCCATGATTTTTCTATGCCTCAATTTCCTCACCTGAAAAATAGAGTAATCATAATATCTGCCCCTTAGGGTTGTTGATCAGGGGAGGTGCAGTAGATGTAGTAGCTGCAACTGGTGCTCTGCCTGGCTCCACGGGGGGCTCCATCTTCTTTCAGTGGGATTTCCCAGCTGCCCCCCTTCTCCGCAGAACTGCCCTGGACTGAGAGCAGCCATGTCCTCCTTCAAGTTACCCACCGCCGCCCATGGCCCACAGCCAATGACCAACTGATATGAGGCACAAAGGAGACCCCCTCCTCTCAAGGCAGGAATAACTCAAAGGTGTGCCTTGCATTTCAGAGCCTCTCTGTAAGGAAACGAGACCACTTCCTTGCTCAGCTGCCCTCACTCTTTTCCTTTCTTGCCTTCCTCCCTTCTTACAGGTTATTCCTAAAGAACATTCCTGCATACACCAGACTTCCTGCCTCGGGCTCTACTCCTAAAAAACCCAAGCTAAGAGAGGAGGTAAAGAGCCTCAAAGGGTATAAAGAGTCAATCATTTTCATTGTTATTACTTAATTATTCAAATTTAGGGCAAGCAGAAAATCAAAGGACCTCTGACAGGCTCTAATCCCACCCGAAGGCTTACATAGCAAAGTGGTGATATAAAACCCAAAAAGAAAGAAAATTACTTGAGTGAGTTTACTTTCAGTGTAACACTGAGGAGATAAATCGGGAGCCACAAAGAGCTAGACTAGCCCCACTTAGATTTTGTTTTTTAGGGATCCCTGGGTGGCGCAGCGGTTTGGCGCCTGCCTTTGGCCCAGGGCAGGATCCTGGAGACCCGGGATCGAATCCCACGTCGGGCTCCCAGTGCATGGAGCCTGCTTCTCCCTCTGCCTGTGTCTCTGCCTTTCTCTCTCTCTGTGTGTGTGACTATCATAAATAAATTAAAAAAAAAAAAAAAGATTTTGTGTTTTAAGACCTGTGATATAAGGCCAAAAATGAATGTTATGTGCTGCCTTGACATCTGGTAAAATCAGAAAGTGGCCTACATACAAGTTCCTCTCCCCACTCTGCTTTGAAGGATAATGTCCTCTAGTCAAACAATTCTTCTCCTTTTTTTTTTTTAAAGATTTTATTTATTTATTCACAAGAGACACACAGAGAGAGAGAGAGAGAGAGGCAGAGACACAGGCAGAGAGAGAAGCAGACTCCATGCAGGGAGCCTGATGCAGGACTCAATCCGGGACTCCAGGATCACTCCCTGGGCCAAAGGCAGGTGCTAAACCGCTGAGCTACCCAGGAATCCCTCAAACAATTCTTCTTATACAGGGATTGAGCACAGCTCCTGCTTATCCCTGAGTGGTGGGTTGCAGTTCTATGCCAGCCTTTCGAACTATCCAAATGAGCTGGGATGCCTGGGGAGCTCAGTGGATCCTGGAATCCAGTCCCACACTGGGCTCTCTGCAGGGAGCCTGCATCTCCCTCTGCCTATGTCTCTGCTTCTCTCTGTGTGTCTCTCATGAGTAAATAAATAAAATCTTTAAAAAAAAAAAGACTTAAAAAAATGAGCCAATCACATCCTCGCACAAGAACCAGGGGTTGCCTCATCTTCTTGATACCATCAAGCCTGCTTCTCACAGCCCTGGGTTGTTCACTCTGCTCCTTAATGCAATCCCCATGTAACCCTACATGGCATATGGTATTATTCTCCTCCCCTAGACTGTGAGAATATGTGACCAATAAACTGTTGTCCATCTCATCTACCCAGTGGCTGGTGTTGTGTGTTCAGCCATTCCCAGAACCCTAGGGTGGAAATTCCTCCATCACCAATGGGGTGAAAAGGAGGCAATTAAAACAGACCCTTGGGGCAGCCCTGGTGGCTCAGCGGTTTAGCGCTGCCTTCAGCCCAGGGCATGATCCTGGAGTCCCGGGATCGAGTCCCACATCCGGCTCCCTGCATGGAGCCTGCTCCTCCCTCTGCCTGTGTCTCTGCCTCTGTGTGTGTGTGTGTGTGTGTGTCATGAATAAATAAAAATCTTAAAAAAAACAGACACTTATTGGGGCACCAGGGTGGCTCAGTGGTTGAGCATCTGCCTTCAGCTCAGGATGTGATCCTCGGTCTGGGGATCGAGTCCCGCATCAGGCTCCCTGCATGGAGCCTGCTGCTCCCTCTGCCTGTGTCTCTGTCTCTCTCTCTGTGTCTCTCATGGATAAATAAATAAAATCTTTAAAAGAAAAAATAAAACAGACCCTTATTACTAGGGCTTGTAAGAATTCTTACAGTTTTTTAAACCTCTCCATTGTTTTGTTAAACAAATGGAGAATTATATATTTTCATATATGAAATCAAAAAAAGGTGTGTGTGTGTGTGTGTGTGTGTGTGTGTGTGTGTGTGTGTGAAAGAAAGATTAGGGTAGGAGAAGTTGGAAGAATGTCTATTTCTGTAGCAAACACAGGAAAGAGGCTCTGTATGTGTATGGGAGGTGGGGGTGGATGAGGCAGGGCTCAGCTCTGGCCAGAGGGAGAAAGGAAGAAATGAACAACTTGATGCTGTGACAAAGTTGTGGCTCAGGTAGAAGCATCACTGCTTCTTTGTTACATCAAAGTGCTTCCTACTGGAACAAAAACTAAGATTCAGTGGGAAGAGACCAGTGCTCAAAGGGTAAAGGAAGTAAAGGCACTTGGTCAGAAAAGAAAAATCGATGAGGAACTGGTGAAATATCCATTATTTGTCAAGAAATCCTGACACTGATTCTTATTCATGCAGAATTTGAGAGATGAGATATGGTTTCTCTCACCACTTTTAGCTAAGGTCATCAAAAATCTTGGCTGCCTCTTAAGCGTGCAATATCTCAACCTTGGTATCAGCATAGTTATGAGATCACTGGGGACAAGCTGAAGGAGGTGCCCGGTTTTAGAGGCTAATAGGAGAAAGCTTTCTGATAATTTCCAAAGCAAATCCCTCCTGGACTTCTAATTCAGTTCAACTCATGAATTATGCACTGAGTGCCTCTATTATACAATACCTAATGTACAGTGTTTCTCCATGTGTGCACCTATGATAGATGAGAGAATCTGCCCTTTTAACAAGTCTACAGGTGATTACTGTGTGTGAGAAGTCATACTTGAAAAGATACAACGGAGAAAAAGATACAGGTGAAGCCCTGGCATTGAAATACAAGAGCATTCTTTAAAAAAAAATTGGTTAGAGGGAGGGGGTTATTGTTAAAAAAAAGAAATAAGTAAATTACAAGAACATGTAGACTGAGTCACAGTATTAATGGACCAAGAGGAAGGGCAGAAGCAGTCAAAAAGGGGATGAAGGTGATTGTTCAGCCTCCTGAAAGGTAAGGAGGTTAACCTGGGTTTTGAGAATGAGGATTTAAATAGACACAGAAAGTATTCCACACCACCACATGGTGATGGAAATGCACATGCAATTCAGCAAATATTCATTAATTACTAAAAAAACACCACCACCACCAAACATCACATCAAGTACAATGGTTGCCATTTTAATTTGGCTGATGCCCTATTTGAGGGAGACAGTTTTGGTTACAAGTGACAAAAAAAATCCACTTGAAACTCATTCAAATCATAAAAACTACAACTAAGAGGTCCCACAGTATTTCTTCATTCAGGTGAGACTTGACCCTGCAGCTCATGCAGTGCCACCAAGGACCTGGTTTCTTCTAGTTTTCTCTCAGACTTCCATGGTGTTGGCACCACCTCAGGGCTTTCCCGCCAATCCCTTGGCTTGCCCCTCATTGTACCAAAAGGGCAGCTCAAGTCCAAACCTCCCATCGTCACACTAACTCAGTAGGATGACAGATGTTCTCTTTCTCTAGCCTCTGCCTATCTTTCAGCCCCATCCTGAATCATGTTCTCACTTACTCTCTGCGATTCACTTCCATTGGTCTATTTCAAGCTCATCAAATATGCTATCTTACTTCTATCAGAGCACATAGATTTCCATGGTGTAGTCTTCCTCCTCTTTGCCTGGGTAATGCACACTCAAACTTCAGCTCCAAGCTTAAATTTTAGGACCTAAAGTCAGACCTCCTTGCCATCCCCACCTACCATATAAGTCAGCCCCTGGTATATGCTCTCAACACTAGTGTAGTACTCCTTCATGGCAATATATTATTATAGCCATTTGATCAGTGTTTGTCACTTCCATGAGAACAGAAACTATGTCTGGTTTTGTTCACCATTGTATCCTTAATATCAAGCAATGTCTGGACAGTGGGAACTCAATAAATATTAGTTGGTTAGATGGATGGATGGATGGATGGATGGATGGATGGACGGACTTGGCTTCAAAACCTGGCCATGTAGCTAATTAGCCATGTAACCTTCAGCTTTTTTGAGATTCAGTTCTCTCAGTTGTGAAATGAAAAGGTTGGACTAGTTGACCTTTAAGATCTTTTCTGAATTTAAAACACTGAGTTCATAAAGTGTTACGGGCAAGTTTAACCACAGGCATCCCGAAACCAACCTGAAAAGTGATGCTTTTGGTTACTCTGTTATCTTTTCACAAATGTTATTTTTAATCTAATTCTGACTTTGTGTGGTCTCGTGCAGTAGTTAGCAATCTCGAGAAATTAGTATCCTACAACTGTTACCAAGCAGCTGGAATTGTCAGATAGCTAATACGAGTCAGAAAAAGATAGGCTGACAGTCTAGGCAAATGTTAAATGAAATGTTACTGAGAGCATTTTACACATGTTCCTTTCCCCACCCCACTCCACCCAACCTCAAAATTGGCAATATTCAAAGTAAAGGGTTGATTTGGTTTAATGCACTGCTAAAAATAAAATTTCCATCTTTGAGTGATGTTTAACACAAAACATTATAATATTGAAATAGTTTTATTTTGAATGTATAAAATAGCCTGAGTGTATTCAAAGTCATAGAAATTTGACTAGATCTTAAATATATTTCCATTCAGGGTCCAATTCATAGTCATCTATTTGTGCATTTAAAAAGAAAATACAATTCATCTTTTCACTTGACATGCCTATGAAGCACAAAATAAAATTTCCTACCTGCTCCCCCATTTAACATCTGGATCTGAACTATAATCTGCCTATAAATAAGAAATGAGAATTTTGATCAGACAGCTTTGCAATCTGTTCGAAGCAGTCTGGGAATACTTGATTGCATAACAAATCTCCGAGTAAATTAAGTGGTGTTAAGACAGTTTAACTACCATAAAATATTTTATTATATTCTATATCCCCTTAAAAATTTATACTTTATAATGAAGTGATGCAGCCAGAGTCCTGATACAGAGGAAGCACTACATGGAAATGTCCCTGTAAAAAGGAACTCCCCTTTCTGAGTAAACCGAGGCCCCATTGTTCCTTACGTTTCCTCTCCTAAGTGCCTGGGTTAGGAATTGGCTAACTGTTCCCCAAACCCATTTCCATTTCCTCTTTGGCTCCCAAGCAGAATACATTTCCCAGCCTCCTGTGTGATAGAGTCTTGACCAATGGAATAGAGGTAGGAAGTTATACACCCCACTTCCAGGCCCAGCCTATAAAATCCTCCCATGTATCCTTTACCCTCTCTCCTCCCACATGTTGAAGACGGCCGAACTAGGTCGGCCGTGTTTGCTGAACACTGTGTGGGGCAGAGCCTCTCTCCACTTTCTCATATTTTCTTTTTTTTTTTTTTTAAGATCTGTTTATTTGAGAGAGAGACAGAGAGAGCAGAGGGAGGAGCAAAGGAATAGAGAAACCTGAAGTAGACTCCTCACTGTACACAGAGCCCAACATGGGGCTTGATCCCAGGACCCTGAGATCATGACTTGAGCTGAAATCAAGAGTTGGATGATGGGCAGCCTGGGTGGCCCAGCGGTTTAGCGTCTGCCTTCAGCCCAGGGCCTGATCCTGGAGACCCAGGATTGAGTTCCACATCAGGCTCCCTGCATGGAGCCTGCTTCTCCCTCTGCATGTGTCTCTGCCTCTCTCTGTCTCTCATGAATGAATAAATAAATAAATAAAATCTTAAAAAAAAAAGTTGGACACTTAATGACTGAGCCATCCAGGTACCCCCACCTTCTCATATTTTCAATCAAATTAGAGCTAGTAAAAGAGGGACTGCATTATCTCATCTCTCATTTTTAGAATCTCAAGCTTCAGAGCACAGGACACTACCAAATCTACAGTGTTGGTTTGTTGTCTTTTTTTTAAGGTAACATGAGTTTATCCATCCTACCTGATTGTCATTTTGTTTCAATAGGTTTTAGCCACTATGAAAACACAAAGGGTCAAGACCAGACCAAACAAATCTCAATGATGGGTCTTGTTATCAATGTTGCTTTTATCAGTCACCATCAGTGGATCACAGAGTGCTCCCCCCTTGAACAGAGGCTCCTTAACCAAGTTAGGATCTATATTCAGCTGCTAGTTACGGCTTAACTAAAACAGACGGTTATCTCCCTCTCCATGTAAAAGAAGTCCGTAGCTAAGCAGTGCAGCTCGATGGTGTCATCCTGGACCCAGACACCTACTATATTTCTATTCCTTCATTATTAGAGTATGACTACCATCCTCAAGGCCACCTCATGTTCCATAATGGGCACTGGGGATCCGGTCATCACGTCTGTGTTCCAGTCAGGATGAAGGGGAAGGAGTGAAAAGTATAAAGTACACATGCTACCTATCTATGTGTCCCTTTCATAAAAAACAGAAACAGACAAACAAACACCCCACCTTTTACTGTGAAGTCCCATTGCATGCAGACAATTTCAGCATGCAATTCGTTGCCAACACCTTGCTACACAGGAGGCTGAGAAACGGGTTCTTTTAGCTGTGCAGGAAAATATCCCAACTGTTTTAATAGAAGAAAGAAATAGAATACCCCTAGAAGCGGGTATTCTCTGTTATAGCCATTTCTTAGGTTTGGTTGTGAAAAGAAAGTTTTAATTAAAAAAGATTGATGAGATTTTTCCTGTGCTACCAGATGAATGTGTTCTATTTATGAGAGCTACTGATCGAATTCAACTGCCTTCCATAAATTTGCACATATTGTTTATTGATTGCCTTGTCTATATAACCTATTCATTTTGTACTTTCTTTCCTCTCTGGGTAAAAGTAAATTATTATTATTTTCTTCATTGTATTAGAGGGCTTCTCGGCTATCTACCCAGCCCACCAGCTCCCCTCTGTGAGAAGGGCTCTCTGAGACAAGAGTGGTTCCTGAGTCACATTTATGACTACCTAACCTGCCCTTTGGCCCTTGAACATTCGGTCAGGGATAAAAATTTACCCAAGCTGAGCAGACCTGTTTCTCTCTTATGAGAATGTGGAGCTAGGATCAAATTCACAAGTCAGTCTCCACTGGTCGTTTGGACAAAGGATATGTAGGGTACCTGGGTGGCTCAGTGGTTGAGTGTCTACCTTTGGCTCAGGTCGAGATCCCTGGGTCCTGGGATTGAGTCTCGCATCAGTCTCCCCGCAGGGAGCCTGCTTCTCCCTCTGCCTGTGTCTCTGCCTCTCTCTCTGTGTCTCTCAAGAATAAATAATCTTTTAAAAAAAAAGAAAAGAAATGATAGAGGCAGACATCTCCTACCATGTTTATGCCAAGAGAGCGAGTTTGCAGACAGAGGAGAAGGAAGCAGGGATGGTGCAGCCTTTGTTTTGCAAATCAGCATTGTCTGCATTTATCTCCCCAAATATTACATCCAAATAGAGGAACTGGAAGGACCATAAATAGCTGGTATAACTAGTGTCAAGACTGCACAAATGATTAAGACATGGACCCTATCCAGGAATTTATAATTTGCTATCGTAAGTGACTCTCAACCAACTCCAGTATTGTATATGCGCATCAAGTCATATCTAGCAAGAAGAAACTCAGATCTCTCAGGTGGAAGATGACTCAAGGAGGGAGATGAGAAGGGGGAGATGACCCCACTGCTTTCTTAGAAGAAGGAAACCCTTTCAAAGGTTTTATTTTTTCCTCTCTGACCTGATTTTTACCTAGTCCCCTGTTTTTACGCATTCTGTATAGATAGCTCCATGGAGGAGAGCGTGAAAAAGAATGCCAAAGCAAAGTAAACAAAAGAAAAACATCTATACATAACTATTTTAAGGTAGTTTTCAAATAAAAAAGCTCAGAATTATGCCAGGTTATGAAAGTCTATAAAACTTTTAATGCAGACACAAGAAAAGAGCAACACTTTTTTAGTCTTCCCTTTTCACTCTGATCTGCTTTGCTTTAAAAAAAAAAAAAAAAAATTGAGTTCCCTGCCTTCTGGAACTTTTTACCAGCAGGAGGTGAGAAATCATATAAATTGCTGGAAACGAATGGTAACAGTCAGTCATTTCTTCTATAATGGGCCATTAGATTGGTGTATTTGCATGTATCATTAAGATTTATAGCAAATTCTCTAATGGAATGACAATGCTAGAGATATAGTCTGTCTAATACAATTAGAATGTAGACTTCTGGGGCAAAATTACTACACATTTTCCTTGGAGGAGAAAAAAAATGCCATGAAAATATCAGTGAGAATAAAGAAGCTATTCTGAACGCTTTTGTCCAATTTTACCATTTTTCTATTGTAACAAAAGTCATGAATTTCACATTAGCTGGCGAGTCTTCTGGGGTGAATTTTTTTTTTAATGCAGAACACAGGATAATCAAGATTAGGAGCATTATCTTTTATTTGTTGATGGAAAAGGCAAATGCTTTTGGGGTACAATTATCAGTGAAGACCAATGTTATGTCTCCACAAAAAAGTGGAGGAGCGTTCACCTGAGTGGTGCTTCCTGGTGGCAGATAAAAGCTGGAATTAGGTACAGATTCTCAAAGGGGACGGAACAAGAAGTGAGGCCTTGTTCAGAGACGCACATAGGTCTATCCCAACTTCGAGATTGGTTTTCAAAAGTTTCTGGTGCCAGATTTAATTTTCACACCTCCTTTTCTCATCAGTACTTGGAACTACTGGTCAAACACCCCTTATCTCCAGTGGAAGGCGTCTCCAGTGAATACTGCTCCCTTCTATTCCTTGAAATGACAGAACTGCCCCATCACTCCTTGCATTGTTGCCACTGCTCCCTGGCACCTGACTCATTCCAGGGAAACCATAAAACCATATGGAAATCAAACCCAAAGTAATTCTACATGTGGAAGAGTTTGGGGAATACCTCCCCAAGCCTGTAGTTTTATACTGATTTTTTTAAGTGAATCTAAGCATTTTGGAGACTGTATTTTTTAACCACAATATTAATCTAACATATTAAATATTATCCTTATATTCTACAGAAAGGTAGGAATTATAAAGAGAGGGGAGAGAGCTGGATTCAAAAACCAGTAGCTGGGGATCCCTGGGTGGCGCAGCGGTTTAGCGCCTGCCTTTGGCCCAGGGCGCGATCCTGGAGACCCGGGATCGAATCCCATGTCGGGCTCCCGGTGCATGGAGCCTACTTCTCCCTCTGCCAGTGTCTCTGCCTCTCTCTCTCTCTCTTTGTGTGACTATCATAAATTAAAAAAAAAAAAAAAAAAGGATTAAAAAAAAGTATTCTAAAAAAAAAAAAAAAACCAGTAGCTTTAACATGTATTTTTTTTATTTTTTTTAAATGAATAACTGAAGTCTGCCTCCTGGCATCAGAAAAACATTGTAGAATATTTTTCAGAGGTGAATTTTGGTTATTTGAAATTTAGTGATATGATGGGTTTTAGCTATATTCAAATGGATCATTATAAATGGAGTATGGCTAACTCAGGGGTGCCAGAACCCTGAAGGAAAGAAAATATTAAAGAACAATATGTGGTTTATTTCACATGCAGAAGCTTTGAAACTTTCTAAGTCATACTTGAAATGTCTATGGTGTACTTTATTACAAATGAAGAAATAGAGTGTGAAATTAAGTGAATTACTGAGTGGTCAATCAATTTAAGTACATAAAGTGGAATATTCACTGAACTGGTTACATAATATTACTTATTATGTAGAGAGAGCCATTGTGGAATGCATATACTTTGAAAACAATCCTGAAGTGTGTAAAAGCATGTTATTAGTGCTTTCTGCAGATATTCTCCCAAATGTTACATCCAAGTAAATGACCTGGAAGGACCACAGATAGTGGTGGCTCTAGTGTCAGGTGTCTTCCAAACTACTCTTATTATTATGACCTAACCAATACAATCTCAAACCTTTCTCTCTCTGGTCCCTTCTATATGGCACATTGAAATCAGCATGCAATTTCATAATTTTTTTTTGTCTACCTCATCCCCAGCCCCACCCTTATCTTCAGTGCATATTCCTGAGTGTTTGTTAACTTATTCACTTATGAATTTATTTATCAATCTATAAGCAACCTGAGGACAGAGACTATATGTAATTCATCTTGGTATCCTCAGTGCCTGAGACATGGTGGGTATCCAGTAAATGTTTGATGACAGCTTAATTGTGAATCTCAGTCATTTGTTAGAGTTGGGATCTTGGACAATAAATGGAAATCTCGGGGCACCTGGGTGGCTCAGTTGGGTAAGTGTCTGCCTTTGGCTCAGGTCACAATCCCAGGGTCCTGAGATCAAGCCCCACTTTGGGCTCCCTGCTCAGTGGGGAGTCTGCCTCTCCCTCTCTCTCTGCCCCTCCTCCCCACTTGTATGCTCTCGCACTCTCTCTCTCTCCTAAATAAATAAATACAATCTTTCAAAAAAATTAAAATAAATAAATGGAAATCTCTGAGGCTCAGGTCTCCTCATCTACAAAGTGAGGATTAACAATAATACTTGCTTACGGTCATGGAGTTACTTTTAGAAATAACGTTGTCAGAATATTTGGTTTTTATTACATCGTCATCATCTTTATTACTATTATTATTCTCATTATGAATTTTCAACTATTACCCAAGAAAAGTGATTGACTCAGTCCTCTCAAATGTATATGGATGAATTTAAATTTGAAGGATGAAGCCTGACTCATGAGAAGAGGATAATAATGGGCAATATGTTTTCACTGGAGAATCTATGTTAGCAGCAAGAGCCTTGTTTGTTAAAATTCAGACACAGATACACAATGAGTATGGTACAGGAATAATTGCAGCGTCTCCATGGTTACAAAAACTCTTGTCAACACCCATTGTTCTATTTATACCTTGGGAGACATGTCACCACATTTCTATAAATAGAGTAGAAATTAATTCATTTCAACAATGATTATGTGCAAACCTACAATCCTCTGAGGAATAAAGGAACTGGACTGGAGTATAATGGAGGAATGTGTCATTTAATGGGCCACATGTCTGAAAAAGAGTCAACACAGCAAAGAAGAAAGTTTATGAAGGCAAATGAGGCTTCCCAAGATCTTCAGCAAGTGACTGCTTCGGGGAGAGTGATCTTGAGAAGCTGAGCAACCTTACACTCTACTTCCTCCTGACCATTCATTCAGTTGAGATACAAAACAAAATGATGATTGGGAGGTTTCAGATTAAACAGGGCAGGAAAAATGATTTTCTAGAAAGGCTATGAAATTAGAAAGAATGAGCAAGATGACAGGAAATGAGAGATGGCCATAAAATTTTGAAAGCTGGAAAGCAGATGGCTAGGTGGTAACTGGAGTAGCATAAAGCTAAAACCTAAGTGTCCACTAGGATTCAGGGTCAGGTAGTAGTGGCAAGAAAAAGCCAATCTGAGTCACAGAAGCCCAGGGATGCTCAAAAATTGGCAGGACCAGGTGCTTCTGAAGGTTTTGTGGCAGAAGGCCAGAAAAGAGCCATAACTGAGGGCAAGGGTGCTGCACTAAAACCAGAGGGATTAATTCGGTTATTACATTCCAAACAGTGATATGCTCCCAACCCCTTCTCCTATTTGGCTCTGAGAATATCAGCTGCCAGTCATTTAACTTCCCAGGTATGATAATGATTCCTGAGAAAGCACTCACAGATACTAGTATATGGGAGTCTCCAATGGAACATCCAAGCCCCCTCTTAATCAACCTATGGTAAGGTCCGTCAACTGTCAAGCTTGACCAATGCACAGTTTCCACTAAACTAAGGTTTTCTGTGTTTCACTCCTAGACCACCAAGAATTTTCCTTTAAAGAAAGTTTCTAACATGAGAGACAAAGAACCAAAATGGAAAAAAAAAAAAAAAAAAAAAGAACCCAGAGAAAACAGAAACAATGCAGAGTGCAGAGGAAAACTATACCTCATTATAAATAATATCCTAAAACAGTAAGAGATTGCATCGGCCAAGGAGCAAAACAGCATGCTACACAGAAAGAGGCAATCTAAGAAGCAATAAAGAGTTGTCTGAAATTAAAATATAACAGAAAATAAATCAATAGAGAAGTCATGATAAAGTGGAAGAAATTTTACAAAGTTAAATAGAAAAAGAAAGAAATGGAAAATACAAGCAAAAAATAAGAAAATCAGAGGGTCAATCTATAAGGTCCAAGATTGAATCATAAGAGTTCTGGAAAGAAAGATAAAAGTGGAGAGGAGAGGGACGCTTGGGTGGCTGGGTGGTTGACCGTCTGCCTTTGGCTCAGGGCATGATCCCAGTCTGGGGATCGAGTCCTGCGTCGGGCTCCCTGCAAGGAGTTTGCTTCTCCCTCTGCCTATGTCTCTGCCTCTTTCTCTGTGTCTCATGGATAAATAAATAAAAATATTTTTTTTAAAGTGGAGAGGAGAAAACAATAACAACAAAATAATTAAAATTTCCCAAAACAGAATACAAGGCCAAGCTAGTGCCCAAGCACCTTACCCTTGCTAAGAAAGGTATTACTATAAAATTTCAGAACACTGGGTATATGGGGAAGATTCTAAAATCTTCCAGAGAAAAATATAGCTCACAAATAAAAAGCTAAAGAAGCAGACTGGCTAGGAGACAGTGGAACAATGCTATCACAATTCTAAAAACATAGTTTCGACATAGAATTCTATACACAGCCATCTCATTAATCTGTTTTGATGGTAGTTTAAAAATATTTTCAGACATGTAATATTGCAAAAACATGTAAGGTCTCAAAAACCTCAGGAAACTACTGAGATGTTGTGATATTGTGAGTTATATATTTATTTTTATTCTTATTTCTTATTAGAAATATATATTTGGTCTTCATCTCAGTCCTGGCACAGAGTTCCTCAAACCCTTGGAATCTCCTGTGAGGAGAAAAATAGAGATGTCATCTGTTATGCTAATGAGGTGACTTTTGGAAAGCACCTAAGGATGGGGGCTGGTTGCCTCTGGAGCCAATCACATGATTAGAGTAGTGGAACTTTCAGTCCTACCCCCCTAATCTCTGGGGAGGGAAGGGGGGCTGGAGATCAGTGTCCAGTCACCAATGACCAATGATTTCATCAATCATATCTATGTAATGAAGCCTCCATAAGAACACAAAAGGGCAGGACACCTGGGTGGCTCAGGGACACTTGGGTAGCTCAGCGGTTGAGCCTCTGCCTTTGACTCAGGGCATGATCCCAGGGTCCCAGGATTGAGTCCCACATCGGGCTTCCTGCGTGGAGCCCGCTTCTCCCTCTGCCTGTGTCTCTGCCTCTCTCTCTGTGTCTCTCATGAATAAATAAATAAAACCTTTAAAAAAAAAAAAAAAAGAACACAAAAGGGCAGTTCTGAGAGCTTCCGGTTGGTGAACATGCGGAGATGTGGGAGGAGTGATGCGCTCAGAGAGTATAGAAGCTCTGTGCCCCTCTCCCCATACCTTGTCCTATGCATCTCTTCCATCTGGCTGTTCCTGAGTTATAACCTTTACAGTAAACCAGTAATCTAGTAAGTAAAATGTTTCTGAGTTCTGTGGGCCACTCTAGCAAATTAATCAAACCCAAAGAGGGGTAGTTGTAACCTCCAATCTATAGTCAGTAGGTCAGAAGCACAGGTGGTAACCTGGACTTGAGACTGGTTATCGGAAGTGGGGGTAGGGGAAGCCTTGTAGGACTGAGCCCTAATCTATGGAATCTGATGCTATCTCCAGGTAGATAGTGTCAAAACTGGGTTGAATTGTAGGACACCCAGCTGGTGTGGAGAGTTGCTTGGTGGGAAAGAACCTCTACCCCCATGTTGGAAATGGTATCAGAATCGGTAGATGTGCCCCACCAAACTGAGGGAGTAAACTAAGAAGATAAAGGATCAAGTAAAGGAATCAAACAGAGGAGAGAGAGGAGAATTCTCTTTCACCAGGATGGTGAAGAAAATCTCACACAGCTAAGAAGTGAACCCAGAGAACCACTGATTCAGATTAGAGAGAAAGGATGAAGGGCTCCAAAAATGATAACTCCAAAGACAAAACACAGCTGTAGATAACCACATGTGTTTGATGTACTCAGAGGGGACTGACACTTCTGGCCGAGTGTTTGGGGATGAATTAGGGAAAGATATGTAGAAAACTAAGCCAAGAAATATGCAATCATTAGCTCCAGAGAAAACAAAGAACTGTAATGATTATATACTACATAATTCATTTATGCATAATAATTACAAAGTCACATAAGGAACAATGAATTCTGACCTAACTTTTTAAAATTTGCTATAACGGAATTGGAGGATAGGATGGCGTAAATATATGTGCTTTGGAACTCAGTGTGAGATGGGAAGGGGAGGTGAGGATAAGAGTTAAAACCTCACCCTCTGTCGTAATAAATAATAAATAGTATCAAATTAGAAAACAAATTAGAACTCTCAGTGTTGATTTAAAATAAAGAGATAAAGCCCAGGAAAAAAAAAACTTAATAAAATCAATAGTGCTTGACTCTTAGAAGTGGGCGATGGGTGGAGAAAGGTGGGGGAAGAGATAATTCATTTTCACTGATAATCTTATAGAACCATATGAATTTGTAAAGTTGTATGATAAAAATTAATTTTTTAAAAACAGCATTGCTGTACATCTTCCATTTCCCCCTCAGATCTACTCTTTGCCCTGTTCCTCACCATCGAGTATCCTGGGAAACTGACTTGTGGGGACCCCACTAACAGTCTTAGCTGAATTGGCTAACAGCAGAGATTGGAGGAAGAGGGGAGAGTGAGCTTAGGGCATTACCGTCACAAATCCCTCTGTATGTTGGCTCCACAGGCTGTCTCCATCCCTCCAGTGAAGGTCACAACTCCAATTGGGTGGTCCATAAAGTTCTCTCTCCTCTTGCACTCCAGACCTAATAGTGGTCACAGCTCCACTGATCTATACTCAGGCACTGCACTCTCTCTTGGGATTTCTCTCTACTCTACTCCAACTTTTAAAAACAGATTCTTCATTAAAATTCTCTTCAAACTACCTAATTTGAATGTGTCATGTGTTTCCTGCCAGGACCCTGACTAATCCAGAGCTTTAGCTACATCTGCATCTAGATTGACTAGAAAGCAATGATAATTGTACTTTCTTAACAATTCATGCACATCTCTCTTCATTATAAATCTCTGGAATCATGGGTTTTTCTTAAGACTTACTGTTTTCAGAGTGCCTAGGTGGCTCATTCAGTTAAGCATCTGACTTGATCTCAGCTCAGGTCTTGATCTTGGGGTTGTGAGTTCAAGCCCCACATTGGGCTCCATGGTAGGCATGGAGCCTACTTAAAAAAAAAAAAAAAAGAAAGAAAGACTGACTGTTTTGGAGTAGCTATGAATTCACAGCAGATTTGAGAAGGTAGAGAGATTTCCCATATCTCTTTGCCCCCACACATGCTCAGCCTCCTCTACTATCAACATCCGCACCAGAGTGGGACATTTGTTATAACTGATGAACCTATACTGACACATGATAATCACCCCAAATCCACAGTTTACATTGTGGTTCATTCTTGGTGTTGTACATTCTATGGGTTTGGATAAATGTATAATGACATGTATCCATTATTGCAGCATCCCGCAGAGTATTTTCACTGCCCTAAAAACCCACCATGCTTTGCTTATTCATCACCTCCACTCACACACACACCCCCTGGCAACCCCTGATCTTTTTTACTGTCTCCATAGTTTTGTCTTTTCCAAAGTGTCAGATAGTTGGAATCATATAGTATATAGTTCGTGTCATTTTGAGATCTTTTTTTTTTCTAGTTATATACTCATTATAGAAAAATTGGAAAACAAAGAAATTAATCACTGTAATTCCACAAGCCTGAGTCAACAGATATTAACATTTAGGTGTGAAAACCTATAGCAGAGTCATGATTAAAGACCACTTCAGATGGATATTCTTTAGATGATGTTCAATGTTTGTACAGAGAAGAAGTATTGTAAAGGAATGGCAGGATATAGGGATGTTCAGTAGCCCCAGCCTCCATTAATGCTCCCAAGAGTATGACTCCAACCCCCAAATCCTATACTTGGCTTTGCTATACTTTGAGTTCACCATCTTCACCTCCAAGCGACCTTGCAAAGTATTCTTCCCAACCATACATAGTGCTGTGCGTGAGAGAAGTTCTGTCAATATGGTTTTCTCCAGTGAAAAAGGTGACATTTCCAATGATGTTTTAGCGCTCCAATGACCTTTTACCCACCCCGCTTCTTAGCCATTTGTACCCTGGGATACTGCCCATGCCTTTCTTTCCACGCTGGTACCAAACTAAGCATGGTAAGAGGAGATCACTTCCGCGTTGGCAGCAGCAGTAAAGCTGAACTAAAACATGATTTGCAATTGTCCAGTTATCCTATAAAAACGTCAGCTTATCTTGTTTTACGGTCACCTCCACCAAAGTTTCTTCGTGAAGTGTTCACAAAGAGATATTAATTTTGATCCATAGCTGGTGTAAAGGGGGGAAAATCAAGTAAGAGTTATAAATACTTTAACTCGGATAAATGGAATGGCCTATAGATTAATGAACCTCATCGACAGAACATACCGTTGGGGAAAAGGAAAAACTTGTGTAATCAGGGAGTCAAAGTCTCCCTGCTGTTTAACTTTATATTGTTATTGCTAAAAGCACAGGAGCAATGGTGACATCTTGTGTCAGGTTAAAAAGTAACAGGATCTTAATTCTTTGTGGCATCTACTGGGAGTACTTCAGAAGAGCCCCAGCTGGCATTCGTCTTTATCTGCTCCTTTCAGCTGCTGATCAAATAATAAAACAGGGGCATTATCTTCTAGGGTGCAGAGATTATGCCTTCAGGAACAATGGAGGCAAACTCCAGGTGGCATTTGATGCATCTACCTGCCACCTCAAGATCGGGCAACCAGGAGTCCCAGTACAGTTCTTCAACTCAGCCTTTCCTGGTTGCCAGGATATCCTGGGTAAAGCACCTAGGGTCAGGGCCCATCCACCATCAGCCTGAAGCAGCCTGGTGGCAGCTGTGGAGCTCTCTAATAATTGCCCTTGTGATCCAACTGCTTCAGACATTTTCTTGATCTTATTTCCATGGCATGCCTTTGAATGACACGGGGCATGGCTAAAACTTCTGGAACCATTCTGGAACTGCTGGGGAGCCACTGCTCGTAGCAGACACCTGAGGAGCCAAATCTTTTGTTTCATGCACTCTTCATGAGAGCAGTGGTTTCTTAACCCTGGCCACACAAAATCACCTGGGCAGCTGATAAAATATCAACACCTGGGCCCATTCCAGACAATGAACTCAGAATTTCTGGGAGCTGAAGACAGACATTCTTTAAAAGTCCCCCCATCATACCAGCATGCGACTTTCATTTGGTTCTCTTGCCCTGGGAATCCAGCTGCCATGCTGGAAGGAAGCCCAAGTCACATGTAAAGGCCATGTGCATCCTTGTGTATAAAGATGTAAGCCAAAATTAGTGCAAATCTCTGATTACATTTACTTAAAAAAACCCAAAAACTTCTTAGGATTATTGAGTAAGAGAGTATCCTTGTAAAATACATATATTAATTAAAAATTATTTCATTTAAAAATTTTAATCATTAAAAATTTTAATTACTTAAAAAAATATGTTGTCATTTAACTTTCTAGGAAGGTAAGTCTTTCCTCAAAATAGTTCTCTATTCTTGCCATCCGCAATCCTTCTCCTATTTTCCATGAAACCCACCTCAGTTTTACCTTTGACCTCCTCAATCCACTGAAGCTGCTTTCCACAGTTCACTAATGATCTTCCCATTGCTGAATCCCTGGCTGAGTCTTCTTACCTGATCTAGCGGCAGCATTTTGCACAGTCCATAATCCCTCCTCCTTGACACCCACTTCACTTGATTTCCAGGACCCTGACCTCTCTCATTTTCCTCGTCCCACTGGTTGCACCTTCTCAATCTCCTTTGCTGGCTTCCTCTTCTTTTCCTATAATGCTCCAGGGCTCAATCCTGGCTCTTTTTTCTTCTCGGTCACTCCCTGTACGATCTTAACCCGTCTCAAGGCTTAAAATTCTACAAAATGCCTTTAATTCCCCCTCATTATATCTCCAACCCATACTTCTTTCCAATTCAGGCAGGGTCATCCAACTGTCTAGTCAGTGATTCCATGTGACAGACATCTCAAACTCAACATTTCCAAATCCTTTCTCCCCCAACCTTCTCTACCAGCAGCCTTCCCCATCTCAGGTTATGGCAATATCTGCCTTCTATTTGCTCAGGCAAAAAAATCTTGACACATTCCCAACTCCCCCCATTTTCTGCCACCCCGTTCAAGAAATTCTGATGGCTTTACTTTCAAAAATATCCACAATCTGATCTCTTACCACCTCACTGGCACCACCCTTGTCCAAGCACCTAGTTTCTTCCCTGGGTAACTGTAACTCTCTGCCTAAACTATAGGTCTCTGCCTGAATTTTTCCTTGCCATTCACACATTTAAGCAGCCAGGGTGGATGGAACCTTCTATAACATGTGAGCTCATACCACTATCCCTGCTAAAACTTCTCCATTGGCTCCTCCTTTCCTTTCACACTCAGTGTCCCTTTTCCTGCTCCACATTTTTGGTTTTCTACTGCTAGTGTAGGAGAGGAAGATTTTTCCTTCTACTCTTCTAACTCCTTCGGCTAGTCTAATCATTAAATTGACATAAGAAAGGTTACCAGGAGAAAAACAAATTGTGTCTGAATGAGTGCCCCAAAGACATGAGACTCACAGGCAGTCAGGCAATTAAGGCTTACGTGCCATCCTGAGCTAAGAAATGGGATAGGGGTTGGGCCTTCAAAGGGGAGGGAGAGGGACACCTGGGTGGCTCAGTGGTTGAGCCCCTGCCTTTGGCACAGGTCGTGATCCCCAGGTCCTGAGATAGAGTCCTGCATCAGGCTCTCGGCAGGGAGCCTGCTTCTCCGTCTGTCTCTCTCTCTGTGTGTGTCTCTTATGAATAAATAAATAAAATCTTTAAAAACACACACACACACACACAAAGAGAAGGAGGATAATTCACAGGACATAAGAAGAGCAGATGTTTGGTAATTCGATGTTTACCCTACCACACACGTAGGTCTTTCAGATGAGAGTTATTTCTGGCAATAGCTCTTTCTGGGCCAGGCTCCCTCTCTAAATTCTTTTAGGCAGTTAAGGGAAAGGTAAAAGTTTTTCCTTGGATCTGCTGGGTCTTGATTGCCTTCGGCTCAAAATAATCCACATGTCAAAGTGGCACATTTTAGGGTGGCATGCATATTCTGCTCCCCCTCACTCATCTCCCCTTCTAGTATTATTACATGGTTTGCCTATTTATTGTGTCTTTTGTTTACTGTCTGTCTCTCCCCACTAGAATATAAGCTCTAGGAGGGCAGGGATCTCTGTCCATTTTCTTCGCTTATGTATTCCAAGCGCCTAGAATAATGCCTGGAACAATGAAGGCATTCCTTGCATATTTGTTAAATGAAGGAATGGATGAAAAGAAGGTATTGCTCTGTATGGCAGGATACCATAACTCCATTTACCTACCCCCTAGAAAAAGGGCATGTAGACAAGATTTGTCTGCCTGCCTGACCCTCCACTTCCTCATGCAAGGTGTATTATCCTCTAGTTTCTCTTCAGGTTGCTCAGGTACACTCCAGTCAGGGCTCCTTTTTCTCATAGAGGTCCAGGCTACAAGACTAGGGCTTTTTCCTCTCCTTCCCCCATTTTGTTGGCCTCTTGCCTTCCAGCTATGAATTATCAGCAAATTGTCAACAGAAAAGCCTCCAGTTAAACTAATTCCAATTAAACTAATTCATAAAGGTCTTTATGATATCTTTGTTCCCTTTCCCAAATCTCTTCCCTAAACCCCCAGGCTGAGGATGAGCTATGGAATTAGCCTAATTTACCTTATCCATTTGTTCCTTAGCGTTATAGTATGTTATTCCCAGGAATATTTGCATTTCAAAGATAAATGCTACAAAGGGGCAATGCTTAATTGTTGACAAACTTTCATGATATCCCAGACCTCCATTATTCAAGATTCAGAAAAGGAAAAAATAAGATTTTAGCAATAGGAAAAGACAAAAAGAAGTAGTCCTTTCACTTATTCATTCATCAAATATTTTTTGAGCAACTATTATGCGTAGTCACTGTGCAAGGGATAGAGATGAAGACAGACTGGGTCACACTCCCAGTGGAGCTCCAGTCAGATATCTGGATTTCAATGCTTTACGTAATGGCTTAACATTAATTAACATTTGTTCACAATCATTAATTTACACTTTTCTTCAAAGGTAAAAGCATGATCTCCTTAATTATTAGACACTGTGATCAGTTTTTCTTTGCCAGTCAAAGTACAAAGTAATTTTATGCTATTAATGAAAGGACCATTAAGATAATCCACAAGACAGGCTTGGGAAGAAAAAGCGTATATCCTAAGCAAAGTCAAAACATTACATTACCACTGAAGGAGAGCAGAAAATGCCACCTCAGAATGTGCCACTTTGATACGTGGATTATTTTGAGCCGAAGGCAATCAAGACCCAGCAAACTTAAGAAAAACTTTTACCTCTCCTTTAATTGCCTATAAGAATTTTGAGAGGAAGCCTGGCCCAGAAAGAGCACTATTACCAGAGCTAACTCTCATCTGAAAGACCTACGTGTATGGCAGGGCAAACATGGAATTACCAAACATCTGCTTTTCTTATATCCTGTGAATTGTCCTCTCCCCCTTTGCAAGCCCAACCCCCTATCTCATTCCTTAGCTCAAAATAACCTCAATTGCCTGACTGCCTCTGAGTCTCATGTCTTTGGGGCACCGGTACAGACAAAGTAAATTTGTTTTTCTTCTGTTAATCTGTCTTATATCAATTTAATGATTAGACCAGCCAAAGAACCTAGAAGGGAAGAAGAGGACATTTTTCCACCCCAACACGATCAAGTCAGCAAAGGACTTTGTTATTCCTCTTTTCTAAGCAGAAGGGTCAGAAACTGCATAAGCCAAAACTGACGTCTTTCTACATTCCACCTGTGTCGTTTTTTTAGAGTGATATTATGAGTCCCATTGGTCAGGTTGTGAACCTCCTCTGTTCCTTATTTTATAATGTGATTTTCAAGCCTTTCACACCTGACATAATCAGTGAGCCATCTTGTGAGGAAGGCATTGCAATCTCTATTTTGCAGGTGAGGAAATGAGGATTGGGAGGATAAAGGAATTTGCTAGAAGTGCTCACTGCAACATTTTAAAACCCAAATCTTGCTGCCTCTTAAGCTTATACTGTTTTCACTGTGACATGCTGCTTCCTGGATTGTACGTTTTGTGAGCTCAAAATTAATAACTTTCTAATTCTGGTGTGAGAATGGAAGGGACTCTTCCTCATTTGGACAAGAAGAACCAAGAGGAAACTTAACTGGTTCTTGAATCTAACAGTAGTGGAAATAGCAGCAGTGATAACAGAGCCTGGGTAAATCATTTATTTTTTTTCCTGCATCTCAGTTTCTTTAGGTGATGAATGGGAATAATGAAAGAGAAAAAGCTCAAAGGGACACCAGGCAAATAAATCTAGTGTTTATGACAATTTGACAAAGGAACACTAAAAATTCTTATTAGTTTATTTCTCATCTATACTAACAAGACTATTATAAGAACACCTGGAAACAATAAACAACCAAGATCATTCACAGACGGGACTATGGATAAGTGAATTGTGGTATATTCACCAAATGGAATATAAGAGCAGTAGTATAAAGGAATGAACTTCAGCTACAAACAGTGATATAAATGAACTGATGAATGTTAGAAACTTGAGTGAAAAAATACTATATACATTACAATGGCATTTTTTATAAAGTTCAAAATAAAGCAAAAATGAACTGTTCAGGAATGCATCTATGATGAAAGTGTTTTGTTTTTAATGAAAGGGAATAGAAAATTCAGAAGAGCAGTTATTTTGGTGGGAGAGGTGAAAATCATGGAGGAGAGCCCAGATATTAATGTTTAAACCCCTGTGTGTTTATATTTTAACATTTTCCACTGTATACATATGTGTGTGTCTATACACACACACATCACATTATTATCCTGTATACAAAAATATTATGTAATAAAAATTTAAGATAAAAATGTTTTCTCTGTCATGATATTGAGAGGTAAATTCCTAAAAGATCTTAAGACCAACCTATTTTCCTTGAAAAGTTCAGAATTTGTAAGGATTGAGAAGGAGGGATGAAGTGAAGTTTCAATTCTGGCACTAAGGGCTCACAATACATTTCTCCAGCTAGCCTTTAGAGCAGCACTTATCAACTGATAGAGCAGTTTCTTGGAACTCAGGATCATCCTTCCAACCCAACTCTAAACACCTCAGAATTTCTGAACTGCCTCATTTAGCCAGCCAGCTCCCTTACACCAAATAAGACAATTTGACATATATGTAACCACCTTGAGGGTTTATCTTTTTTTTTTTAAGCAAACTCAACCCCTAAAACATGGGGCTTGAACTCACAACCCCAAGATCAAGAGTTGTGTGCTCAACTTGCTGACCAAGCCAGCCAGGTGCCCCATTTGAGGGTTTATCTTTTGATTCAACACAACAAATCTTCAATCTGGAACACTGGACAAGCCAAAGACCAGGAAAATAATGATCATTATCAGCAATTTCCCATCATTCTTTGTGTCCTTAATGTTACGAGGAAAAAGTTCATGGAAGAACTCAGAAATACTTGGAAAAGCCTTGTAGGGCCTATGATTACAATTGAGAGTTTTCCTTTGGACTATAATTCTCAGAAATTATATGGTTTGTTTCCAAGGAGTAACAAAACCATATAGCATGTTTCTGCCTTGGTTTTAACCCCTCTTATCCTCATGTAAGTCTCACTGGCAGAGAAAGTGGGGAGGAGAGAGGGGAAAGTGGGGATGAGGAAGGGAGAGAAGAGAGATAGAAGAAGAAATGGAGAGGAAAAAAGTGAGGAAGAAGAAGAAGGGAAAGGAAAAGAAGTGGGGAGGGAGGGGAAGGTAAAGATGGGAAGGAGAAAAGAATGGGGGGAGGGGCAGAAGGGAAAAATGGGGAAGAGGGAAGACAGGTAGGGAGGTGGGAAGACAAGTGGGAGGAGGAGAGACAGGTAGGGAGAAAGAAAGGAGCCAAGAGCAGGAGGAGAAAGTTACACAGTCTAAGGGACCACTCTTCCACATGCTGTGCTAGGTTATTTATTATATACAAGTTATCTCATTGACTTCTCCCAACAACCTTGAGAGGTAAGCCAAGAAACTTGAGACTCAGTAAAGATAGAAGCCTTAAAGTGACAAAGCCAATAAGTGACTGGATTTAACTCTAGATCCTTCTGACTTTGAGACAAAGTTCCTACTAAGTGCCCACCTCTGCGATTTGGAATTCCAGGACAAGGTAATGTACCCAGGAACAAGGGCCTGGAGCACAGCAATAAGATGGGAATCCCAAATACGTGGACATCAGAAAGTTTCACATCACTAAAAAGAAGAGTATTTGATCATTATAGTCTAGTCTTACTAGTGATCTCATTGAACGGGAGGAAGACAAAAGAAATGGGACAGACACTTAATTCTGAACAGCCAAGAACAACAGAAGTGTGAAGAATCTTTGAAGAAAGAGATAGCATTATCTAAAAATTCAAAAGGCAAGGAAGGTAAAGCTGGATGCAGACTTTTAAGAAAAAAAAAAAAAACATTTCTAGTGATTCACATAAAAGAGAAAATCACAGAAGAGATAGTATCAAGGACTCCAAGCTAGAAGCTCTAAAAATAAAATTCTGCCTATTTAATGGAATACTAAAACACCACTTAAGACTATAATAGGAAAAATTTTGCTATGAGCTCAGGTATTCAAAAGAATAAGAACTGGCCATACAATCACTCCTAATTCAGGGAAGATTTCAGGCATCAAAAACAAAGTAAAGGAGGTTAATCAAAAATACGAAAAGAGGGACGCCTGGGTGGCTCAGTGGTTGAGCATCTGCCTTTGGCTCAGGGCATGATCCTGGAGTCCGGGATTGAGTCCCGCATCGGGCTCCCTGCGAGGAGCATGCTTCTCTCTCTGCCTATGTCTCTGCCTCTCTGTGTGTGTCTCTCATGAATAAATAAAAAATTTTAAAAATACATAAAGAACTTGAACAACTCAACACCAAAAGCAAACAAACAAAAAAAACAACCCCACCATATAATCTAATTTAAAAACGAAGAGAGGACCCGAATAGACAGTTTTCCAAAGAAGATATCCAATCCAGATGGCCAACAGACACATGAAAAAATGTTCAACATCACTCATCATCAGGGATGCAAACCAAAACCACGAGATATCACCTGACACCTGTCAGAATGGCTAAAAAAAAAAAAAGACAAGAAATAACAAGTGTTGATGAAGTGGAAAAAAAGGAATCCTTGTGCACTGTTGGAAGGAATGTAAATTGGTTCAGCCACTGTGGAAAATAGAATAGATATAACCCCAAACATTAAAAATATAAATGCCATATAGTCCAGTAATTCCACTATTGGGTGTTTATCCAAAGAAAATGAAAACACTAATTTGAAAAGACATATGCACCCCTATGTTTAATGGAGCATTATTTACAATAGCCAACTTATGGAAGCAACCCAAGTGTTCATCGATGGATGAATGGATAAAGAATATGTACATATGCGCACGTGCGCAGTGGAATATTACTCAGCCATAAAAAAGAATGAGATCTTGCTATTTGCAACAACATGGATGGATGTAGAAGGTATTATGCTAAGTGAAATTAGTCAGAGAAAGATACCACATGATTTCACTTATTCGTGTAACTTAAAAAACAAAACAGATTCCTAAGTATAGAGAACAAACTGGGGTTGCCAGAGGGGAGGTGGTTGGGGGTTGGGTAAAATAAATAAAGGAGATGAAGAGGTACAAACTTCTAGTCATAAAATAAACGGCATGGGGAATATAGTCAGTATATTGTAACAACGTCCTGTGGTGGCAGAGGATGACTATGCTTACTGTGCCGAGCACTAATTTATAGAATTGTTGAACCAACGTGTCGTACACCTGAAACTAATATAACATTATATGTCATACTCCAATAAATAAATTAATGAAATATATTAATTCAAGGACTAGGGGCACCTGGGTGGCTCAGTCGGTTAAGCATCTGACTCTTGATTTCAGCTCAGGTCATGATCTCAGGGTCATGAGATCGAGCCCCGTGTCAAGCTCCGTGCTGGACATGGAACCTGCTTAAGATTCTCTCTGCCTCTCCTCTCTCCCCTTCTCTCCCTCTCTAAAAAACAAAAATAAAAAATAAAAAAGATATTTATATTATTTCAAGGACTAAAAAGAAAAACAAGATGAAGGTAGCAGAGACCCTGAGGTCAAAGCAGCTCTGGGTAGGAGGGCTAAAGGGCTCCCTTGGTTCTCTCTTGTGTCCCCACCAGAGTGCCTTAGTCACCAGTTGAGAGATCTCCTGTTATACTATATGTTGGCAAATCGAACTTCAATAAAAAAAAATTTTTTTAAAGAGAGAGAGATCTCCATGGGGGTACAGAGGGGTCCAGGAGAAAGAAATGGGAGATAGCTGCTCAATAGCCACTTAAGTCAAAGGAGAAAAGGGAGTTCTTGACCTTTTTGCATAATCCATCCCAGGTTCCCAATGCAGGCAAGCAGTTAGGAACTCACAGTATGCAAGGAGTAGGAGCTTGCTTTTACCATTTAGGCTCCTCCCAGGAAACAGATGGCACACTCCCAGGGGGTAACTGAGAAGGGTTTAATGAAGAACTTTCTATAAGAACAAGGACAAGGTTAAGGGAAACCAACAAGGAATGGTGAGGTACCCTGGGGTGAGCAACTCCCTGAGAACCAAGCCCCGGGAGAGGGCTGCCCAGGCACCAGAGCCAACATCAGTACAAGAATGCAGCTAATGACAATCCACAAGGAGGCAGGGAGGAAGTCAGAATATACCACCCACCTCCAATGTACTCCTTGAGCTTCCCACTGCCAGAGGGTAAATGAGCCCACTGATACAGGCCACAGAATAAGGCAAAGAAGGAGGGGAGTAATGCAGAGGGGCAAAGAGAGAGTCGCCAGCACAATTATGGAAAAATTATGGGTCTATGCAAAGACTTACCTATGAGGATATTCATCACAGCATTGTTTGTAAAAGCAAAAATATGGAAATGACCTAAGCATTAGGGAAAAAATTATGTTATACTCAGATGAGGACAGAGATGATCTTACCTATGATTATATATAAACTGCAGCAATTGGAATAGTGCCTTGCATAGCAAATGCTCCTTAAACATTAAAAACACTAGTGTGGGGGTATAGTTACAGATACAGAAAGACGTTCACAATTCAGTTTACAAAACAGGTTATGGGGCGCCTATACAGGGGCTGGCTCGGTTGGTGGAGTGTGTGGCTCTTGATCTTGGCGTTGTGAGTTCAGGTTCCGTGTTGGGTGTAGAGATTACTTAAAAATAAAATTAAATAAAATAAAAAAAAACAGTTACAAAACAATCCCATTTTGTTTGATAGCTAGCTACCTAGACAGGATGCAGGTTTGGAGAAACCTGCACAGAGATGGTCGGAATGATTAATGATGCTGTGAGGGAAACTGGGTTGTGTTGTGTTATGTTTGTTTTGTTTTTGAGCTTCATTTTCTGATTTTCCTGTAATGAATACAAATTGCTTTGGTAACAAGAAAATACATCTTTTTTCAGTCTTATTTATTATAAGACAGTGTTCACTTTCCTGGTGTTTTCCTTTTCCTTCCTTGTGTCATCTCTTGCTCCATAACCTTGAGAGTGGCAGCAGATGGCTGGGCAGGCATGTGGATGGAGGGGAGGGGAGGGAATCCCACCATATGGGAGTCATGACTCACAGCTTTCACAGCTTGTGGAGCACCGAGGGCCAAAATACAGAAGAGTGGCAGAGGCCTCAACAAACCTCCTGTTCCCAAGGCTCTACATCCTAGGAAGCTGAGAATTATAGTACATGCTGACGATGACTAAAAAGTATTTTTAAGCTACATTGGAAGCAAGATGAACAAACAGTGAAGAGTATCCGCGCTAGCGAAAGATGTCGCATTCCCAGACAGCATGGAGGAGAAGTGGTTGATTTCAGTTGTGCTTTAAAGCAAGCCATACATGGAGCTTTCTTCTCCTTGTCTCTGTCTTGGCCATCATCATCATCATCCTCGCCATCATCATTCTTCAATTCTCCAAAGTCATTACCATTATCAACATCTTCAGCCCAGAGAGTAAACTTCCTAAGAGCAATAAATATGCCTTATCCTTGAAGGTACCCGGAACACTTAACACATGATCCTACAAAGGGCAAACTGGAATTGAGTTCACAAGGATAAAGGCACTCTTACAAAATGAGCAGATAACAGGCTGCTGGGAGGAGGAGTCAATACACTGCATGAAAAGTCAAAAATAAATTGAACACCAATAAAAATTAATTTATTAAAAAAAATAAAAAGAAAAAGAAAAGTCAATAAAGTTCATGAGCCAGCATCCCAAGAGGTGGGAATTTTTAAGCATGTACCTCAACCCCAGTATATTTATATGCATTTATTTCCAAATTTTATACATATTTTACTACTATCGTACAATGTCTTATACCTTGCGAAATACATATAAAATACAAATTTTAATGAAAAAGGCAGTATTTGTTTTCCCCGTCCCAATGGATTATTTGGGGGTTTATGTCCCCTGCATGGGAAACCACTGCCCTAAATGACAGAATCAGGATCCAAAGTTTTTGAAACAAATCCATAAAGGAGGCTGTAACCAACAACAGGAGATTAAATATAGATGAAGGTCAAATGTTGCATCTGAATTTCCAAACTGAGTCCAAGTTGAGGAATTCAATATGCAGGTACACTCTTGTAATGCCGATACACCACCACCAGATGACTTCTAGCTCTAGTAACTGAATATGGGTGGACTGAGCAATATGCGGCATTTAAAGAAAAGCCAACCTTGACAATTATTCAAACGTACCAGATGGTGCCCTGTTCTTGCTACTATTGCTATTCAACATTGCTGTATTAAATTAGTGTGTTTTCTTTCTAGGGATTTCTTGAAACAAAATAAGGTTTCAGAGGGCAAGAACAATATGTGCTTGCCTCTATCACTTTGGAAAACCTTTTTAATATCAAGGCGACCAGAAATTCTCAATTCCCCAAAAGAGCCCTGCTTTTCATCCCTTTGGGACCAGCATCGTAGCTGTGGGGTTATTAATTGTGTTGGTTACTGACCGCAGCAGGAGGGAGGGAGGGAGGGGACATCCTCCCGTGTGGTTTCCTTGCACAACTCCACCCAAATCTGGATGTCTGTGTCACAATTTCGGAGGCAAATGAAGGAACTTCTGCAGAAACTGCCACCCCCAAAAGGTGGGGTTGGGGTAACCAGAGCACATCCTGGGTAGATTAAGCTTTGGGTCACAACGGCTTTATGGAAGGTGAAAGGGAGCAGAATATGCAACCCCAAAATGCCTCAGGCCCCTATCCTGTTGGTTAGCTCAACTTGAGTCTCACATCTGGAGCTTCCATACATACATAATTAAATGTGGTTTTCTCTTGTTAATCTGTCTCATGTCAACTGAATTATTAGACCAGCCAAAGAACCTAGAAGGGAAGAAAGGGAGAGCTCTTCTCCCCTACGAAGGTAAGGATTGACAGAGTAAAGAGAACAAAGGCTCTGGAGTCAGCCAGACCTGGGGTCTGCCTACTGCCTAGGGGACCCTGGGCAGGCTCTGGCCTCCCCCTCACAAACAGCAGATGGCTAAAGGTCATTGAGTTTTTCGGCCTATGGTAGGCGCTGGAAAGATTTCTAGAGGACCAGGCGCAGGACCCAGGCTCACCAATCACTCAGTCGTGCCTGTGGATGTGAATACCTGAGGCACTTGCTAAAAATACAGATATTTCTCCCCTAGAGATTAGATGTCATAAGCTCGGGGTGAATAAACCATAAACCTGGGTGAACGTTCCGCAATTCCCTGCCTCTGGGGAATCGATTTTGTGAAGCAGCCCTCCTCCTCCCCGAGGTGGCTCTTATTGTCAAGCGGGCCGAGGAGTCCCTGCGGCCACAGCGATCAACCGTTCCTGTGACCGCTGTCGCGGCTATTTGGCTCCTTCCTGTGCACCCCCCTGCAGCACTACTCTGCGGTGCCGCGGCCGCCGGGGCTGCCTACTTTCCTTCCCCCGAAGGCGCTGCATTTTCTACTCCACTTCCTTCCTCCCACCTTCGCTCCTCAGTCAACCTGCTCTCTGCCATCTGGCGAGTTGGAAAGGCCCGAGTGGCTGAATTCACATGAAGGCTTTGAACTGAAAATGACTTGCTGAGTTACGCAGGCCAGGCGTATTTCATAATCAAGCGGTACGAACTAGAGAAATTCATCCCAAATAATAGCAGGCCCAGCCCAGTGGGAGATGTTTTGAGAAGAGGGATCTCTCAATTCCTGCCCTTGCCTACGTGCTGATTCATTTGCATGTGTGTAGGAATCACTCAGAAGATCTTGTTAAAATGCAAATTATGCTATTATAGACTGTAGCGAAGGTGGGGCCCGAGGTTCCACACTTCTAAGGAGCTCCTGGGTAGTCCAGTGCTGGTGGTCCAAGGACATTTCGAGTGTCCAGGGCTGGGTAGTGGTGCAGAAATGAGAGCTACAGCCCCAAACGTCTGGAAACTTACCCACAGCAAGGGACTACTGTGATCAGGAATAGCTAGAGGCTCTTAACTTAGGAAAGCACCAAGAGATGGGCCTGTTGCCAGTACGCCCCCACACAACCCACAAACACCGAATCAGAGCTTTTCGACCTCAACAACTTCGCTTGATCTTAAACCGAAAAGCGGAGAAGCCATCCCTCAACAACTTAAAAATCATTTCTTTCCACGGGGAAATAACAACTAAGAGCTCCCAAATTTATTGTAAAAGCATTTTATGCAGTTATTTTTAAATCCCATCTAAACAATTAGAAAAAGTAAGAAGAGGTAAGTGCACTTGTCTTACACATGAAAAGACAATACAGGAACACCAAGAGGATCGTTGACGGAGCCAGCGCTCCTGGAACAATGAAAATTTCCATTAGCCTGTGTGGCACGGTGAGCTCCACAAACGTAAATGGTTTTGAAAACATTCAACTAGCTACTGCTGTTCGTGTTCCGTAGGAAGTTAAAGCACAGTGTGAAACAATAAAATACCGAATGTGAAAGCTGGGAACAATGGAGCACGTCCCGGTGTTCCGGAATTGGGGCCGTGAGCTATTTGCAAAAACCTAGAAGGTCTCTAACAAGGCAGCCACTGGCTGGTCAAAAAGATTACCTGGAGCAAACTGCTTCACTGCAACTGGTTTTAAGAAGACAAGTTCCACCTTGGGTGTGTGAGTGTGAAGTCACTAGGGACACTGACATCCAGGCTCGCAAATGTATCACTTGACCCTTCAGCTCCGCACATTTATGTAGAACCAGCTTTGGCACTTGTGCAGATTCAAAGCCTCTTCCTAGAGCAGCTGGAACCTTCTGGAACGACGTGGTGGTGTTTGCTGACAACCCATTTAAAACTGCCACCACCCTCGAGAGGACCCTGGCTATACCCCTCATCTGCAGTCCACGTTGCCTCTTACGCAGAAAGCTTTCCTCCTGTCCCTGGAAACCTGGCTTTTTGGCCTCCAGCTGCTGAGCTACGGGGCTGAGAAAAACAGCCTCAAGCAAAGTCAGCCAGAAATTTTCCCTGTGTCTGCAGTGTTCCGCTTGTGCCCATGGGAAGATGATATTATGCCCCACCTTACCCCAGCCTAGTCTTCTTTGTATGCGCCAACTCGGTAGATTTTAACCTCTCGTGCCTTTCTAAAATAGAGAAGACAAAGGAGGAGCAGCCTGTTCGGTGGTCTGTGGTCTAGCTGGGGACACAATGGGACAATGGTGTAGTTTATCTCTGGTATTCAACACATTACTCCCATGTTTCTTTCATGTTTGAACTTGTGATTGACCTATGACACACATACAGTAAGGTGCACAAATTATGTATGAACAGCTCAGCAAATAAATACAAACTGATCTCATCCTTTGAATCAGCACCCAGAGAGGAAATGGAGCACGGCAGGATCCCAGAAGCCCCTTTTGTGCCCCCTTTCAGTCACTCGACCCTCCCTGTCCCCTGGCATGACTATCCTTTTTTTTTTTTTTTTAAGATTTTATTTATTTAATCATGAGACACAGAGACAGGCAGAGACATAGACAGAGGGAGAAGCAGGCTCTCCACAGGGAGCCCGATGCGGGATTCAATTCCGGACTCCAGGATCACAACCTGAGCCAAAGGCAGATGCTCTACCACTGAGATACCCAGGCGTCCCCTATCCTGACTTTTAATACTCCACAGATTACTTTGGCACCTTTTTGGATTTTTTTTTTGGATTTTTAAAAAATATATATTTTATTTATTTATTCATGAGACACAGAGAGAGAGAGGCAGGTGTCCTGCAAGGAGCCTGATGTGGGACTCAATCCTGGGACCCCGGGATCACGACCTGAGTCGAAGGCAGATGCTTAACCATTGAGCCACTCAGGTGCCCCTGGATTTTAAATAAAACTCTGAAAACTTATTTTTTTTGAAACATAAAATTAAAAGGTAACAATACCAAATTTTTGTAAGCTGCTTTTTTCATGGTGATTTGAGAGTCCTATAATTAAAGTGTCTTTTTTCAGTCCAGTTCAAGTGCTATGTACTGGACTGTTTCTCCCCAAAAGTCATATGTTGAACCTTTAGCCCCTAAAATGACTGTATTTGTAGACAGGAATTTTCGGAGGTGATTAAGGTTAAATGACGTTATGAGGGTGGAGCTCTAATCTAATAGGACTGAGGCCTTAGAAGGAAAGGAAGATAACTCTGCCCCCCCCCCCCCACCCCATAATTTACCCTGTGAGGACACAGCAAGAAGGCCACCATCTGTAAACCAGGAAAGAGAGTACTCACTAGGATCCAGCACCTTGATCTTGGACTTCCTCCCAGTCTCCAGCACTGTGAGAAATAAATTTCTGTTGTTTAAGCCCCCCACTCTGTGGTGTTCTGTTAGGGTGGGCAGCCCGAGCTGACCCATACATCAATTTTCTTTAAAATGCACTTCACTTTTCTGAGTAATGTGTTTATTCGTGAACACCAGCCTTTACATTTCAAAATAGCACATTGTTTTGTGGGGTTTTTTTTTTCAATACTAAAAGAACTGGTACAAAAAATTAACAACACTGCCCAGTAGGACAAGCGGGTTTATTAGATAAACATAATGAAACGTGGTGCACAAAGTGCTGGAACACAAAGACAGGCCAGATCCGTTTCTTCCATGAACTTCATGCTGTTCTCAGTAAGTGTCAGTTATTACAAACCCAAGGCAGATATTAATGGCATCTCTAACATACGTTTGGGTGCCCTGACTTGGAAAGAATGCAGTAAAACCCCCTTGTCCTTGCTACTGCCTTTGAAATCAGGGTGGTAGCTGCAGCACCTCACGCTAAAAGTAGACATCGAACACATGTTGTTGATTAAAGAGGCCACTGGAGGATTCTGAAGTGTAGCTGGAGCAAGAGAGGTGCCAAGAGGTGGCTCTCTTTAATTAACACTCTGTTGGGAAGAATCGGGCTCCCAGTGGAATCACCCACAGTACCCAAAGAGATTGCAGGGATTCTATTTGCAAGCCAGTGTGACGAGAAGGGTTTCCACTGAGTCATATTTTCAAAAGCCATCATTTCCCTCTGCTGTAAACAAATGCCAATTAATGTGTAGGATGTGACTTTCTTAGAGTCGAATAAAAATAACACGGCAACCGGGTGGTATGCAATTTGCCACTTGTGCTTTTAATTTACAGACCTACTGCATGCCACTTGGGTCAGTCAAAGAAACAAGAAATAATCAGAAAGGTAGGCTAATGGGGAGAATAAGATGTTTGCATATCCGGGTCCTCCTCATAGCTCAAAAGGCACTGTTTGGTATCCTGCATCCAAATATAAAACAAATGATCTGTCTCCAACATAAACTATTTAGACTGAAAACCAGCCAAATGAAAGCAGCTGCCACTAGATTAAAAAGTCATTTTCTCAGCCAACTCAGATTAAAAAAGAAACATTTTATGAACATATTTCTTCAACTCAAGCAGATTTTTATTATTCTGTGTTTCAGCTGCACACAAAAATAAAAACAGCATCTCCTGGCGTGACCATTTGCCAGAAATTTAATTTCAGATAAACAGATGGTGCTAAACTAAAAATATTAGTAGGGTATCATCTGTGAAATTCAAATCATTTTAGTATATGTTGTCCTTAGTCTTTTTTTTTAAACAAAGACTTTTTTTTCCTAAACCTATTACACCAAAATACAGCTAATATTTATGTTCGAGGATGTTGAACAATGAGCAGCTGGCATTTCTCTTATGCCCCTTATCTCTAGGGGCCCTTGACAAGAAAAAGACTTAAAACATGCTGTTCCTTCTTCACTTCAGGGCCCTGAGCTAAATCTGGATCCAAATTTTGAAGACTACAAATTAAAGTTTGAATTCTCTTTCCTGGTTGATTTATTTGCCATTGAATCCTTGAGCATATTTTGTGCACCTGGGGGTCTACGTTTTATATGGCCCACACCAGTGAAATGCATGGAAGCAGATAAAGGAGAAGAGGGCTGGCACAACGAATAGCTGAAAGACAAGTTTCCCAAGTGCCATTAGTAATTAAAGCAAAGGGGCACCTGGGTGGCTCAGTTGTTTGGGTGTCTACCTTTGGCTCAGGTCATGATCCTAGAGTCCTGGGATGGAGCCCAGCAGTCAGGCTCCCTGCTTAGCAGGGAGTCTGCTTCTCCCTCTCCCTCTGTCCTCCCCCACTTGTGCTTGCTCGCTCTCTTTCTCTCTCATTGTCTCAAGTAAATAAATAAAATCTTTAAAAGAAAAAAAAAAAAGCTCTAATGGACTCGAAGTCTGGGTTGGATCAGAGTGCATTTCCATCTTGAGCAGTCTTACCACACACCACACATCAGGTAGAACCACGTGAACTTGAAAACGTTCAACCAGTTTAGACCATCATGTATTTCAACCTAATATATTGAGACTGTTTCTCAAGACCACCTCATTTCTAACCCTGCTCCTAGGACAAGTCAAGAACATTATTCAATAAACGTAACTGAGTACAAATCTAATATTAAGTGTCTATTCTAATATATGCTAAAATACATAAGAATCTGAGTCTACTGCTGCTGCCAGCAGGATCTATAATTATAAGTTAACTAGTTTGGATAAAGAAATGGCTTTGGCATTATTTTTCCAAAAAATGAAAGAAGGTCAAGCTTTATTTGGAAATATATTGGTAGCCTTAAAGGGATTAAAAAAAAAAACCTGTAAATATATGTATGATATTTCTGGATTTATACTACCTTAGATGAGTAATTCTTTACTGCAAGATTTCTCAGCCTTGGTACTACTAGCATTTTGGACAAGATAATTCTTTGTTGATGGCGGGGGAGGGTGGTCCTGTGCACTGTAGAACGTTTTACAGCATCCCTGAACTCTACCTACTAGAGGCCAGTACCAAGCCCCGCTCCAGTTATCACAATCAAAAATGTCTCCACACATTACCAAATGTTGGGGGTGGGGGACATGATCACCCCCAATTAAGACTTGAGAAGACTCCTTCAAGGTCTTTACTCAATGGCCAACCTACCTCATGTGTTTCTCCTCCTCTCATGAGGAGGAAAGCCTCCCTAGAAATAATAAAGTACCTCCTCAAAGGTTTTGGGTTAAGGTTGCCAGATTTAGCAAATTAAAAATAGAGGATGCCCAGTTAAATTTGAATTTCAGATAAACTTGAAATCACTTTTCAGTAAAACGTGTCCCAAATATTGCATAGCATTTAATCTGGCAACCTTATTTCCAGCTGAAGTTCTAATATAAATAAGTGACTGTAAGCAAATAGATAAATTACTAATTCACGACAGGGGAAAAAGACAGGATTAAAACAGGATTAAATACTTAGAATGACAAAGATACCACAGTTAGTAGGTTATAGTAAATAAAAGCAGCACATATGTTGGAGCCAGGCAGCTCTGAGCTGGAACCTGACAATGTCCAAGCTCCAGTGTGGGAGGGGAGATTATAATTCTGTTCCTGAGTAGTTATGCGAGTAGTACGATGAAGTGGAGGTAGCTCATTAAAGATGAAGTGAATGATACGCGATGTTTCTAACACTTGGTACTCTCTGGGGGTGTTGGGTTAATGACCCAGGAGTATAAGAGCACCGTGGACAGAACAGGATGCTCATCTGGTACTATCACTATCCCAGATAGAATCTAATAGGTTCCAGGCAGTACCTGCCTGGGGCAGGAGGGGAAGATGAGAAGACTGAGGCTGCCTGTCCACTCGTAGCTGCCTGTCATTCTGAACCACTAATAGCTGAATGACCCACTCAAGGCCCCCTGAATAGGACTAGGAGCATATACTGAGCAGAGAAGTGTACAAAGACCAAGAAAAAGAGAATCGCTACCTGACATATGTAGAGCTACAATGTGCAACACCTAAAAGGCTCTTCTCAAAAGAGCTTTTCACTCCAATTTTCCACCTTGCAATTGGTCTGACAATGTGGAGAATATATTAAGCAGTTTTTTTAAAGCCTTTTTTAAAAAGGTACTTCCCAGGGCACCTGGCTGGCTCAGTTGGTGGTGTATGTGATTCTTGATCTCAGGGTTATGAGTTTGAGCCCCACGTTGGGTGTAGACATTACTTTTAAAAAAAATAAAAAATCTTTAAAAAATAAAAAAAAATTTAAGAAAGGTATATCTCAAATTTCTTCATCTGCAAAAGGAGGGGGCAGAGCAAATAAACTCTCAAATTCATTCCAGGTTTGAAAAAGTATGTGATTCCTCCCTCCAAAGGCCCTCCTGAAGTCTCAGCTCCTCCTGAAGGGTTCTGCTCTGGAAATCCTGCCAGCACTAGTCTCTCCCTTAGCTTTTACTAATTCTACCTGCCATTTAAACAAAACTATCCACCATGAGTTACTTCATATTTTAAAAGATTGTATTACCTATATAAGGTATACAGAATAATAAATGTCTATGTAACATACCAATCTAAGAAATAATGCTACTAATGTCTCAAGGTCCTTACCGCACTCCTTTTGCCCCCAGCGGTAACCAGTATCTTGAATTTTGTTAATTGTTTTCCTCCTTTGCTTTTCTTAATAGTTTTACAACATCTAAAAAAAAAGTTTTACAACATCTATATGTATCCCTAAAAAATATCTGTTTAGAGTTGCTTGCTTCGTTTTTGTTTTTGTTTTTAAGATTTTATTTATTAGACAGAGAAAGAGAGCACCAGAGAGCACAAGGCAGGGGAGCGGCAGAAGAGAAGGAGAAGCAGGTTCCACTGAGCAGAGAGCCCAGAACCCTGGGAACATGACCTGAGACAAAGGCAGTAGCTTAACCCACTGAGTCACCCAGGCACCCCTATTAGTTCTCTTTGATGTGCATCTTCCACACTAGGTATTGTGAGAGTCAATAAAAATTATTTCTCTGTTTACAGGCAGCAAAGAGACCATTCTCCCCCTATTCCCAACCCTTTTCTCTGAAGACATCATGAATCAGAGTCCTTACTCTAACCTCTGGGATGGAGATAAATCTCTCCAGGCTCCCATTCTGACAATGAAGTTATCTGTAAGATTGAGGGCCAAATAGCCCCTAGATATGTAAATGTATGTACCTCTGAAGTTAGCTAAGGGGCCTCTTGAGAGAGGTACAGGAGGCCTTCAGAGAGCTAAGTCCTATGTCTCCTCAGGAGATAGGAGAAGTCATTGTTTTTCCTTCTGCTTTGCTCTATAAAGATTGTGAGATTTTGTCCTAATTTCACAGTCTCTTGCATGGACTACTTGCATCATGTGTTTTCTCTCTCCTCTACATTAGTACAGAAGGGATCTTGCTGGCAGGACTGTTTTATTTTCTGACATATTCTTCCATCCACTAAATTTTTTTTCTTATTTTGGAGTAAATTTTGATTTGCAGAAAAATTGTGAAGCTGATATAAAGAATTCCCATGTGCCCCTTACTTCCATTCATTGGACATTTTTTTTAGTTTAATACTTAGTATCAGGGGATCCCTGGGTGGCTCAGCAGTTTTGCCCCTGCCCTCAGCCCAGGGCTTGAGCCTGGAGACCCGGGATCAAGTCCCACATCAGGTTCCTGGCATGGAGTCTGTTTCTCCCTCTGCCTGTGTCTCTGCCTCTCCTTCTCTCTGTGTCTCTCATGAATAAATAAAATCTTAAAAAATATATATGCTTTAAAAAAAATAATAATAGTATCAACTATTGTTTGCATATATGTTATGTAAATTATATATCAACTATACTACATTACATATATCTGCCAATATACACATTTGTATCTGTAAGAGTCTGGGGAAGGAGTTGCTCTAGGTTTCAGTACTTACTATAAGGCCTTAGCTATGTGAAGAAAAGGCCTTAACTATGTGAAGAAAAGCCCTCACTGAATTTGTAGGTACAGGTGAGAGGGCCAGATTGCTCCCTTAAGAAAATGGAAGGAATGTGTGTTTGGCTCCAAAGAGGGACAAAACAGAGAAAGGAAAGAAGAGAGAGAGAAGTGAGCAAGGACACAAGCTCATGTGGAGTTGCAGAGGAGGCCAAGAAATTGTTTTCCAAATCTAGATACCCAATGTTAATTTTAAGTTTTGTTCAATATAATCTAGAGGCGCACAAAATACACGTTTTGGCCAAGTGCCCAGTGGCTTGAGCCAAGACCAGAAACAAATACAGCTGACCCTTGAACAACACAGCTTTGAACTGCACTAGTCCACTTACATGCAGATTTGGTTCTGTAAAGACATTGAAAAGTTTTTGGAGATTTGCCACAATTTGAAAAAAAAAAAAAAAAACCTGCAGACAAAATGCATAGCCTAGAAATACCAAAAAAAAGAAAAAAAAAGAAATGAAAAAGAAAAAAAGGAAGAACAAAAGGAAGGAAGGGAGGGAAAGAAAAAGTTAGGTACTATAACATGATAGCACATAATACATATAACAAACAAAATATATCTTAATTGACTTTATGTTATTGGTTAGGCTTCAGATCAAAAGTAGGCTGTTGGTAACGTTTCAGGGGAGTCAAAAGTTATGTATAGATTTTAGGGGTGTCTGGGTGGCTCAGTCAGTTAAGTGTCTGCCTTTAGCTCAGGTCATGATCCCAGAGTCCTGGATGGAGCCCTCCTGCTCAGTGGGGAGTCTGCTTCTCCCTCTCCCTCTGCCTGCTGCTCCCCCTGCTTGTGCTTTCTCCCTCTCCCTCTGTCAAATAAATAAATAAAATCTTAAAAAAAAAAATGTGACATGTGGATCTTCAACTGCAAGTGGGGTTGGGACCCTAACTTTCATTTTGTTCAAGGGTCAACTGTATTTTATTCTAGAATGAACTTCTATATACAAAATTTTATTACAAAATATTACAATTTTATTTATTTTTTAAAAGATTTTATTTATTTATTCATGAGAGATCAGAGAGAGAGGCAGAGACATAGGCAGAGTCGGAGAAGCAGGCTCCCCACGGGCAGGCTCTCTACCGGGAGCCTGCTGTGGAACTCAATCTCAGGACCCTGGGATCACGCCCTGAGCCAAAGGCAGACACTCAACCACTGAGCCACCCCGGTGTCCCCCAAAATATTACAATTTTATTATTAAAAGTTATAGTAGTCTGGGCAGCCTGGGTGGCTTAGAGGTTTAGTGCCTGCCTTCAGCCCAGGGCGTGATCCTGGAAACCCAGGATCGAGTCCCGCATGGGGCTCCCAGCATGGAGCCTGCTTCTCCCTCTGCCTGTGTCTCTGCCTCTCTCTCTGTGTCTCTCGTGAATAAATAAATAAAATCTTTATAAAAATAATAAATAAAAGTTATAGTAGTCATTATTTAAAGTGTGACATTTTACTGTAGCTACAGAAACATCCAGGCTCAGACAGCTCCTGGACTATTCTTTCAACCATTGTACCACAGGCTGGCAATTTTGTACCAAATAGACATTTACTTTCTTTCTTTTTTTTTTTTTTTTAAAGATTTTATGTATTTATTCATGAGAGACACAGAGAGAGAGAGAGAGTCAGAGACACAGGCAGAGGGAGAAGCAGGCTCCATGCAGGGAGCCTGATGTGGGACTCGATCCCAGGACCCCAGGATCAGGCCCTGGACTGAAGGCAGGCACCAAACCGCTGAGCCACCCAGGGATCCCCTACTTTCAAGTGAAATCAGAGCAGGCACATGGTGTTTTTGGCCAGCACTGCCAGCAAGGACTTCTGCTTCTGGGGATGCAGCCACCGATCTAAGTTTCCTTCCTAATGGTAACTGACTAAGGTCAAAATTTACCTCCTAGAGTTAAAGGTTAGGTGGATGGGGACAGTGCCATTTCACTGAAGAAGGATCACCAACCAAGCTTTTGTGCATGGTTTAAAGAAGATAACTTCTGAATATTTTCAGGAGCAACCTTAGGATTGTTTTTCTTGCTCTGGTTTTTTATTTCTAATATGTGTGCAGCACTTACATTGCTTCACATGATTACAGGAGATAAATTTGTCCTCAAACCTTGGATCTGGAAATGTGGCACTGGAGCAAGTAATTGGCTTTCAAGATGACAAAATTATCTCTGAATTTCCACCTGCATCTCAGCTTTCCTTGCTTTCACACCAATTTCAGCATCTGCAGTGGAGAAAAATGATAGAGGTATCTTTCCAGCAGGTCATGGAGAAAATACTTGCAGCTTCAAGGCACATCGGTCTGCTTAACTGCTTCAGCAGCTTCCAGCAAAGAAACAATCTTCACTGCAAGTAACCATTGGTTGTTAATAAGCCCTGTTATGTTGGTATCGTTATCTGCAAAGTACAGAATTAAGGTTCTTTTGTCCAAGTAACTTTCTTTTTTAAAGTTTTTATTTATTTATTTACTTAAGTAATCGCTACACCCAACATGGGGCTTGCACTCACGACCCGAACATTAAGGGTCTCACGCTCTTCCAACTGAACCAGCCAGGCACCCTCGAGTGACATTTTTTTTTTTTTTAAAGCGTGTTATTGCTGCTTTTACATCTTGTTTGACCTGCAGTTTGGGAAGCACTGTTGTGTCAGCACTTTGCACACTGTTAGGGAAAGGCCTTCCTGTTTATTAAAAGCAACAAGGAATTAAATTAGTGCTTCCTCAACTATAGTGACCCCCAGGGATTCTGACTTGATAGTTTGAGGTAGGACCCAAGAATTTACATTTCTACTGAGCTCCCAGGAGCCCACACTTGGACTGGCTCTGAGGTCAATAATGACCTCGCCTCCACCCACTGTCTTCCATTGTAGGTCTGGTTTGCTGAAGGGATGTCCGTCTGCTCTTCTTCATTGTGTCAATTTCTAAGCTTCTTTCCAAGGAAACCATTCAGCCTTCTGTTGTTGTTGTTGTTGTTTTAAATAGCAGTATTGAGATACAATTCACATACCATACAAGTCATCCATTTAAAGTGTACCATCCAATGGTTTTCAGCACATCGACAAAGTTGTGCAACCATCACCTCCATATACTTTAGCTGTCACCTCCACTTCCCCCCGGCCCCTGGCAACTGCCAAGCTACCTTCTGTCTCCAGGATTTTGCCTATTCTATTCTAGACACTTATAGAAATGGAACTATACGGTCACTCTCTGTTCCTAAGTGTTTCCTTGAAGGGACAGGAGCACAGCAATATTTGTCATGACCGAACAAGATTAGAAAGACAAACTCTGTCAGGCACCATTCTTCAAGAAATGAGGCTCTCAGGGATGTTATCTCTTCCTGAGCAGGGTCAGTGGCATTAGCAGTGAAGGTTACTTGGATTTTGAAGGTTTATTATTTGCTGTTGTGGTGAGATCTACTTATTTTATGTGGCCACTACCCTGTTTTCCAACAACCACCCATTCCTTCTTCTGGAGGACTGTCTTCCTTGCTCCAACTGTGTGGTTTTATTGGTGCTGCTAATCATAATACCCTCCTCACAGCTCCCATCACCTCCCCTGCAACCCATGTTATAGACTGAATTTTGTGCCCCCACAAAATTTCTGTGTTGAAATCTCAGCCCCTAACATATGAGGTGGGATCTTTGGGAAGTACTTAAGGCGGGAAGGAGCTGCATGAGTGGGATTAGTGCCCTCCTAAGAGACATGACCAAGCTTGCTTCCTCTCCCTGCACTCTGCCAATGGGAAGACACAGCAAGAAGGTGGCCATCTAGAAACCAGGAAGAGGGGTCTCACCAGGATCCAACTATGCTGGCCCATGAAGTTCCTACTTTTTAGCCTCCAGGACTGTGAGAAATAAAGGTTTGTTGCTTTAGCCACCAAGCTTATGATATCCTGTTATAGCTGCCTGAGCTAAGGCAACCTGATTCATAGGAGAGGGTACATGACCCAAGCCTACTTTGGATATTTTCAAAATAGCCCTAAGGGAAGGGAACTCTTTCTTTTCAGGTATCTGTGCTGGAAGGATGTGAGCCCTTAAGCTGTCATTAAGCAGGGTTTCAACACCCTGATTGAAACCTGCATAGAGAGCAGAGGCAGGGAAGGAGGTAGTCCTGAGGAGAGGGGGCATCCCCATCTTAACTGTGAGGTTCCCAGGGCCACCCAGGTTCTTGCTTCCCCAAGACTGGTTTGTTGTGTCTGATCTCTATTCTAGAAGTATGGAAGCAGGCCTAAAGGCTCAGAACCAGAAACTTGTGATAAATTAACCTTTACCATCACCAATCTCATGGCAAATGAGGAGTGTGCAAGGTTGTTCTGTGCCCATTTCTTATAACTGGCAAGTAGGCAGGCAGGTAGCCAGGCTCTCCAGTATGATTTACTAAGAGTAAAAAGACCTCAAGAGAGGCAGGCGAGAGTTTCTCCCACCCAACAAAATTGTCACTCAGTGCCCACTGGCCTTAAAGGGATCTTGGACGAATCAAGGATGCCAGCTGCATAGTCTCCTACAGAAGATGAAGCTAAGTTGCATGAAACTAAGTTTCTGTGGCTTTTCACATCAGAGAAAACACATTCCTTTAACTCTGTCTATGGGCATCTCTCCACCAACCACGTCACTGTCCCACTGAGAAAAACGGTGCAATGAATTATCCCAAGTTCCTTCTAATAGATTCCTTTTTATCTAAAATCCTTTTTGTTTGCTTTATCATTTGTTTTGAAAAGTTCCAACTAATATGACTACTGATGCTAAGAAATTTAGTCACCATTCTGCTTATCTAAAGATAACACACTCACTATACTTTTGTACAAAATATGACTATATATCATTGTTGAGCAGAAGACTGTGCACCGGCTATCAATCCAAGGGGAACAGAACACTTCATACCAGCTACCAGGGGACTCTAAGCACTTCTGCCCATTACACAATGGTAATGGAGTTGCCAAGGAAAACACAACAAGGTCAAGCACTAAATGGAATGATGTTTGACTTACCTGGCAAAAAGACAGAGCAAGACCAGTTTCAACAGTTGGGGTCGGTCCCCTACGGCCAGCAGTTCCCTGGGCAGCCAATGCAGGGAAATTGGCCTATGCATACCCCTCTCGTGTCGCAGCAGAACTCTGTCCATTCCCCATGGAGTCTGAAATACTGAAAACTAGGTGTGTGCCTGTGGGCCGCTGACATACAGGTTTAAGCAGAGTGAAGGAACATTCATTGAGCATGAAACAGGGAAAGCTACTCCCACACAAGGTAGTAAGACTGGCACAGGCTGTGTGGGCTCTTTATCCCTTGGTAAGGAAGTGTTCCAGGTCCAAGGCCCATTCTTCTGTGCCTGAGTGGGGAGCTGTGTACATAAGTCTGCCTTTCTCAACAATAACCGTATCCACTTGGAAACTCTGACTTACAAAGTACAGAAAACGTAACTCAAATAGAATTGGCTCACATAACTGATAAGCTCCAGTAGTAAAGGCCCTAGTCTCCATTTATTTGTGACTCTTCGTTCTGCCTTCCTACATAATACGGTAACCATTTTAAGACTGGAAGCAGGGGATCCCTGGGTGGCTCAGAGGTTTAGCGCCTGCCTTCCGCCCAGGGTATGATCCTGGAGTCCTGGGATCGAGTCCCACGTCGGGTTCCCTTCATGGAGCCTGCTTCTCCCCCTGCCTGTGTCTCTGCCTCTGTCTCTTTCTGTGTGTGTGTGTCATGAATAAATAAATAAAATCTTTAAAAAAAAAAAAAAGACCAGAAGCAAAATGGGTGCACATTTTGTCTCTCCTGACATTAGACTCTTCTCTAATTGCACAAACTCAGCATTCTTGAAACAAAAGGAGAAGGGATTAGGCTGCCACTTGTCGGGAGAGGCAATGGAAAAGTCAGCCACATCGACCCCAGTCTCTGTTGGGGCTTTGTTTAGTTTGATAATGGCTGCACTTCCATTCTGAACCAGGTATTATTGATGAATGAACAACAGCTCTGCCCAAGAGAAATGCACAGGCTTCTAATCAATTCATATACAGTTCTTTGAAGGTATTTGTACTTGAGACTTCAAGTCCATACAGAAGCTCCATGAGGCCTGACCCCACAGTATCCATTTATCTCTGGCAGGGACTGGCTCTCAGGCCATCCTCATTCTGTTCCAAAAGAAGCCTTTGCATAACTGTGTTTTAGCCCCTTAGCGGTTTTGTTTCCATTTTCAGCCAGTTGTTTGTTCGCTTGTTATATTCTCTTTCACTAACTTCTGACAGTGTAACTATCTTAGCCTGCCCTCCTCCATTTGTTCTTACAGCTTTCCACCCTCTCCTCCTACATATGAAAACTTAATTTTCATTTTCCAACTATGGAGACACAGGAGCACTTTTCAGAGCCAAGTCAGAGGGTACTGGGAAGGTGAGAACTGACATTTATTAAGCACCAACCATGTACTAGCATTAGAGTAGACTTTTTTTTTTAATCCATTTAATTCTCAAAAAGTCTGTGAGATAGATAGAGTTTCCCTGTTTTACAAATGAGGAAATGAGCCCAGAGAAGGTGTGTTATTATTCATGGAGAGTAATGCAGCTGCTTAGAGAAGAGGTAGAAATCTAACCCAACGCCATCTGATTTCAAAGTTTCTCCAAAGCTGTTTTCTTCCTTACCCAGTGACTTCAGTTTTGGCTGTAAGAAAAATCACTGGAGAGTTAACACACACATACACACACACACGCACATGCACACACACACGCACACGACTTGGGCTCCATTCCTAGACATCCTTATTTTAAATGAGTGGGGCCCAGGCCTCAGCATTTTCCATCAAAGCTCCTTGGAGGAGTCTAATGAAAACCCAGGGTTAGAACAAATTGTAGTAGAACGTGCTTCCTCCCAAACTATATCAATAAATTTCATGAAACACAGCAGAGGCTAGACAGCACTTCAACTTCAACATCTAAAAATAGCAAATCATTGTACCAATGCACAGTATTAAGGGAAACTCAGAGTAACTTCACCTGGGATGCCTCACTCATGCAAAGTGTTTATGATAGGCCTGGGACCAACATAACAAACCAAATCCCAGAAGCCTGCTCTCGACTTTGTTTCTGAGCCTGCATATGATGGCTGACTTCTCAGCACATACCACGAATGCCCTGCCCTATATGCTTTCAGCCCGCCCTGGGTTCACCTGCAGCTACTGGAGAAGACAGTCTCCTACATGCTGATGGCTCCTCACCTCAGGCAGCAGACCCGTGTCTCTCTACATCTCTGCCTGAGGGCTTTCTCTAGCACCTTTGGAGCTGGCTCAGCCCCATGTACAGCTATCTAGGAAGCGCCAGGGACTTATTACCCCTGGGACAGCCCTTAACCAATGAGGGCCAGAAGCCTGTAGCTAAATACCTAGGGTTCCAAGACTGCTTGGTTCCCCTGAGCTTCATTTGCACTTGGCTAGAATGACTCATAGCTCATCCTTTTTGGTGACTTCCTCCTTCACCTAATAAAGGTCTCTCCATTCCCTTGCTTATGCTTCCTGGGATCACCTCTCCAGTTTACTCTTTGCACCCAAATCCTAGTCTCAGGGCCTGATTTTGGGGGAACCAAACCAGAACCTCAGGTGTAAATAAGCCTAAGCCAACAACGATACTAATTCACATACAAATACTACTTTATAGGTTACAAAGAGCTTTCTCAAACATTTTGATCACTAGAGGAAAACATTTCCTAACATCATCACAAGAGGGTTGTGGTACGGTTTCAAAGAGCTTTAATTTCTTAAGAGAAAAGCACACCATTATCATCATAAAGACAGGCATAATTCATTTTTCCCTGTATGCACATACCCTGCTGACTCTATTTGACTCTATTAGTGGGTCCTTCACAAGAAAAATGATCTATTCAAGCAAATATCAGACATAATTTTGTGGTTTTACACAGGGGATGCTCAAGTAATTAGTGCAACAACATCAGTGGGCTGTGGGGTTTTTTTTTTTTTTTTTGAAGTTTTATCATGAATAGTCATTCATGCTTCATTATGTAAAATTTTATGTTAAAAATATGTGTTGTGGAAACAGTTTTCATTGAGATAAAAGCAGTTTGACATGGGTCACAGACTAGGGATAACAGATAACATTTTTTTCTGTCCTCCTACAATTTAAATAAAAATGAGATAGAAAGGAGGAGACCACTGGGGTTGCAATATAAAGAATAATATTCCTTGGCCATTACTTTGCAACATACAAAAGATTCTGCTGGGTATTATAGCTTCTAGCAGTCCTAGCTATAGAGAACTTTAGATAAAATTGACTAGCTCAAGGAAAGGATATTATTACTGCGAGAATAAGAATGAGCAAAAATGCACAGCTCTCTTGGAATCTAAATCCCTAACGAAATGGATAATCCTGCAGCAGAAGAATTCGATTGAAGCTATTATTGTCCCTCTGTGCTGAGTCAGGGCTGGCCACCTTGCACTTTTCTTCACAGAAAGTAGGGCTCCTTTTTTAGTGGAATTGCAATCTTTTTTCTTTTTCTCTACAATTTGGACCTTTTTATTGCTGGTTGGATTTCTATTATTCATGTGGTAAGGAATTTTAAAGCATTTCCTTAAAAACAAGATTGGAAGCTTTAAGTCTATTTAGGAGGATGCCACCTTAACCAGGTAGTTAAGGTTCTTACGGTTTCCTGTTTATTTTTTTAAGATTTTACTTTTAAGTAATCTCTCCACCCAATGTGGGGCTCAAACTCACAACCCGAGGAGATCAAGAGTCATGGGCTTTACCTACTGAGCCCTCCAGGCACCCCTCGTATTTACTTTTCAAGAGTATCTAGATGATTTCTTAAAATGTCTAAGCTAGAATACCCATAAATGAAGCTTTGAACTTCCAGAGTTTTTTCTCTTAGCCTACTGGTCTCTGACCTTAAATACACAATTTCATTTTTCTTTTGGGGTCAGGGTTTGGTCTGAGTGGTCATAACAAACTGGGGTACAAAACGTATGTTTCCTTATAGAGGCTGATAATGTAAAGGGGCAAACTATTTCTCAGGAAAAAAAATAAAAACAAAACAGGAAAAAGTGCTGATCCTAATTGTATGACTGAGAGAGAGGGCAGGCCAGAAAGTGATGCAACGTCTGTCTAGGCTCATTGAATCAAAGGCCATGCAAACCGAAGAGCTAGGGATTTGGAAACACTTCAAGAAGTTTGAGGGGAAGGGAGTGGATGAGTAGAAAAAAGACTAGAAATCAGTGGTGCTCCTAGAGAGAAGTGGAATTTTCTAGTGATTGTCTATTTGACCACCTCAGCATAGTCAGACCTTCTAAAATACATAAAGAAGTCCTGTTTTAGTCCTCAATCCCTACCAGAACATTCTGTATAGGGATGGGGAGACCAGTGGGCTTGGCTCAGCCTATAGTCTAACATTTTAATTCTTGATAATAATAATATGGAGACATCCACATATTAATTAAAAATGGTGTCACTGTTCCAGATCATGTTGGTAATTACTACTGCAGGCTTAAGGATAGATTGTGAAAGGGTAAAATATAAAAAATGTATATATTCGCCCATTTTTCTGAGCCAACTTAGTATGACATTATCTTGAGGAAGCAGTAAGATGTAATCCTCTTTTCAACATTTTCCTTTGGGACTTTTTCTTCTTTACTATTGGTTTTTAGATTGTGGCTAGAAATCAGTTTTTGGAAAAACTCAAAATGCATTCACATCTTCTTTGAAGCAGATTTTTTTTTTTTTGAAGCAGATTTTTATCTGAAAGAGTTGATTATTTGTTATCAGCATTTCAAAACATGTGTTTTGGGGGATTATTGCCCTCATCTGTGCTTATTTCTATAACTTATCAAATACCAACATTCTAGTCTGCAAGTGACTTTAAGAGAAAAAAAAAAAGGTGTTTGAAATGGATAGAACTGAGATTGATAGAGCAATTTTAGAAAACTGAGAATCAGCTTTGCTGTTTTAGAATCATACAGTTGCCCCATACTGACCTGAATTTTTCTGTATTACTCACAAAGGTATCATCTTATCTAGATATAGCACTTAAATTTTACCCTGGATTTTGCAACGATTCCTGTTGTTCCCTTTGTTAGGGGTAGACACATATTTTTGATATATGAATTTATGTTTCTAAAGTTTTAAGTAATCAGTTAAGTTCAAATACTACCACATAACACAGAACACTTGTTCGTGTTTTCAAACACTAACTATTACTTTAAAATCATGCCTGCTGTAGCATTCAGATGAGTTTTCTGTCAACACTTGGAAATTACAACGTTCTTGGATGTTTTATTTATCAGCTCCCTTTCTCCTACTGCTGTTTGCATGTTGGAGAAATAGTGCAAGCCAAAAGACGTAAGTTAGAGTCATGGAAACATTATAAATGATGGCGACTGGAGCTGGACAAGGGACAGAGATACTCCTAGGTCACTTTATGCATCTTGTTCTGGGTCTGGCTAAAAGTTAGGTCCTTTGATACCAGCTAAAACTTCAAAATTACTCAGTTGTGAAAATGCAAACCTTAGGAGGCATTCTTCATCTGAAAATCTGTGTTAATGCTAACTGTCCAGGCCCCCAGGAGAAAATCTGGTGGAAAAGACTGCAAGAGCAGATTCGAATTTTCTAATGCATGTTTCCCAGTTGGAAACAAATCACTTTTATTACCTTTTTCTTATTTTTTCATTTGCAATTTGTGGACTCATAAATATTATACGTAGTTTAAAACTGAATGGAATTCTATGATTTACTTTTTCATAAATATTTTAGAAAGTAATTGGCTTGTTCTTTGGTGCTCTCCTGATATTGAAGATGAAAAATGTTATATAAGCATTTTGATGGATTTTGAGATTTTAAAAAATTTATGGTTGGGAAGTTGACTCTAGAATAATACCGTTTCTGATTTGGTGTCTCAATTGTACTTTTTGTACTCCCACCCCTACTCTCATGTACACATACCACTCTCATTCATTGCATTATGTATGGCATCTGGAGGGGAACATTCTTAGTGAAAGCTGTTCCTAAAGAGTGGAGGAGAGATATCAGTACCTCAAGCAAAATGTTTGGTAACCAGTGGGTTTTGACTTTGCCAGTTTAGAAAGAGACACATTGTTGAAATTTTGACATTCACCTGTTGTGGGATGTTGGAAATACATTCAAGCGCTTTTAGTGCATTCCTTGATCGGCTACTTGAATAGCCTCTGGGTTCTTGTTAAGAGCACTAGAGGGAGGGATCCCTGGGTGGCGCAGCGGTTTGGCGCCTGCCTTTGGCCCAGGGCGGTTTGGCGCCTGCCTTTGGCCCAGGGCGCGATTCGATCCTGGAGACCCGGGATCGAATCTCCACGTCGGGCTCCCGGTGCATGGAGCCTGCTTCTCCCTCTGCCTGTGTCTCTGCCTCTCTCTCTCTCTCTGTGACTATCATAAATAAATAAAAATTAAAAAAAAAAAAAGAGCACTAGTGGGGGATCCCTGGGTGGCTCAGTGGTTTAGCGCCTGTCTTTGGCCCAGGGCGTGATCCTGGAGTCCCGGGATCAAGTCCAACATCGGGCTCCCTCCATGGAGCCTGCTTCTCCCTCTGCCTGTGTCTCTACCTCTCTCTTTCTTTCTGTGTCTCTCATGAATAAATAAATAAAATATTTAAAATAAAAAAAAGAGCACTAGTAACTATTTGCATGTTTATTTCTCTTAAGCTTTCGTTATTCTTTGAAGCAAAAACTAGGTCCTTAAGATTAAACTCGGATTAGTAGATATATATTGATGTGTTAACTGGCCTAGAAAATCTGAGTTTTTTTCCACAGGTGACCCATCTGACCCACTCTGAACATATAATATTGGAGTATTTAGACACCTGTAGGAAAAAAAAAAAGAAGAAGAAAAGAAAAGAAGGGAAAAAATCACAAACCTGGCTTGCTTCAATCTTTCAAAATTCTGATTTTTAATTTGGTATCCCATCCACTCAGGTATCATCTGAAAATCTTATCAATGTGCCATCTCAAGATAAATGGTCTACTGGAAGGGCCTCTGCCTCCCCTCAGGGCCCCTAAGGACAGGACGGACTTCAAGGTGTTCAGCCGACAAGGGTGGCTGCTTTGTACAAATTCCAAGATCAAGATGATCCTCGTCTCGGCAGGGCCATTCCACTGACCATTAATCCAGGTCTTCCTAACTCATGATCATGCACTCCCGACTGGGTGCCTCCTGCACGTCTCAAATTCTCCATGAATACAGAGGAACACAGTCCTTTTCCTGGAGCCAACCCTGGTGATTCCAACTGTACCCTACCCCTAAACACTTCTCTACAGGAAAGGGAAGAGTTGGGAGGAGGGCACATACAAATGCATTTGTGACATTGTCTGTCATATATTTCATTGGTCCTCCTCCCTGTTTCCTTAATAAACCTGATTTACCACTGCATTATGTACTATGTATAGTATTTGGTGCTATCTTGGGATTTAATAGCTGGTATTCAATGTAAGGCAGATATCACCTTACCTAATGCTAGGATCTTTTGGAAACACAGAAGGGTTCACTCAGGGGTGAGATACATGTTGCCTGGGGTGGTTGGCAAGTTACCTGGCTGAGCTGGAATGACCAGTGATAGGTGATCACAAGGCTTATGCCTAAAGATTACAAAAGCCCTAGAGCAGCATATCTTCAATGAAAGGAAATGTGGGCTGATAAATCTGCCCATAACTTCATCCCCTGGTTCCTTCTCAGCAGTCTGAAGATCCTTTCAAGCCCTAAAGATGACAAGGAAGATATGGAAGGCAGAATAATGGGTTCCAGAAGACATCCATTTCCTAGTCCTCAGAACCTGGGCATATGTTACATTACATGGCAAAGAGGAATTAAGGTTGCTAAATAGCTGACTTTAAAAGAGGGAGGTCATCCTGGATTATTGGTTGAGCCTGATGTAATCACAAGAGTTCTTAAAAGTGGAAGAAGGAGGCAGAGGAGTCAGAGTCAGCTTGCGCTGGAAAGCCACCTAGTGAAGGGAGGAGTGTGTGCAGGGGCAAATACCCCCTGCTCTGTTTGGTCATCACCCAGGCCAAGTCAAGCAGGCCCTGCAAGGCCAGAGCATACAGCCAAAGCAGTTCCTGATCACCTCTTGGGATACTGTCTTGGGGATGAGTGCACTGAGAGCTCCATGGAGACATGATTGGCTCTGTATTACTTTTTTGGACTCTGCCTATTAATAGAGTCTTCTCTAACCTCTGACTTACTGTAGAAACCCTACTTATAATAAAAAAAAAAATAAAAAACTAAAAAAGAAACCCTACTTATGGTCCCGTTAATTTCTGCCCCTGAAAGAAAGCGTGTATTTATTTATTTATTTATTTAAAGATTTTATGTATTTATTCATGAGAGACACAGAGAGAGAGGCAAAGACACAGGCAGAGGGAGAAGCAGGCTCCATGCTGGGAGCCAGATGTGGGACTCGATCCTGGGACTCCAGGATCATTCCCTGAGCCAAAGGCAGACGCTTAACCGCTGAGCCACCCAGGCATCCTGGAAGCATGTATTCAATGAGCCCAGGGAAGAAGGTCTACAAGGTCTGATGCCTGAATGACAGAATCACCATGTATGCACTTGAGAGACACATAACTTCTACCAAGAAAATGTCCCTAGATAACATCAAAGGTAAAAAGAGTTCTCTGATGATGGAGCTCATGGGGGAAAGTGAGCAGTGTCTACTGACAGTCAGTAGATTGGTCTGGGAAACACTGAAAGAAGTCATGGTGTAGAAGATCAAGTTACTACTATAAGACAAACTAGGCAGACACTTGACGGGATGAGCACTGGGTGTTTCTCTGTATGTTGGTAAATTGAACACAATAAAAATTAATTTAAAAAAAAAGACAAACTAAAGGACCATAAAAAGAAGAAAATATGGGTAATTTTATTTACAAATTTATGTTTAAATCTTGCAAAACAGGAGGGCTGATGGTAATACCGTAGAACATGTTCAGTAGGCAGGTGCTGCAGATACATAGGTCCCTAATTGCCCTGTTCATATAGAGAATTGCCTTACTTTTTATAGTTTTGAAAATTTAGTGACAGAAACATGACTGGAGACAAAAGAAAAATCCATTACTGTGAGGAGCATCACCATATGGACGAGGGCCAAGTAATGGGTAATCAGGTCAGTGGCTTAGGCCTGTGATCTAGGAGTATGAAGATGCAGAAAAGAAGAAAAGCCTTGGGACACAGACTAATGCCAGCTTGGACAAAAAGGCATTTTTATATAATGTAATAATGGCACAGAGGAAACATTCTCTATATCTGAAAAAAAAAAAAAAACCAGACTTCATATCATCAACGTTACTTCATTAGTTAAAATCATCACCATTATCATCATTTTTATTTCATCCAATTATCCTTGACTAACCTTCACTATTCATATAACTTCTTGGTAATCCAGCCTCTGCATTATTTTCTACGTCAAATAACTTACATATGTCAAGCACCAACACATCTACAATCATAACTGTATAGGATTTACAGTATAGTATTATTGTATCTGGGCATTCCTTTCTAGAAGTCATACCTTTATGTTTTTTCATTATTTCATTTTATATTTGTCACCCCAAACTGGCGGACATACAAAATTACTCAATGGGTATTTGTTCAGCTGAATTAAATGAAATGTTACGCTAATATAAAATAAATCATCAAAACAATTTTTTAAAATGTACAAAGGACTTAAATAGACCTTTCTCCAAAGAAGATGCAGAAATGGCCCATTAGCACATGAAAGATGCTCATCATTAGTCATTAGGGAGATGGAAATCAAAACCAGTGAGATACCATTTTACATCCACTAGGATGGCCATTTAAGACAAAAATCAAAAAGCCAGAAAATAAGAAGTGTTAGTGAGGATGTGGAGAAACTGGAATCTTCATATACTGCCGATGGGAGTGTAAAATGGTGCAGCTGCTATAGAAAACAGTTTGCCATTTCTTCAAAAGGTTAAACATAAAGTTACCACATAGGCCAGCAATTCTACCCCTAGGTATAGACCCAAAATAATTAAAAACAGGTGTTTGAACAAAAACCTGTCCACAGTCTTCATAGCAGGACTACTCCCAGTAGCCAAAAGGAGGAAACAGCCCAAATGTCCATCAACTGATAAATGGATAAACAAAATGTGCTCTATCCATATAATGGAATATAATTTAGCTATAAAAAAGAATGATGTACTGGCACAGGCTACAATGTGAATGAATTTTGAAAACATGATGCTAAATGGAAAAAAAATAACAGACAAAGAAGGCCACATATTGTATGATTCCATTTATATGAAATATCTAGCATAAGCAAATCCATAGATACAGAAAGCCGATTAGTGACTGCCAGGGGCTGGAGAAGTGGAGAATGGGGATTAATTGCTTAATGGGTATGGGGTTTCCTTTTGAGATGATGAAAAAGTTCTGAAACTAGATAGTGGTGATGGTTGCACAACATTGAAAATGTACTTAATACCATTGAATCACATACTTGAAAATGATTAAAATGGTACATTTCATGTTACGTTATTTTTTACCACAATTTTTAAAAGAAATTTGAGAAAGAAAGAGCAAAGCCCCCTAATAAGGCATGTCTGTCCATCCTGACCGCAAGGATACCAAGACCTTGCCAAATACCTTGCAGAACTCTCTGTACACTATTTGCACCACATGACTTTGGCCAACCAGCCTAACATCATTAGTAAAGGTACAAGTAAAAGGAAATCTAATGACTGATGTGATGTACTTTGTGACCCCACCATCCTAGCTCCTACAGCTCACCAATTTCCTGTGTGGCTACTTATAAATCATTCTTTGAATATTATAATCAATCACCTGGGAGTAACATCAGGTATACTAGACTATTATTTTTGGTATTGTCTCATTTTTAAGAATTAGGAACCCCCCTCTTCCCCACACCCTTCCATTCCTCTAGCTTCTCTCCTATTTTCCAACTGTAGGAATCCAGGGTCTCATTTGTAAGCTTTTGCTGATGGTTTATCATATTCACCAGGGCTCAAACTCCATACTTATGGCCAATCAGTGCTGTGTCTTTGTCTGTATTTCTCCTTCTCCTTCTTCTCCTTCTCCTTTTTGATCTCACCTCTCATCACTCTCCTCTTCACTCACTACTCCAGCCATGCTGGCTTCCTTCCAATTCCTTATATCAGATGTACCATGCTTCCTCCCAATGAGCTCTAAGATTTGGCACTCCTGCTCTCTCTGTCTGGAAAGCTTATCCCTCAGATTCTACTGGTTCATTTCCTCACTTTTTTCAAATACGTGCTCAAATATCACTTTCCCAGGCAGGCCTTCCCTGACCACTTTATCAGAAATAGCAACCCCCTCTGCCCTTCTCTGGCATTCCCTCCTGCTGTTTATCACCTGCTGATCTCTTTATCTGCTTATTGTGCATCTCCTGATGTCACTCCCTTCCCCTCACCTCTTGGCACTTCTCACTACCTGACAGAGTTATGTGTTTATTTTTGGATTGTCTAGCTCCCCTGGGATATCATGGGGGCTCTGTATTATTTATGTAATAAATCCAGGTTGGCCTTCAGCTCTCCCCTGACCTATTCGGTCAATCAACCGAGAGTTATTGAGCAATCTCTATATGCCAGGCATTGTGTCAAGTCTCTGAGACCCAGAAAATGGGAAAACGTGATCAATGCCGGTAAGGACTATTGGGAGTGGCTTAGACAACAATAGGTCATAGAAGGGACCATGATCTAGGGAATGCTGGGGTCTCACTGAAGAAGTGAAAAGGGCTGAGGTTTTCTGAATGCTCAGGAAGGTTTCCACAGATGCTCAGTTACTGAAGTGGAAGAGAACATAGGTCGTTCAAGGAACTGTAATATTCTGAGGCTGGAGCCCCAGATGCAAAGTACTTATCATCATCTGATCCTTTATCATTTATCTGTCTCTTATTCTCTCTCCCCTTACTTCTTGGGCTTATCATCTGAGCAAACCCCAGGAGCCTGGCTGTGAAGGGGCAGCATGCAGAGTTTGACACCTGCAGGTGATGGAGCGGACCACGTGGTCAAGGAGACAGAAAGGGGGAGACAAGGCAGGGAGCCCAGCAGCTATGCTGTTTGTACAAAGCCCTCATTATTCCTGCTTGCAGATGGCTGCAGTACTTAAGAAAGCTGCCAAGTCAGATTAAAATCAATCAAGAATGTAGAATATGGGTCCTAGGTTCAACAGACAGAACCATGGGTAAGGGAGTCGTTGCTATACAAAAGCCTCCCTGTTTCAGCGTAGGTTGGAGCTGAGCAGGATTCAGGGAAAGGCTAGTTAACCAACCCAGCATATAATTGAGTCTGTTCTTTTCTCTGTTCTACTAATGATTCATTAAGCAGAATGTACCACTCACTGTGATCCAGACTCATGACTTCAAATCAAACAGAGGAGGCCAATTTCTGCAAAGTACAGGAAGGAAACAATCAGTGCCCTGGGCTTGGTTAGGGCAAGAACCCTACAATTGCTGTTCTCTGGGCAAGACGTTCTGGGAAAACTATAGCTTCAGACCTAGACACAGAGCTGGCAGGGAAAAAAGTCTAGGCTAGTGAAAAACACATGCCTTAGACTTGGTTATCATCACATGAATTTTTCTTTTCAATAAACCTGTACAAAATTACGATGTTAGGACATTTTAGTAGTAGCTAAATGATTAGAGAAAGAAATGGACAACTGGAACTAGATATTTTAAATAGAAATATTAGGGGCAGCCCCGGTGGCTCAGCTGTTTAGCGCCATCTTCAGCCCAGGGCGTGATCCTGGAGACCTGGGATCAAGTCCCTTGTTGGGCTCCCTGCATGGGGCCTGCTTCTCCCTCTGCCTGTGTCTCTGCCTCTCTCTCTCTCTGTGTCTCTCATGAATAAATAAATAAAATCTTTAAAATAAATACATAGATAGATAGAAATATTATAGCGTTAAGAAACTAATTTGACCTGTTACTTTAAGGAGAGCGGACAATTGTGGGAAAGTTGCTGTGTGAAGAATTAATAATATTCCCATGCTACTTTATACCTACTATGTACAAAGCATTATAATAGGTCCTTGGCATCCTTTATTTCATTGCATCTCCAAAATAACTTCCCGAAATATATCTTTTTGAAGATTTTTTAAAGTAATCTCTATATTCAATGTGGGGCTCGAACTTATAACCCTGAGATCAGGAATCAGACACTATTGACAGAGACAGCTGGGCGCCCCTCTGAAACATATATTATTTACTTAATTGAACAGATGAGAAAACTGAGGTTGTGAAAGATGAAGCAAGCTGACTAAGGTACAGAGAAAAGCCAAGATTTAAAGCCTGAGTCTGTCTGACTTGAAGGGCATACAGTTTTGTATAGTGCCCTGAAAAGCTTTCAGGCTTTTGTGACAAACACTAAGTACCTTCCAAAACAAAGCCCTGTTGGAGAAAGTATAAAAATTAGAAAAGTATTCTTACTAGGGGTGCCTGGGAGGCTCATTTGGTTAAGCGGCTGCCTTCAGCTCAGGTCCTGATCTCAGAGTCCTAGACTGGAGCCCTGTGTCTGGCTCCCTGCTCAGAGAGGAGTCTGCTTCTCCCTCTCACTCTCTCTCTCAAATAAATAAATAAAATCTTTAAAAAAAAAAAAAAGGATTTTTACTAAATGTGAAATGGCAGCGATGGAAATCACAGTAAGGAAATAGTTCGTTAGCAGTTGCAAAAATGCATGATTCTCCACCCAAATTAGGAGATGCCCACAAGCAAAAGAAAGCAGTCAAAGGAAAGATTTTTATTTAAGAGAAAAGAAATCACCTCAATTCAAGGTTAAGTCATGAATATAAATGAGGTATAAAATAAGAAAGCATCTTTATAAGAAACACAGAGAAGCTTCAAGAAAAGAGCCCCTCGGTTGAGTGCTTGTGCATTCGGCATTATGAGGGAGAACCAAAGGAAATTCTAGACCTTGGGCACCTATTTCATTTGTGCCTGACTATTCTAGACTTTTGGTGGATAACTCCTGAAATATTTTGTTTCTGTTTAGGGTGGAGAGAACACCAACACACATACACAAATCCCAAAACAACAGCAGACTTGAAGTGGTCTCTTCAGGATCCCCAAATTGAAAGGAGCCTTAAGGCTCTGAGCCTTCACGTAGCTGGGGAGTCCCCTCCACCATGTCATCTGTTTGAATATCTCCAACCACCGGGAGCTCACCTACTTCAATTCCAGACTCCTAATGCTTAGTAGTACTTGTTCATATGTTATCTGAAATCTCCCGCCCTGTAACTTTCATCTGTTGATCCTTGTTTTCCTCTTGAACCAGACATAATTCAGCCTTATATTCCATCTCTTTCAATGCTGTAAGAGAGCCATCCTTTTGCCCCCTAAATATTTTATTCCCTGGGCTAACCTTCCTTACTCATTTTGGCTTTTGCTCCCGTTTCATGATTTATGGCACCATATGCTATGACTCCTCTGAAGGAGCTGAAGTTGGTCTATGTCCCTCGTGAAATATGTTTCCCAGAATTGAACATAATAAATCAAAGGATGGTAAGATTGATTATCAAAAGCATAGAACAGTCAGAATACTATATTTCTATTTAAACAGCTCAAGATTCCTTTGGGTATTTTTTTTCCCCTTTATTTTGTAGCCTCCTCACGCTCTTGGCTCTTACTGGCTTTAGGCCACTGAAATCCTCAAGTCTTTTTTTTCCACACGCTGCCATTTAACAAGTTCTCCCTGTATCCTTAACTCTGGTTCCAAGGATAAAACACTCAAACTTGTGGTACTTAAATTTCATTTTAATAGAGATGGCCACTTATACATTTATTTATGAATTTATCCTGCCTTATTCCAAAAGATACTGGCTGATACATCATCCCTGGGCCAATGCCAGTTTGCAACCTACTTTGTCATCTGATTTATTCACACTCCCTCCCAGCTTCTTGTTCTCCATGTATTGATAACCAGGTCCTCTCAGCCCATATTCAGGTTACTTAAGAAGGACCATGCTAGGAAAACATCCCTGTTCAATTCAGACCCGCAACAAAATTTGCTGATTTGACAAAGACAGATCCATTAATCAGGATTCTTAGGGTAGAGTGGTCATGCTGCTAAATTATCTTATAGCCCATCCAGTTTCTCCATCTCTTCTGCAAGGATGCCATGCAAATCTTTGAAAAATGCCTTGCAGAAATACAGAAACTCTATGTCCACAGAATTCCTTTGATCTACTAGTCTAATAAACATATCACAAAAGAAAACCAAAGCCTGCCTGTCAGGCTGTTTTTTTCTTAGTAAATTCATGCTGGTTTAAGGATCTCCTCTTCCCTCCCCTGCAAATTCACACACCACCCATAGGATATTCTTAATGCAGAATTAATACTGAAATCCCTATTCATACTGGCATCACCCACCTTCTCCCCTTTTTGAAAACCAAGACATTTGCCCATCGCCTGTCTTCATGAAGCCCTTGTATTTCCCATAAACTGCAGATGATATTTTAAGGAGCTTTTTTGAAAATTGTTTTCATCTTTTCAGTTAAGTTTTGTCCAAACCTGAAGCCTCACATTCTTTCAGTTTGTACCCTTGGAGTGGGAGTGACGGGGGGGGGGGGGGGGGGGGGGGGCGGGGGGGAAGAGAGAAGAGGTGCTGTTTTTAGGAGTGAGAGATGCTGGGCAAACAAGAGATTCTACTGCAGCAGTGAACCTTCAAATTCAAATACCCTTCGGCAAGTCTCTGTACTCTCGAGTTCTTCTTTCCTGCATTAGTGTTAGAGGTCTGTGCTGTTCTTGTGGTTTGAGCCTTTGATTGCTATCTCCTTCCTCCTGGGTTTTTAATGTGTCTCTTACAATCTGTACTCCTCCAAAAAGCTGTAGCCCCTCACCAGCACACGTAGTCTCTTGGGTTACTTCTTCCACTCTTATTAATAAGGGGCTCTCGTGCCTTCATATAGACAACAGTACCTTATGCTGACTTGTAATTGACATTTCTTAGAGGTGGATGTGTTCATTCGGCTTTATTGCTGCTAGTAGGCCCTGATCCCATTTGCACAGTTTCTGTAACTAACGTGGTTGAAAATTAGCCAAAGACCAGAAAACATGAAGCCATCGAGGCCTTCCAAGGTCAATAGGCCAGGAAAGATAAAGTATTCCATTATCAGGATGAAAACTGAATCCTCACATTAACCTTCCTAATTGCTTGCTTACCTTGTTTTTATACTTTCTAAGTGAATAGGAACAAAGCCACTTGCTGCTGCTCTCATTAACACTAATGATCAATAAGTAGAAATTTTTTTTGCTGATTCTTATATTTTGTTCAACATTATGTATGCTTAATTTAGAGCTTATTAGGGCATTGCCAATTTTGCTCATTATCTCCTCTACAAGATGAATGTGTTTCTTAAGCAAGTAGTTAACATGAAGCAACAATGACTGACTCAGTCTTTGTAATTAAGCAATGTTTTCAGTTATATTTACTGCTGGGGGTGAGGAGGGAAGAAGCAAGCATTAGCACTTAATATTGACTTATTTTAGATACTCCCAAGAGAAAGAGGTACTTATGACAAACTCAGTGCTGTTAATGAGCAGAGCTGACTTGGTGTTCAAAGAAGTGTTTGCCTTACATCCGCTAAGCTTTTTTGAGGTTCTTTCCACCCATTAAAGTCATGCTTTGAAATAAAATGCCAGTACACACTACAACATGGATGAACCCTGGAAACACTGTGCTAAGTGAAGAAAGCCAGACACAAAGGACCATGCACTGTATGCTTCCATTTAAATGAAATGGCCATAAGAGGCAAATCCATAGACAGAAGGCATATTAGTGGCTGCCAGAGGCTGGTGGGGGAGGAGGTTGCTGGAGAAATGTGTGTGTGGGGGGTGGTAATGGCTAAGGGGTATGGGGCTTCTTTTTGGAGTGATGAAAACGTTCTGAAATTGATTGTGGTGCTGATTGCACAGCTCTGTCAATAAACTGAAAGCCACTGAATTGTACATTATAAACGGGTGAATTGCGTGGCATGTGGATCACACCTCCATAAAGCCGGTTTTTCAAAATGACACTCTACTTCTCCTGTTGCCATTATATACCACTTCCCCATCTTCCTTTGGAGTCTTTTTTTTTTTAAGATTTTATTTATTTATTCATGAGATACAGAGAGAGAGAGAGAGGGAGAGAGAGAGAGAGAGAGAGAGAGAGAGGGAGAGAAGCAGGCTCCATTCGGGGAGCCCAATGTGGGACTCGATCCAGGAACTCCAGAATCATGCCCTGGGCCAAAGGCAGGCACTAAACCGCTGAGCCACCCAGGGATCCCCACCTAATAGTTTCTTCCTTTGGAGTCTTTAGCAACTGGACCACTGTCACTTTTCCCATCAGGCCCTGCTGCCATCCCAAATGACTTTAACATCCACTACTCAACACCCAGGCCAGTCCCTTCCTTGGTCTTCTCTGCTCCAGAGAGCCTCACCTCTTTGCACTTGGCTAGCCACTCGGCCCTTATTTGTTGCATACTCCACCCTACCTCCCCACCCTACCCTGCCCTGCCTCCCCACCTCTCTATTGACTCCTATCCATCAGCCAGTCTCCCTCCAGAAGCAACAGCTACCTCTCTTTTTTCCTCCTCTTTAAACATACACCTCCTAAAAAAGCTGTCTCCACTTCTCCTTACATATGCTGCAATGAGTATTTCTACACATCACTTCACTCAAATGGCTTTTTTTTTTTAAGAGACCGAGGTGGGGAGGGGCAGAAGGTGAAGGAGAGGGAGAATCTTCAGCAGGCTCCAAGCCCAGTACGGAGCCTGACGCAGGGCTCGATCTCACAATCCTGAGATCATGACCTGAGCCGAAACCAAGAGTCAGACCCTTAGCTGAATAAGCCACCCAGGCGCCCCTCAAATGGCCTTTTGAATTCAGTGAGCTCCTTCTGTTTCTCCTTGAATTCTCAGCAATATTTGGCATATTTGACAACTTTCTCCTTCTTACCAGGATCTCTTCCTTTTTTTTTAATTTTTAATTTTTAATCTTTTATTTATGATAGGCACACAGTGAGAGAGAGAGGCAGAGACATAGGCAGAGGGAGAAGCAGGCTCCATGCACCGGGAGCCCGACGTGGGATTCGATCCCGGGTCCCCAGGATCGCGCCCTGGGCCAAAGGCAGGCGCCAAACCGCTGCGCCACCCAGGGATCCCACCAGGATCTCTTCCTTTAGCTTCATGACTCTACACACTTTTTGACCTCCTATGCTTTTGGTCACTCCTTCTTGGTCTTCTTTTGAGGCTTTCCCTTGCCTACCCTCTAAAAGTTAATATTCATGAGTTGTGCCCTGTTATTTGTGTAAGTGATTTATTTCTGTGTAACAACCTAACACAAACGTAGCAGTTTAAAACAATATCCATTTATTATTTCTCACTTCTATGGGTCAGGAGTCCAGGCATAAGTTTGTTGGGCCCTCTACTCAGGTCTCACAAGCCTAAGGTCAAGGAGTTTAGGGATACATTCTCATCTGAAGCTTGGGATCCTCTTCCAAGCTCATTCTGGGTGTTAGCAGAATTCAGGCCCAGATATCTGATTTTGGAGGTTAAAAAATAAGTTCATTCCACCAGCAGTCTGCCTTTTTTGGGGGTTCATTCTCTCAGAAAATCATCCCTCATTGTCATCCTTGACTTTATGCCCACTCACTTTGCCCCCACATCAAAGCAACCTACACCAATCAATCCTACCTCCTTAAACTCTCTCTAGTCTATCTCCCTCTCTTTTTTTAAAGATATTATTTATTTATTCATGAGAATACCCAGAGAGAGAGAGAGAGAGGCAGAGACACAGGCAGAGGGAGAAGCAGGCTCCATGCAGGGAGCACGACATGGGACTCGATCCCGGGTCCCCAGGATCACACCCTGGGCTGAAGGCAGCGCTAAACTGCTGAGCCACCTGGGCTGCCCTATCTCCCTCTCTTTATTCCTTGGTCAGGCTACCTTTACCTCTCATGTGAATTATCCAACAGCTTCCGAACTTATCTCTTAGCCACCAGTCTTAACCACTGCTGTGGACATTGTGGACCTGCTTGTTCAATATTCACTCCAACCTCCTTGCAGTGCTCATTCCAGAAAATGAGAACCAACATTCTTTAGCTAGGCTTCTGTTTGTGATGTAGACTGTAACAATTGAGTGTACTCATGTAACATTTGGAAGAAGGAAGTGATTTATCATGGAGAGGGGGCCTTGCCTCCACCACATTCAGCTGGCAAGCTTGGTTATGGAAGCATTTGGCTTTCAGTGGCAGTTGTAGAGGGAGTCCAGCGTCTAGTCCATAGCCATATAACTGAAAAAAAGGCAATACCCAAGCATCCATTTCACTGGCAACAGCTTCCTGATTTCTTGAACACAGCAGAGGAGGTATAGTCCTGAAGCCAGCAGCTATGGAGACAGCTTAACATTCCAGCTCACTGATCATGGCAGATACAGTAGTTCCCTGGCAGTCAAGTTCTACAGTATTATTCTGGAAGGCTTTTGTAGAAATTCAGCCTAGATTTTGCTTTTCCAGTCATTTTTAGACTACTTCTGTCAGTATTAATTAGAATGGTTCATTCTATCTGCTACTAAACTTTGACCACTATATATCCTGCAATTAACCACATTTCATCCAGAGAGATCTTTCTGAAACTCTAAAACTCAAAACCTATAATGGCACTGCCCCTGCTTAAAATCTTCCAACATCCCCCAATATCCTTGTAAAAAGCCCAAATCTTTTAAATCTTGTTTTAAAGGTCCCGCATGATTTGGTTCTCTTATCCTCTGCAGGCCCATCCTTACCTAGGTACTCTCTGGCCACGATGACCTAGCATTCAGGTCTCTAAGATACATATTCATCTCTTCATCCTTGCCCATGCTCTTTTCCCTTTGTGGAACACTCTTCCCCTGTCTTCTTTTGGTTAATTCCCCCCACTTAAAAAAAAATCTTGGCCAAAGGCTGTGTCCTCCAAACAATCTTCCCTGACCCCACCCCATATCACTTAAGTACTAAAACTCTGGGTTAGGCCCTCACTTACATGCTCCCACAGCACTCTGGCCTTTCCCCTTTGTTTTTGTCTTTTTTTTTTTTTTAGACTTTATTTATTTATTAATGAGACACACACACACACACACACAAAGAGAGAGAGAGAGAGAGAGAGAAGCGCAGAGACACAGACAGAGGGAGAAGCAGGCTCCATGCAGGGAGCCCGATGCAGGACTGGATCCTGGGATCAGGCCCTGGGCCGAAGGCAGCGCTAAACTGCTGAGCCACCCTGGCCTTTCCCCTTTGAAATACTTACTCCACTGTATCAGGATTGCCAATTTGTAACTGTACTTCCCCTGACCTTTAAACCCCATGCACCTGGTAGGAGGTTCCATCTAAGTTGTCCTCTATTTTATCCCCAGTACTAAGTGCCTGGCCCAGACTTAGGTGTATGGCAGGAAGAGGGGACACAGAAAATTGGCAATATTTGAGAAGTAATAAGACGGGCTTATTACACCTACTTTTGGCATTCCAATTCAATTTTTTCTATCTTTTTTTAAAATTGAAGTATAGTCGTTCAATTCAATTTAATTAACATTTTTAAGTGTCTACTTTATGCAAGGCATTGCATTAGGTTATGTGAGACAGAGATTAGTAAGATACTGTCCCAATCTCGGAGATTCCAAGGGTTTCAGTTGGCTATTGGAGACACAAAAACTTTAATAGAAGGCAGAGCGATCATAGGAGAAGGCACCAAGAGTTTCCATTTGGAGGGGCTGTATGTGTGTAGTTTTTCAGTTGATTTGTTTGTTTTTGTCTAAAGGCTAGTAGTTTATGGGTGATGGTGCGGTACAGTGGAAAAAAGATTGCCTAGAGACAGAACATAGGGATCTTAGTTCTTCACCCACCACTAACCAGGTAGTATGATCTTGAACAATTTGTTTAACTTCTCTGGGCCTTAATTTCCTTATTTGTAAAATGAGGTTTTTAAGTGAAATGACCTTCAAATGCTATTATTTCCTATGTTTGTTATGTTTTTTAAAAAATGCAGTATTTCGAAAAATTTTTCAACTCATTTAATGAAAATGTTCATATATTCTAAACAATATTTTTGGATAAATGTTTTGACTGCGTCCCATAGTATTTAGAATATATGGACATAATCTGGTCACAAATAAACCATAAACTTTGGTTTCTCAATTCTAAGAGACTATGATCCACTTTGGATAATTAGGGACAATTTGCTGGAATGTGTCTCTTCCCACCCCTATTTCCTTGGCTCTTTCAGCCCTATGATTTTTAATTTTTTCAATTTTGCCTTATCTATCACCTGGTACAAAGGCTAGGCTTTGCCAGAGAATAAACAAACAAACAAACAAACAAACCCTCAAATCAGTTTTTTTGTCCCTTTGATAAATGACTTTTAAACTCTGGGCTCAGACTATAGGAGAATGTTCTTTAAATTTCAATGGAAAGGAGACCCATGAAAGAGCACAAAAAGCAAGTTTAGAATCAAGAAAAATAACTCTCTATTTGAAAATTCACCTGCTTGCCCCATCACTATGGTTCTTACTCTTTGCAACTAACGGTGTAACAACTTATGAGAATGGCCAGTAATGCCAGCGGTTGTGCCGGATGAACCCAGAAAAATCACTGGCTTCATACAAAGTTATTTCTGAGTCACTTGAAGTACAATTGGTGGTAAGTATGCTGGTGGCGGTCTATGTGTTTCTGCTCCACACAGTCATTCAGGACCCCAGGCTGATAGAGACGCAGCCATCTTAAAAGACTAAAAGACTAACTTCCAAAGTCACCTTGGGTGTCAACAGCGAGGGGACAAAAGTAGGGTTGAGGAGGGAGGGAAGATGAGAGGGGGAAGAGGCTTTCCTGTGGAAAGTTTTTCTGGGCCCTGCCAGATATCACCACATTTCATTAGCCTAATCTCAGCCCCATGGGATACCTAACTGCAGGGGTAGCTGAAGAACGGGATCTCGCTGTGCGCCAAGGAAGGGAAGGGGCAGATTTCAATTGCTACAGAGTGGGTTTCTGCCATTTCCAGAGATACTGACTCTGTCTAGCTGTTCCCTCTCAATTCTCTCCTTCCTACCTCACGTCTGTAATTGTTGGCAAATATTTCAGAGGTGATTCCTACTTGGCATGAGTAGCTGGAAAATATTTTTAGAGTAGTGATATTCATCAAGTAAGCATCTGATTTTTATGGTGCAGCCTTCAAGTTTCTCTAAGTGTTCTAATTTCTAACTTAGACTAACACAGTACATTAGTTTGTAAGGGCATACAATGATCATAGGCCACCCTAGTTTGTGCATATAGATTTAGCTTCAGATTCATATAACTGGGAATATTACTCCCTAATGTTATCAGACTTAATAAGGTCAGCAGTAAAAAAAAATATTCAGATATCAAGTTTCCTTTAGAGCATCAGTCTGGAAACTTCTATCACAATTGCTGGCTTGAGTACTGGCCAGTTAGGTATCATAGTTTTTTTTTGGGGGGGGGGGGTGGAGGTTTTTTTGGGCATAGAGCAGTGGTTGTCAAAGTGTGGTCCCTGAACCAGTGGCATCAGCAGCACCTGAAAACTTGTCAGAAATGCAATTCTCAAGCCTCACCTCTGACCCAGTGAATCAGAAACTCTGGGAGGGGGCCCAAAAATCTAGCATTTTTCACAAGTCCTATAGAGAATAACCTAGAACCACTAGTCTAGTTGATTTAGATTACTGCTGAAACATTTCATTCCAAGGACCAGGTCAAAAGAATATTATTTGAAATTGTTTTGTTGAAAACACATTGACTTTTTTATGTTGCTGTGAATTAAGAGTTCTGTGGAAAACTCACAGAATGAAAAGATCACCAAGAGCCCTGGGAGGTTATTAGGGTGAATAGTTTCTAAAGGTATCAGTGATGGAAATCTAAGGTTCTATGAAGCATCTTTTGGAGCTGCCCTAAAGAAAATGTATTCTTATGGTCAACTGGTGACTGCTCCTCTAACCACCTAGAATCAGTCACCAAAAGACATGAAATTCTGTGTCAGGAGAAATGGTTTTAGAGCTTTAGGGTACAGTCAACATCTTACTCATCTTTGTATCCCCATTATCTTTCAGAGTGGCCAGCATAGTAAACCATTTTAATAAAGATAATAAAGCAAAAAAAAAAAAAAAAAGATAAAAAGCAGCATAATAAATATTTACGTTAAATGAATGAATGGATGGAATAGTCATCTCATGGATTCAGGTTCTAAATAATTTCCACTAACATTCTGGGGTCGCTTTGAAAGAAATCCCATTTCAATAGTTTATTCTAGTTACTATTAAAGAATACTGACTGCCTTATGTAGGTGGCCAGTCTCTTCTGCAGTTAAGAATATTAGCTATCAGATATTAAGAATGCCTCCAACCCCTCTAAGAAAGAGAAAAAAAGTTATGCAAATATAATGCGTGTTCCATTTCTTGAAATATCTATAAAAGAGCTTGGTTACTGCATGCTAACCTTTTCAGTGACTAACTTGGAGCCTCTCAGCCTCAGTGCTGTTGACATTTGGGGCTGGTTCATTCTCCGTAGGGGACTGTCCTGTGTGCTGCAGCAGCAGCACCCCCACCTGCCCTGTACCTGGGCACGAATATGACAGCCACAATGTCTCCAGACACTGCCAAGTGTCCTCTAGGGAAGGAGGGGATAAAATTGCTTAGGTTGAGAATCACTGCTCTAGCCTAATACTAAAAGAAGAGTCATTTTCCTGCATTTTATTCAAAGCCCTGGAAATAGGCTTCAGGGAAAAGTGGATGCCCACATTTGTCTTTAGCTCACCTTTGAGGGCTTTGGTAGTGACAGCTCTATCTATTTGAAATGATTGGTTCACAAATCCTCATTATTTAAGGCCAGTTTTCTCCTTGGAATCAGTTTATCTTTGGAGATGCAAATTCACAAACTCTGAGCATCTTTTTTATACTTATTATGATCTTCTATGCTGATTCAGTGCTGAATTATATTACAAGGCATTTTAATAATTTCTAAATAACATATAGATGGGGCTAAAGGAATACTGTACAAGTCCATAATATAGTGTTGACACTAACAGAAGTTTTTATCTACTTCATTGCAATATTTAAAAAAACAATCTAAGTAGAACCTGCGCTAAAATAAAATGTAATAATAACCTTTAATACATCATACCTCAAGATTCTGTCCCTGGAAAGAAAGTCATCATTGCTTTTGGAATTTACTTCCTGGTATCTAAAGAATACACTAATAAGTCTACTTTTTGGTTTATGTTAGATATTATCTATTTTCTTACTGCTAGTGCATGAGGATTCACCATTATTTCAACATCCCCTCATGTCTGCTCCACCATATCTCAATATAAATATATTACAATTTTTACCTAAATCATCAGTGTTTCACGATGAGCTGACAGTGTACCCAGACATCCTTGTTGACATCCTCATGCTAATGTCCCCTCTGTTATTGCCCATGTGGGTATATACTTTAAACATTCCTTCTTTTTTTTCATTTAATGGCATTTTAAGAGGAAGAGGAGATAAAAGCATACGGCCATCACACATTTAACAGGAAACTAAAGCTATTTTTGAAACTTTTAAAAGATTACATTAAAAGTCTCAAAATTTTATCATTAGAAGGCAAAATCCCTATTCCACCCTCACCTCTTGCATTTAGCATAAATGAAAGCTAGGTACTTTTTTTCTTCCTTTTTTAAAAGAAACAAGTGATGTTAATTAGACTTATTGTGAGATCATTTCACTAATATAAATATCAAATTATGTTGTACACCTGAAGCTATAATGTTATATGTCAATTATACCTCAGTAAAAAATAAATAAAAGTTTACCAGAAATACTTCATTTGTTCCCTTCTGTATACTTGGGACACGGTTATTTTTCCTACTTAAGGATAGATCTGTTCTTCGTTCTTCTGATCTTGCTGAATTTCCTTTATCTGCCTGGGCCATTGAAACCTGGGAAACATCAGGCAACCTTGCACCATGAAAGTACATGTTCTTGTTCCATGAGAAATGATTTTGTAATAAATGTCTCCTGCACAAAAAAAAAGTATAAAATCTGATTTTTAATTTTTCATAAAAAATTATTTTTGTATCATTAACAACCAAGAAATCAGGATCGCCCAGATAACAAAAGCAAAGAATGAAAAAAGATACCCTATTAACATGACAGATGAAGAAGATACTAGGTGAGAAGAAATATGTATATAAGAAAGCCTACAATTTGGAAAAAGTGGGAATCAAAGTCAAGCAGTTAATTACTAACAAAGACAGTAACAGTGCTTTTGTCTTTCACAGTGAATGCACAATTAGCACTTAATACTAAGACTGGGGAAAAACCGTCTATAATCTACTGAAAAAGACCATCTGCTTCTATAAATTTTGTTCTTATACACTTGCCAAAAAAAGAGGACATATTAACAAAATAATGGGCCCTGCATTGTTCATTGCTAGGTTGTTTGCAGTTGTGCTGTTGCTATTAGAATTTAATAAGCCATTCCTTCTTCTAAATTAATAAGCAGCCAACATTATGTAATAGCTGCTTTCAGCTGCTAATTATTTTTCCCATAATTCCTTTCCATCTCTACCCTCCACCCCCACCTTTTCTTGGCTAGGAGCACCAGAGACTGCCAATATGTCATCAGCAAGTCTCCTGTCTTCATTTTCAGAACCACAGACCAACATTAGGAGCATAACCAATGACTTTAAACTTGGGGGTGGTTAGCTAGGAACACTGAGGATTTATGTGCTTTGTATAGAAAAAGAGAAAAACAGCACTTGGATTCAGAAGGCAAGTTTTCATTGCAGTCTTCAATCTATCTTTGAACTGACTAATGGCATGTTTTACGTAGTAAGGGAGAAATGGGACCTTAACATGTGACTTTGGGGCATGACTGCTCAGGAAGCGAGGGAAATTTGGGCAGGGGGCCTAAAGACCACAGAAAGTCAGCTCTGTGCTTTGTGTTGACCACTTAATAGTCCAGTATACATTATTGTACATATTTGTAGGAAATTTTCCTAGCAGTACAGTAGTGCTTAAAAGGGGAGGTATTATACGTTTTTACTTTGCCAAATAAGGGCATCAAAAATGCTCTCAAATCCCTGTTATATACTATCATAGTTTTATAGACCTTTCACCACAAAAAAAAGAACAATCTCTAATAAAGGATCCTTTAAATTGATTAAAGTCAGCTTCGTGAAAAACGTAGCATTTCTTTTTGACTCTGGGCCATTAAAAAATTCTGGCGACTAGGTTTGGGAACCTCTGCAAAAAGGGCACAGCTCAACAAAAGCAATTTTCCAGCTTCCTTTGTAAGAACCTAGGTGACTGGGGTAATGAATAGCATTCAACATGAGAAACCCGTGGCTGTTCAAGCAAGGTCACTTAATCCCATGGGGCTCCCCTTTCCTCATCTGTAAAAGATGAGTCGGACTAGATGATTCATCCATTCTTTTCATTCAAAAAAAATATGGATATCCATTATGTGCCAGGCACAATGCTCAGCACTATCGTTCTTAACAAATCTATCATTTTATTGTCCTTATCAGTCAACTCCCACTTATTAGATGTGCTATATGCCAGGCAGTGAACTAGGTTAGGGCGCAAAAAGAATAAAATTCAAGACGTGTTAAATCGGGGCAAATGGACACGTGGGGAATGCAACACGATTAAAATTCAAGATGTGCTAAACAGAGGCTAATGAACATGTGGGTGAAAGAGGGATTCGTTCTTACAGGGTTTGAGGGTGAGGCTTCATAGATGTAACATTTGAGAGGAAGTGCATGCCAGGCAATGCAAGTCTTCGGCAAGGCTAACTGGAACCCAGGCGGCCTTGGGGGTGGGGGTGGGGGTGGGGGACGCGACTCCGTGTGAAGGAAGTGGGATCTCAAAGACGAGATGCTGTCGGGGCTTTTCGGCAGAGAACGGACAGTAATTCATCAGTTCCACAGCACTGAGGATAGGCGAGGCAAGCCTGGGAAGAGACACTTGCACAGCTTGGGGCAAAAGGTGTCTAGGGCTGGAGCAGTGCGATGGGCAGGACGAGCTGGATTCCAGGCAGTTTGGAGGCAGAGTAATTGCAAGAGGCGCTCGGAACGCGTGCACGAGCTCCACCGCGGAGCAGGCTTGTTTTCCCCAGGGGTGCAGCACTCCCTTTTTCCCCTCACCATCGTCACGGCAGCCACGCCTCCCTGCCCCACCCTCTTTGGGCGCGGAGAGTTATCCGGGCTCGAACTTGGCTCTTCGCGATCCTGACCCCGCACAGCGGGGTCGGCAAAGGGCACCGCAGAACCCCGTCCTCCCGCCACCGAGAGCCCCAGCAGCCACCCGCCGGAGCTCCGAAGGCACGCACAGGCCTGCGCAGGCGCGCCGGCCTTGGCAGCAGCCGCTTCCGGGTCACGTGGCCTGACTTCCGGCCCAGACCACCCCTCTCGGTAGGGACGCGGCCAATCGGCTTTCTCGGACGGTGCGATCGCCCGCGCCGCCTCCGGTGCCGTTGGCGACGGCCTAGCGGGTTCCCGCGCGTCGTCCAGCCCGCCCCTCCGCTCGCCGCAGCCCCGGCTCCTCCCTCGTCCGGCCCACGGGGCGGGGTCTGTCGGCTCGCCCTCCCCTCGCCGCCTAAGCCTTTCCTCCGCCGGCTGGGTCCCCTCCCCACAGCAACACGGCTTCTCTTCCAGCGCTCGGCGACAGGGGCTTCCCCTCAGCCGCCGCCGGCACCGCCGCCGCCGCCGCCGCCGGCCGAGCTCCGCCGCGCCCGCGGCCCGCGGCCGCCGTAAGTCCCGGGGGCAAGTGGGGGCGTCGAGGACAGGGAGCCGGGAGGGAGGGTCGGGCGCGCCCTCCGCCGCCCCGCGGGCGCCCCGACGACCCCACCCGGTGCCTGGCCGCCCGGCCCGCCAGTGGCTCGCGGCGCCCGGCAACTCACTTCTCTCGGTGTCCGCGCCCCTCTCCACTCCGCGCCGCGCCGGGGGATGCGGGGGGCCCCGCGGCACCTGTGGTTCGGGAATCCCCTCAAGTTTTGCGGGGCATTTTCGGGAGGGGCCCGCGGCCGGGGCGGGGGCGGCGGAGGACCCTTGGCGCCCCCTGCGCGGCGGCGAATGCCATTGTCTGCCCCGCTCCTAGCCTGTCACCTCGCCCGGGCTCGGTCAGTGATGGAGTGCGGCCCCGTGGGGCGGCGGGGAGGCGTCGGACGCGGCCGGACCGAGGAACGCTGGCCCTGAGCCGGCTCCGCGGCGGAGCCTATTGTTTTTAAGAGCCAATCTCGAGGAACTGAGGTGCCCTGTGATTTGTGGCAAAAATCAAAGCATCAGTTTTTAACCAGAGGGAAGGAATACTTGTGCTTCGCAACCGGGGATCGTCCCGTGTTAGCACATAATTCATTTTAGAGTGTGTTATTCATTCGTCTGTAAAGTGGTGGGGAGGGGATATAGACCGCCTGGAGCTCGTACTCCTTTCGAAAGCAAACCGCCACCCGTCCGGGTCGTCAGGGTCCCGATACACGGGTCTGTTATTCCTAAAGTTCTGGTAACGGGTTTGCAGTAAACGTCCAGGTGATGCTTTACTTGCTGTCCCCCTTCGAACGCCGCTGCCCTAACACGACTTGTATGGGAGGCACTTTGATATCAAGAACATCGTTTATTTTGTGCCGGTGCAGGTTTTAAGTGAGGTGTAATACCACTGTTTTAACTTTAATAAAGTTAAATTGCCACATCATAAATTTCTAAATATCTTGTTGACGCCCGTTTGGATTAGTACAAAAAGCGACAATAATTTCTTAGCGAAATTTAGAGCCGGTTTTATTCTAAATTGGCTGTGCAAATTCCCCCACCCCATATTCAAATTTAAGATGGTATGATGCATATTAAGAATCGGGTTGGGATCTTACTTGTAGTAACCCTGTTAAAGGAACTTATAGCAGTTACAAGAAAAAAAAGTGTCTGAATTGTACCTTTAAATGAACTTTTGTTAGAAACAATGCATACCTGTTTGCATTTGGGAAGACCAGTTGGATTACAAGCTTTCCTTTAAAATTAAACATGTAAAACTAATTGACGTATTTGAGGTTCCAAATACATATATACAAAATAGTGTAAGTAAAATATACTAGAATTCAACATCCACTCCATCTGTAGATGCATTTTTAAAAAATTCTTTTAAATGAAGTATTTTGCATAATGTCACTACATGTGTGTGACTCAATTTTGGCATTTTAAAGGTTTATATTTTTTTGTATTGTTACATTAACCCACTTCTTTATTGTGTGCCTATTTATATTGGAATTTTTTAAGTGAAGATGAGAAGAGGTACTTAAAAATCAGGCTCTAATTAAGAAAAATATGCATCTTTGGGGTTTTTTTGTTTAAAATTTTAGATCTTTTGTTTTCCCTAAAATATGTAAGCATAAACTAAAGAGAGCATTCTGAGTGATAGCTGTCTGAAAACAAGTAATTCAGCCTGGAACTGGAACAGCCTTGGTGAAAAATAGTAGATCTGCTGTTTGTTTCAAATGTATCTAAACCAGTTGATATCATACAGAGAGTGTGAAATGTATAGCACAGGTAGACAGTTTTCTTAAATTGCAGGTGTTATCTTTTTCCTCAAAATTTTCACTCAGCTCTTTACCTGGGTTTTTTTGGGGTTTTTTTTTGTTGTTGTTGTTTTGTTGTTTTGGTTTTTTTGCCACAAGCTGCTTACCACACTTAGGTGGAACAGGGTGGGGTGGGGTGGGGTGGGGAAATTTGCATCTGGTGGGAAGATCTTTATACAAGAATTTTCCTGCTATTTTAACTGGCATAGCAATACTGATGGCTGCTAATCATTGGTCAGTTACAGGTCGTGGCCCCAAAGCTTCTCTGTGAAATGTGTCATCTTAATCTTTACCGAGTCAAAGTGTTGCATGTAATCTTGGTTCTATTTATCTTAACAGATGCAGTTTATGTTGCTTTTTAGTCGTCAGGGAAAGCTTCGACTGCAAAAATGGTATGTCCCACTATCAGACAAAGAGAAGAAAAAGATTACAAGAGAACTTGTTCAAACCGTTTTAGCACGGAAACCTAAAATGTGCAGCTTTCTTGAGTGGCGTGATCTGAAGATTGTTTACAAAAGGTATAATTTTTATTTATCAGATAGGTAAAATAGTAGGATCAAATGTTCAGTCATGTATAATGTGGTAATGGCAGACTTTTTTTTGAGAGATGACATTTATAAATAATGATTAATAAAGATTTACATGAAAAAGGTTTAAGTTAAAGCTTTATGTCTTTAAAATAACTGCTGTTTTGATTGATTACCCAGTCAAAAAAATAAAATCAGAAGTCGATTTAAAACTAATTATGTGATTAAAGGCATAAATGATTATTCCTTTTTAATAATCTTTTTAGAAAAATTAAATGAATTTATTTCTTTACAGGTGAAAATTGGGTTGTATTTTAAATGCTGTAATTCTCTGAATTTAGACAAGCCTTTTCCCTCTACCCCCTTCTTGAAAATCTATACAGTAATGACTAATAACTGACATGCCTTTTTTCTGACTTTTAGAATCTTACTTATGAACACCTTGGATACATAGACCATTTTAGTCATATAGAGGTTTTGAACCTTTGTGTATACACAAGATTTCTTTTTTAGCATTTATTCAAAGAACACTTGTTGCTGTCATGGAGGTATAATTAGATCTGATAGATAATTTTGCAAAGAATAGATTTTTAAATTTTTGATGTTGCAAAATGACTCACATTGGCTTTGAACACTAAGCTTTTTGAAAAATGTACATCTTTATTAATACATGCAAATCTTTTAATACTCTAAAATATATTTCTCAAGATTAGGCTAATCAGGTTAAAAGAAATATAATTACTTTGTTTCTTCTCCATATTCCCTCTTTTACACATAATTTACTGTATGTAAGATGAGTGTTTCTGCATATAAAAAATTGTCTTCTGTAGGGGAAGTGCAGGGAACAAACAGTATGGGCTGCAAGGAGGGTTGAAGAGAAGTCTGGGTTTTATCTCTTTCCTTTATTCCACTCTAGGTGTGGACGGGTGTTTTGTGAGGGAGGTGGCAGAGGAGGTAATGGGGATTATAGGACATTAAGAATGTTCTCAATACCATTAACTCCTCTTTCCAGTAGAATAAATTTAGTCATCTTTGGGTGATTTGGGTTTAGTACTTGTTGAGAAAACTCAGCATTTTAGAGCTGAGAGAGGTCTTGGAATAATCTAGTCAGATGATTGTTTTTATAAAGCTTTTCATCCCAAGGTTAGAACCTTAAATGAAACAAGTGGAAGTGGAGGTGCTGTCATGAAAACAGGACTGGGATCTCCTACCTCTGCTCCCTTGGCCTGTATCCTCTGCATAGGAGATGTTTCATGAGCTTTAAAACCGCCACTGTTGATTAAACTTCAATTTTGTAAAAGGAAGAATTTGGGAGAAGTGACTTGCCCAAGGTCATATTTTAGTTAGTGACTGACAAGAGGGCTAGAAACAGATATTAAGTGGAGAGGGGAAGGTTTTAAACGGGGATGAAAACAGAGCAGATACACATTTCTGAAAGGATCTTTGTAATTGGAGAATGGGGTGGAGCGGGGAGGGGGTGGTGGAGCGCTGAGGCCCGCCTGGAGAGATCCCTTAGGAGACCCTGGCATTATAGTGAAGCCCTGAAGGAAGACTGCTGTGGGCTCGGCAGGCGGAATGAGCTGTTACTACAAGGTAAGTTTTACAATACTTGGTCGCCGCTAGAAACGGAAGGCAGTGATTCCACATTTCTGGTTCAGCTGATTGTAAATGTGAGGTAGTAGACACGGTGACTGAGATGCCTAGTTTGCTCGGGGTGGACGTGGAAGTCAGGGCAGAAATTAGGCATAAAGTGGTAGATCACCAACATTCAAGGGGCAGGGAGACGGGGAGAGGGTAAGTTATAGGGTCAGTAATGTCAGGGAAGGGGAGAGTTTTGAAAATTAAGTCACCAGTGCCAAATGTTGCAAAAACAAAGTGAAGAAAGAATCTATTAGGTTTTACAGTGAGAGTTCATAAAATGCCATTTGTCGGAACATTTTCAGTGAAATAGTAGAAACAACTCTCGAAGAAATGGGGCGAGGTGTGAAGAGGTGGAGACTTTTAAACAGCAAATGTAGATTATTTTGGGAGCTTTGTCAGATGTGAAGAGGTGGTAACCACCCATAGACATAGGAGTGAGGGACAGGGTTTTTAAAAAGGTGTGAGAGACTTAAGCTTATTTCTAGATAGGGGAAGGAGTCCCCCGTGTGGAGGAGGAAAATACCAGCAAGGGAATCAATCCCAGAAATCGAGATTCCTGCAGCTGAAGGCAGTGGCCTGTTATGCTGAAGGAAAGCAAGCTCTCCCGTGTTCCCGAATACAGCATTCAGCCCACCCATGTTGGGCCAAGCTTTTTTTTTTTTTTTTTTTAAAGGCTAAAGGGTAATCTAACCCGATTCTGATATTTGTATCAAGTGCCTGTAAATAAAAGGTGCCCTTAAAAAAAAAAAAAAAAAGCTTTATTGAGATAAAATTCACATGCAGAATTTTTTTTTATTTTAAGGCGGAAGTTAGAATTTTTAATCTTTTTCTATGCATCTGCCTCATTTCATACTGAAAACCTCATATATTAAATACATATTTAAGAACGTATTCTTTGTTGATATAAACAGGTGATTTTTTTTTTTTCTCCTAGTCCAGCTGGAAGAGAAGACCTTTTAAGCAAAAGAATTCTCACTTAGCTTCTGAGAGAAATTCTGAACCAGCCCTGTTGCTGTTCCTATCACCAAGTGATCTCTTTAGGTCTTCCTTCTTCCATTTGTCTCAGCCACATTCTTCTTGCTGATCATTTCTCATAACATTCCCCCTCTTGGGAAGAGGGTTGGGGGAGGTGTGGATAAGAAGAATATAGCTGAAAAAATAGATTGAAAAATCTGAGGACTTGAGTTCTGTTTGATTTGCACCCTTAACTAGTTTTGTGACTTTGAACATGTCATTTTGTGTGTGTCTTCTCATCTCTGAAATAAATGCTCTTGAAGATCTCTTAAAGACCTAACACTGGGAGTACCTGGATGGCTCGGTGGTTGAGCATCTGCCTTCGGCTCAGGTCATGATCTCGGGGTCCTGGAATTGAGTCCTGCATTGGGCTCCCCCAGGGAGCCTGCTTCTCCCTCTGCCTAGGTCTCTGCCTCTCTCTCTCTCTGTGTCTCATGAATAAATAAATAAAACCTTAAAAAAAAAAAAAGGGAAATAAAAAGACCTAACACTGTATGCTTTTTTTGATTCCTATTTTATGCAGCATGTTATGGAAGAGGCACTAGATTAAAGTTTTTCAGTGAATTTAAAAATACATATATTTCCAAATTACTAGTTTGAGAATTTGCCACAGTACTGTATTTTCTTTACTAACAAAAGAATTTTTAATGACATACCAGTGGGTATTGAGAATAGTTTAGTTACATTCACGCACAGTCAGCTGACACATAGCTGGCTGCGGAGAAGTCATGTGTTTTGAATATAAGAATAGGCACTTTCAGATGTTCTGAGTGCCAGTAATTAGAGTAAGCCTTAATCCACTCTGCTAAAAATAACCAAACATACCTTTCTTCTTACTAGTCTATTATTACTTTTACTTCAGGTTTAAACTTACAAATATATACTAAGAGAACAAAATAAGCCAAAATTGAATATTTAAAAAGCATTTGGTTCTAAAAATAGGGGTACACTTCAGTTCTCTTGATAGTCTTTTACTAAATCAGCATAACAATTTTTCTCTTCCTCTTCAAAACTCTTAAAATATTGCTTATTCAGTTTTAATTTTTGCCAGGTGCAGGATTACTTTATTTAATACAGTTCCTGGCTGTAGTTTTTAATATGAAACTTGGGTTTTGGAGTCAAATTACCGTTACTCAATTAAGCCTGGGTCTCCTATAAATGCAAGCTAATAACAGTATCTTTCTGGAAGAGTTGTTGTGAGGATTAAAATGGTAAAGCCTTGGCTAACATTTAGTGTCTCAGAGTGAGGGCTCTATGAATGTTAATTGTTAACTATTCTGTTTCTTCCAAGCTTTCTATAAACAGGTGCCTTATAATCCTGATAACTGGATGTTCACCTATAACAAAATTTGTTTAATTGATAACTCTTCTTCCTTTCTGAGTGAAAGCAAACATTTAGGTAGTTTTGCAGGATTTTTTTTGGCATCACAGGATTTTTTTTTTTTTTTAATTTTTATTTATTTGAGAGAGAGGGAACAAGTAGGAGCAGCAGGAGCAGCAGGAGAAGGTGAAGCAGGCACTTTGCTGAGCAGGGAGCCTGATGTGGGGCTCAATCAATCCCAGGATCTTGAGATATGACCTGAGCCGAAGGCAGATGACTGAGCTACCCAAGCACCCCTATATTGCAGGATTTTAAAAATAATGGTTGATGCTTGGACACATCAGTCCTGGTGATAATTAAATTAATAGTTCTAAATGATTCACACAATTAAGCACCATTGAATAAGTACTGTTTATTTGTAACTCAGGAGGCCGTACTGTGGATAAGGAGCAAGGATGGTGTAAGCATTAGATTAACAGTAGCATTGGGATCCCTGGGTGGCGCAGCGGTTTAGCGCCTGCCTTTGGCCCAGGGCGCGATCCTGGAAACCCAGGATCGAATCCCACGTCGGGCTCCCGGTGCCTGGAACCTGCTTCTCCCTCTGCCTATGTCTCTGCCTCTCTCTCTCTCTGTGTGTGACTATCACAAATAAATAAAATTAAAAAAAAAAAAAGATGAACAGCGTTGTAGAAATGCTGACATTCAGAGTAAAAGAAAGTTTACCCTAAACTGTTAATAAATTCCTTCTTTAATTTTATTTTTTTTAAAAAGATTTTATTTATTCATGAGAGACACAGCGAGAGAGAGAGAGAGAGAGAGAGAGAGAGAGAGAGAGGGAGGCAGAGACATAGGCAGAGGGAGAAGCAGGCTCCACGCAGGGAGCCCAATGTGGGACTCGATCCCGGGACTCCAGAATCATGCCCTGAGCCGAAGACAGATGCTTAACTGCTGAGCCACCCAGGTGTTCCCTAAATTCCTTCTTTAAAAAACATTTTTTTAAAATTTATTTGAGAGCACAGAGTGAGAGAGCATGAGCAGGAGGAGGGGCAGGAGGAGAGGGAGAAGCAGGCTTCTTACTAAGCAGGGAGCCCAGATGTGGGGCTCTGGGGCTCTATCCCAGCATCCCTGGATCATGTCCTAAGCAGATGCTTAACTGACTGAGTCACCCAGGTGCCCCTTAATACATTCCTTCTAATGAGATTTATTTAAATAGCACTCGGTTCATGTCAGCTAGTCAGGTCTGTTTTTTTATCTACCATTTTTATTTAATATCAGTTCCTTTAATCTTTAGTTTTCTTGATTTGGGGACTTGTAACATGTTATTTGTATCAGTTTCCTCAAATTCAGAACTATTTGGTGAACATGGGTTAGGGAGGATGGAGAGTTGGAATAGTCCATTGCTTTTTTTTTTTTTTTTAAGAGAGAGATTGTTGAATTTGCGTGAGCAGGGTGAGAGTGGTGGGTGATAGGGAGAGTGATAGAGAGAATCCCAAGCAGGCTCCATGCTCAGTGTAGAGCCCAATGTAGGGCTTGATCTCTGAACCCTGGAGATTGTGACCTGAGCCAAAGTGGTTCACTTAGCTGACTGAGCCACCTAGGTGTCCCTCATTGCCTTTTAAACAGATACACAAAACAGGGTAAGAAGGAGAGGAAGCACTCTAAAGTTGGAGGTGGGGCATCCCTGGATGGCTCAGCGGTTTAGTGCCTGCCTTCGGCCCAGGGCGTGGTCATGGAGTCCTGGGATCGAGTCCCACATCCGGCTCCCTGAATGGAGCCTGCTTCTCTCTCTGCTTGTGTCTCTGCCTCTCTCTTTCTGTGTCTCTCATGAATAAATAAATAAAATCTTTTTAAAAAATAGGGCAGCCCGGGTGGCTCAGCGGTTTGGCACCGCCTTCAGCCTGGGGTGTGATCCTGGAGACCGGGATCAAGTCCCGCAACCGGCTCCCTGCATGGAGCCTGCTTCTCCCTCTGCCTGTGTCTCTGCCTCTCTCTCTCTCTATGTCTCTCGTGAATAAATAAAATCTTTAAAAAAAAATCTTTTTAAAAAATAAAGTTGGAGGTGGTGCCCTCTTATGTCCTTCATGCTAATAAATGAACACATTCGAAAGCTTCCTCTCTAAGCCTACAGGAGACCTACCATTTTGAATAACTTAATGTATAAGTCAGGTAGAATGGACATGGCAATAAAGTCGAGCTGTGTATGATGAGGGAGTCCCTAAGGTGGAGTGGGAAAAGGTCTGAAGATCAGATTTCTTGTCCTAGACCAACCACTTGGCAGATCCTATACTCTTGGGCCTCGTTTTGTTTTGTTTTGTTTTGTTTTGTTTTGTTTTGTTTTGTTTTGTTTTTGCCTTCCTCTGTAATCAAGGATTATGGTGCTTGCTGTTGGAAAGATCAAATAATTGGTCTTTATTTTTTTTTTAAGATTTTATTTATTCATGAGAGTCACAGAGAGAGGCAGAGACACAGGCAGAGGGAGAAGCAGGCTTCATGCAGGGAGCCTGATGCGGGACTCTATCCCGGGTCTCCAGGATCACGCCCTGGGCCTAAGGCAGGTGCTAAACTACTGAACCACCCAGGGATCCCCAATTGGTCTTTATTTGATCAATGTGATGATAGTGGGTTTTTTTTTTTAAAGATTTTATTTATTCATGAGAGACAGAGAGGCAGAGACCTAGGCAGAGAGAGAAGCAGGCTCCCTGTGGGGAGCCCAGTGCAGGACTCGATCCCAGGACCCCGGGAACACAACCTGAGCCAAAGGGAAACACTCAACCACTGGGCCACCCAGGTGCCCCTATAACATTGTTATTAATAGAGCATTCTGTAAATATTAGACATTCTCATACTGAAGAGTAGGAATTCATTGAATTCCAAAACTGAGATTGTGTGTGTATTATTTTCTGTTAATGCTATGAACAGTAATTGCTCATTGTGTTTTCGAAAAATCACTTAAATGCTTGTCAGTGAAAATTACAGTCGAAACAGACTTGTTTAGAATGTTCTGGTTTTTTGGTAGCGTTGGTTTGTTTTTTTTCAACAGCCTGTATAACACACTTAAACCATTTGAAAATGCTCTTTGAATCCTCAAAAGACTTGATCATTGTTTGCTATGCCTCAAGGTTATATGTTAAGTTTTGGCTTCCTTGGGTCAAGTATAATGTAGTCCCATGTCTAGAATCCTAATTTGGAAAGAGAATATGAGTTTTCCAATTTTATTATTCAAGGGTAAATAACCTAAACTTTCATTTAACAGACCTTGGAAAATTTGACGACAGATGAGTTTCCCCTGTTCTCTTTCTCTAACTTCTGTAATAACTTAAAACTGTTCTTATCTTGGAGTTTATTCCACAGTCCTAGAAACCTCGTTTTTAAAAACAGTTCTATGCCGTGGGAAGTCAAGATAGTAGTTACCCTTGGGGGTGGCAGGTTGTGACCTGGAGGGGCTAGGAGAGGGGATTCAGGAGTTCCATAATCTGTTTCTTAGGGTGCTGGTACTTGGGTGGGTTTACTTTGAAAACCAAGGGGTGGCTCAGCGGTTTAGCGCCACCTTCAGCCCAGGGCGGGATCCTGGAGACCTGGGATCGAGTCCCACGTCGTGCTCCCTGCATGGAGCCTGCTTCTCCCTCTGCCGGTGTCTCTGCCTCTTTCTCTCTCTCTCTCGTGTCTCTCATGAATAAATAAATAAAATCTTTAAGAAAAGAAGAAAATCAAGAGTATATGACCTGTGTCCTCTGTTTGTATATTACACTTCAACAAAATGTTTCAGGCATTGCCTTCATGTTGATAATATCTTCAATGAGTCCTTCGGTCAGAAAGTTTATCTTCTTCCCTGTTTACTTGTAGTTTGAATTAATCACACAGTGCATTTTGTTTTAATTAAGTAAGTGTATTATATTTCATACAATATAGGACGATTATATTTCTTTCATTATATTTAATAATCGGGTCCAGCTATGTTTTAGAATATTCAGAGAAGGGAACCTGAAAGAAGAGCAAAATGAGTTACTCGTTCTAGATTTCTGGATGGTATGATTGAATGATCCTTTGTTTTTGTTTTGGGGTTTGTTTTGTTTTTTTGTGGTTTGTTTTTGGTTTTTTTTTTTTTTTTTTTTTTTTTGCTTTGTACTTTTGAAACACTACATGCATTCATTCCTTTTTTTTCCTTTTTTAAAGATTTTATTTATTTATGAGGGACACACACAGAGAGGCAGAAGACAGAGGCAGAGGGAGAAGCAGGCTCCCTGCGGGGAGCCTGATGTGGGACTCCATCCCAGGGCCCTGGGACCATGACCCAAGCCAAAGACACGCTCAACCACTGAGCCACCCAGGCGTCCCAACATTCATTCCTTTTGTAATCCAGGAGGGAAATAATCTATACTGTTGTAAAAGGGGAAATAAACTGTATAAGCATGGGATCTTTCACAATAGGGTATGAAAACATATTTAGAAAACATGATTATAGGGTAAAATTTTTTCCACATTTGCTTTGTTACAGATATGCTAGTCTGTATTTTTGCTGTGCTATCGAGGATCAGGACAATGAGCTAATTACCCTGGAAATAATTCATCGTTATGTGGAATTACTTGACAAGTATTTTGGCAGTGTGAGTAGTATTTTGTTTTAGGAAATTGAATGCCATGGTCTTTTTTTTTTAATCTTCTCTGTAACAAGTTTATTATTTGATCGTCTTGGGGATTCTGACTGTTTAAAAATAACTGCAGGAGAGGGAAGGGCTGACTGTCTTTTGCTAGCGTGCTCAGTCAGCTGCCAGAATGAATGCTTGATCCCATGGCCCTACTCATTTAATGATGGTTGTGAGAATGAGATTTAAAATAGTGAAACAGGAAGGAGTTCAGCTGCAAAGATTAATATTCTGGAAGTGCTTTGTATGGAATTTAGATTTGGTAAGCAGTTATAATCACATTATCTAAGAAATGTGTATTTAAAAAGATCAGTGTTTATCAAGAGAGAATTATTAAGTTGCTCATGTTGGGAGCTTCGAGAATCAGGTCTTACTTTACTTAGCTTGTAGGTATTGTGTCTCCAAGTACTTGAGATTTGACAATTAAGCTACTAAATCGGTGATGCTTAGTTATTAGCAAGATTGCTATTTTTAGAAAGAATTAAGATCGATTCACTCTGATCAGATTTTGTGCACTACCCAATGGTGGGTAAGTATCTTTTGCTTCAGTTTTTGACATTGTTTTTCTTGCTTTTCAGGTATGTGAACTTGATATCATCTTTAATTTTGAGAAGGCTTATTTTATTTTGGATGAATTTCTTTTGGGAGGGGAAGTTCAGGAAACATCCAAGAAAAATGTCCTTAAAGCAATTGAGCAGGCTGATCTACTGCAGGAGGTAAGCTAATTGGAGTTCTCTTTAGTAGACCCAAGCATGTTTTGGTATTGCTAGGGAAGTCTCAGTTATGTTCTCTCATTCTTAAAGTTTCAGAAATTACTCTGAAGCATGCTTGGCATGTAGTGTCCATGTGCAGTATATTGATTGGGGTATATGTTAGTCACATCAGCTTAGTTAATCTGTGGATGGATTGTTTGCTTTAGAGATGGTCTGTCATATTGATGGCCCAGTTTTTGGACCCCAAAACACTAGGGTCTAAAACCTTTAGAAGACAGACTAAGAAGGGAAAAGATTCATCTAACAGTAATTTGAGAACTCTCCATCCGTTGTTCCGAATTACTGAAGGTAATGCCTTTTTGCATTAGTGTGGATGGATAATCAGTTGACTGTGAGACTATGGCATTTTCATCCGAGATTGGTTCATATTTTCACCTCATGTCCATTAAGCACAAATGTAGCCAAGCAAATGATAAGTGTTATAATTACACTTTTTGTAGAAATCTCTAATTTTGTGTTAGAAAAACTAAAAAGTATTTGGCCTTTTTCTTTGCTCTTTTTAATAAATAAATAAATAAATAAAATAAAGATTTTATTTAACTGTTTATCTCAGAGAGAGAGAGACAGAGACAGAGAGAGAACGTGCACACACAAGTGAGGGAGGGAGGGAGGGGCAGAGGGAGAGGGAGAGCGAGAATCTCTCAAGCAGACTCCATACTGAATGGGAGCCCAATTTGGGACCCAGTCTCATGACCCTGAGATTGTGACCTGAGCCAAAACCAAGATTTGGATGCTTAACCAACTGTGCCACCCAGGCACCCCTCTTTGCTCTTTTAAAATAGCAAATCATGTTCTGTCAAGTGATTGCATCCTTATTTTCTCTTGATATCCTGAGAACCGTTGATAAACCCCCTTCCCTTTCCAGTTTCCACAGTTGTCCTGGATTACTTGTATATTTGGTGTTTCTGGACCTTCAATTTCTGAAGTTTTTCAAAATACTTAAGGATACCTTAATTCAGATACGAAGTTGAATTATGGTTTAGCAATAATTGTGGTTTTAATCAAATAAAAACTCTATAATACAAGGAGAAGGAGCTAGTCAATATAAAAATGTAGTGTGTTTTCATTAATTGCCTTTTTTGTTATTAAAGGAGGCTTTAAATCCATTTTTTTTTTTTTTTTTTAGCATTTCTGTTGTAACAGAAATGTGAACTAAGAGAAGAGTAAACCTCTCTTAACTGTGTGCCTCTACGGGAGGGAGGGTAGGCCTTGGTAATGGCTCTTCATTAGTCACTGACTGGGTCAGTTGTGAGGATTACTCCAAGTTGGGATGATATCATCCAGAACATACATATATTAAATAGGAGATAATACATTGTACATGTATTATCTTGAATTACCAAAACAGTACTTAAGATATCTGCAAAAGTGGAATCTTATTAAAAAAAAAAAAAAAAAAAGTGGAATCTTGTTAGCAGCCCTGATACTAGCCACTGTCCGTAGTGAAATAGCTTAGGCCTTTTTTCATGTGTGTACAGTTTGCCACGGTTCTTTATCATTATTATTATTGACTGCAAATATATCATAAGGGAGATTTTTTTCAATGTCTGATATTGTGACCACAAGCTCATATTCTGCTATTGTAAAATTGGTTTTAAAGTTAGGACCTCCTTATTTTGCTGTTTACTAATCAGACTTTTCTAAAAATAAGGTCAAGCCAGAACAGGAGCTGGGAATTTTTCATATTTATCTCTTCTCGTTCACTTTTATATTTCGTTATTATGGAACGGTATTCTGCTCTCTCAGATCCTGGTATTTCCTCCAAGTTCTTCATCATTTCCTGATTAATTACATCTGCCTTAAAACATCTCTAAAATTCTTGAAGTTCACCTTTTAATTTTAATGTATTTTTTTTTTTTCTGGAGAGTAGTGTTTAGGTCACTTATCTCTCCTGTGTCTGGACTGTTTTTTAAACTCTACTGAACAATTACTATAGAATTTATAATATGAGAAATATACTAAGTTTACTCTTACAGTTTTTATTGAGGATAAAGAAGTCTGTATTTGTGAGTATGTGTGTGTATCTCCCCTATTGAAGTATCTTAATAGTAAGTAATATCTCCCTTTTTGAAGTAGTGTTTTGGTATCTTTAGGAGAAAGGAGTGGAGAGAAGCATGGGATGTCTGTGGTCCATGTTAAGATTTTTCTTTCCCTGTCTCACCGTAGTTTAAAAAAAAAAAAGTTGACTACCATTAATTACGGTTTCATATCTTTAGAAGAGAGATTTGGCCCTATTTCTCATCTATGACTACCTTAATACTTTGTACATAAACCAAAATTATAGTACACAAAGACATTTTCTATTCAATGGTCTGAGTGTACCATTTTTTTAGATTTAGCCATTAAGGTCTCTAGGAGGCAGAACATGGCTGGTCCGCTCTAAGTTTAGAGTGAGTTAGAACATTGCAGGTTAAGGCCTTTCTGAAGCCAAGCTAAAGTCTTTTTGGGGCAGTACGGCTTCAGATGATTCCGTTCAGGTTAACCTGTTACTCATTCAGGTTATTTGCCAACATACTGTCACAAATCCAGGGATGACAAGATGCTTGTTTCCTAAAATAGATTTATTTATATGTTGCTATATGGTACATGTTTACATCTTCGGGTGAGTAAGTATTATGTTCATAAAGTAGGCGGTGGAATAAGATGAGAAAAAGCATTCCACCAACTGCTAAATTTCTTTAAAATTTCCCTTTTACCCAATTTATATAAACGTCTTGTGATTTGTTTTAGATAGTCCTTCATATTATAGGCAAACAGGGCAGACAGTTGATAAAGTAGGTTTTCTATTAGCATATATTAGACATATATAGTCAGTAATGAGAACATGTCTGGACACCATGACAACAAAAAAGAACTGTGACAATAGCTGATGCTTACTGAGCACTTGGATGGGAAGCATCCTGTGCTAAACATCAGGATGCCCTGAGAAGGATCATGAGCACCTTTTTAACAAATGCAGAAGTAGAGGCTCAGTGAGGTTACAGTGACTGGTCCTAGCATTCCAAACCCAGATCTGCTAGACTTGGGAGCTGAGTGGAATATTGACCACTAAGCCCTGTCCATGTCTACCCACCTGCCTACCCTATTTGTATATTGTCTTGGCATGTGTATTTTAAACCTTCTGTTTTCAGTACCAACTTCTGTGTTTTTCAGTAATAAAGAGATTCATCATTCTGGAGGTTTTTCTATATGGAACAGAGTAGATTTCCTAAGACAGATGCCATTTTATAGAGTTTTCATTGTCCAAATTATCAATTGTTGGTATTTTTAAATTGGATGTATAGATAGAAATAATATATTTTAAAAATAATTTCTTAATGAATTTCTCAAAACTCTTGGATTTATAGTAGCTTTATAGTAGCTTTTTGGGTCTTATAATTTAGTCTATGTCATGAATATGATTTTTGCTTCCAATTTTGTAAATGTAGCTCTAAAGACACTTACCTAAATGCAGCCTTAAACTTGTAGAAGTCCTAACTAATTTATTTTAATCTACTTTTCTTTGTATTGTGATTTTTCTATTTGGTTTCAGGTCTTTTACTTGATTATTTCTAAACACCAACGATGCTTCTGAATTTTTAATGAAAATATCTGTTGGCTTAATGATACATGGTAATCGCAAAATGATTTAGATTTTAGCCCTTTAAAGTTTGTGAAATATACATTTCTATCCTTAAGAATATTTATTTTCTTCAGAAAATTTTCTTTAAAATTTCCTTTTTACTCAATTTGTATAAATGTCATGTAGTTTGTTGAGGTAGTCCTTCATCTTATAGGCAAACAGGGCACAGTCAGTGGATAGATTTTCTATTAGCATATTACAGTCAGTAATGAGAACATAAGTATGTATTCAAATTATAATTGCTAAAATATCAGACATTGTGTTTAAATAACCAAGATTTCCTTTTTATTTTACTTAGTTACTTGGTAAACAGTGGTTCAGTTTTGACATTTCTAGAGTGAACTTTGTATTCTTTTCGATATTTGGTTCTGTGAATACATAATTAAATTTGGGGGTAAAGCCCAGAAATATCAGTCCATTATCCAATTTTTAATGTTTGCTGGAATTTAACACAGGTTTTCTTAACATGCCACTGGTACTTAACCTGATTCTTAAATTACTAAAGTGCAACATGCTGAGATTACTAAATTGACATTCTTTGCAATACTTGGAACATTTCCCCACCACCAATTAAGTGCCTATTTTAAGCTAGTTTTTTGAGGGGGAGTACATGGGGGAGTGGTACAGTTGGTTTATAAGCATAGATCTAATGACCAAGGAAATATAGAGTGCATTTTCTTTGTAAAGTCAGGCACTTACCAGTTTTTCTCTGCTCCTTAATTTTATAGAGCCAGAATGAAGAATGGGGAGGTTTGTCTGAGGATATCTTATGATAAAGAGCAGTCTAAGGCTTTAGTCCTTTTGACCCCCAACTTATTTATTGGTAACTACCAAATTTACCGTTTTTGTGGCATGGATAAAATGGGGTGTTATGCAAAGACTGTTGCACGTGAGATGATTTCAAGTCCTTGCCTGATCCATGAAGATCAAATAGTTAAAAAACCGGGCGTTGGGCTTTAACCTCAGCGGTAGATGCATGATGGTGTTGATCGGCGCTTTGAGATGTGTCAGCCTTTCTTTTTTATACTAACAGCATCGTTTTGAAATTTGTGGGGGTTTTCCTTTTGAGCTTTGTTTGCTGTTGGTATTGTTTCTCACTAAAGAACGTGAGCAATGAAAATAAGTGAGGTACCAAAAGCAAGCATTACACTCACGAATTTGCTTCTACTTTGAGATGATCCACTTTAAGAATAGGGTCTCTTGGATTTGCAGTTGTTAATCTGCCTCGGCTAGAAAGTGGTGCTCTATGGAGAATTAGTGCTGCTAAAATTGATTTGTTTTAGTGCTGGGGCTGCATGATATATCTTAGTACTATGCACCATCTTTGTGAAAGTAATAATAAATCTGTTGGACTGCATAAAAATGGAAAGGTAAGATATCTTAGAAAAATTGATTTTAAAAATGAATCTTTTGTGACTTAAAATTATTTTAAGTAAATAAGTACTTGAAATACTTAATAACATGCCTTTTAGTATGAAGTTTTTGGGTTTTTAAATTAAAATCTTGCTAATTAAGAATATTTGGGTATGCTAGTCAAACTCAAGAATATTGTACATTGTTTTATAACAGCTAGATGTGTTCAAATATATACAATATCATTTAACAGCAAAAAGCATTTTGATCTAAATCCTCTTAGGATTTGGTCTAATTAGAAAAACTCCTATGATTCCTTTGTAATTTCCACTGGTGATGTTAAAACTTTCAAGCCTAAACCTTTTTCTTCTAAGTTGGGTTAAAAGTTAACAAGGCTATATATATGCCAGCATATTTTAACTTCTTATAGGTAAACTTGATTGGGGTCTGCTAGAACAAACTGGAGAAGTAAAGGTTTGGTTACATTAATGTTTGAGTGGAAAATAAAGAAGGAAGGCAAAACAAATCTTGCCTTTTGTTTTACATTTTATAAGAAATTTGACCAATGTCCTTGGTCACTGGTTTTTAGGTTGTAATCACTTTGCTGTATGTGTGTTTTTTGAGCACTCTGTCTGCTTTTCAGAATTTTTAGGGTTCCTCCCGCTGTTTCATTTTAACTTATTTTGAGCCCACTCTTGCTACTCTGGGCTGTTTGTAATAATGAAAAGTTGGAGTAACTTAAAATCAGTAGCTGTAAATCTGATTTTTAAAGATATTTGACAAGAACCCACAGTAATAAAATACATTTTTATATCATAGCAGTTACATGCACATAAACCAAAAAAATATTTTGTTAACTGATACTTTATTTCTTGTTTTGCATTCTCACATTTTCTATTCTCTCCCTTTTTTCAATGCTGATCCTGATCTACTAAATTGATTGCATGCACCCTGGGATTGGGGCCTGCAAAAGAGCCTATTTCTAGCTGTTGGTGGTGATTTTTTTTCTTTAAAAAATAGTTTCTGAAAAATGTCATGGTTTGAGTTCTTTATTTTCCCCCTACTGACAAATTCTTTAAATTTTTCTTTTATTGTTTCCTCTGTTGCCTTTTAAAAAAAATAAAGTTCCCATTATAGAAAAATTAAGATGTAGCCAAGCACCCAAGAACGTTAATTTTACCTGCCCATCAACCAGAGACAATTAGATTAATTCAGTGGTTCTCGCCCGGGGTGGGGAGTGGGGCAATTATGCCTCCTCATAGAACATTGAACAAATGCCTGGACATATTTTTGATTGTCATGACTGGGAGTGGGGTGCTACTGGCATCTAATAGGTAAAGACCAAGGATGCCTCTAAACATCCAGCAGTGCCCAGGACAGCCCTTGTAGAACAAGGAATTATCCAGCCTCAAGTGTCCGTAGCGCTGTGGTTGCAAAACCCTGGTTTAATTTAACATGATAGGATATATAAAGATTCCATTTACATTTATAGACCACTACAGCTTTATAATATATAGTCCAGAGTATAAATGGCTGGCTGAAATGAATCAAAAGTAAGAGGGAGAAAAAAAAAAACCCCTAAGAACTATTGTAAATAGCTATAAAAATCACCTCTGTGAGTCAACAAAATCACCTTTACTTTACTTGATAACCAGTGCCTGGGGAGATCATCTGTGGTTGGCTTTTAGCATCTAACCCACAGCAAAGCTTGTGGGATGTCACTATATAATTTCATTTTCTCAGCAACAACCAAATCAGTTAATATCTGTTAAGGTAATTGAGTTTTTACCTGGAAACAGAATTGAGTATACCCTTTAGGCAATTAGAATATTTTTAAATTTTCTGCTGATTTCCCCATCCACCTTAGGGATTTGATCATTTTTTTTTAGAGAGGCACTAGTTTAAATGACCAGAATTTGCGTGTATAGACTTTTATTGTACACGTAGACTTTTTTTTGTTGTTGTTCTTTTGTATTTTATTAGCCTTAAAGAATTTTAGTAAACACCTAGAGTGTGAATATTTGAAATTCAATGATGCAAAGAAATCTGTTATGTTTTGAAAACTCTGATCAAATTTAAAGCATTTCAAGTTATGGTCCAAATGGAAGACCTAGGCAGATGCAATATAGTTACTCTAAAATATACTTAAAACTATTTCTTTGTGGTCTGAAGTTATATTTACTAAGTAATCTGCTTTTTAATTTATTTTTAAATATTTTATTTATTTATTCATGAGAGACACAGAGAGACGCACAGACATAGGCAGAGAGAGAGACGCAGGCTCCATGCAGGGAGCCCAATGTGGGACTCGATCCTGGGACCCCAGGATCACGCCTTGGGCCAAAGGCAGATGCTCAGCCACTGAGCCACCCAGACTTCCCAGTAATCTGCTTTTTTAATTTAAAAAGTGTCATTAACTGCCGGGGAAAGTAATTTGTCCTTAGTATTTTATAACGAATAGGTTTTAGAGCAGGGTTTACAAGATGTAGTTAAGTTATTCCCATCATTTCTAAGACAATCTTTTGAGACATGTAATAGAAACAGCACACTAGAACAGCAGTAGCTATAAATAATTCACAGATGAAAGAAAAAACAAATGGTCCTTTTACATAAAGGCATATAAAAATATGAATGAGAACTTTTTTTCGTTCTTGGATTGGCAAGGATGAGCAACTCTCTTGTCTGGTGCTTGTGAGCACTTAAACTTGTATTTCATTTTGGAGGATTAGTTTGGTGATACCTGTTAACAGTTAAATATTTTGATCCATCAGTTAAATTTTAAGGAATTGCATCCAACAGAAATATACAAATGCACTAAAATTTTACTATAATATTAAGCTGGTGGAACTTCCCCAAATATTAATCAATGGGAAATAGGTTAAGAAAATTACAGTACAGTCACACATGAAACCATTACATGGCTGTAAAAAAGAATGAGATTAATTTCCATGTAATGATATGAAAAGATACTCATGGTCTATCAAGTGAGAAAAGATCTAGGAGTGGGACATTAATAACTTTTTAAAAAATTTTTATTTATTTATGATAGTCACAGAGAGAGAGAGAGAGAGGCAGAGACACAGGCAGAGGGAGAAGCAGGCTCCATGCACCGGGAGCCCGATGTGGGATTCGATCCCGGGTCTCCAGGATCGCGCCCTGGGCCAAAGGCAGGCGCCAAACCGCTGCGCCACCCAGGGATCCTGGGACATTAATAACTTAATGGCATTAACTCTGATAATGTTTGAAGCCCCCCCCCCCCCACCATTTTCTAGAAGTGTAAAACCTGTATTAGAAGTATGAACTTTTTTAATTTATACATTTTTTAAATGACAAAATGAAACTATGTGAATGGAAGAGTACACATTGTGTTGTTCCATTAGGTAAAATTAGAGTAGAATTTGCTAAAAAGTTCCAGCATGTAAAGTGAAGCACTTGCGTGCTCTTGGCCATTTTAGACACTAACCATCTGGCACAACCATATTGCTCTTGCCACTCATTGCTAACTTAATGTAAAAAAAAAAAAAAAAAAAATCATTTGACTTTACTAGTGCCCAGAATTGCTGGAAGAGAAAGACTGACACTGTGAGCTGTGTCATCTGAAAGGTACCTTACAAGGGCTTTCAATTCTTCTCTTTTTGTTCATTACTAAACATAGATTTTAGTGAATTTGGACATTCTCTGGCCCTGTGTTTTTTGTTTTTTTTTTTAAGATTTTATTTATTCATGAGAGACACCGAGGCAGAGGGAGACGCAGGCTCCAGGCAGGGAGCCCGATGTGGGACTTGATCCCGGGACTCGGGGATCACACCCTGAGCTGAAGGCAGAGGCTCAACCACTGAGCCACCCAGGCTGCCCTGGCCCTTTGGTCTTTAAGCACAGGGAATAGGGTTCCAGAGTCGAGAGTAGGACCTTGGCTACCAAATTCAGTGAGAGGCAATAACAAGGACCATTGTATTCTAGAACATGAAGGCTAGAGGATACTACTTATAGTACAAGAAATAAATGAAACCCTTTCACAAGAAAAACTGGAAAGCAGTAACTTCAAATAACACATACTTATTTTTCATTTAATGTAAATGATTTGCTCTTTGACCACATTGTATGCTAGAAAGAGACAATCAGGAGACTAGGTTTTCAGTTTTGGATCCAATACCAGTAGTTGACTTAGGCATCATCCCAACAAGACTTAGACCTTCAGATAAGTCTAGCTTCCAGTATCTTACAGTTTCCCAGATTGCTTTAGTTTTGAGTCATCAGCCTATTATGGTGGAGATCTGGGAATTTTTAAGGCAATGGAGCTTGTCTTTGTCTTAAGAATGTAGACAGTTGGAAGAGCAGGTGTAACTTAATTCCTCTCTCTGCTGTTTGTTAACCTGCACTTCCCACCACCTCTGGCTCTTTTCATAGGGGATTGAGAAGAGAGTCACTCCGAGTACGGAAGTTGAGCATACATCATAGATGCATGTGTAGGGGGTGGGGAGCAAACTCAGAGCAAGGGAAGCAGAAATAGAATCAAGGGGCACGGAAGTTGGCAGGGTGAATGGCAGTGGAAGCACAAGCATTGGTCTTAGGCCAGACGAATCTTCCTCCTGTTTGGAGGAGATAACTGGGGAAAGCTGTGGTTTGTTTTTTCTTCATCAGTTGGATGAGCCAAATTCTTGGCTTTGAGAAACTGTCATCTAGAAGAGAGTTGCTGGGGACTAAGGAGAAAGAGAAGAGGTAGAGGTAGATAACTGGAATAAAATGTTGAGGGTTTGGAATAGACTTAATGGGGGGAGGAAATGAGTGAGGAGTAAAAGGATAGCCCAGAATTACAGGCCCGTTTCAGGTTGAAAATAATGTCTGATTTTTATTCAAAACAGGTCTCCAAAGAACTGGTACTAAGGGCAGTTTGCAATTTGTGTAATACAACTGGATTAATTTTTTCTGTTTTTGTTCTGGCCATTATTCCCATGTAATCTAAATCACTGATGTTTTAGTGTATTGAGGAACTCCGCTTGCCCGGTAGTGGAAGAAGAGGGTAGTTCTGGTTCGGCCCAGGACCCCTTGTGTGTTGTGACAGACTTGGCTCTCACCCGCCCCAATTTTTAATTAAACTAATTATTCTGTGGCTCAGAAGATGTACTAGTGGTTTTGAGGGCCCAGAATCCTGGAGTTATATTTAATCCGCTACAATATTTTCTTGGTTTATAAGAGAAAAAATAACTTGGTTAATATGGGCATATCTGCATCATTTAGCTTAAAATCAACCTTAAAGGTTAGGTGGTCATTAAGGCATTTATTTACAGCACAACTTTTTCAGACTGTCAAAATTGAGAAATTATTAAAAACACGGTAAAGCAACTTAAAAGTAAAAGGATACATTATTTTTGTACATCTTAGGGTTTCTTTTTAAAGGGTGTTTTTCCAATGAAGAGGGTTTTCTTCCTATGACGAATATTCTTCACAGTTGATGGATGCTAGTTTCTTTTTTAAGTATAATAATATGGATCATTGGCCATAAAGAACAGTTTGGCTTATCATCTACCCTTGAGTTTACTAAATGTAGTGAAAGGTCCGTCAGAAATGCTGGGCATGCATGTTTGAGAATGGTCTGTCTTGCTTAGTAAAGTCTCTTCTGGGGAGCATCAGGGGTGTGCTCAGCCCTATTTGGGAAACTATCTTTCTTTCAATGGGCATAAGCTCTCCATGGTTGGTTTTTACATAGTGTGCATAAAATTAAGAGAGAATACCTAAAAGATAAAAAGCTATACTATAAAGGCTCAAAGAACTGGTATGTAGGTGAAAGGTTGACAGACTTAAACTTTTCTTGTTCTCTCTCCAGAAAACAGAGAATATGTATCACAGCAAGAGTTTCATGGGGTGTAAGAAAGCGTACTAGAATACGTGCTGGAGTACTGACATGCATCAAAATGTAGTAGGATCTATGAATTCAGTTTGTAATTATAATTTTGTCAAGTTTGTTATTTATATTTTAGCATAAAAAGTCTAATTATACTAAGTCTCAAGGGATAGTCCCCAAACCTCGCTTAACTGATATTTTCATAGGGAATTTTATTCTGATAATAATCCAGCTCTGGGACTATTTTTTTACACAAAGAATATTGAAAGAGGTCAGAGGTTCATTGGCCAAAAAGTATTATTAAGTACTGTGAAGCACTAATGTCATTGATACAGATGTAAAGAAATAGAATTCCCCTATGAAAATGAGAGCTTCTATACGAAAATGAAGCATTTGGGGTTTATTACGAATATAATTTTAACTTGCTGGTTCATTCCACTATATTCTGAATGGAAAAACAAAAGCAAAACTCTCTCTTTAAACTGTTTTAAGATTAATTATTTGAGGATTAAAATTTAACTGGCGCTTCTTAGATACTTTTGTATTTAATTGTATAAGGGATCTGTTATATATTTGACCAGTTTACATGACTTTGTAGCCTAACATTTCAAAATGCCAGCTTTCATATTAATATGAAGATATTTTAAAGGCACTCAAATGAGCAGTTTTAAACTTTGAGTCACAAGCCTTTTGGCAGGGGTATAATCCCTCTGAGAGTCTGAAGAGCCATGGGCCCTCTTCTCAGGAAAATCTGTATGTAATTTTGCCACTAGTTTCAGGGGGTTCTTAGAGTCCCTAGAAATCCATCTCTGGGTCATTTGAAAACCTCACCTCAGGGTACCTCATTGATGTGGGAAACTTCTACTTACATACATTTGTAGGCAGAGACATTAAATCTTTTTGGAGAGTTCTCTAAAATCTATCTTGAGGATTATTTAAAAAATAATATCCTTGGTCTCAAAGGCATAGTCTTTGGAATTTTTTTTTAAGCTAAGCAAACCGTTAAACACCTCCATTGCTACTTAAAATACCAAATGGGTGACTACTTTTCCACTTTTTCTTGGCAAAGATTTTCCTTTAGGATCTGTAGAAGAGTTTATGGTCACCTGAGGATGTAATGATTTTCATTAAGGGATTAAATTCCTTTACTTCATGTAATAAAATCCTGACATACTTGAAGACTGGCAGGAGGTAGTAGTATTCTAATTGAATTTTCAGTTAACTCAGTATTGACCAGATGATTTTACACTGAAAATCTTTTCATACTCAAGATGAATTGGAACTAAGCTCTGTTTATAAGTTAAATGTTCAGCCATACACCAAAGAACGAAAACAAAAATGTAAGCTTCCATTTTCCTTACTGTGCACTAAACATTCTAGGAATCTGATTGTGTCTGTCAGTTTGTACACTGTGTAAGAATATATGCATTTCTTTTGTAGCCACGTCATGAATATTTTAATGTCCCTGTGTACTAAATGACTACTCGTCGTGTATGCAGAATTTCACAGAGGAAATAGAGAGCTGATATACTTATGAAAGAAAATATCCTCAGCTTGGTGACTATCTTGTACAATAGATCATTTCAGAACCAGTACCTTTACGATTGTAATTGTTTTTCCCGTCCTCATTTTTCTTTCTGTTTTATTTTCATTCTGTATATGATCTTGATGTAGTTTATTCCTGCTCACAGCTGGTATAATTTCTTCTTGAAATATGACCTATGAATGTTTTGAGTAGTTCATCTTAAAGACATACATGTCATCATTTATGAACCATCTATGATTAAAATCTTGTAAGAAAAATTTAGCAATCGTTAAAGTGTTCACCAAAGAAAATATAGCGGAAACGCCACGGCAAAATAAGCAGTGCCATGCCATGATATATAATGTGGCTTGGTCTTCAGATGTTCGGGGGAGAAAAGAAATTCTATTCAGTGTGACTGTTTTACAGCCTCTGTGAGCTACCGTATTCTAATGTATCACATAAAAGTGTACTTGGAAGTAATTTGAGAGAGTAAAATCTGTACTGTTACATAATATTTAAGGGTAAAAGAGTCACAGTTCTTAAGTTTGTGATGCCACATTTATTGATCACATTTGTGCTATACAGTATTGAACAGTCCCTTTAAGACACATCAGAGAAAGCGTCAGAAGTGTCTTCTGCAATATATATTGTTCAGTAGGAAGTAACCTTTTCAAAATGTTAATACTGAGTCCTAAGACTCAGTTTAAATACTAATATTTTACTATAGTTTTATAATATCTATTAAGTCTCCATTTAAATACTTAATGCTTTGTTAACTATGGTAGTATACTCTAAATATTAAGACTTTTAATATGACATGCAACTTATTTTATTATAAAAGGAAAAGTACCAAATAATTCAGCGTTTCTATCTAGAGAGTTTAAAGCCTGATTACAGAAGCTATCTTAAGGCCTCGATAAGCAAATTCCGAAGTCACTCGAGCAGGTTCACTGCTGACGGAAGACCTATGAAAATGTAGACTAGGCAGGGACGCAGAGCAGTTCTTTCGGGTCCCCGGGTCCTGCAGTACGTGGCAAGCACCTGGATGGGTTAGCAAATGAGAAACTTGGCATTCGCCCTTGAAAGCATTGGGAAACACGGGTCTTTCATTTCCATTTTTGTCCTCTGTCCCTCCCCCACCCTGCAATATGTCATTCATCTGGTTTTACTGCTGAATATGCACTGTCTCATGCCTGTTTGCTTTGGATGCGGTGTGCTGAGCTGTAACAAGATGTTGCTTCTTTTATTCTTTGTATACAGCTGCTTGCTTAAAATTCGTAGATTCTGAAATTGCTTTTCTTGCACGTCTAAAATAAAAGTATTGCATGTACTTTGTCTCATGTGAATGACTTTTTTCTTCTTCATCCCTTTTGACAAATAATCTATTTTATATTTTGGTTTTTCCAGGTAATTTTATTAGGTCATGTTTAAAAAACCCTAAAGTGGTTAATCTGGCAAATTTTCTTAAGTGTACAGTTCAGTACTGTTAAGCATATTCACAGTGTTGTGCAGCTGCTGTCCAGAAATTCCTCCTGTGAAACTGAAACTGTACCCATTAAACAATTCTCCATTCCCCCTCCCCTCAGCCCTTTGTAACCACCATTCTACTCTCTTTCTATGAATGTGACTACTTTAGATAATGGTTTTTCCAGGTAATTTTGAGCTACAAGTTCAGTGTCAACATGGGAAAATTACATTTGATACTATGAACACAATTTGCAAAAAAAACAAAACAAAACAAAACAAAAAACTAATGTACTGTTTGTAGAGTACTCCAGAAATAAAATGTGCAGGTGGTTCCTTTAAACCAGGCCTTTTAGAAAGGACATATTTTAAATGCATATTTGGTAAGTAACATGGTTCTCTTCATGAGATGCCATATAGGATTGCAGGCAGTGAGCACGGGGAAATCCGACCAGCTCCACAGAACGGAATGGGAGGCATTTTTACACGGATAAGCGAAGAACGCTAACTGTATAGAATCCAGTGTAGGCATCTATTAATAAATGCATTGAAGGCTGAATAGTGTTTTTAAGAACTATTAACAGTACAGTTGACCCATGAACAATGAGGGGTTTAGAAGCACTGACCCCCCACAGTTGAAAATCCACATACAACATTTATCTCCCCCCAAACTTAATAGCCTACTGTTAACTGGAACCCTTACCAATAACCTAAACAACACATCTTTTGTACATGTATTATATACTTTATTCTTACAGTAAAGTAAGCTAGAGAAAAAATGTTAAAATCATAAGGAAAATATGGTAAAAAGTCTGCATATAAATGGACCTGCACAGTTCAAATCCGGCTTTGTTCAATGGTCAAATGCAAATGATTATATTGTTTCCTTTATTTAAGATGTATGTGATTCAGATTTCAATATATTTCATGTTTAAAGCTAAACATGATACAGAGACTGGCTACATTGTTCTTAGGGATGTTGCATCTTTTTCATTAGACTTTAAAAATTCTGAGACATGCAAATAAAATAGGAGAAGGCACCTTCATGTGCACATCACCCAGCTTCAACACCCATCAACTCAAAATTCATGGTACTGTGCTTTTTGCGTCATCCATTCCACCCCCCCACCCCATTTTGGCTCAGGGTTTGAAAGCATGTCCTGTACGTCATTTCATCCCTAATGCTTCAGTATGTATCACCAAGAGACGGAAGTACCACACCCTCCAAAATTAACAGTAACTCCTAATATCTTGTTCCTGGTTTAATTTTTCCTAATTACCTGAAAATTGCATTTCTATAATCGGTTTGTTTGAACCGGATTCCCAATAAGGGTTAACACTGTATCTGGCTGACGTCTCTTTAAGTCATTTCATCTTTAACAACTCTTTTTTCCTTGCCTTTTTTTTTTTTTTTTTTTTTTAACAGAGTCACTCATGCTGTAGAATGTCCTTCATCCTGTATTTGGTGGATCGTAATCCTGTGGCAATGTTTAACTTGTTTGCCTGTCCCCCATATATATTTTGATAAAGCCTGGTTAGGCTAAGGTTTGATGGGGGTGGGGCGGCAAGGGCAAGAATACTTCATAAAAAAACCTTTTTGTCACCAAAGCCGATTTTTACCCATTTTTCACTAACCTACTAAAAGGTCATCATGTGAACTTTATCCGGAGAGCTGGTTTATAATACTTTATTTAGTACTGAATGCTAAATACCTTCCTGTAGGGTAGGTCTCAATCATGTAATGTTATCAGTTAACATTTTTTGAGCACTTTCTAGAAGTAAGGCACTAAGCCTTCTCTCCCTTAAATGTCTACGTATGAAGGTAAGTACTGTGATCCTTGTTTTCCAAATAAGGAAACAGGCTAGAGTTTAATTTATTTACGATTACTCCATATAATGCTTTACATACAACTAAATCTAATGTATGGATTTATGGTTTAATATTTTTCTTTTCCTTGTTTTGTGCTGTACCACAATTAGGATGCAAAAGTAAGTTACTTTATTATTGGATACTAAAAATTGCATTTTCTCCATTAAATTGTCATATGCCTTTTAATGACAAAATTGTTGCAAGAAATACCTGAATTTGACCTGGTCCTCTTTTGTGATGTGCAAAATCAGCCACTCTGGAAAATTTTCAAATAATTTTTTCTAGATATGCCTGCTTTGTTTTGTCTTCCTTTAACATTTAAAAATGAGTTATTGCTTGCCCCCCACTGAAGCCACTGGTTGCCACGGGGTGGGTGTGGGGGAACGGGCTGCGAAGGTGAGTTTCTGAAGCCCTGCTGCTAGGGAGAGTAAAGTAAAAAACTGAGTAAAAATGCAGAGGAAGACATTTCTATAAATACATGTGACCAAAAAAAAAAAAAAAAAAAGGAAACCATAGAAAACCAACTTATGTGAAGATTCAGAAGAAGAACTCGGGGTTTTTCCTACTTTTTATTTAGGGGAGACTGAATTTTAACACTAAGGTAATTACCTTTCCTGTAGCTAATTCGATAGCAATGATTTCCTAAATTGCCAGTGGGTTTGCCTGCTTTTTGTATGACAGCAGTGGTGCCCAGCACACTGGTAGGTAATCAGTAGGTATTTAATGCATGCTGAAAATATCCTTCTGTAGTCTTTGAGCTTTGGGGCACAAAACCCTAAATAACCACTGCTCTCAACATCAGAATGTGCCCACATGACCTGCTGCTTGCACTGGTCTCTAAACTTGCACATCCTTCCGTGTCAATTTCCCATTCTCAAGCCTCCCCGGATCTGCTTACCAGAGTCTCACATTTTCCCTCCACAGGAAGCTGAAACCCCACGTAGTGTTCTTGAAGAAATTGGACTGACATAACTCTCCTCCCTTGTTGATGACTTCTTGTGGCATTTCACACACTGTAGATGGTCACTGCCTTCATGTCCATGTTAGCTAATGGTATAAGATGACGTCTTGTCAGTATTACTGTTTTGCTAAAGCTGCTTCATTCAGGCCTACACAAATTTTTTTTTTTAAGGGAACTTTGGTTAATCAAGGGATAAGGAACTTAAATACAAATTAGAATGATGCAGAAAAAGAAAGGTACCTTTTCTGGATATTTTAAAGTTTATAGAATCTGTTTCTCTCAATCTGATCATGTATCTATGAGAATAACACACAATCAGGCAATATACATTAATTAATCACCGTCTTTGGCAAAGGCAACTGTTAAATTAGAATATGAAACCTGGTTTTATGAAACCAAAGACTAGCGTGTAGCATTTCAGTATATATGAGAATAAAGGGAATTGATACATATCAAATGAATTAAAATTTAACTGTTGAGACTTTAAGAAAAAAAAAAAAAAGAACCAAATTTATACCAAAGATCCTTATTGGAAACTACAAACTTAAAAGGGAGTACACAAATGACTAAATTGAAATGATGTGTTTTACACTAAAATTATTTCTCCGGCATTCCAAACCGGGGACAAGGAACAGAGGTTGTTTAATAGTGAGCATGTTATGTTTAAAGCTAAGAAACATTCAACTCGAGACAGATTTTTTTGTGGTCATAACCATTTAGTGACTTAAATGGTTTTTTGATGCCCCCCAAGTAAAAAGGAAACACTGACCTACCAGAATTATTCATAACAGTATCTTATGGAAAATGTGTTCTCTTCACAAAGTGTTGCCTAAGTCATTGTTTAAAGCACGAATATTACTCCTTGGGGTGCTTTTGCTTCCCTCCACTTGTAAGTGCTGCAAACTTTAGGGCAGCTTCCTTCCCTTCCATGGCACTGCCTAGTTAGCAGAAATCTTAAAAAGCAGACACCACCTTTCATGTAAAATTGAGAGTTGAATGAGGTAAAATGGCATTAGTGGGCTCTATGTTTTCTTAAAGCTATACAATTGTTTCAGTGTCACTTTTATACATACTTTAATGTATGTAAACGTATCTTCATGATTTATACTTTCATTTGTATCTGCTGGGCTGGATTAAGCTTTGTTGTGATTGTGACCAGTACATATTCAGGCCATGTTAGCACTGTCTTATCACATCACCAATTAGTTGTAATAAATGTTCAATGTACACCACTGTAGTGTGTTTTTATCTTTCTCTTTACAAAAGTCTGTCAAACTATGGGGAGCTGCTGAAAGAGTTTTAAAGTTTTTTCAGTAAAATGTTGAAAATTCACCTCCATTTGAAGGTGGTTGCTAAAAGCACACACGAGATAAATGATGGAAGATGTAAGGAGTTTTCATGTACTTTGAGCTCACTGAGAAATAATGTGGCTTCCACGCTGAGAGCTTATCTACACATTTATTTTCAATCAATAAATGCCGCTTTTAAAACCTTGATGCAGTTGACGTTTCTACTTTCTGAAATAGCAACTCTGATTATTCCAGGTAATCAAAGGCATTGCAAATCAACCAGCTCCCCAACCCACGCCTTCCCCCCCCCCCCCCCCCGCACCTGGCACCTGGAGGTGCTCACCAAGTGAACCGGTATCTGCAAACTACCGCCTAATATAAGCAGCAACTCAACTGGTCATGATAGTTAAGGGACCTCCTAATAACTGCAGATGGGAAATGCTACATATTAAAGCGAGGATAATAAAGAACAAGGCATCAACTACCATCAAGCTTCTAGTCTGATAAAAAATACTTGCAGACCTGGACAGTCTCCAACACTCAGCTGGCTTATTCACTGAAAACAGGCCTGATGGGCGTCTGCTGGCACTGTAGAGCTGGAATTTTAAAATCATAAATAGTAATCAGGTTATAAGTTTAAGAAACATTAATAACTTTAAGTTCAAGATGGACATTTATCAGGATAATGAACCAGTCAAGTAGTTTAAAACTGTTCTCTGCCTTCCCTCCACACCACAGCACCCATGAACACTGGAGGGAAGAGACCCCATTATCTCATAATTACCTTGAGCACAAGCTGGTGTTTGTCCTATTTTGTCCTCCACGACCTATGAAGGCTATTCCACTTGGAATACCACCTTTAATTACGTATATCTTGGCTGTATTTAGGAAAGTAATGGAAAATACTGGATACCATGTTATTCAGCATTAGTGAGTCCAGTAGGTAATTACAGAAAATTTTCAAACATTTTTAGGGTAAAGCTGGCATTTGAAGTTGAACAAATCAATTTTTAAAGTAAAGTGATTTCTGGACCATACTTCCTTTTACAGACTATATACTAAAGAACTCTCATTTTCAACAGATAACCACTCACTCAGAAATCCCAATCTTGAAATTTCTTTCCCTGTCAGCTTCAGTACTTTGTGCATCCTTAAGCCCTTACTTCCAAATCCCAAGTCACCAAATGCCATATACTCTGAAAATCCAGATGTCCAGTATGTCATTAGGTTATGAAGAAAATTAAAAATGTATGAGAGCATCTTTTTTTATGATCTGAAATCTAAGAATAATTTTTACCTTAAGTCCTTTTTTCTTCAAACAGAAGTTTCTCTGACCACTTTTTTAAAATGAGAATTGCTTTAACACCAGGCAAATTCAGTAGCAATGACCCTAATTTTCCTGAAAATGACAAAAATAAGACTTACCTCTATATAAACAGCTCCCCAACACACTAAAAAAAAAAAAAAAAAAAAAAAAAAAAAAGATGACGCCCCTAATGGAAAACCTCCAGCTGAGAAGGGGCTGTGAATATGAGACAGGATGGAGAGAAAATAAACCGACTTTACCCTTTCAGTGCTTTAAAACAATCTTTAAAAAAAAAAAAAAAACTATTCTTGGCACTACCATGCCAAGTTTTAGTTTTTAGTTTTTTTTTTTAAGATTTTATTTATTTATTCATGAGAGAGAGAGAGGCAAGAGACACAGGCAGAGGGAGAAGCAGGCTCCATGCAGGGAGCCCGACATGGGACTCAATCCCGGGACTCCAGGATCAGGCCCTGGGCTGAAGGCGGCGCTAAACCGCTGAGCCACCAGGGCTGCCCAACAAAGGGAATCTTAAAGTCAAAAAAGCTGCTCAGCTACTGCATGTAGAAAAGCCCAACAGATTAATAAAAAAGAGCAAACAACCGACCTTAAGAGCCATTAAATACAGAAAAAGTGTCAGGCTTAGTCAATTCATAGAGAAACAAACAGTTAAACAAAATTTACCAAGTCAGCAAAGATTAACTTGGTGGTGTGGGGATAGCAAAACTTATGATGGATAGAGTACATTTTTGGTAGCCTTTCTGGAGGGCAATTTGGAAACGTCTCAGGAGTCTTATCTCTTGGTGTCATAGAACTGATCCTAAGGAGATGGTCAGAAATGTGTGAAAGTAAGGAAATCCACAACTGGACAGTTTATAGCACTGGACTCTTTAATAGTGCAAAATCAAAGGTAACTTTAAAATCCAACAATAGGGGTATGGTTGAATTAATGGATAGGTCCACGTGCAGTGAGAAAATGAGACACTTGATGAAATAGGAGGTTCTGTGTAGGAAAAGCAAAGCATATTCAAGTGCAGCCATATATGATCTTGGTGTTAAAAAAATGTGTACACACGCGTAAGAGGAGGAAAAAAGACGCAAGCAATGCTCCAGTGTGAACTTTATTGCTAAAGGTTAGGATTACAGGGGATTTTCACGGTTTCTGTGCATTTGATGTTGCCTAGGCTTTCTATTCTAAACACACTGATTATCAGAGAAGAAAAGTATCCTGAAGTGGGGTTCTGGCGGACGGTGTACAATCAGTTACGAATAAAGTAAGTTTATTTGCATTTGGGACCCTGAATCGTTCAGTCTCTGCTGCCTGACCTCCTCCTGCCTCGACTCCTGGACCTAGAGGAGCTCTGGCTCCGGCTGCCCCGGCCGCGGCTGCGGCCCCTCTTCCTGCCTCGGCTCCGTGAACTGGGCCCGTCGCGGCTCCTCGACAGGTGTTTGTGAGACTTCTTCCCCCGGTGGCTGCTCCTCCTCTTCCTCTCGGCTTCCCCGTTTCTCTTGTAGGAGTGGACCGGGCTGGGGCTTCTTCGCCGCCGCGGCCTCCCATAGTACTCATCGTGGTGACCCGTCCTCTCTCTCCTCTCCGAGCCCTTCCCAAAGGATGAGCCGGTCCGATCGGGAGACAGGTAGATGTCTCTGTTAGCTTCCCAAAACTCATTGTTGGGATTTCTGAACACATGAAGAAAGTTGCAGTGTTTTCCTCTTGGGCACTGGTGTATTTCAAATAAACCTGCAACGGCACAGTGAGGAAATAGCATTTACTGCTGGCCCTTTATCTGGTTTAGAAGGTACACTGCCGACGTTCGGACGTGACAGACCTATCTCCTCCTGTGTATTATTTCAAAGCAGCTTATGTAAATTGATATCATAGCTCTGCTGCCCAGAACTGCAAAAACATTCAAACACTCTAACAAACGGCACTGTGAACGGTAACAAAGCAAAAGGTGTTCATTAAGCTGAGTATCCCGGTCCCCGACCGGATGGATGAGGGTGTGGAGTGCGACCGACCGAACGCATGGTGACCACATGGGGGGTTTTGAGGGCTCCACCGTCCCACTGATAGACGGTGTAGATCCCTAATTCACACCGAAGCGCCAGCCCCTGGGAATCCCGGGACAGCGCTCGGACAGCGTGCTGGTGGCAGGACAGCTACTGGCCAGAAGGGAGCCCTATCAGAAGTGGAGGACTTTGTATTTTTTCTTTACACTTTAAGGAGAAGATGGTAAACATTGGCCTCATGCTCTTAAATTTACCAAGTGCTTTTAGTATGGAAGATTCTTGTCACAGGTGAAATCTACTCGAACAACTTAGTGGTCCTCTTGAGGCTTTCAACCTTTTTTTTTTAAAGTTTGTCAATTCCCCAAATATGTAAAACGGTCAAAAAAAAAAAAAAAAAAAGCAAAGTACCTCCACACCACACATTATATGCGAAAACTCAAAATTGATCCGAGTCCTAAATGTAAGACATGAAACCGTACAACTCTTTGAGGAAGACATACAAGTAAAATCTTCATGACACTGGGCTGAGCAATGGATTCTTGGGGATGACACCAAGAGTACAAGCAAAAAAAAAAAAAAAAAAAAAAAAAGATAAAACAGATTTCATCAAAATTATAGACTTCTATACTTCACAGGACATCGTCAAAGTGAACGGGCAACCCACAAAATGGGAGCGAATATCGGCCAATCATATCTGCAATAAGGGGCTTCGACAGATGGAAGAGTAAAACCCCATGGTAAAAGGACAACCTAATTAACAAGGGGCAAGGTATCTAAATAGGCCTCTCTCCAAGGAGGACACACGTATGGCCAATCAGGAGGACGCACCAAAGACACTCAACATCATTAATTACTAGGGAAAGTAGCAAAGTTGTTATTTTAAAAAAATAGGTGAAAGAGTCTCCTGCTTTGGGGGAGCTGGTGTCACACTCGGAAGCACCTCACCGAAAGGGCACGCCGCGTTCCCATGAACTGACAAAAATAACCGCCGGCAGGGAAACGCCAGTTCCAGCTCTTTTAGCCCGCAAGCTCTCAAACCTCAGACGTCATGGTTCTTCTGCTCTCCAAAGCAAGGAACTCTAAATTCTTGTTTTGCCCCCTTCAATAAATGGTTTTTAAGTGACGGCATCCATTAAGACCAGGCTGCCAGAGATAAAGCCTTCGTAAATTATGGATTTTGTTTAATGAGAGGTTTTAAGCAGGCAAATGTAAAGCCAAGAAAAGGAAAGTGTAAGAGAAGTGCTCCCCTAAGGCCTGGACAGTTTCACCCCTGTTTCCAGAGGAGTTCAACGATAAATAGTTTGGCTGAGCTCGTCTGACGGAAATAAAAAAAATAACAAGGCCTTGAGAATTGCTGGCTACTTAGAGGACTGACTCATCTCTGGACTCGGCGGCCACAGTCTGATGAGTCAGCCTCACTGCGCCCCGCCACACCCTACAGCTACAGCCGACCTCTACTGCACAAAACATGTCTTTCAAGCCAGGCAGGAAATGCCATCATGTTTGAAGGTGGCAGGGATGACCGAAAATTCACGAGGGATAAAGATACGGGAGAAAACCCAGCTTGCATGAGGGGAGCCCGTGAGGAGAGGTCATCTCTGACGTGGCCACAAGGAAAAGGCAGCTTCTCGCAAACACAACTCAGGCTTCCTGAAGTTTGAGGGCTCGGGATGAGGATGAGATGGTGGGAATTCTAGCCCCAACTCTGTCACGGAGATGCCGTGACTGCAGCCACCTCATCCACAGCATGATCTACAAGCTCTATTACAGACCTAAAGTGCGAGGTTCTTTACGTAACGGTCTCTGCTCGTCTAGTGCATGAGGCACAAGCTAGGTTTCGCCCCTTTAAGAGACTCTTCTCAAGGTGCCCGGATGGCTCAGTGGGTTGAGCATCCGACTCTTGATCCCAGCTCAGGTCTTGATCTCAGGGTGGGGAGGTCAAGCCCCACACTGGGCTCCACGCTGGGCATGGAGCCTACTTTTTTTTAAAAAATGTTTTTTTCCCTTAAAAATGTCCCTTTACACAACAGCGGAACCACTGGGGTAAAATCATCGTGTTGTATTTTACCACAAATTGCCATTTTCCATCGGGTCACTGGACAGAATTCGCACTGAAGCTGCCGTCCTGCATACCATCGTCCGTTAAACAGAGAGAGGGCTGCCTGGCATTCTTCTTCCCTTCAAAAAAAAACACAAATTAAAGGATGCATTTTACAGTAACTTTCTATTATGTAGATGACCCCCACTGTTCATTAACTTTCTTATTAGTTTATCATCAGACCACCAAGTTCACTGCTTTTGTACTAGGGAGTCCTCCTTAGAGCATTCAAGCTCCTGAAGCTCACAATATATTCAGGAAGGCTTTTTGCTAACCCTCCGAGAGGTTCTGATGCATGGAAATCGGCTGGAGTCAAAGCTGCTTAAACCAATAGATTGGACCATTAAAAATGCAGAAGTGTTTCCCATCATCAGAGCCTCTCCTTTCTCAGCTAGGATTGCTGTTTTTCTTATTACAGTGGTTAATTGATCCCATTAGCCACGGCGGGGCCCAGACAAACAGCAGGACAAGAAGAAATGATACACCAACTGCTCTCTTAGGGGGCCGAAGGCATACCAAGATTACACGGGGCTTCGATTTCTGGCTTTTCCAATGTACCCTTTTCTGTTCTCGATGCTAGCCACTCCCTTTTCAGTTTGTATTTTAATTATGAAAACTATGTAAGTAAAAAAAATAACCACTGTAAAAGATTCAAAACTATGTTAAGTATACAATGCATGAAATGCAAATGCATTCTCAAGTCCCTTTGGATATCTCTATCAGCTCTTAATATTACATTTTTAAAAATAACACACATGTGAAAGCCATCTATTTCGTGGGAAAAACCCAGACAGCAACATAATTACACTACACTGTGACAAAATATTTATGTTCAGAATACTTACGATTGATACTGAACATACACATTGCCCCTCAGATGAGGTTCCAAGTTGCAGCTGACCTAAGGAGCAATGAAGAATTTGATCATAAAAAAAGAGAGAGAAGAAGGAGGAAAAGAAATCCTCCAGTCATCACAATGCACTTTGTCCAAGGTAACACTACCAAAAGTAGTTAACATTTGAAGATTCCAAAATCCAGCTACCATGCCACTCCCAGGCCTATTTAAGGCATGCTTCAGCACACCACACCATTACAGGCCCCAATTATTTGATGCCTGCTGATCCAGATTCGTTTTTCATGAATGTGAAATGCTTCACACGTACATACAAATACAGAAAACAAAAATCAACCACCCAATTTCAAGATGAACACTTGCCATTTTCAACTAAGAATGGTTAAATATGCAAAACATTAAAGACCCAGTTGAAAGCCTTCTGCCTAGCGTCCCTTCCCTATCACATGGATGAGCACTAACTAGCCTGAGGCTGGTGTATCCTTCATATTCCAAATGCAAACAAATATACGTGCACCTCTCCACACAGACACAAACATGCATATCCATATGTATACAGACAGGCACATACACATACATCCGTGCCATAGAATCATACATGTTATGTACAGACACCTATTATAAACATATGGGTAGACTTTATGTGAATATATGGGTATATTTATATATACGTATGCAAAGAAACCCATATATGTATTGGTAAACAATGCACAGGACTGCTTTGTACATTTAAAATTTTTAACACACAAAGTATATTTTACATTTTTTCCAAATATCATCACATAAACATGACTCATTTGAACTGTATACTGGGTATATCAAAATACCAAATTCATTTATCCACTCCTCTAATGATGACTATCATCATTAGATAGGTGCTTTCAATTTTTCAACAAACAGTGCTGCAGTCAGCATTCCTGAACATGTCTCTGTGGATACAAGGATTTCTAAGATGCATGACCAGAACTAGTGTGCCAGTCTGTAGGTTCACATGTACCTTCAACTTCACTAGATATTGGTAAACTTCTTTCTGAAGTGGTTTTACTAATTGACACATCCTTGCCCACTCTTGGTATTAACAGAATTTATCATTTTTTACCTGATAGGTGTAAATAATCTCATTTAACATGCACTGTTCCTATTACTAGGCTGAGCATTTGATCATTTGTCTTCAAAAATGACAAATCTGGACACACAGATCAATGGGACAGAACAGAAAGCTCAGAAATAAACCCATGATTATATGGCCAATTAATCTATGACAAAGGAGGAATGATTATGCAATGGGAAAAAGCCTCTCCACAAATGCTTCTGGGAAAACTGGACAGCTACATGCAAAAAAAATGAAACTGGACCACTTTCTCACACCATACACAAAAAATAAACTCAAAATGGATTACGGACCTAAATGTGAGACCTAAAACCATAAAAATCCTGGAAAAGAGCACAAGCAGTAATTTCTCTGACATGGGCCCTAGCAGCATTTCTCTAGGTAGGTCTCCAGAGGCAAGGGAAACAAAAGCAAAAATAAACTACTGGGACCACATCAAAATAAAAAGCTTCTGCATAGCAAAGGTAACAATCAACACAACTAATAAAAGGCAACCTGTGTAGTAAGAGAAGACTTTTGCAAATGACATATCTGATAAAGGGTCAGTATCCAAAATATATAAAGAACTTATATGACTCAAAGCCCAAAAACCAAATAATCCAATTAAAAATGGGCAGAAGACATGAATATTTTTCCAAAGACGAATACAGACAACCAACAGACACATGAGAAGAAGCTCAACATCACTCATCATCAGGGAAATGTAAATCCAAACCACAATGAGATACCACCTCACACCTGTCAGAATGGCTCAAATTGAATAGAAATAAGTGTTGACAAGGACGCAGAATAAAAGGAACCCTGGTGTGCTGTTGGTGAGAATGCACACTGGTGCAGCCACTGTGGAAAATAGCATGGAGGTTCCTCAAAAAGTTAAAAATAGAACTACCATATGATCCAGTAATCGCACTACTGGGTATTGACCCAAAGAAAATGAAAATGCTAATTCAAAGGGATACATGGACCCCTATATGTATAGCAGCATCATTTACAATGGACAAATTATGGCAATAGCCCCAGTGCCCATTGATAGATGGATGAGGTTGTGGTATATATACAATGGAATGTTACTCAGCCATAAAAAAAGAATGAGATCTTGCCATTTGCAACAACATGGATGGAGCTACACAGCATAATGCTAAGCAAAATAAGACAGAGAAAGGCAAATACCATGATTTCACTCCTATGTGGAATTTAAGAAAACAAACAAAAAGGGAAAAACTGAAAAACTCTTAACTACAGAACTGATGTTTACCAGAGGGGAGGTGGGTAGGGGGACTGGGTGAAATAGGTGATGAGGATGAAGAGTACACTTATTTTGATGAGCACTGAGTAATGTATAGAACTTTGGAATCACCATATTGTACACCCGAAACTAACACTGTATGTTAACTATGCTGGAATTAAAATAAATAAAAATAGACAAATCTGATTTGTTTTTATTTAATGGTATAAGAAGGTCCTCAGATATTGATACAAATGATCAGCTTTTATTTTCAAAATGAATCTACAATGTTACAAATTTGTTCTACAGTATTTTTGTTAGAGTACTCAAAAAGAGGCACACTCCATAATGATAGTTTATAACATCATCCTTAGAAAGACGAGGAATGATAGTTTATAACATCATCCTTGAAGACTAAAAAGGCCTTAGGAGACCACATCAGTTTCACCAGCGACCTCAGAGATCATTTAATCCAGTTGTTCCCAAGGACCCATTAATTTTCCATTAATTCAGTGTTTTCAAACTTCTTTTATTAAGAATTTACTAAAGAGCTGTCCATGTAAAATTGCCAATGTGATTAGCATGAGGTTGGCTGATAAAATTCTAAACTGAAGGACAAAAAACAATAAACCACACCGTGGGGCAGCCCTGGTGGCACAGCGGTTTGGCGCCACCTGCAGCCTGGGGTGTGATCCTGGAGACCCGGGATCAGGTCCCGCGTCGGGCTCCCTGCATGGAGCCTGTATCTCCCTCTCCCTCTGCCTGTGTCTCTGCCTCTCTCTCTGTGTAGATGAATAAATAAGTAAAATCTTTAAAAAATAAATAAATAAACCACACCGTGGCTAGCAGGTGCAGCCTGTTCTAAGTAATGGTGTGACTTCCACTAACCAGGTGGAAGTTTTGAAAGCAGCTCTGCCACTGACTTCACAGAAGCAATGCAATGTAGGGACCCCACGAGGGAAACCACTGATATAGTCTAATGCCCTCCCTTTCGGGACGAGGCAAAAGCATGAAGAGGCAAAGTGATATGTGCAAAGAGCTAGTCAAACCATGCAGACCCCCCAGCGTGCTATGGCGCCATGCGGGGCTGGCCCTGTGGCTCTAGTGATCACTGCTTGTGCTGAGAAGCAGTGTGAAGACCGGGAGGTGCATGGAACACATATGGAAAGGGAAAGAGAAAATTTAAAAGATTTTTTAAATTAGGAACTCAGGGGCACCTGGGTGGCTCAGTCAATTGAGCATCTGACTTTGACTCAGGTCATGATCTCAGGGTCCTGGGATTGAGCCCTGTGTCGGACTCCCTACTCAGCGGAGAGCCTGCTTCTCACTCTCCTGCTCCCCCTGCTTGTGCTCTGTGTCAAATAAATAAAATCTTTAAAAAAAATTTAAAAAGAGTGGGATTAGAGGAGCACCTGGCCATCTCAGTGGGTAGAATGTTCGACTCTTGATCTCAGGGTCTGAGTTCGAGCCCCACATCGGGCTACCTGCTCAGCAGTCTGCTTCTCCCTCTCCCTCTGTGTGTGCACATGTGCTCTCTCTCTAATAAATAAAATCTTAAAAAAAAAAACAGTTGTGAACTCACTGTACATTAAGTACAGCTTTGCATTTCATGAGTGCTGATGCTTAGCAGTCGCTCTGCTGTTTCCTGGCTGTTCCAACTTTCCTGTCATTGCTAACTTGCAGGAAAAAAAACTCACGATTTTATTCCTTTTTTTCTTCCCCCTTCAAATTATGGGGCATTTCCCCCACCCTACCATAGCAAAATCATTCCGGTTTGGATCTGATCAAGTCACAAAGTGGGAGGCCTCACTATGCTAGGATTCGAGCCCCAGGGTCCCAAGAGCAGCTACTAGTACCTCTGCCTTTATTCGTGCCTTGAGGAATGTTTTCCAATAACTGTGTACTCTGAAAGGCCCCTTTTCAGCCGGTATGCTGCATCACAAGCCACAATTTGGGGAACACTATGTTCAGTACACTATGTTCAGTACTGAATGAATAAAAACAATGTCAAAAGAAGGAATCAAGGTTTCTGTTCTTGGGTAGCTCCAAAATGAATTAGTACCTGGGGTGGAAGGTGCAAGCAAGTGCCATTATCATGCGGCAAACTCAGTAAGCGGGGGTGTTACACTGTGCACGCTGCAGCTCTAGGTGAGACCCACTACAAAGGAAGGGACAGCTGCCTTCTCCATCATATGCAGCCTCTACATGAACAGTGGGATGCCTATCTGCAGGACCTTACGCAGTTCTGATTTCATGTAGTCCTCTACCGTATCAGCAGTGAGGGGTGGTAGAAAGGGAGAAGAAAGTCACATTTACTGAGAGCCCGGGCACCCAACTTTGGACCAGGCATTGCGCCATCACACACTCCCCGCCCAGGCAGACAGCCTGTGCCCTAGCGCTCATGTCCTCTAGGGTACTTTGGTGGGAAGTGAAGCAGTCCCCTTCTTCATGTGCATCGTGCACACCCACCTTGAACTGGATCACTTTCCCCACATTCTTGAACTCCGGAAGCACGTCATCATAGAAGTCCAGGAACTGCTGGTAGGTTTCCTCTTCACTGTACTCTAGGCTCGCGTCTGGGTCATAGTCATCCCTTCTGCACTGCTCCATCCCAAACGTTGTAAACATGCTTTTAATAAGAAGTGTGGGGCTCGAAGATGGAAAATTGTGTTTACGTGAACACCTGCATATGAAAGGAGAACTTAAATGCAGCACTCCAAGAGTTAGAAATTGTACACTAAAAGTTCCCTTTAGGGGCACCTGAGTGGCTCAGCCGGTTAAGCGTCTGCCTTTGGCTCAGGTCATGATCCTGCGGTCCTGGGATCAAGCACTGCGTCAGGTTCCCTGCTCAGTGGGGAGCCTGCTTCTTCCTCTCCTCCCTACTCATGCTCTCTCATTCTGTTGTCTCTCACTCTCTCCCATAAAATAAATAAATCTTTAAGAAAAAACTCCCTTTAAACTTTGAGAGACTTCTCTACAAGTCTCTCTTCTTCACTGCAAGATAATAAACCCCATTCAGATGTCAAAGTGTAACACTGAAACCGACCAATAGATCTGCTCTCGTTAAGATGTAAAGTTGGGAATTACTTCCATGTCCATATGCCATTTGGCTGCCTTTTGATGAAGTTCCCAAAGTGTTACACATGTAAAAGCATAGGAGGAAAAGTCCACTGACCTGACAGGCTGGGGTGACGGGCACAAGGATACCATATGTGGGACTCAGGAGGAAGGTGAGAACAATACAATCCTGGTTCTATACAATCTTCAACTAACTCAATGCTTAAAGAACAGGGTAACCTACGAGTTTCGAGCTAACGGAATATTTCAATTTCACATGTGTACACACAGCATTTCATAGTTATCAGGGCATTTTTCTATTTCTTCCCCTGATCCTTGCAGCCTGTTAGGACAGTCAGGGCTTGCATCTTCCCCACTTTGCAAAGAGAGAAGCAGAGGCCTAGAGCAGCACACTTACCCAGGGCACCTGGCTGGTAAGAGGGGGCTGGGAAGGCGGGGTTAAGCTACAGTCTAGTGCCTGTCCATCATACGGCATGATGCACAGACTTCCCATATAATGAGGAGGCTAAGCATTAGGAAGAACGATTTTCTTTTCAGAGTTTAAACCGTGCCACACCAGGTTGTATGTGAGTAATTTAAGTCTTCTATAGGGGTTTACTTTATTTACTTCCCTCTCTGAAAAGGAGAAGGAAAAGAAAATGTAGTTCAAGGTTCCAAATCACCGGATTTTCCTGATTAGGTTTCTAGTTATTAAAAAATGGGTTAAGGCAAAATTTTTAGGAAAAAAAGCAATCCCCAGAAATAAGGAAGAAAAGAAGCTGAAGAATAAGGCAAGTGTCAGCAAAATCAATTACCGTGAAATGACTAAACGTTTAACTCCCACTCACTTCCCATGTCTATAAACTGACATCTGTGCGCCCAGTGAGACAATGCACCCAGAGTGCCCCCCCGCACACCGCACCCAGCTCAGACATGTGCAGTGTCCAGGAATGTGAAATGTTCTACTTTCCAAAGGACCCTCCTAGATGATTCAGTAGGGACCTCGTGATAGATCCATCTTCCCAAATATAGCTACCAACTGCACAAAGAGTGAAAGTTCAACCTGACCACAAGTGTTAGCAAATCCAAAATTTACAAGTAGGAAACACAGACAGATTTAAACATGGAACCAATTTAACAGGGTTAAAATTCTGCTCGTGGGATTTTACATCTGAATGAACCTGGCTCTAATTCCTAGAGTGTCAAACGAGCATGTGAGTTTGGGCACAGGGCCCAAGTCCCTGTTTAGGGAAAATCCCCACTTGGCTTGGAGACAGTCTGCACAATCTGTGTATACTCAGGGCTAGTCCTACTACAGCCCCTCCTGAGAAGTCAGCTAAGGCAAGAGGTATTTGGGAAGGCAATCTAAAGGTGTGATACCAAACCTGTTTGGTTCCCAGAATCACCTGGAAAGAACCGAGATTTCTGAGGTTCTGTCCCAAACCATCTGTCAAGACCTCAGGGTGGGGAACCATATTTTCAAAGTAACTCCCCACCTGATCCTGAAGGTCAGCCATGTTTGGGAACCCCTGGTTTAGGCCATGCTATGTACTTAAGATGCAGATACTTGAATCAAGTTAAGACTGCCATGAAATCACAGTTAAGACATCACCCTAGCCCAAGGTCAGCCACTGAACCGTGTGGTCTCCAGATGCCCCTTTGGGCATAGCTAACCCACTACACCCTTTTCTCTTCTTAAGGGAGCTCTTGAGTTGCCCACTACCTTTGTCCTTCACAGATTTCAAGATACATGCTGAAATGAGGCTGCAATCATTTATTGAAGATCTCTGTGAGAACATTTTCAGGGAAAATTATGTAAGCAGCTGTTAATAAGACATCTATCGAAGTTATGGCCTACCTCCTTCCTCAATGTCTTTACGCAGTATTGCATGGGAGAAAGATATAGAACCTAATGCCTGGAAAATCTGTCTTTCCAGAGATACCATGCATTCTTCCTTTTCGGTAAGAACTAAATTTCCTCTTGGGCTGTGTTACAATCCAGTGCCAAGTGTACTGCACACTCACAATAACTCACTTTCTCCTCCTTCCCTTGCTTTCCATGTCTTTCACTACACTTAATGCAATAGATTATGAGCCCTCTTTAAATCACTTCTGGAAACCAGTGAGTTAAAATAGCTATCCTGATATGTAAGTTTTACCTTTCATCAGTGATCATGTTTTCAGGAGGGTGAAACAACAATAAAAAAACCCGGAACTCTAACAAAAAAAAAAAAAAAAAAAAAAAAAAAAACCCGGAACTCCCCCTCAAAGCTGTGACTCCAGAAGTATCAGCTCCAGAAAGGTTCTAGAATTGACCTGTGGACTCATGACAAAAACAGAAACACTAAAGAAACACTTCAGTGATGAAGTATCTGTCTGATGATGTGACAAGCCTTAACAGAAAACAACAGCTGTAGGATCCTGGAGCATGGCTCTCTTTAAGAGGGGAACAGTCTTGTTGTCTGAAAGGATGGTGCTGCATTTTGTAACTGCTCATTTCATAGAATTGTATTTCACAATTCACCACCCGAATGATGAAAATACCCAAACTGCTCTCATACTTTGATGGCGGTGATAGTGAAATTTCACATGCCTATGAAAATATGAAGAAATGTTCCCAAACTAACCTGCTCACTGTCACTATGTCCTTGGAACGACTCTCAGGGCTGTGTGAGCACCTGACGGACTCTTCTCCTTTCCACAAACACACACTGCCCACGGATGTCCTGAAACCCTTCAGGACACACCCCCTTCTCTCGTTCATGCCCATCCAAAGGGGAATTTATAATCTGATGACCACAGTCTTAAGATTCAAGGTAATGTTGGAGATACATCATAAAGGAGGAAACCTGCAACTAGAAAACCTACCCACACAGATGTGAATTTATACTGAGTCCCCATTGTCTTTCGCGGGCACTTCCCATGTTTTCTTTGCTGGGGGGTGTTTAATGCCAATGATTACTATTTCTTGATGAACTAAGCCTAAGTTTAGGAAACACTTCTAAAGGTAAAAAGGGGAATAAAGTCTCTTCTTCTTTCCTTAGTTCCCAGTTCCTCAAGAGGAGGCTTTCACTACTGACCACATCCTACGAATCCTTTCACAGATATTCTGACTTTACACAACCCTAGTCATGAACCATAAAAGGAACTACGCAGCCTGCATTAGGGGCTCTCAGTCCTAGGGCACACAAGAAACACCAGAGGACATTTCAAAAGTAAGGCTGCCTGCGTCTCAGAGATTTCCCCAACTTGAGGTAGGACATACATTTTTTAAAGCTTTCTAGAGGATTCTCATGTGCACCTGGGTTGAGAACCACTGCTCTTGGGCAGCCCCGGTGGCCCAGCGGTTTAGCGCTGCCTTCAGCCGCGGGTGTGAACCTGGAGACTCGGGATTGAGTCCCACGTCAGGCTCCCTGCATGGAGCCTGCTTCTCTCTCTGCCTGTGTCTCTGCCTCTCTCTCTCCGTGTCTGTCATGAATAAATAAATAAAGAAAAAAAATGAAAATCCAAGTATAACTTAAAAAAAAAAAAAAGAGAACCACTGCTCTTAAAAAATATAAAAAGGCATGAGGGCTTAACTTCAAAAAGAAAAATAAGAGGAAGAGAGAGCAAGATTATATTTTCAAAGAAGGACATGAAACTCATGGCATGGATAATTTTATGAATAAAATAACATGAATGAAAATACGGAGTTTTCTCATTACATACATATGAATCTGCCTATTCACGTCCCTTTCAGGACTAATAGAATCCTAAGAAACAAGTAGATGTTTTCTGCAAAATGCTTAGTAATCACCAGATTTTGTCTTGGATAGACTATCATAAATTATTTTTCAACTTTTGAGTTGTTCATTTTTTTTTGAGTTGTTCATTCATTAATAAGCCAAATGATAAACATCACCAATGCCTGGCACATAGTAAGGATTTAAATATTTGCTAAATGAATGAACTGACACTTAGTTCTCCATGTGAATGGCTTGTTTCAAAAACATGGAGCCAAAAGAGGCAGGCAGCCGAGTGTCTCAGAGAATAAGGGCAACCACAACAAAATGAAAATACCAGCCAACACTCGGGACAGTGTTTGCCATATGCCTGGCACGGTGTCTGGGTTTGCCCTGCATTCACTCCTTGCAGCCTCACAAACTCCTCCAAAAGGAGAGACTATTTTTCATCCCCATTTTACAGATGAGGAAACTAAGGCTCAGAAGGCTTAAGTAACTCTCCCCAACTGACAGCTGCTTAAGTCAGTTTTTGCACCCAGGCTCTGTTCCTGAGTCCAAGCAGACAGACTGAGAATGGGGAATGAGAAAACTTTTCCTCATTCACTCGGGTTCTGTCTTTCACAGATAGCCTTGGGCATGCCAATTTTTTTAAAGTCTCTTCTGTGCATGGTGTTGGCCACTCAAAAATAAGTAAATAAAAATAAATAAAGCCAAGCTGCTCCGGTCTCTTGAAATATGTTCTTTCTCCATCCAAATTGTCCCACGTGGACTCATGCAAGCACAGGAAGAAAACAAAAAGAACAAGGTCTTCATGAAGCTGTGAAGGAATGCAAAGGAAGCCCTATCAGAGAACTAGGCTGAGCCTACCCAGGGAACATGTACAGGAGGAGCAATGTGACTGGAGAAGCAGCAAGAAAGCAGCAGATACCTGACTGGGAACCTCTCAAACTCAAGCCCGTGCTGCACCCCCAAAGAGAACAACCTCGACATTGTGATCCACTGAATTCTGACCCGATAAAGCAAAATTAGTTACCTATCTCCAAATCTGCACGCTCCTGTTTTACTGTAGAATGGACAATTAGCTCGATCTTTCTCCATTATCCTTAAGTCGATGGGTGGTTCTGGGTTTTGCCATGTGGCACCATTTTCCAACTGTTGAAAATAACCGTGACTTTATTGGTGGTGTAAAAATCCATGAAGAACTCCATGTTTAAAATGTATGCAAATATTTTGGCCAAAAATAAAAAATAGATTTAAGAATATATACTTTTAGGTCATAACAGGCAACCCAAACTTCACGAACAATTGCCCGGAGACATGCACTGTGTCTTTCCTGGCTCCCAGTCATCGCCCATCATCAGGCGTCAGTCACTGTGGCTACCAGGAACTGTCACCGAGGTCTCCCTTCTGTCCAGCCATTCTGAATGAGGTCAAAGGACTTGTCAGGGAACCACCCCTGAGAGAGACCAAAGTTGCTCTGTAGCAAGTCAAACCATTTATTTCAGGGCAACAGTGTGTGATGCTGCTCACACACACTGTAAGGACTATAAATAATACAGTCCAGAGAGGTGACTCGATACCATTTGCTTTTGCTCATCAAAAAACTTTTGCTGCTGTTGTTGCTGCTGTAAAAATCACAGAGCTACAAAAGTGATTCTGATACTCAGATGTGACCTAAATAGCTTACCACAAAATTAACATGATACTGGAAGAACCGTTTTTAAAGAAATGTTCACTGATCTCTAATCTGAATGAAAGATTTGAAAATACCTCATTTTCAGCCTGCTCCAGCATCTTCTGCACAGCTTCCTACAAATGGTGCAAACATAGGACTAATGAAAACCTGCAAGTCAGGAATGTCACGTCTGGTTTCTCTGGTTAAGAATCTCTGTAACAATTAAAAACATAAAAACAAAAACAAAACCCCGCACACATCAAAGGTTTCAGGTTCTAATTTGCTTTCTACAGCACAGATCTTCTGAAAAGCTTTCAAAGGACATATAGCTGAGAATGTTTATTCAAATAGGACATTTATTAGCTCCCATTGCAAAACAGTCTTATAATAGTTTCAGTTAACAGTAATACTTAGCATATTTGCTCATATATACCACATTCTAGCTTTTAAAATGAGTGATATAGTATCAGAGAATTATTATAAAATGCAATGCTTAGATCAAACATCATCAACACTTAACAGATATTAAAGTATGACATGTACAGCAGTAACTCGGGTTGATGAAAAAGATCAAACTTTTCGGTAAGGCAAAGGAAGTCTTACAATGTGCCAGTAAATTTTGAGCTGTCATTTAAACAAGTTTTAAATTATTCTTGACAGACTTCTCTTCCCTAGCCCCTTAAAGCATTACATAAAAGACTCCTCTGCCTCACTGCTTACTTGAGAACGCTATCAGGACCCCTGGTTAACTTAACATGCTCACCAGGCAACTCTGGTTCTTCTCCACCCCCAATCACCTGAACACCCCACATCTCCATAAAGGACATTGCCGTTTGCCCCCTTGTTTGGACTAACAATCTAAAAAGGAGAACTGGAATTCCTCTCCTTTTCCTTCCCCTCCCTGTCCGTTCAACCATACACCTCACATCTGTGGACTTATCCTAACTAAGCACTGCCCTCATCCAAACCACCATCATGTCCTATCTGGAACAGCAGTCTTCTAACTGGTCACTCTATTTCCATTCTTGTCTCCTTGGTCACCGCTCCTGTTCTCCACCCCCTGACCTGTCTTTATACAAAAGTTAGAATGATCTGTTAAGGGTATAGACATGAATTAAGTGAAGTCAAACCCTGCTTAAAAACCCTGCTAATGGCTTCCCATGACAATATAAAACGCAAACTCCTCCTTCCAGTCTAGGAGGCCTTACATGATCTGACCCTGCCCACCTTCCTGACCCCTTCCCTCACCACCCACCGCTCTCTCCTTTGGTCTCCAAGATTCAGGCACCCTGACATCTTTTCAGCTCCATGCTCAGGCCTCTTCCCTCTGCCTGAACCCCTTTCCCCAACATTTTTGCACTCAGGTGTCAGCTCAAACCTCAGCTCCTTGGACAAGTCTTCCTTGACCAGGCAATTTAAAGAAGTACACATCCCTACCCCACTCACTATCACATGACTCTGTTTATTTCTTTATAGCACTTAAAATTATCTTTTTTGCTTACTCATCTGGCTCCCCATCTCAAAAACTCAAGGAGAGCAGGGACTGTATTTTTCACTGCTTTATCTCTATCTACTAGAGAAGTATCTAGCACACAGCAGAAACACGGCTGCATATCCCTTTATACATGCTTAGAACCTACTTTATCTTACCTGCCTCTCCATAAGGTCTCACCTGACTTCCTTTGAAAGAAAAGCTTTTGCTTTTTTATAAGCCTTAACTTTAATCTGATGCCACAAAGGCCTCAGTTGAGAACACTCTGTTAAAATGGGAATTGAGGGACACCTGGGTGGCTCAGCGATTGAATGTCTGCCTCTGGCTCAGGGCATGATCCCAAAGTTTTGGGATCAAGTCCCACATCGGGCTCCCTGCAGTGAGCCTGTTTCTCCCTCTATGTTTCTGCCTCTCTGTGTGTGTCTCTCATGAATAAACAAATAGCATCTTTAAAAAAAAAGGGGGCGGGGGGAATCGATTACTCTATAAAAAAACGACAAGCTCCCAAAAATTTCCCTGCCCCCTAAAACATTAGCATGGCCTCGCCTCATCTGTAATGCAGCGCTCAAATGAGGGTGTTAAAGATTTGCATGCACTGCAAAAAAAAAAAAAAAAGATTTGCACTGCAGGGGTGCCTGGGTAGCTCAATCACAGCTGAGTGTCCAGCTCTTGGTTTCGGCTCATGTCCTGATCTCATGGGTTATGGGATTGAGCCCCACATCAGGTTCCATACCCAGTGAGGAATGTGCTGGAGATTCTCTCCCTCTAGCCTTCCCCCCTACTCACATGCTCTCACACATGCTCTAAAATGAATAAATAAATCTTTTAAAAAAAAACTTGCACTGGATTTAACATGACTAAGATATAGACAAATGCATTTTATTTCATGATGAAGTGATTAACTACCCACTTTTATGCTATTCAAACTTGGGAATATGAGAGAAAAGATACATCCTGATGAATCAGTCAAGGAATGATGAGCTGTGGGATCTTGGAAATAAATACACCGTGTTAAGGAATAGCAGCAAAATAAACCAAAGCATTCTTTAAAAGATCCTGTAAGATATTGTACATATACCTTATAGATCCTTTTTTTTAAATAAGTGACTATGTGTTAGCTACAACGGCCTTTATAGCCAAGTTGGAAAAGAAGTCAAGATTTAGCAACAAAAAATATTTCCTAATTCCTCAGTATGGTAATTCCTGATTCTTTTTGGTCAATTCATTCTTGCTGACATGTCATAAACAGTTAAGTGTTTTATTGACTAAGTCAATGTGGACATGACACAAAATATTCTGTAAGTGGGTCAGCCCATATACAATGGAACCTCAGAGAAACACTTTGGTGTGAATGTCAAGAGCTAGAGCAAAAAAACATTGGCCCAAGAGTGGGACAAAATGTAAAGCAGGGCCAGCTGCCTGTTTTTCAAAATAAAACCAATAGAGTTTCATTGGAACACAGCCACAACCATTTATTTACATATTATCTATGGCTGTTTTCATAACCCACCAACAGAGCTGGATATTTGCAACGGACACCATATTCACCGTAAGGCCTAAAATATTGACTCTCTGCCTTTACAGAGAAAGTCTGCCAATCCCTGGTATAAAGGGGGAGTGGAAGAAGCTGAAGGAAAACCTTAATTTAAGGTATCTGCCACTGCACAGACCCAAAGAGGAGATAAGGAAACTCTAGTGTGTATCTGTGTTAACGCAGGACTCTGCCTAAACAGGGAAATGAAGCCCCAACCCTGTGATGCCTGCAGCTTACTCTGCAGCCCACCCAACAGCATATCTGTGCACCGAGAGGATACGCAGTGCGTTTATCCTCCTGTGACAGGAATCACCTCTCTTTCTCTCTTCTCCTGCAGCTTCTGCTCCTCCTCTTCTCTCTCTCTTCTCTGCTGCTCTTCCCACTCTTCCTTTAACTTTCTCTTTACCGGAAAAAAGAAAAGGAAAGGTAATTCTTGTCAATCACTTTCCAAAAACACTTAACATACAGGGCAGATAAATGAAAAACTTTAACACTGGTGAAATGGCTAATAACCATTTTTGTTAAGTTCAATATCTATAACTCCTCCTAAGAGCTATTTTAGTTAACTAGTTAGTTGGCCATCTGATTAACCTCCTACCTCTTGTTCTTCCTGCCGTTTTCTAGCCGCCTCTTCCTTTTCCTTCCTTCTTCTGAATTCTTCTTGTGCCTTCTGCTCCCGAAGCAACCACGCCTCATGTAATTTTTGCCTATCAATGTAATGATATAATCAAAAAAGAAATGAGCACTAATTTACAGTTACATACAATGATAGCAAAATGACATATTTGAGAATGATTAAGGTATCATGAAAGATTTTCTAGAAAGCAGTTAAGTGGAGGGATAAGAGGAACAGAGGCTATGAGTAGTGATCTCAGAAAAACACTACCTCACTAGCTCTCTTCCCAGAGGGTTAACAGGTGAAAATCACCACTTCAATATTTCCTATCCATGACATCTTTTATATAGAACAAGGACACTATGACTCTCCCTTTAGGATGACCATTGTGATGTTTAGGTGTCGATAAAGACGCCAACAAATCTCAAAGCACCATCTAGCTTTTCACGTTCAGGAGGTCCTACCCTTCCTCTTCTATCCATTTTACAAGCAGCAAATGTCAGACTGCGGCACTTTGAAAACCCAGCATCTGCTGCCCTCTATCTTCACACTGCTCCTCTAGATAGGTAAGAGCCTCCTGTAGCTTGCCCCCAAACACCTAAAGTGCTCCAAGAAGGGAATATAAAACTATATCTGATCCTGTCTTTAAAACAAAGAAAGCTAGGGGTTTGAAGATGACAAAGAGTCCTACAAATAAATTAACAGGTGTCTAGTTTACTTTTTAAAATGACCAATTGTGGGATCCCTGGGTGGCGCAGCGGTTTGGCGCCTGCCTTTGGCCCAGGGCGGGATCCTGGAGACCCGGGATCGAATCCCACGTCGGGCTCCCGGTGCATGGAGCCTGCTTCTCCCTCTGCCTGTGTCTCTGCCTCTCTCTCTCTCTCTCTGTGACTATCATAAATAAATAAAAAATAAAAAAATAAAATGACCAATTATAAGCAGATCTTATCTTAAAATGGCAAGCATCTCAGACATCCAATATCACAAGTTTCTAATTGAAAGATGGGTTACATTTCAAAAGTTGAAAAGCCAAATCAGGTGTTTAGAACCTAGATTGCATTTTCCCACTTATTTTGTAAAAGGGAAGTGAATTACAAGAAATGGCTCTGTATCACTTCAGCAACATTAGGCATTAAATACAATTTTATGTATGGCTGGGGAACCTATTCACAATTTCAAATACCCTATGGGAAAATATATTTCATTTCCAGGAACACATCTTTTAACCATGGTACAGGCAGGCACACTGCAGAGGTCAATGTTCCTGTGCACACTGTAGGTTATGTATAGATGTTTCAGTGTGTAGAACTCTGCTTTATAAACCTTTTGAGGAACGTATTAATTATATATAAACCGAACCAAAGTGCATATAAATCTAAGACCTCAAAAGAACAAAATGTTACACACTTTAAAATTTAATAACCTGAATATACTGCCAAGAACTAAAACTGTAGAACTCTGCTCGCATGGCTCCAACAAAATCCCTGCACTAGGAGGACTTGAGAAAACTCTAGCATGGCTTCCAGCCCAGCAAGGAGCAAAGCTCTCTCCTCCCGCTGATCCCTGACCCCAGCCCCTCCTCCTCACCCTCATTAAAATGCCTGCCCCAGAGAGCTCAAAGCTGAGAGAGCTCAAAGCTGCCAGGAAAATGGACTATCTGCTCTAGCTAACACAGGATCATAGGCCCCTGCCCTTCCTTTCATAGAGCATTTACTAAAAAAGGCTTCTAATTATGAATAAGTCTGTCTCAAGGACCTGGGAGCCATTACTGGGAAATGTCCCCTTTAAGAAAGACAAGGCCTGTGTCCCAGTGTCTGTGAAAGGCTAGGATGCGAACTTCCCTATCTGCCTGCTAACAAACACAGCTGGCCTAGTCACGTTTACGTGGACCAACCCTCGATACTTCCCCACCTCTCTATTTCTCCAGGGCCCCTGCACAAATCAGAATGGGGCTCTACTCTTGCCCCTACAGTCAGGGGTAATGGAATACAACCTGTTCTCATAACTTTAACGTCTGCCTGTGTTATTCTCTAATGCCATACCTCTGCTTCAAGGCAGTATGTAAAGCTATACAGTATTTCCACAATTAATTTTCCTGCTTTTCAACAACATACTATCATGTAACTTGTGCAGGAACAAAGATCAAAGGAACACAAAGATGGGGTTATCTGATTGAAAAGAAGAACTGCAAATAAATGAGAAATCAAAAAAATGACTCCCCTATTTCATACCATAAATGTCATCCTCATCCTCACAGAAATCTGGAACAACCAGAGTTATTTACAGCACCTCCTATATACTAACATGATGTTAAGTGCATACAATTGCCACCTCATTTCATCTCCCCAATTCCATGAGGCAGGTACTAGGACTGATTTTATTTCCATTTTGTCTCCATATTTAAGAGGAGGAAATTAAGGCTTAGGGGGATAAGCAACTTGGACACAGCCAGTAAGTGGCAGGGCCAGGACTGGAATGCAGTTCTGGCTCATCAACTCCATGTTTTCAATCGCTAGTACATTTTCTTTTGGCAGTTTTGCTGACTGCACCTGTTTATGTGCTTAGGTGGAGAACGGGAGTGAATTACATGCAAAGAAACCACATTCCCTACTAAACATGCTACTAAATAGCTAGAGAGCATCTATAAAGTTTTTTTTTTACTCCTGTTCAAATATATTTTTTTATTGTGGCGAAATTTACATACCATAAAATTTCGGATTTTAACCATTTTTAAGTGTACAGTTGAGTAGCATTAAGCACATTCACCTTATTGTGCACTACTGGAAAAAAAAAAACCCTACCCCCTGAAAAATAGTAAGAGAAAAAATAGAAGATTTTCATCATCTTGGGATGGAGGATGCCTTTTACAGTCCATACACCATGGTCAGGTATCAAGATGAAAGCTGATGACGTGAAAAACAAATTACAGTAAGTAATGCCATTAAGTCAAGTTAGGACTGATGACAAATATGAAAAGAATACATCACACATTTAATAAAGAGTTAATAATACCCTTAATCAGTAATAACCTTGCTTACATAACAAACTTAAAACAGTGTATCCCAAAAGAGAAAGCTGCAAGACTTAAGAAATATAAAATAGGTAATGAGATATATTCAAAAATACACAAACTTACTAATTGAGAAATGTACATTTGAAACAATAAAATGCATCTTTTCACTACAGGAGTTTTAAAACTGATGCCCGGTGTGAGTGAAGAAGGTACAGGGATCCGGGCACCTCAATTTACTGCTGGAAGAGCTGCAACTGGGATGGCCTTTCTACGCAACCACCAACAGTTTACAGGTACTTATCCTATGATCCCAACAATTTCACTTCTAGACATTTTTCTGAGGAAACAACTGGGCAGTTACCAAGGATATATAAGAATGGATACTCATGGCAACTTTGTATAGAATCGTAAAAATACTGAGTATAAATTAATAGGTGTTGTAAAGAAGACCCAAACTAGTTCATAAGGACTTTTAATATTTACTTTTTTCAATTTTTTTTCCCCACACTGGATGTGGAGCCCAACACCAGGCTTGAACTCACGACCCTGAGATGAAGACCTGGGCTGAGATCAACAGTCAGATGCCCAACCAACTGAGCCACCCAGGTGCCCCAAGACTTCAAATAAAACTGAGTTCATGAGAAGTGCTCCAATCGCTGCTGACCTCTCTATCTCCAACAGCTTCTCTTCTTCTAGACGTTGTTCTTCAATAAGAGCATCCTCTTCCTCCTTCTGTAAGAGTCCTAAGGGAATTTAAATGTTTCATTAAATGAGCTGAATATTGTAAAGCCAATGATTTAAAAAAAAAAAGATAAAATCTAATCTTTACAATTATGGTAGGAATGTTTTTAAAGCCTTCTAATAGGAAGGGCTCCAACCAACTAAATTTGAAACAACTATGAAACCCGAAAAGAATAATGGTAGATAACACAGTAAATTTAAAAAATTGAAAAAAAATAATAAAAAAATAAAAAATTGGTGGTTCTACAGTGATTCTCAAAAAGGCAATGGGCTATGAAAAGGAAGATTCATCTTTACAGAAGAATGGCAACTAAAAAATGTAGAAAGACTGTAGTAGAAAAAGTCATCATTTTTGCAACCCCCACAGTAAGAACTGATTTTTTTAAAAATGCTAAAAACATTGGATAAAACCTTATTGGGAAGAAGATATTTACTTGCACCATCTCAAAACACCAGCCCACATGTAAGTACTGATTACAAAGGGGAAACATTCTATATAAGGGAGCCAGATGATTGGCAACATTTTGACCACTTGCAGCAATACTAAGAGTAGAACGACCTGACATCATAGGCTCCCTGATGTGGGTAATGAGAGGTACACAGCATCAGTTTTGTAGTATTTGTCATAAGGAGTGTAACCTGAAGCTAATCAGGAGAAGACAGGCTACTCCAGAATGCAGGGCATTCCACCAGACAACTGGCTTGAGCTTTTGACAATAATCAGTCTTGTTTTTTTTTGTTTTGTTTTTTTTTTTTTAAGATTTATTTATTCATGAGACACACACACAGAGAGAGAGAGAGAGAGAGAGAGAGAGGCAGAGACACACAGGCAGAGGGAGAAGCAGGCTCCATGCAGGGAGCCCGATGTGGGACTCGATCCCGGGGGTCTCCAGGATCACAACCCAGGCTGAAGGCGGTGCTAAACCGCTAAGCCACCGGGGCTGCCCATCAGTCTTGTTTTGAGCAAGGTCAAGTATGGCCTGCATCTCACACCACTGAATTGTTGTTCCTTTACTTGGCTACAAGTCTGATATAGTGGTCCTTATTCTAAGGAGATGCAGGCTGAAGAATTTAGGGGTGAGAGGTCATGACATTGGCAACTGATATGCAAAAGGTTCAGAAAAAATATGGACATATGTATCCATCTATATAGGGAGTAAAGCAAAACATTAACACTGGCAAATCTGGATAATGGGTTCATGAATGTTTACCATTTTTTCAACTTTCTGTACACTGGAACATTTTCAAAATAAGAACACGGGAAAATATTTTTATTTCTTGTTTTTTAGTTTTTTAAAAGGATTTTATGTATTTATTCATGAGAGAAACAGAGAGAAGGAAGAGACATAGGCAGAGGGAGAAGCAGGCTCCCCTGGGGAGCCTGATGCAAGACTGGATCCCAGGATCTCGATCTGAGCCAAAGGTATATGCTCAACCACTGAGCCACCCAGGCATCCCGGGAAAATATTTTTAGTATAATAATTATATATATTATTATACATATATAATATAGATTCCTATTCCAAATTTAAATTTGGGGGGAAAAGGAGGAAAACTGAAGTGAAGGAAATATAACAGAAGATCTCAGGCTTAAAGGAAAAAGATTTTCTGTCTGTCATGTATGTTGAGTATAGTTCTAATCAAAGGCACACCCAGTCCTAGGTAATTACAATTTACTTTTCTTAAGCAAGTAAACTTTATTATCTCAGCATCTGAAATCAAAATAGGTCAAAAAAAATTTAGTGTAAGTTCTAACTCACACAGAATAAAATCTAATTATTCAGATTATTAAATGAGCTAATGTACATAAAGGACCTTCGAGAGAACCTGGCATAGGGCCTATGATTGACTTACAGAGATATGCCCATAAACTAGACACTGCCTGGCATAGCTGCTATTCAAAAATATCTGTCTGACTCACTCAACCCCTCCATCCTCCCAAAACCAAGCTGACACTCCTTAGAGGTGATCACTAACAGTACCAGGTATAGCATTTGCTCTACACATACACACAAATATATGCAAAGACACATGTAAGTATAGTATACCTAATTGTATCATACATACAATCATATGTATTAAAATCATGCAACCTGCTTTTTATTCTTAATGTCACCTTAATTTCTGACAAGGCAGCTCATCACAAGCTATTTCGAGTAGAACTGGATGCTAAAGAGGCTACCTGCAAATGAAGTCAAAATTCCAGAAACTCCTACCACTCATTTTCCAACTTGCTCTTATAGCAATTCTTATAGACTATGTCCCTATCCTAGCCTTCTGGGTATTGGTTGCCCATCCAATGTGTGCTACAATGAACAGCAATGTTTGGTAGGCCACATTATTCATGAAGCACCACTGAGTAAATAATTAGGAGTTGGAGTGGTCCAAAGTAGGAGCAGTAGTCCAGAGACAAGTACTTAGACTTGGATCTGCCATTAGATGTATAAGCCGGATGCAGTCACTTGCATTCTTCAACTGACTAGACTGCCAAAGGACATGATCCCACCCATGACTCTCCACAAAGGCTCACTCTGAAAGCACTTCGTGAAGTCAAAGGGGGAAAAAAATTCAACACAATACAAACAATAGTTCTAGGATTTAGAATAGGGGAGAAAATGATTAAGAAGTTAAAAAAGAAGTTATATTGGAAAAACACAGGCTAAGTTAAAAAAGGTAGCTAAGATTATTGAGGGGAAAGGGGGTGGGGGCAGACACCAAGGGCATTAATAACTCCAACCTACTCTTTTTTCCTTTTGTTTTTTATCCCTGATGCTTTGTCCTGCCTTTAGTGGTCCAGTTTTGAATAAAAGAGAGATGGTAACAGGTCACAGGTAAACACCCTGCTTCTCCCATTCTAAATATTCCAAGTATTGCTACTAAAAATAATTAAAAAGTAATTAACATGTCTACAACTATGTTTCACATGGCTAGTGAATACTGAATACTGGTTACTTGAGGCCCTTGCGTGTGGACTGTAAGAATTGTCTAGATACATTATTGCAATGTACACAAGTACCAAATCATTACAAAGTAATCAGTTATATGTCAAAAGGTCTGAAGATTGCCTGGATAGTCTAGATGGCAAACATAACACAGTACTGCTGTGCGATTTCAGTCCTTCCATCCACATTTATAACTAATATATAATTTTGTAAATTAGTACTAATTTCATTGTATTAAACAGGCAGGTTTAATATATATTTGTTAGATTCTGACACGTGAAGGATAAATGATACCATAGCCAGTACAGATGAAGATGCCACAAGCACTTTAATAGGAAAAACAACTGGCAAATAACCACAGGGCAACAGTAGTGGCACTCGCAACTCCACTCAGTACCATATTCATGCTCTAAGGTTGTTTTACCTCATTCCTAATGTTACATTAATCTAAATTTGAATTTTACTGGATGTGTAATTTCACTTGGTTTTATAACCTGTACATGTATGTTTTATAGTCTAATAAGAGTTTCATATCTGGTTTTATGCTTGTGTATATTTAAATGACAATAATAATTTGAGTCAAAGGGTCTCCCATGTTAGTCAAGTTTGAGAAAAATTTGCAAAATGTGTAAACCCTTCAAGTCCTGCTGGTTTTACAGATGAAGATATTCGCTGAGTAGTTAATATGTGCAAGGTTTGTGCTAGGTGCTGTAATTTATGATGCCTGCACCCGTAATATCAGATACTTCATAAATACTTACACACAATCAGTGATTGATTTACCATGACGTCTTTCCCCCTTTAGTACGTTAATATCGTTTGTGAAATGGGTCTAAGATCACTTTATTTGGAAGGCAATAGGCGCAGCGATTTTTCAGCAGGTCAGTACTTGGCTTCCTCTGGCACTGGGGCTTCAAGTTAGGACGGGAGCGGAGAGGGCAGTTTCGTACACAGAAAACGGGCTAAGGAGCCGGTTACCTGAGTCTCTCAATCGAGCCAGTTCCTGTCGTCGTTTCTTTCGTTTCGCCTTTTTCAGGGCAGCCCTGTACTTTTTGTGGCTGGAAGATTGAAACAGGCACACACTAGCGTCAATTGGCCGCACCTGCGCCGCCGCCAGAACCTGCTCACGCGCCCCCCGTCGCCCCCCGTCGCCCCCCGTCGCCCCCCGTCGCCTCCCGGCACCTAGCCGCTCCGAGTGACAGGAAATTGCTCGGGTGCCCGGGAGTGAATTCTTATTTCCCGTGCTTTAATTACGGAACAGGCATTCACTATCCCCTCGCCATTCCTTGACCAGCCGGCAGGTCTTTTCCATTCCGCCACCTGTTCACCTCCTCGCATCCCTCAGCCCACAGGCGCCCCTGACAGTCCCGGCTGCACCCCGGGGAGGGCTCGAGCGGCAGCAGTGCCTCGCCTGCTTGGCCCAGCTCCCCTTTCCTTCCGGCCTGCACATCCTCCATCAGCAGGCTCGGCTGGCCCCGTCCCGTCTTCTCAGCGGCTCATTACCCCCCAACCCAGCTTACCTTGGTTTCTCCGGAAACATCATCTTCTCGGGAGCCGCCATCTTGCCAGGGCCACCACACCCCCAGCACCCCACCCGTAGAGATGGCCGGAAGAGGCGGGATTAAGAGCAAGGGCACGGGCGCGCGCAGGCGCAAGGGGGGGTGCGGTGGGGAGCGTGCCCCCGCCGGGGAGGACCAGGTACGGAAGACGCGAGGTTCCGGGGGCCAGGTAGTCTTCCAGAACGCCCGCCAACAAATGTCTTCTTCCCGAAAATTCTTCCGTGTCCCTGAAAGTAATTCTTCCTTCCTAGCGCTTCCCCACTGCCTGCCCCCACACCATAGCAGTCTCTCTTGTGGCCAGGAAGTTAAAGTCCCATTTCTTTCTGGTTCCCATCCACTCACGAAACCTCGTCCCATACGTCACTCGCCTTCCGCGGACCCACCTATCAGCCCCTCAGACGAACTCCAGACTCCGCCCCGTTCTAGTCGTACCTGCTACCTCAGAAGGGAAACCCAACACCTGGGCTGTAAACGTCTCACTTCTGCTCCCAAGGAATGTGCTATGTAGAGGCACAAAAGAAGCGACACATTGATAAATATGGTAGAGGGGACGTAGTTTACTTAACAGTCCACCGGGGATTCGGGGAGAACTTTCTGATGCCTGAGTTTTCAGAAAGGTTACGGCGAGATTTCCGGTGGGAATGCCAAATCCGCATAAGCAAAGGCACTGAGAAGTGAAGCAATGTGGAATGGGTCGGAACCGCAAAAACTTTTGACCATCGAATTTAAAGGAAAGTTCCAGAGTATCAGGAAACACACCGAGTTAGGATCCATGGGTGTCTCAGTGGTTGAGCGTCTGCCTTCGGCCCAGGGCGCGATCCTGGAGACCCGGGATGGAGTTCTGCGTCGGGCTCCCGGTGCATGGAGCCTGCTTCTCCCTCTGCCTGTGTCTCTGCCTCTCTCTCTCTCTCTCATAAATAAAATATTTTTAAAAAGCAACAGCGGTAGAGGTGGCTTAGGCCCGGGTTATGTAGAAGGGTCTAGCAAATTATGCTAAGAAGCCTTAATTACGTTCTGTAAGGAACAGGAAACCATCGAAAACCTTTTAACTTCAGGTTTGTTGTCCTATTCGTATTTTAGGTAAATTACTCTGGTTTGCAATATAAAGCTGGAATATCACAATCTAGATGAAAAATTAACCTGGGACAGTGAAAATAGGATTGAGAAAGGAAAATCAGCCCTGTTAATAATCAGACTGTCATGTACATATACAAGGGCAAAGACAAGAACAAGAAAAAAAGAATACTTCTCTTCAGGACATGCTGTAGCTACAGAATGATTAACAACCTCCATATTTTGAGGAAGATTCAATAACTTCCCTGGCCTAGCTTTGTTCCTTTCTCCTCCAACTCAAAATCACTGAACTACCCAATTACTAAACTGCACCTGCTTCTCCTAGTCCATCCTTGGAATCACTCAGCAAACCCCCAAACTGCATAAAGCCTTGCCCTACCCCCTCTTAGATACCTGGAATAATATACCTCCAAATTAAATTTGTCTGGCTCACTGCATCACTAATTAGTGTCATAGACGCTTTGGTATTGGACAGATGAGGAAACTCAACCCTTGGCTCTCTGAGTAAACTCTTTTAATGTCCAGTCCTGAGTTTTCTCATCTGTAAAAATCAAGGTAGTGGTAATACTTCACAAATGCATGCTCTATGTTGGCATAATGCCTGGCAATAGTGTCTCTGACACATTACCTGTTATTTCATCATCTTCACTTTGAAAACTCCCCTACCTCAAGAGTACTTGTCCTACATATGCTCCCAGCACAAGTATTTCACCTTTTATAACTCCTGTTACACTATGTTATAGACTCCCTTGCCTTCACAAAGCTGCTTCTTGCAATAAATTTTAAATTCCTTAAAGGTGAACACTTGGTAGTTATAGCCCCTGATTAGAGAATGCCCTGAGAGGCAAAAAATGTAGCTGTGCAAATCACCAATTTTGCTGGTTCCTGTGACCAGGAAACTCACTGAGAATCATTGAGAATTGCTGCCATTCTAAAAACTGTTACTGTGTGCGTTCCTATAACATTTCTTATGAGTTGGACCAGAATTTCATGTCAGAACAATAAATAAGAATGTCTTCTAGGAAGGGTGCCTGGGGGATCTCTGGGTGGCGCAGCGGTTTAGCACCTGCCTTTGGTCCAGGGCACGGTCCTGGAGACCCAGGATCAAATCCCACATCAGGCTCCCTACATGAAGCCTGCTTCTCCCTCTGCCTGTGTCTCTGCCTCTCTCTCTCTGTGCGACTATCATAAAAAAAAAAAATAAAAAAAAGGAAGGGTGACTGGGTCACTCAATTGGTTGAGTGACTCTTGATTTTGGCTCAGATCATGGTCTCAGGGTCATGAGATCTAGCCCCATGTTGGGTTCCATGCTCAGCAGACAGCCTGCTTGGGATTCTCTCCCTCTGCCCCTTCTCCCACTTGTACACACTCTCTCACTCACGCTCTCTCTCTCTAAAATAAATAAATCGTTAAAAAATAATGTCTTCTAGGAAGATGCTCCTAATTAAAAAAGGATACAGATTTATATTTTATTATGACCTACAAATGAATATGAATTATATTTTATAGGAGTTAGACATTTATCCCCAACAATTAACCACTGAATTCATCTTCATGCACAAGCTTGAATTGTGCAAGTTAATGTCATTACATAAGTTATCTTGAAAGCCAATTTCATCTCAAATTCATTTGAATTCAATAAACCATTAGATAAAAATAAGGTATGTATAAATTTCATGCAAAGATACATTGTACTATGATATCCTGATAAAGAGAACAAAACTATCTTTATTCTGCAACATAACATATATTTATCTTGGTTCCTGACATACAACATCAACTTATTCTCAGGTATGTACATTTTAGTTTATCTCCCTATCTATGGGAAAAAGCCTAAATTTTGATTTTACATCATCAGTAGAAAATAGAAAACAAAATGACTAAAGAATGATCCATAAATGTATCTTACATTTATTGCAAGCATAAATGGAGAGCAAGAAAAAAAAATGTCTACTTTCTGAAAGCCAGGATGGGACTCTGAATTAGTTTGGGTTTTTCTTGCTCTAGTAGGACTATGATACAGGATTCATTCAATGGTCAGTGCAGAAACTCTCAGAAAAGAAGATTCCACTTCTCACCTACCATTAATTTCAGTATTAGTCACCAGATTTATTCAGGTACATACAGTGGGGTCTCAAGTCCTTTCCAAAAGTCATTGCTATACCAATGGCTTTATATATTCTCCAGAATATAGTTATTACCTAACATAGCAAAATAAAATACTTAAGGTAGTATATTAATATGAAAAGTACATATAAATCTATATTTATACAACTGATTAAAAGAGGAAAGAATTGAGGCACCTGGTGGCTCAGTCTGTTAAGCGTCTGCCTTCGGCTCAGGTCATGATCTTGGGGTCCTGGGATCGAGCCCTACGTTAGGCTCCCTACTGACCAGGGAGTCTGCTTCTCCCTCTCCCTCTGCCCCCCTCAACTCATGCTCTCTCTTCATCTCTCCCAAATAAATAAAATCTCTTAAAAAAAAAAGAGGAAAGAACTATGCAGCAATAGTGGTTATTACTCGATTCTGGTGATGAACTCTAAGCAACAAAACTGCTGGTGGTTTGAGAAGGAACACTGGCAGAGTCAACATCCCCACCTAGAACCTGAACCAAAGTACCATTTCTGAAGAGGGGTTGAACTCAAAGAGCAGGAATCAGAAAGTACAAAAATGCAGATGACAAGGGTCTTAGTCCTTTTGGGCTGCCATAACAATGTACCACAGACTGGGGAGCTTACAAACAACAGGAATTTGTTTCTCACGGTTCTGGAGCCTGGAAGTCCAAGATCAAGGTCCCAGCAGACTCAGTATCTGATGAGAACTTCCTTACTGGCTCATTGATGGCCATCTTCTTGCTGTGTCCCCCACATGAGGGAAGGGGTGAGAGAGCTCTCTGGGGTCTCTTTTATAAAGGCACTAATACCAAAACGAGGCACCACTCTTACGATCTAATCACCTCCCAAAGTCCCCACCTCCTAATACCATCACTTTGGGGGTTAGGCTTCAACATATGAATGGAGAAGGGAAGACATAGACATTTAGGTCCTAACAAAAATGCATTACTGTTTACATATAAAGTGGCTAGTATTGTTTAGATGTACTCATTGATTGGTTAAAACAATAGGCTATTCGCTTAAATAAACTATATCCATTTTTGATTGATAAAATTTTGTAGGAAAGATTTGAACCAGTAAAGTTGAATTAAAAAGACAATAGAACATTAAGTAGAATAAGTACCAAGTAAATAATGTTGGTTCTTCTAGTGGCACAAAAATACCTAAAATGATCACAATACTGTAATTTTGCTAATATTCTACCAAAATAAACGTGTCCCCCAGTGAACAAGGGAGAGACATCTTCCCAAACGTTCTTGAGGTAGATGCCTGCTTTTAGAAGAGCCACCTTTACCCTACCCCACACAGCCCTGGAAAGGAGAAAAGGGATGGCAGCTTGTCCTATTGGTGATGTCAGGATATTGTGCCCTGATTTGACAGAAAGAGGTGAGCTGAGGAGCAGGTGCCTTTTGTTTTCCTGCTTTTTAAATAAATCTGTTAGTTTTCCAGTCGCTTTCTGATCTACATGGCAAAGGATGTCTCACTAATTTTACATTGTACATACTATAAATAAATAAATAAATAAATAAATAAACAAACAAACAAACAGCTAATAGGAAGAAAAAGCCATTCAACAAATATTAATATTGTAAAGAAAGCATTTTATTATAGTATTTAATGAAAATGAGGAGCAGTGTTAATACAAAATTCTTTCTCAAGCCCGTTGACAGACCCTCAAGCCCATTTTCCCCCTTTGAGTTCAGGAAGACACAAGTAAAACACTTTTGGAGGCACAAAAGACAAAAAGTTTCTTGTTAGGGTGTATCAGTAGTCCTGGAATCTGCAGCACCCCTTTGGAGGTCATACGACTAAGGCAAGGGGCAAGGAGGAGGGACCACACTTCCCTAAGGCGGTTTCTATAACCTCCATGGCGACGGTGACCAAGAATTTATTATGCAAACCATGACATGGTTGAGAGTGAGAGGACGCTGTTAATCACACCAGAACACCAGGTGCAACTGAATCAGGTATGGCAAACGACACACCCAATAAAAACAACCTTTGTAGCTCTAAGATATAAGGGCAAATCAGGCATTGGTCCATTGGTTCTCACTCCAATTTGGAAGATTCACTGCAATATAATTTTGCACCAGGAGTTTGTAAAAGGCCTAGGAAGAAGGCCCATGTGCTCTGGAAAATGCATATCTTATGTGTTTACCCTTTTAAAGGTAACTGTGGTTTGAACAGGTCAATTAAATAAAATTAAGATATACATTTTCCCCCCACAATTATCTTTTTAAGAATTTTAGTCATTTTCTTTCCAGAAAAGGAACGCACTCTAGAAGCAAATGCCTTCATCCCCTCCCTTTTTTAAAAGCACATAACTCCCCAAACTTATACATATAGCTCCAAGCTTATTTTTTTCCTACTGAATGTATTATCTATTGTTAATTGTGGTAAAATACACATAAAATTTACCATCTTAACCTTTTTCAGTGTAGAGTTCAGTAGTGTCAAATCTACTCATCCAACCCTGCCTTTGCAGATCAGATGATTAGCATCCTAATGAAAGGAATACTACTAGTAAATGCAATATGAGTTTGAACACAGGCTTATAGGCAACTAGAAATATTCCAAGATATTTAAAAGCAAAGGCAGCAATAGCATGGATTCCTCAGAATACGTAGAGTTCTCTAGATTTTAGCCTGTTAAGTTTCTCTCCTTGTTACTGTAGCAAGTCTTCTAAGCTATAAATTGGGAAGTTGAGCACCTGCCTTGCATAGAACAACATAATAAAGTTCAGCAGTTCAAGGGAAGCCATGAAGCCAAGATGGTTCTGTCATAGTGGAAAATATTATATTTTATGAAACAGTGTACAAACAATGTAAAATAATACTATAAACTATAGATTTATATTACTAGTCTTTTGAAAAAGATTTCTATAAATATGTCATGAATTTTAAATTCTAGGCCCTTCAAGCATTTTCTTTAAAATGTTCTGCATACGCTTTCCATATGATCGAGTCTTGAAGTAATATATCTGATCTTCAGAAGTGAAAATAGAAAAAAAAAGTGAAAATGGATTCCTAGTTATAAAGTAAATTCTTGTTTTCTTTGAATTACAAAATATTTTTTCTATCTTGTAAGTTAATGGTAAGTAAGTAAGCATATCACGTACTATGAATGACAACGAAAGGTCAGGACAAATATATTCATTGAGAAGGCCTTATAAAAGAATATACATTCATGTTTTGAAATAAAATATATGTAAAACCATGGCCAATGTTCAGCTAGCCAGGAAGTACCAGCCTGGACTCTGAGGCTATTTCTGAGAGGCCTGCCTTCTGAAGGATCAGTGTCTGTGTTCAATTGTTCAATATTTTGATTACCATCCCTACTTATAGCTCTATAGTTGTTCCAATCGTTCAATATTTTGATTACCATCCCTACTTATAGCTCTATAGAAGTACTAACTGATAAACATAAAAAGACAGCTCAGAAATATCAGACATGAAAAGACATTACAATTATCAACAGGCTGCTGTAGGAGAAACTTGAGTCTCTTGCTGCTACTTCAGCATTAAACATCATTAACAATAAAATTAAGAACTTGTCTACCAAAGAGCTTTCCTCAAAGACTCATGGGAGTACTGCTACACAAGAAATGCACGCCTCTAATTATTATTAAATGCAGGTGTTTCAAATAGTCTAGTTGCAATTTATAAAAAGCTATTATTTATTAAAGCAAAGTACTGCCCAGATATGAGCATCTCAGGGGGTCACTTGGCTAGTTGAAGACTGGGGTTTCGCTTGTAATTCAGTACATAATCATGACGGAAGGAAGAGCGGACAGTGCGATTCATCAGGGGCTGGAGGGGGCGGAAATTGTCCACCATTCTTTTCTCCTTCTCCCCCTCTGATGTGAAAAGCAGAGTCCGAAACTGCTCAAGCTAGAATAGAAGTAGGAAGCATAAAGAATTTCAATAGAGTAACAGCTTAACTTCATGAATAAATTACTTTCAGTTTTACAATTGTGAAACATTCTGCCAACAATACACAGAACAACTTATTTCTGGGTGGGAATGCCTTCTCTGCTGGACAGGGAATAAAATGTGTGGGAGGAGAGTGACAGATGGTGGTAAAGCCGATGAGGTACTTGGGGTCTGAAGACTGGGGGTCAAAGGCCCAGTCCCCCAAATATTGGCCATTTGCCAAGGACCAGTTACTTTATCTTTGATTCCAGGAGCCCCATCTTTAAGTGGGGAAAATAAGTAGCCTACAGGATAATATAGGGAAGAACTGATACCTATAGTAACAGTGCCAAAAATGTTTTGTTTCTTTAAAATGTAGCCGAATCATTAATACAATGTATTTTCATTGCTCCAGACTTGGGCATTGTGGGAAAGGTGGCGCATGTGAGTATCTTCTTAACAGGCAGTGGGATGCCCCCTGCCAGCACTGTCCAAGAGAACTTTCTGTGATGATGGAAGTGTCTTCTGCATGACTCATTACGGTAGCCACAAGCCACATATGGCTACTGAGTGCTTGAAATGTGGCCAGTGCAACTAAGGGACTGAATTTTTACGTATTTATTTATTTTTAATTTTTTAAGGTTTATTTATTTATTTTTTAGTAATCTCTATACCCATCGTGGGGCTCGAAATCACAATCCCGAGATCAAGAGTTGCATGCTCTACTGACTGAGCCAGCCAGGAGCCCTGTAACTGATTTTTTTTTTTAAAGATTTTATTTATTTATTAGAGACACAGAGAGAGGCAAAGACACAGGCAGAGGGGGAAGCAGGCTCTATGCAGGGAGCCCGATGTGGGACTTGATCTCGGGTTTCCAGGTTCACGCCCTGGGCTGAAAGCGGCACTAAACTGCTGAACCACCCGGGCTGCCCTGTAACTGAATTTTTAATCTGATTTTTATTTTAATGTACTTATATTTAAATTTAAATGGTGACATGTGACTGGTGGCTACTGGATTGGACAGTGCAGCTCAGATGAAAAGGAGCAGCCCCAAATCAAGGGCTCTTCTCTAACATGGCAATGGCATCATTCACCCCTTGGCTTTCTGAGCAACCATATTCTGGAACACTTGACTTCAAGCCAGGCCATAAAATCTTTTCACAGCATTTCTCCTCACTCAATCAGGCACACTGCAGCTATGGAGAGGACAGTGTGAAGGCACAGTAGGCAAGCATGTGAAGATTTGTTTGTATCAAAGACTTCAGGTCAAGTACAGCTGCAGAGGCAGGACTGTGACCAGGAGCAAGTACCAAACACGGTAACTATACATGCAAATTACACATATATCCTCATAAATTAATAATGTGTCCAAGTAGTTAAGATTTATTTTTATTCAGCTAATTGCAAGATTAGAAATAGCTCAGATATCAATAATAAGTTACATTAGATCTATAAAATGGACTATATCTAGTCACTAAAAGTGATGTTGGAGATAATGTTATGATCTATAAAATGTTCCACATACCATTGAGTAAAAAGAGGAACAAAATGGTAGGTACAGAATGATTCCACTTGGTTAAGAAATTTATGCATATTTGGGCAGCCCTGGGGGCTCAGCGGTTTAGCACCACCTTCAGCCCAGGGCCTGATCCTGGAGACCCAGGATCGAGTCCCATGTCAGGCTCCCTGCATGGAGCCTGCTTCTCCCTCTGCCTGTGTGTGTGTGTGTGTGTGTGTATGTGTGTGTGTGTGTGTGTATCTGTCTGTCTGTCTCTCTGTCTTTGTCACTCATGAAAAAATAAATAAAAATCTTCAAAAAAAGAAATTTATGTATATTTATACAGATAAAAGACCAAAAGGATTTATGTTTATCTGTATAGACAAACAACCAGAAGGATTTATCCAATGACCAACACTGATTGCGTTGACAGGTGACTGGGATTATAGATGGCAGCTAACATTTCTTTTCTTACTGAGTTTTCTGTGTTGAAATTTCATTTGAAACCTCCTCACATGGGCCACTGACCCTCTGATTTACTGATTTTACAGATTTATTTTTCAGTGTTAGGTCAATTTTTAAATATGAAGTATAGACACAGACTAAACGTATACGCCACCAAGCCCAGGCTTATGGACAGTTAAGCTCTGTATTTTGTCATTTGTTTTTGGTAGTTCTCATCACACAGATTTAAAACAATTATATGGTCTAATTTACTAGTTGCTTTCTTTAGGACTTCTGGTTTTGATATATAGTTAGAAAAGCTTCCTCCATTTGGAGGTATAAAAAGATTTCTCTATGCTTGTCCTAGCACTTTTATGGTGGAGTTTTTAACATTGAATGTATCTGGAATATATTCTTGTATGAGGTCTGAATGGTGGATCTAACTTTTCTCCCCCAAATGTCTAACAAGTTGTCCCTCAACAGCATTTATGGGAGACTCTCATCTTTTCCCCCATTGAAATGAGATGCTACCTTTACCACAAACTCAATTCTCATATGTACTTGGATGTATTTCTGAACTTAATCACTTTCTCCCCTCCAGTGATCTCTTTATTTGTCTGCCAGGGCCACACTACTAACTATTGAGGCTTTATAAATATGTGGATCTAATCAGCTCTCATTTCCTTTTTTTAAAAAGTATTTATTTATTTATTTATTTGAGAGAGAGAGAGAGAGAGAGAGAGAGAGAGAGAGATGGCCAGAGACAGCACGAGACAGGGCTCTATCCCAGAGGCAGGGCTCTATCTCAGGAGCCCAATATCATGACCCGAGCTGAAGTCAAACGCTTAGCTCACTGAGTCACCCAGGCGCCCCCCCACCCCCACCTCATCTCTCATTTTCTCTTTCAGAATTTTCCCTGGCTATTTATGCTTGTTCGTTTTTCTGCATGATTTTAGAAATAGCACATCTATCTAAAAATCCTATTGGCACAGTAAATGGACCATATCAAACTTATGGAGAATAAACAATGGAGAATAACAACTGAAGGAGAGGGGCACCTGGGTGGCTCAGTGGTTGAGTATTGGCTTTTGGCTCAGGTCGTGATACTGGAGTCCTGGGATCAAGTCCTACATTGGCTCCCTGCATGGAGCCTGCTTCTCCCTCTGCCTGTGTCTCTGCCTAGGTGTCTCTCATGAATAAATAAATAAAATTAAAGTAAAAAAAAAACAACTGAAGGAGAATTGATATCAAAGGCATCTTTATGCTGTCTTCTGATTTAATAGAATGGTATCAATTTTATGAATTCTTTTGTGTCCTTCAGAGATGTTTTAAGATTATATGCTAAATTTTCTTGTTAAGCCTACTTCAAGGCATTTTATCTTTTTGTTTCCATTATAAATAGTGTTCATTCTTCCATTATAACTTTATATCATTATATCCTTTAACTGATTGTGATTTATATATATTAAATGTATTGATTTCTATAAATTAGTATTATACCCCACTAATTACTGAATTACCTTATTTTTGAGGTAGTTTTTTTTTATTGTTTCTCTAATGTGTTTTTTCTTTTTTGGTGCAATCATATTGGCTACTTCCAGAACATAATACAAAATTGTATATGGTAATAATATTTCCATATTAAGCATACTATTTATTTTTGAACTGAGAGCTATCCCTTTTATCAATTTAGGGAAATATCCATTCATTTCTATTTTATTTAAACATTTAAGAAACTGAGGGTCCCCTGAGTGGCACAGTGGGTTGAGCATATGACTCTTGGTTTTTGCTCAGGTCATGATCTTGGGGTCATGGAGTCAAGCCTTGCAACTGGGCTAGGGCTCTGAGCTCAGTGAGTAGCCTGCTGAACTTTCTCCCTCTCCCTTTCCCCTCCCTGCACATGCACTCTTTCTCTCTCAAATAAATAAACCTTTTTTAAAAATTTAAAAACTGGGGATGCCTGGGTGGCTCAGCGTTTGAGGGTCTGCCTTTGGCCCAGGGCGTGATCCTGGAGTCTCGAGGTCAAGTCCTACATCGGGCTCCCTGCATGGAGCCTGCTTCTCTCTGCCTATGTCTCTGCCTCTCTCTCTCTTTCTCATGAATGAATAAATAAAATCTTTTTTAAACATTTAAAAACTGAATAGTGAATTTTGCTAATGCCTTTTAACATACAGAAATGATTATATGATTTTTCTATGTAGATTCACAGATATGATGAATTATATACTAATATCATTCCTAATAAGGAACCATTAAAAAAAAGGAACCATCCTTTTTTAAAAAAGATTTTATTTTTTAATTGTCAGAGAGCGAGCAAGAGAGCACAAGCTGGGGGAGCAGCAGGCAGAGTGAAAGGCAGGCTCCCTGCTGAGCGAGCCCAATGACAGCTTGTGCTCTCTTGCTCACTCTCTGACAATTAAAAAATACAATCTTTTTAAAAAAGGAAGCAAGCAAAAAAAAAAAAAAAAAAAGGAAGCAAGCAGTACACTAGAAGAAATAATACACTTCGACCAAGTAGTATGTATTCCAACAAAGTAAGGATGGTTCCTTATTAGGAATGATATTAGTATAATTCATCATATCTGTGAATCTACATAGAAAAATCATATAATTGGGCAGCCCTGGTGGTGCAGCGGTTTGGCGCCGCCTGCAGCCTGGGGTGTGATCCTGGAGTCCCGGGATTGAGTCCCACATCCGGCTCCCTGCATGGAGCCTGCTTCTCCCTCTGCCTGTGTCTCTGCCTCTCTCTCTGTGTCTATGAATAAATAAATTTTAAAAATAATAAAATTCTTAAAAAATAATAATAATAAAATTCTTAAAAAAAGAAAAATCATATAATCATTTCTATATGTTAAAAGGCATTAGCAAAATTCACTAGTTTTTAAATTTTTTAAAAAGATTTTATTTATTTATTCATGAGAAAGAGAGAGAGAGGCAGAGACATAGGCAGAGAGGAGTGAAAGGCAGGCTCCCTGCTGAGCAAGCCCAATGACATGGGACTCAATCCTAGGACCCTGGGATCATGACCTGAGTTGAAGGCAGATGCTTAACCAACTGAGCCACCCAAGCGTCCTTGTCTGCTAGCTTGTTTCTCATATATTGTTTTTGCTTTCTTTAAAATATATTCTTCAGAGGAGCACCTAAGTGGTGAGGTTGATTAAGCATTGGACTCTTGGTTTCAGCTCAGTTCATGATCTCAGGGTTATGGGATAGAGCCTTACATCGGGCTCCACACTGGGTGTGGAGCCTACTTAAGATTCTCTCTCCCTCTGCCCCTCGCTCTCTAAATTAAAAAATAAATCTTAATATATATATATATATTCTTCAATCTTTATTTTTTGATGCAAGATTTGATGGATGTTGGTATCAGCTATCCTGGCTTCATAAAAAAGATTTTAGAAGCTCTTGCTCTTGTGAAAATGCTTTGTAATTAATAAAAAGCCCATAGAGCAAGCATATACAAGTATTATTGTAGCTTAGTTAAATTATGAATTAGACAGGATTTTGTGCATTGACATAGTAATCACCACTTAAACTTTTTTTTTAAACTTAATTTTTAAAAAGAAAATAAACTCTGAAGTTCAAAACATCTGACTTAGAATTTCTGGACATTGTTGGATTCTGTCTTTATCCTGAAGTTCCAGAGCAAAATTTCCTTAGGATTTTAAAGGGTTTTGAGCACATTCATTTCCAGCCTTCATTCTTCCTTTTAAAAGGGTCTTGTTTATATAGAGATTCATATTTATATATAAAATACACAATGCATAAGACATATGTCATTGCCAAATATGAAAGTAAAAACCTTGTTTCCTCAATTTTAACTCTTCTCTCTAGTTGATTTGAAGCCTTCTCTAATTTATACCCAAATTTTAAGACAAGATGTTAGCACATTTTAATAAAAAATGTATAAGCATTACAAGATGTTAACAACTGATGCCAAAGTTGGAGCCCAGCCTTGTTTTAAAGGGACAGACTAGCATTTCCTCATACAGAAATGTGGAAAGAACATACCTGATCATGATCAACCTCTACGGGCTGCTTCTTAATGATCCAGGTGACAGACTCAGAGAGTGGAGGGGTAGTCAGGGACCCCGAGTAGGTCCAGTAATCTGGGCAGGCAGGCATCAGGCAGGAAGGATCGAATGACCCAAATTCCACAAGGGTGTCCTGGCCAAGAGAAGGGGTCACCGAAACTATCATTCAGCGTGAAAACCACTCAGGAATTGCAAGACAAGGCCCTGATTTCTGGGGAGGCTGGGGACCAGCACTGGTCCAGAGGAGTTACAGGTACCTCTGGGTGCTTAAGGACAGAATCACACCCATGCTTTGTTCCTACATATAATCCACTGTGCAAGGTTCTCTTTTTTTAAAAAAGAGACATAACAGATTTTAATTGAGACATAATTGACAACAGTATCATCCTGACAGTCCTCCACGGGAACACGGCAAAAACCACCTTCTCCACCCAGTCTAGTGAGTTTGCTGCAGGTGGTCTGCTCTGACCTCTTTGGGAGGCATCAGGTGGTAGCTGGTGCATGAACAAGGAGGCTCCTCTTTTTCAAGAAAAAGGAATAGAGTTCTCCTTTCTAAAACACAATGCAAATTCAGGGGAGCCAGGCCCCTGGGAGGAAAGGGGAGACAGAGAGGGGAGGAAAAAGAGGGAGGTGGAGGGGAAGAGGGAAAGAGGTAGTGGGGAGACAGCCAGGTGGGTGGAGGTGGGGGGAGAGAGAGGATATGGACCCCCAGGGAACAGCCCCTTTGGGATCCTGAATACTGGACAGTTAACCCTGGGGCCTGCACAAAGGTAGATCCTGAAGGATATGGGTAACTGTTCTTTACAGCTAGCCAAGCCAAGGTTCTGTCAGACTCTTCTCTGTCCCCTGCCTGTGAGAGGGCAGGTAGAGTCAACAGGGCTGCTCTGGGTGCTTCCACGGGGACTCAGAAGGAGCAGAGAAGGGGACAGCGCTGTGTTCCCGAGTCCCTGAGCGCTGGGGCATGGCAGCAAAACCAGAGGTCAGTGCCCACCAACAGAATCACTTCTGTGGCCTTCAAGGTGTCCCAGGGCCAGGGGCTCAACACACGCATCTTTTTTTTTTTTTTTTTTAAGATTTTATTTATTTATTCATGAGAGACACAGAGAGAGAAAGGCAGATAAATAGGCAGAGAGAGAACAGGTTCCATGCAGGGAGCCCAATGCGGGACTCAATCCCGAGACTCCACGACCACGCCCTGGGCTGAAGGCAGACGCCCAACCACTGAGCCATCCAGGGATCCCCCTCAACACACACATCTTAAGCGGCAAGTTGTCTTCTGGGGCAACTTTCAAAGTGCCTTGTCAAGGTCTCCACTCTGAGATCAAATGTAAGATATGTTTCAAGTGATTTAGGGAGAATAGTATTACCTTATGCTTGATTGATGGCAAGGTATCCACCAATTTCTGTAGTTCTTGGTGATGTTTGCCTAACTAAAGAAGGAGCAATGAGAAAATATTAAAAACAATTGACATTCACTTTTGAAATCGTAACAGAATGTGAATTAAAATTAGCCACCTGGTGATTACATAAAAACAAATCAATCACCCTATTTAAACTACACTTAAACTGGTAATTTAGATCACTATAAACATCACAGAATTAAAGTAGACACAAAACAAATGAGCAGGCTGTTTGCTGACAGGGTCAGCATGCCTGCAGGGAAAAGTACCCCTGCTCCATTTAGATATCAGTTCTTGTGTTGAAATTTTAATTAATTAAAATTAAAAATTGTTCCACAAAATAGCCACATTTCAAGAGCTCATTTACGTAATGTGGCTCATGACTACTCTATTGGACTGCATTTTTATACCATTTGAAATATATTCATAGCAATCTTGTATTTTAACCATTTTTTCTTTCTTGTTTTCTTAAATTGAAGTATAGTTGACACACAATGTTACAGTAGTTTCATGTGTACAACATAGTGATCCCACAAGTCAATCATTGTTTCTTTTTACCCCACTATAGTTAGATTTTTTTTAAAGATTTTATTTATTTATTCATGATAGACACACACAGAGAGAGAAGCAGAGACACAGGCAGGGAGCCTGACGTGGGACTCGATCCTCGGTCTCCAGGATCAAAACCCGGGCTGAAGGCGGCCTTAAACCGCTGAGAGGCTGCCCCTCAGATCTTAATATCACATTCTTACCTTTAAAAATACTCCTATTACAGCCAAACCATGTTCTTCTAGTGCTGCATCCTCAAAGTTTTCAAATTTGACTGCATTCCAATGCACCAAGTGCAGCTGAAACACCATTAAAAGCAGGTTTGACACAGGACCATACAGGATCACTCCAAAGCAAACAGCCCTATTCAACATATCATATTTTAACATGTTTCCTTGCCCAAAATAATGCCACTGAGAAAAGCATACACCAATCTGGTGCAAAATGAGATAGAAATAAATAGCAGGAAGAACTGCATGCAGGAACAGTAATTAATATTACTCTCTTTTTTTTAAAGATTGATTTATTTATCTTGGTGAGGGAGAAGGGGTTGAGGGAGAGGGAGAGACTCAAGCAGACTTCATTACTGAGTGTGGAGCCCAACATGGGGCTGGATCCCAGGACCCCGAGATCATGACCTGAGCCAAAATCTAGAGTTAGCCGCTCAACTGACTGAGCCATCCAGGTGCCCCTAATATTACTTCTGAATAGAGGGATTTATCTGGAGAAAAATAAAACGAATACAGCAAGGTGAGTAATAGTTCAGCGAGGGAGTAACGTCTGTCCATTCCCATTCTGATTTGCATTAAACCATCATATCAAAAATCCATTTGCATCTTAAGGAGGGATGTTTATATTGAGAGAAATAGATTCTCTCCATGGGAATTAGACAAGAGTTGAAGACAAATTTCTCTGAGGGATAACCACTTAAAACACATTTTTTTTTTTTTAATTCATGAGAGACACAGGCAGAGGGAAAAGCAGGCGCTTCACAGGGAGCCCGATGTGGGACTTGATCCCAGATTCCAGGATCACGACCTGGATCAGCCAAAGGCAGGCGCCCAACCGCTGAGCCGCCCAGGCTTCCCCACACGTGTTTCTTTTTAAGGTATCGTTTAAAACTAAATTAAGGGGAAAATTGTAAGAAGAAATTCTATTTCCCTTTGCATTTCCTATTCCTCCCTATAAATTATTTCTTGTCCATAATTCATAAATGCATCATCACCCAGTTTCCCAAATATACCCTCAAGGTCACAGTTCACTTGTTCGTCTCTCCTGAAATGGACCTTGCCTCCAAGTTCTGAGGCAAGAACTTTTATTTCAGTTTTTCAGAAATGCTTGTTAAATCTTGCTCTTTTTCTCTAATTTTATTGCCACAGCCTTCATTTAGGCTGCTACCAATTCTCACTTGGATTAATTCAACCTGGTAGCCCTGCATTGTTGCCTCGGTTATAACTTCAGGCTTTAATTTGAGCCTAGCTTAGAAGTAGCTTAACCATTGGGCCATCCAGGTGCCCCCCTGTTTTAGGATCTTTTTTTTTAAAGATTTTATTTATTTATTCATGAGAAACACACAGAGAGAGGCAGAGACATAGACAGAGGGAGGCAGGCTCCTCGCAGGGAGCCCGATGTGGAACTCGATCCCAGGACCCCAGGATTACACCCTGAGCCAAAGGCAGATGCTCAACTGCTGAGCCACCCAGGAGGCCCCTCCCCATTTTAGGATCTGAAGGTTCACTTCTGCTCTATCATTTGAGATGAGGGTAGATTATCATTTTTACACGTATAAACTGGGAATAATCAAATATGCCCAAGGGAGCTATTTCGCATTTATCGGAATCACCTGATTGTTCCTGAGACTGTCTTAAAAACTCAGCACTATCCCCACTTCACAGTTGTGACTGCTCCCAAGCTGCTCAACATACCTCTGCCGGGTAACATTTGCTGTCCACAGTATGCTCAGAGCCCCAAGCATCGATGGCCCCCCAGTGAAAATGGAATTGCTTCAGTCGGTAGTTGTCCTCCAGGGGTCCTCCCTTGATAACTGAAATGGCACATCCAACAATTCAGGGGACAGTTTTTCACACCATGGAGGGATGTGGGGCAAAGGCCAGATCTTTGGGTGGACCTTCTATATGAAGTGTCCTAAGTGGAGTGCACTGGATTAGATACAAGTGTATATAAACTTGATTTCCACAAAGTCAATACATGGATCAGGGCACAACCTGTACTCTGAAAGACACTGAGATTTAACTACACTCCAAGCTACCTACAACCGTTAAAAGCCAATTCTTGACTTATTTTTATATTCTATATTTACTGAGCCCACTTTTTTTTTACAGGGACATGAAATAGTGTAAGGGTTTTATTATCAAAGTCTTGTAAAACATTTTTAGAAACTGTACATCAACATGGCAGACTGTAGCCTTACTGTATTTTTTACCGCACAAAAGTGAAGCTTGAAACTCCTGTAACTAAGAAAACAGTTGCCTAACTATTTTGCATTTCACGTGGGATCACTGTATGGATTAGATTACTATGGCAGTAATACTAACAAATTCATTGGTTTTATGCTTGAGATCAAATAAAAAGTATATTATAAAGTAGATCTGTCTTATTTTAAAAGCTTAATGAAGGTCAGTTTAAAATGTACTACCCCCTTTTTGCAACACTGAGATGACAACAAATTAATAAAAGGATGGAAAACTGAAAATCAGGGCAAGAGATAACTTTCTTTTACAGATGGACTCAGGGTAGGCAGATGGCTTTCACTGATGTAGAGGTGAAATAAATTATTTCAAGAAAAAAAAATTCCAAACACCTTAATGAAAACATATACAACTCTACTTCAGAATACATTTTTTTTAGACTTTTTATTTATTTATTCATGAGAGACACAGAGACAGAGAGAGGCAGAGACACAGGCAGGCTCCATGCAGGGAGCCTGACGGGACTCGATCCTAGGTTTCCAGGATCAGACCCTGGGCTGAACCGCTGAGCCACCTGGGTTGCCCTACAACTCTACTTCAAATTATGCTATTTACTTACCACCAAAGACAGTTTCATTTGAAATCTTGTTTCTATAATTAAAGGCTAGTAGGCCATCCCAAAATGTGAACGCATGTATAAGCTTTTAAAGTTAAACAAAAACCACAATTTGACCACAAGGCTTAAAGGATGATCTCTTTCAAATGTTCATTTTCTGATGTAACTATAGTAATGCTAATTTGTCATGTCAGCAAACAAGACCGTAAGTAGATCCATCATGTTGGAGGATTTTAATAACATTTAGGATATTCCCACCACAATTAACATGGAATCAGTGCATCTCCTATATGGCTCTATTACTGCAATGAGTCAAAATCTAGAAATATGATAATTGAACTTAATATAAGGAGATCATACAACATAAACAATCTATGCCTTCTGTAGATACACGAAGCATTTGTTTTGTTATGAAGCAGCGCCAGAAGAGTAAAACCGCTTGGTTACACAATCAGATTTCACCCTGTCAAGAACTGGTTACTCCTGAATCATTTTCCACAAGCTTTACAATGTAAATAGCTAATATCAGTATCAGCTATGTAACCATTATAACTCAGAGCTGTATTCATCTAGGTTTGAGACGAACAAATGCAGCATTAAGAAATCACACAAAGGAACGGCACTGGTGCATGAATCCAGTTGGCTCCCCCAAGGAGGCAATATTTGGCCACTCACAATCATGTCTTCTTCAAGATGATCATCTCCATTCACTTTGGATTCTCTTAGTGAATCACCAGTTCGCTTTCCCACAGAACATTCTTTTGTTTTAGGGCAACTTGGTTCTATTGGTTTCTTCTTTTCTCTCTTTCTTGCTGTCATTCCCTTGTTCCTCCTCATCCTAATGCCATGTGACTTTTACATCTTTGTCACTCTCTGATTTTTCATTCCTGATCATCCTTTTCCCTATCTTTCCTTTTCTTCTTCTTTCTTGTTGATTTTTCTCCATCTCTGCTTCTTTCTTTGTCTTTTTCTTTCTTCTTCTCCTTTTTGTCTCCTAAGGGATGATGAGAAAGATACTTTCCTTTTAGGCGACCCAGGCTTTTTACGAGATCTTGTGCCACTCATACTTCACTGTTGTCTCTCTCTGCTTGTACTTCTGGAATGTCTGGCTGTGCTATAACTTTTTGGTGGTGTTTTGGAACGGTCCTTTTCTTGATCTTCTTTCTTTTTGTCCCTGGCTTTTGGGGTGCTCCTTGACCTACTTCTCTCTCTGGAATGAGATCTCGGTCTTGGACTTCTGAATCATCACCTACTCTTTGACTTAGAATGTGATCTCCCTCTTGATCTGCTTCTTGATTGCCTGTGCCTAGAAGATGAGGGAGTTCTCCTCTTCCTAGAACATGATCTTGACCTTGAGTTACTGTACCCATTTTTTAAGTGCAATAAAATGCAAATTTCTCTTAGCATATTTATCCAATCCAAACTCCTAAAACTGGGCAGCCCTGGTGGCTCGGCGGTTTAGTGCCGCCTTCAGCCCAGGGCCTGGTCCTGGAGACCCAGGATCAAGTCCCACGTCAGCCTCCCTGCATGGAGCCTGCTTCTCCCTTTGCCTGTGTCTCTGCCTCTCTCTCTCTCTCTCTCTCTGTCTCTCATTAATAAATAAAATCTTAAAAAACAAAAAACTCATAAAACTGAAATATGGGGACAAAAGCTATGCCCTTTCTTTTTTACACATTGATACTTTTTTTTTCTTAAGTAAACTCTGCACCCAATGTGGGGCTCCAACTCACGACCCTGAGATCAAGAGTTGGTTGCTCTACCAACTAAGCCAGCCAGGTGCCCCTTGCTTTTCAATTTTGGAAGATACTAGTGTTTCTCTCCCTTTCATTGAAATGGAATAAAAAATTTACAAGTGAAAAATTATCACCTATCTCTCTTTGAACAAAGTGAACAATGTGAGTCATCCACACTCTACCACTGGCCTCACCATGTTGGATAATACGTACCTTCTGTTTAGAGTTTTCTAAACTAGTGAAATCAATACATTAAATGCAAAATATTGAGAAAAAAATGAGATTTTAAAATCAGCCTTCTTTGGGCTTTGGGTTGTGCTGATTTTTTTTTCTTGAATTTGTTAACACATATTAATTAGTTCCTCATTTCTTCCATCTAATCCAACCCTGGTGATGTCTGTCCATGGTTAAACCAATACATCAGCATAAAGCCCACCCATTTCATCTATCTTAGTGATATTTAGAGTTTCTTGCATCATTAGTTGAATTTTATGTATGACTACAGCAATCTCAAGGACCAAATACATTGGATATGTCATGCACTAGTCTGCTATCTTACTGCCTTTTGAAAATATTTTACATAATTTCTCCTTTAAAAAAAAAGTTTTCAAAAAGGTGAGCAAAGACACCAATGACCACTTTTTTTTGAAGGGCAGGGGAGGTAGAGAGAATAATACCATATGATTCACTAAATTAATAGGAGGCACGCTGAAATAAAAAATTAAATATCTTCCAAAAACTTGTTTTTCTATGCCAGCTCCATATTGTGAGCTTGACTTTGGCAAATATTTAATCTGATCTGTTTCATGAAATTGAAGTTCTTGTCCTAAGTTAAGATACCTCAACCACAGCCCAGTGTGAGACCCAGAGCAAGAGTACCCAGGTAAGCGGCATCAGATTCCCCATCTCTGGGCATGGTGTGCAGAACTCTCCATGTACCACCTCCTGCCTACCTCAGGACTTGCTTGTTTCTTCCTTCTTGCTCTTTACACAGTAAGACCTAATACAAACATGGCACTGCCTTGAACTTCCACCTCCTCATGGACTGCCCAGGTGTCACCTCTGCCAGGAAGCCTTCTCCCACCAGACCCCACTTGAACACTTCCCTAATGGCACTTAGCACTCTGCATTAGTATTGTCTCTTCAAGGGGATGTCTCCCCACCATGCGATAAGCTCCCTAAAGGCAGCAACCATCCCTTCTTCCTCTTTCCATTCTGAACACCTGGCAAGTGCCTGGCACTTAGAAGATCAGCAATGAAATCAGAAACTAAAGAAGCAGACTGCCAACTGTCTGTTGGGTTTGCTAATTGAAGTATCACTGGTTTCTTCAGCAAGAGTGAGGAAAAGGGTGGGGTCAGGTGGGGCAGAAGTGAGAGGGGTGAAGTGGAGTCAGCAAGAAACAGGCACAGAGGGGAGACAGAAGGTAGTAAATTAGAAAGTAGAGTAGTCATAAGACATATCAAACAAATATATACTTATTAGAGGTTGTTGACACTTTGTTCTTTCAATTTTCTAAGATGAGCAAGGATTAAACTTGTAAAAAATTAGATAACAAATATAAAATACCCAGCCTAGCACTGGGCCTATGGTGAACAAGCTACGTAATGTTCACTCCCTTATTTTGCTTTTATTTTTTTTTTAATTTTTATTTATTTATGATAGTCACAGAGAGAGAGAGAGAGAGAGAGGCAGAGACATAGGCAGAGGGAGAAGCAGGCTCCATGCACCGGGAGCCCGACATGGGATTCGATCCCGGGTCTCCAGGATCGCACCCTGGGCCAAAGGCAGGCGCCAAACCGCTGCACCACCCAGGGATCCCCCTTATTTTGCTTTTAATGTGGAGGTGAAGGAGCTAGCAAAGGAAGGGATGATGAAGGAAAAGACCCATACAAATCCAACTAAATGCAAGGAAATGGGCATGAAATGTTCTGGGGTAATGGAAATATTTTAAAAATTGGACTGTCCTACGCTATAAATTTGCTAAAAATCATTACATTGTTTTCTATAAAAAAGTAAAGGCAGGACCAAAATTAGGAAGGAGAACTTTTTAAAAAAAAATTTTTTTTTTTTTTTATGATAGTCACAGAGAAAGAGAGGCAGAGACAGAAGCAGGCAGAGGGAGAAGCAGGCTCCATGCACCGGGAGCCCGACGTGGGATTCGATCCCGGGTCTCCAGGATCGCGCCCTGGGCCAAAGGCAGGCACCAAACCGCTGCGCCACCCAGGGATCCCGGAAGGAGAACTTCTAATGTCTGTGGAAGCATGCTTCCTGGGTTTACCAGTGATGCCCTATAAAAGTGTTAAGTGACCTAAGATGCAGCAGAAAGCACCCTTAGGAGAACAACAGGACTCATTTCTTCCTCTCTTCGAGGCCTGGTGACATAGCCAATGAGAGAGAGTACTTTCAGAGGAGGTGAAATTAGAGATCATTCATGCGCTTCAGCCCAGGCATAATTTAGTGCCCTTCCCCACAATATTTTCTATCCCTCACATACACTCATTAAAAAATTGAACTGTGTCCTACTCAGGGGAGCCAAATAACAAAACAATACCCAGCGAAGGGCAGTGGTATGAGATGCTCACATACCTTCTCTTATTTTCCTTTAAATTTCTGTAAGGTTGGTGGTGATGTCCCCTCTTTCATTTCTGATTCTAGTAATTTGAGTTTTATTTGTTTTCCTTGGTCCACCTATCTAAAAGTTTATCGGGTTTGTTGATCTTTCTGGAGAACCAACTTTTGACTTCACTGATTTGTGCTCTGTTCTTTATTATGCCCTTCTTTGTGTTTGCTTTGGGTTTAGTTTGCTCTTCTCCTTCTATCCTTAAAGCTAGGTTATTGATTTGAGAAATTTCTTCTTCACCAATATAGACATTTTCATGTCTAATTTCCCTCTAAGCACTACTTTTGCTGCATCCCATAAGGTTTGGTATGTTTCCTTTTTGTCACATACCTTTCCCAAACCCTTTCCTTGCATACCTTATCCCGAGTCTTTGTAAAGCACACTGCAGCAGCATTTCCTAACTTTTAAAAAATTTATAGACATTGATATTTATTATCTCCTTTCTTTTCTAGAGTTAGAATTGGTTCTTGCCTTTCTTCGTTTCTAGGAAGTCTTTGCTCTCTTTTTCTTTATGTTTTATGTTCATTCACTCTTTCTTCCTCTTTGCTATGAATTATTTTGCAACAGCATGGAGAAATAGCAATGAAGAATAAGCAGGAAATAGCAGGCAGTCACTGAAATGTGGAAAAAGAAAGAGATAGAGAAAGTTAGGTACTTATCAAAGGTTAATGGTATCTTAAAGAAAATGATTATTAAAGCATAATAAAAAGGGGTTACCTATTTTGGTCTTTCCTAACAAAACAAGTGGAAAATTAGAAGCCTCTCTACAATTTTTCTTGTATATTTTGTAAAAACAGTGTGACACTGACACACCTAGGAAAGGTAACATCAAGGAATGATTTAGTTAGTTGTGTTGGGGGGTATCTTATGAGTTATTATGAGGAAAATGCAGGTCATTTGTTTTCCACCTGAGATTGACCAAGCAAATGGTTAGATAAGAATTCTTGAGTCTAAAAAATAAAACGGAAAGCTATTTGCTTTGAATGATCTGGAGATTAACTTACTTGGTTAAGAAACTTACTGAACAACTTCCCATAATTTCCAACTCAGTGAACCAATCATATATTGGAAACACACAGTCTCTACTGGCAAGGTCAATAGAAGACTGACCAACATTTAGGATCCTCAGAAGAAAAAAAAGAAGGTTGCCAGGTACCTAGAGAGCATTATTTAGACTTGAGAGGATTACTGCTCATCCCGAGTGCACGTATGAGAGTTGGTGTTTACAGACTAGGTCTGCCCACTAGTCTAGTTGGCAGGAGTAATGGTAGAACTCGACAGTGACAAGGGAAGTTCATCATCATGCAAGATGGTCATCTGGATCGTAGGAATTTAGGTTGTTGTTCTGAAGATTTCTGGAATTCTTATATGTAATGTAATATTATAGGCTTCCAGTTAAGATGGGGCATACTAAAGGGTTTTGGAAAAATTAGGAAAGATACTAGTAAATCTGAGAGGAAAAGGAAATAATTCCCATGGGAGGAGCAGTCTGTTTGAGGCTGGGCCAGAGGGCCGTGTCTAAGTATCAGAGCATCACTAGAAAAATGCAAAGAGAACCAAGATGCACTTGAGAATCCTAGAGCCAGGATAGATACAGGAGGGAACACTTCTATTTATGCATGAGGTTACACTTTTGACTTCATGCATTCATACTTTCACAGGCTCATCTTCTCATATTCATAAGAGAAAACTAATTTCCTAAAAGGTTTGTCAGTCTCAGCTCTAATGATATTTGAGGCTGGGTAACTCTTGGTGAGTACTGTCCCATGTACTGTAGTTTTTCCTCAGCAGTTTGACTTTCACCTATAAGATGTCAGTCACACCACTCCCCCACCCCACCCCACCCCTGCAAGTGTGACAACTGAAAATGCCTACACATATTGCCAAGTACCCCCAGTCCTAGGGGAGGAAGAGGGGGCAAAACTGCCACTGGTTGACAACTACTCTTTAAGATATACTATTTCAAATAATAATCATTTCAGACTAAGACTACTTGATGCCATCAAATTTGGCTTGAAAAAAAGAAGAAAAAGAAAAAGGAAACCTACATGAAATTAATCACATTCTGTGTTCAATAGACACAGAGATAAACTCTGGGATAAACTAAGAAATCATTCAGATTAGTTTATACCTGGGTAATCGAAAAACAGAGAAGATTCTAAAGCAATATAATATTTGGGTTTGAAAATCTCTTTTAAATTGTGTTTCTGATAAACTAGGTAACACCTTTTAATCAACAAAATTAACAGAATGTGAGTTTTTATTTTTCTGTGTAGAACTAGTTGTCAAGACTTTAACTTCATGCACACATGAATATTCTTCTTGCCCCATTTCAAAGGTATTGCAACTGCTCACTTACATCTAAATAGTAGTACTATTTAATGTAAAAGTATCTTGTAAAGTCAGTATCAGAGAAAATTAGTACATATTCAATACATACAAATTTCAGGCAAAGCTCTAATTTCAAAACCTATCTCCTATCTATACATAGCAATATACATACTTATTAATAAATACTACCTTTACTAGAAGAAAATATTTATAAAAACTAGGAGGGATTTTTTTTTCAAATGTTAAAAAAGTAAATGCAAAGAGTCCCATGCCACTGCTCAAAGAGGTCCACGTTCCCATGGAGGCAGTGTGGTATGGCCTGTGCTGATGCTGACACGATGTCTTGAACTCCAGACAAGACCACCAGTCTGGCTCTCACCTGATTTATCTGTGGAATCTTCAAATTCCACGAGGAAAGAGTACCCGTTATTCCAGACATGGAGGCAGGTGGTCGGGTCGTAAGAGACGGTAAGTGGTTTTAAGGCAGGATCAAAGACGCTGTCCCTCCACCGGATGTTGATGGGCGACTGGCGCTCGCCCACCGGGACCAGGTCCACGCTCTCCCAGAGCGGGTGCACTAGGAGAAAGCACATCGGGGCTTATGGTCAAGACGTCCGCTATACGGGATCACACAGTGGGCGATGCCAGTCGTGGGGGCTGCCGAGGCTGATGGAATCGAAGCCCGAGGGATCAGCCACGTGGGGGCTGATGGAACCGACCAAGGCCGCTCAGAGCAGCGGGCACAGGGGCAGCCTGCTGCGTCGTCAGCGCAGGCAGCTCGGCCCACCCTCTCGGCTCGCCTAAACCAAGCACTGCCCGGCCTTGTGCCAACAGTAGGACGTGCCAACAGTAGGACGGGTGCAGATGAGCACCGTGGGGAAGGAGCGTGGTCTCCAATGAGGCTCTTTCCTTTCCCGATAATTTTCTGAGCCCCACCCACCAACCCAGGTTTACATGCAAATACAGAGCCATGCAATTTTCCTTCGCGGATTTCTTTTCAACAAAGGCCATGGGGGAAGAGGAGGAAGAAGTTTTGGAAAGCAAGTGTTCACCAAAGCACTCTACGTTTTTCATTGCTTGGCTAGGAGAAATAAAGGCTTGCGTGGCATGCGTCTGTAATTTAGCTTGCAATTTTGAAGATTTCTGGATTTATCCAATTATTGTGTTATATTATTATAGGCTTCCAACTGAGATGAGGGCAACACTCTAGGGTTTTGGAAAAATGAAGGAAGGTACTGATGATTCTGGGGAGGAAAAGGAGTGATTTCTTCTTAGTTTGACACATGCTTACCTTACGAATAACACTGCCACTCATTTTACCACCAAAAAAAAAAAAAAAAGTTTTTTGGGGGGTTGGGGGCGAATAGCAAAGCATGACAATCTGGAACAAGTAAGCTATGGTAAAACCACAGACAAGTCCAGAGAGCAAAGGAGAGGGCTGCTCCTTTACAGAGTGAAGGAGGAAGCTGGGAAGGCCTTTAGAAACAAAAAATCCACTGGAGGAATCTGGGAGCTGGAAATATAGCGGCTTCTCATTCATGGCCTGAGTTGTAACTGTTTCTCACTGGCTGAGCTCTTGCTGGGGAAGAAGGGGCAGGCTTCCTTCCTCAGGCTGAGACAATGTATTAGTAGCTGAAGTAGTGTCCCAGTGCAGTGTTTATTTCTTCCTGTTGGGTCTGCAACTGACTAGGAGAGCTCCTGACTCCACTACAGGTTAAGGTGTACACACGGAATTGTCCTGATTTTCCTACAGAGGGTCAAGCACCGGGTCTTCATAGTAAGTCCTGGATAAATCTCAGTGGATTACCTGTAATGCACATAGAGCTGTTGAGACATCCATGCATGATGGATAGAACTACATGCATAATTTGGGGTGCCCCTGTGCTCTGCCCCTTAGGAGCACCACAGATGGGCAAAACCAAGACCAATAGGAAAACCAGAAGAAATGTGTTTCAAGATAAATCACTACCAATGACACTCTGTACCTCACTCCACTGCTAAGAGCCTAAAGATTTGAGAAAGTGATGAGGTAGTTGCCACTCAGTCAATCTCCCATGTGTCTAGTGGGGTCTCTGACACTCCACTTGTCTTTTTTCTTTTTTGTTTTTTAAGATTTAATTTATTTACTTGAGAGAGAGAGAGAGAAAGAGAGAGCACAAGAGTGGGTGAGGGGCAGAGGCAGAAGCAGACTCCCTGCTTTGCAGAGAGCCTGACATGGGGCTCCACCCCAGGATCCTGAGATCACCACCTCAGCGGAAGGCAGATGCTTAACTGACTGAGCCACCCAAGGCTCCTCGACCCTCCACTTTTCATAAAAAATAAATAAATAAATAAATAAACAACAGAAATACACCCCTGGTTTACTCTTAGAGAGAAGACATCTCTCTTATTGAGGTAGCTGCCCCAAATTCATAAATTGGAAATTCAAGATCTTAGCCTCATCATTTTTGCAAAAAGTGCCCCAGCACTATAGACAAAGCATTCCGGCAGTTGCCAGAACAGTGATTCGTAATGGAGGGAGCAATTCTGTTCCTAGGGGTCATTTAGTAATGTCCAGAGACATTTTTGGTTGTCACAGCTGGAGATGGGTCCTACTTACACCTAGGGGTAGAAGCCAGGGATGCAGCTAACTATCCCACAATTCATAGGAGAGGCACCCACAGGACAGAAATGTCTGGCCACAAATAGTGCAATAATACCGAACTTGAGAAATCTTGGTCTAGAGCTAAAAGCTATAGGCAGATACAACAGAGTATTCTCTTTTTCTTTTTCCTTTCTCATATAATGCAGTACTCCCATCTCTAGAGAAGTCTGAACCCAACGTCTTTGGTATTTTCCCTTAGTGTAAAAGAACTGGTGAAGGACAAGAACTTATTTTAGAAAAGAATGACAACTTTCCGTTCATAAATCCTGAGTGAAAAGTACATACAAATGGGTGCAAGGCATGGGGATCCCTGGGTGGCTCAGCGGTTCGGCGCCTGCCTTTGGCCCAGGGTGTGGTCCTGGGGTCCCGGAATCGAGTCCCACGTCAGGCTCCCTGCATGGAGCCTGCTTCTCCCTCTGCCTGTGTCTCTGCCCCCCTCTCTCTCTCTCACATGAATAAATAAATAAAATCTTTTAAAAAAATGGGTGCAAGACAGTCACAATCTGATTACAATGCAAGTTCCTTGCAGACAGGAGCCATATCTTCCTCCTCTTTTTGTTATGCTGTAGTGCCTTATTCAATTTATGTCCTTCAATTTTAGTATTGATTATCCATCTGCTATTGTTGGGATTAAAAGCTGTATTTCATTACTTGTGTGATATTTTCTAAACTTCTAGAAACGCCTGGAACAGCCCTGATTCAGTTGTACTATATTTTGTTCTGACTTTTAAAATTTTAGTCTCAGTCTGGTTAACATACAGTGTCGTATTACTTTCAAGTGTACAAGATAGTGACTCAACAATCCCGTACACAGGATGCTGTACTCATCATGACACGTGCCCTCCTTACTCCCCATCACCTATTTCACCATCACCTATAGTTAAGAGTCTCTTGGTTTGGGATGCTTGGGTGGCTTGGCGGTTGAGTGTCTGCCTTCAGCCCAGGGCATGATCCTGGAGTCCCGGGATCAAGTCCCACATCAGTCTCCCTGCATGGAGCCTGCTTCTCCCTCTGCCTATGTCTCTGCCTCTCTCTGTGTCTCTCATGAATAAATAAATAAAATCTTTTTTAAAAAAAAGAGTCTTTTGGTTTATCTCTCTCTGTCTCCTTTTTACCTTTGCTTATTCGTTTTGTTTCTTAAATTCCACACCGGAGTGAAATCATATGGTATTTGTCTTTCTCTGACTGACTTATTTCACTCAGCATTATACTCTCTAGCTATATCCATGTCATTGCAAACGGCAAGATTTCATTCGTTTTTAGACTGAATAATATTCCATTGTATATATATACCACTTCTCCTTTATCCACTCATCTATCGATGGACACATAGGCTGCTTCTACAATTTGGCTACTGCAAGTAATGCTGCAATAAACATAGGGGTTCATGTATCCATTTGAACTAGTGTTTTTGTATTTGGGGTGCAATTACTGGATTGTAGGGTAGATTCCTTAATGTTTTGAGGAGTCTCCATATCGTTTTCCACAATGGCTGCACCAATATGCATTCTCACAACAGTGCAAAAGGGTTCTTTTTTCTCCACAAACTCACCAACACTTGTTGTTTTTCGTCTTACTGATTTTAGCCATTCTGACAGGTGTGAGGTAAAATCTCATTGTGCTTTTGAGTTGATTTTCCTGATGATTAGTGATGTTGAGCATCTTCTCATGTGTCCATTTGCTATCTGTATGTCTTCTTTAAGAAATGTTTGTTCATGTCTTTTGCCCATTTTTAATTGGATTATTTGGTTTTCTTCATCTTGAGTTGTATACATGCCTTGTATATTTTGGATACTAACCCTTTGTCAGATATGTCGTTTGCAAATATCTTCTCCCATTCCCTAGGCTGCTTTTTATTTTTGTTGATCATCTCCTTTGCTGTAGAAGCTTTTTATTTTGATGCAATCCCAATAGTTTATTTTTGCTTTTATTTCCCTGGCCTTGGAACACATATCTAGAAACATGTTGCTATGGCTGATGTCAGAGGCATCACTGCCTATGCTCTCTTCTAGGATTTTTATGATTTCAGGTCTCACACTTAGGTCTTTAATCCATTTTGAGTTTATTCTTGTGTATGGCGTGAGAAAGTGGCCTAGTTTCATTCTTCTGCATATAGGTGTCCAGTTTTGCCAACAGTATTTCTTGAAGAGTCTATCTTTTTCCCACTATTCTTTCCAGTTTTGTTGAAGATTTATCATATAATTGTGGGTTTATTTCTGGGTTTTCTATTCTGTTCCATTGATCTGTGTCTATTTTTGTGCCAGTGCCATACTGTTTTGATTACTACAGCTTTGTAACATAACTCGAAATCTGGAATTGTGGGACATCTGGGTAGCTCAGTGGTTAAGCGTCTGCCTTTGGCTCAGGTTTGTGATCCCTGGGTCCTGGGACTGACTCCCTCATCTGGCTCCCACAGGGAGCCTGCTTCTCCCTCTGCCTATGTCTCTGCCTCTCTGTCTCATGAATAAATAAATAAATAATTAATTAATTAAAAATCTGGAATTGTGATGCCTCCAGTTTTAGTCTTTTTCAAAACTGCTTCAGCTAGTCAGAGTCTTTGGTAGTTCCATATAAGTTTTAGGATTTTCTGTTCTAGTTCTGTGAAAAATGCTGTTGGTATTTTGATAGGAATTGCATTAAATCTATGGAGTGCTTTGGGTTGTGTAAACATTTTTAAAATATTTGTTCTCCCAGTCCATGAGCATGGAATGTTTTTCCATTTCTTTGCGTCAGACTTCAATTTCTTTCACCTATGTTTTATACTTTTTAGAGTACCAGTCTTTCACCTCTTTGGTGAGGTTTATTTCTAGGTATCTAATTTTTATGTAATTTTAAATGGGATTGTTTTCTTAATTCCTCTTTCTGCTGCTTCATTATTAGTGTACAGAAATGCAACAGATTTTTTTAAAAGATTTTATTTATTTAGTCATGAGAGACACAGAAATAGAGAGGCAGAGAAACAGGCAGAGGGAGAAGCCAGCTCCAAGCAGGGAGCCGGACATGGGACTTGATCCCGGGTCTCCAGGATCACGCCCTGGACTGAAGGTGGCGCTAAATCGCTGAGCCACCTGGGCTGCCCGCAACAGATTTCTGTACATTGATTTTTTTTATCCTGTGACTTTACTGAAATCATTTATCAGCTCTAGTAGTTTTTTGGTGGAGTCTTTCCGGTTTTCTATATGTAGTATCATGTCATTTACAAATAGTAAAAGTTTTACTTTTTTTTTTTAAGATTTTATTTATTTGAGAGAGAGAGTATGAATGAGGGAAGGGGAACAGAGAGAGGGAGAAGCCAACTCCTCGCTGAGCAGGGAGCCAGACACAGGGCTTGATCTCAGGATCCTGGGATCATGACCTGACCTGAAGGCAGATACTTAACCACTGACTGAGCCACCTAGGCACCCCATGAAAGTTTTACTTCTTAATTATGGATTTGGATGCCTTTTATTTCTTTTTTGTTGTCTGACTACTGTGGCCTGGACTTCCAGTGCTCTGTTGAATAAAAGTGAGAGTGGACATCTATGTCTTGTTCCTGACCTTAGGGGATAAGCTCTCAGTTTTTCCCCATTGAGGATAATGTTTGCTGTGGGTTTTTCATACATAGCTTTTATTATGTTGAGGCATGTTCCCTTTAAGGGCTTTTATCATCAATGGTTGTTGTACTTTGTCAAATGCTCTTTCTACACCTATTGAAATGATCATACGGTTTCTAGCCTTTCTTTTACTGATGTGATGTATCACACTGATTGATGTTCGAATACTGAACTACTCTTGCATCCTGGGAATAAATCCCAGTTCGTCATGGTGAATGATTTTTTTTTAGTGTATTGTTGGATTCTATTTGCTAGTATTTTGTTGAGGATTTTTGCATTTATATTCATCAGAGGTATTGGCCTCTGGTTCCCTTTTTTATGATGTCTTTTCTGATTTTGGTATCAGGATGTTATTGGCTTCACAGAATGGATTTAGAAGTTCTTCTTCTATTTTCTGGAACAGTTTGTGGAGAATAGGTACTAACTATTTAAACATTTGATAAAGAGGCACCTGGGTGGCTCAGTCAGTTAAGCATCTACCTTTGGCTCAGGTCAAAATCCCGGAGTCTTGGGATTGATGGAGGAACACAGGGCTAGCTGAGGACAAAGCACATTGACAAGTCCTTGAAACAGGGAGAGTGACTGATTTCGTTGTAAGGACACCTGGCACAAAGAGACCTTGCAACTCCTTCCCCTATAAGATACTTAGACTGTGGCTGAGGGTTTGAGAATTCACATACTTCAAAACTAGTTCATGAGGGTCTCCTGTAAAGACTAGGCAAGAAAGAAACTAACAAGAAGATCGCCAAGACGATCTCTCCTTTCACCTTGACTTGTCCCTCACACTGCATTCAGGAAATGCCCAGAATCTACCCTCGCCCAGGCAAACACCAGCCGCCCAAAACCAGGCCTATTCCTTCATTGCTCCGTTAGGATCTTAACACTCCTATCAATTTATGCCCTTTGATTCACAATTTCAGCTTCTGGAAAGTTTTCTTTCCCCCACCATTTCCTCCTTTGGCCCTTGATTACTGTCACCCTAGTGAAGACAACTTTGCCAAAGGTTTGTTCTACTAAGTATAATTCACATTTTGTTATTTCCTCCTATCCTCTTCCTCTATGTTAACAAAATACAGATTGAAATGATATCTTGGTAGTTGCTCATACTTTCCCTCAAAATAGGAAGAGGACTAAGTGTTCTAATAGGGCCTTCATTTTAAGGGGAAAATGAAATAAACAGAAACAGTAATTATATTAACTACGGTTTCAGTGAGCAGAGCTACACAGTCTTTTTGAAGGTGTCACTAATATACAGCTGATGAGCCACAAAATCCCTGTAGATTCCATAGTGGTAATGTGCTTGGTTCTAGTTCTTATTTGTAGGACTGGTCCTGGCTTTGATTTATTTTGTGCTTGTACCACCCTATGCCTCCGTTTTGTCCCTCTTTCAACCCCCAACACATAGAAAGCACATTCCTGTCTTGGCCCCTCAGTTCCTGCTCCTCCTCAGAAATCAATTTCCACTCATTCACCTACCCCGTTATCTATAGGTCTTGGGCTTAATTGTCACCTTCTCAGTAAAATGTTCTCTGGCTACTACCTTATAATATGATCCCCTCTAAATATTATTTTCTAATCATACCACTCTGATAGTTTTCTTTCAAGAGTTTTATTATACTAGTGTAGTTAATATTATATTCATATGAAGGGTAACAAATTATGCCCCTGTAGGGAAGGACAAATAATTTTCCCTCTAAGCTTCTAGGTCTTTAGCTGAGATATCCCCCCCACCACCACCACTGTAACAAAAAGACAGATTAATAGGACAAACAATTTTTTTAAATTATCTACTTTCTGACCAGAGACCCGCAAAGATATGAGACTTAAAAGGCAGCCACGTGATTGAGTCTTAAACACAACTGGAGGTAAGGAATGGAACAGGGCTCTGAGGCTTCAAAGTGGAGGAGGGCAATTCACGGGGAGGTGAGAAAAGGAAATGTACTGAGAGCCAAGTCTGCCTTCCCAAGCAGGTAAGTCTCTCTAATGAAAAAGCTGTCTCTGGTAATGGCTCTCCTCCTGGTACAGCCCCCCTTTTTAACGTAAATTTCCCTGACAAAAGGATAACATCTACTCTGCTTTCAGAGCTTCTCCTGTGGCTGAAGTTTCTCAAAATAATTAGCTCAAAATAAGCCTTCTGCCAAAGGCATATTTTGGGGTGGTGAAGGGGAGCATAATATACATCCCATATGTCTCTTTGGCAGAAGGCTTATTTTGAGCTGATTATTTTGGAAACAGCAGACACGGGAGAAGCTCTGAAAACTGAGTAGAAGCTACTCTTTTTGTCAGGGAAATTTACATTTATAAGGGAAATCTCCACGTGTGCGAGTGTCTCTGTCTCTGGACTAGGAAGAGGATGACTCTAAGTCACCAGCAGCTCTCATCGGTGGAGAAGGCTGGACTGGACTGAAATTTACACAACCACCATGCCCATGTTTACTGTGCTTTGCTTGGTGACCTACCATAACTGTCCCCCTCAACATCTTTTTTTTTTTTAAAGCATCTTTTGCCTTTAGCTGAAGATAGTGTTTAAGGTGATAGCTTTGGCCGTCTTGGGGAGCTTCTCTGTTTTCCTAGGTCTTTCTCAGGTACATAGGAGGTGCACATGTTACTAAACTTGTATTTGTTTTTCTCTTGTTCATCTGTCCTTTATTATGGGTGGTCTCAGCCAAGAACTCAGAAGGGTGGAGGGAAAATTATGTGTTCTCTCCTACACATATACACGTGGCTATCTGCCTCCCCCACTGCTCTGCAATCTACAACTGAGTTGGCTTTCAATCACTGCTTGTGCCCTGAGTGTATAAGATAAAGAACATCCCTGGGAAGAGTCCAGTCCCGTTTTATCTTTATCCCTATTACCCTACTGATCATCACATTACCTTTTTCTTTAAGGATCTTTCAGGTTTCTCTCTTCCTTGCCTTGCCATGACCAGCAGCCCAGGTCAGGCCCCTAGACCTCAGACTTCATACCATGCCCCTTGGTTTCTTTTCCTGCTCTCTCATTCCCCTCCACTCCATCTTTCCAGACTTTGATTTTGACATTTTCTCCCACTGCTCTGACAGTTCCTCCTTTTGAACTCACATCATGTTCATTCTTGCCCTTTTCACACTCAACCATTGCTCCTTCAGTGTGCATTTGCTTTATCTGCCTCCAGTTCCTGTGTCAAGGCCCGAGTCTTAGGGCCTGTGTCCTAAACTTCTGCAACCTCTAGGCCGAAACTGGTACCAGGCACAAAGAAGGCACTTAATGCTTATTTTATTGATAAAGAAAACCAAACAAGTTGATACCAAGGCTATCTACCTTACACTCACAATCTCTCCAACCAGGCAAGCAGGTTTAGGTCAGAAAACTTCCTTTGTTCCGTTAGGAGCCACGAGCAGGCCACTCCAAGATGGGCCACATTAACATGAACCTTATTTTGAGTTAAAAGCAATCCAAACCCAGGAGATCAGTAAAAGCTCTTTACCTCCCCCTCAACAGCCTGCTTTAACAGAAGAGAGCTATTAACAGAGATGCCTCCTTACCTCGGGGACTCATCTGCATAACAGGACAACCTTTGTTTTCCAAACATCTCCTTTCACCTTCACGCTACTGGTTTTCCTCCCCTTTGTGTCCTCAGGCTTCTACTCCTCTTTTTAGCTTAAATAAGGCTCAGGTTGCCTCACTGTCTTTGGTATTTCCTTGTCTGTTTAGATTCCCCTTAGGTTTTAAATTTGATGTTCTCCTGTTAATCTGTCTCATGTGAATTTGATTTTTCATCCGGCTAGAAGGACCTGGGAGGGTAGAAGAAATTCTTCCTCCCCAACAGTTGGCATAGTGGGCAGGATACTTTAACTCACTAGATGGACACCTCTTGCCCTGACACTGCCACAGTTAAGAGAGCCTTGGGACATCTGACATTCAGCCAGCAGAAAGTGAGATTTCTTATCCTGTCAGCCTCAAAGAATCTCTACCTGTAGAGTCCAATGGAATGAGGATGGTAAGAGTCCTTTTTCTCTCTTTCTAAATTTAGATTAGCAGGAGAGAAAATCTTTGTGGGAAATATTTGTCCTTGAGCATAGTGATTCTGGAATTTAAATAGAATACTCTATATGGTTACTGAACCATTTCCTCCCAGAGATGGTCTTTGCTTTCTTTTGTCTATATCATTTGGTACACACATCAGGTAAAGCCTATTGCTAAAGGGACATCTTAGAAGACAAAGCCACAAAACTGGTGGGCATGGGCTGAGCACTTAAAAGTTATTAGAATTGGGTGCCTGGGTGGCTCAGTCAGTTAAGTGTCTGCCTTTGGCTCAGGTCATGATCTCAGGGTCCTGGGATGGAGCCCCACATTGCTCCTGCTCAGTGGTAATTCTGCTTCTTCCTCTCTGTCTCGCTTGTGATTTTTCTCTCTAATAAATAAATACAATCTTTAAAATAAGATAAAATAAAAGCCGTTAGAGCATTCACCACAAGAAGACTCCCATGACAGGATCAGTCAGTCACAGAATGGGTTACATTTTCACTAGGTCACCTGCCAACCTCAAGAAAACCATGCATCAAAGTATACTGTAAAACAGCCCAGTCCCCAACCCTGTGGCACCTCCTTCTTAGATATAGTGTGTCTCTAAGAGACCCAAGACCTAGCCAAGACTGTTAACGAGTGAATATTTTTCCTTTCATCTTATTCTATGTCCTAAAAGCTTGGATATATGACCATTGAGAACACTCTTTGGTCTCCACCATCCAGAGTGTGCTTACCAGGGTACACCTTGGTGGTCAGTTAAACAGACTGGGAATGGAACTCAGATTCTCTCTGTCCAGCTGTGTCGGCTCCCCGGGTGTTTGACTTGAGAGGTTCCAGTCCAGAGGAACCTTTGTCATTTCAATCCTTGTTGTTTGTTAGTGCTGGAAAGTCCCATTACAGTATCACCCACCCCATATCACAGATTAGTAGGTCTGTAACTAGAAGCATCTCACAATTTTGTGGGAGATTGGAGATACCGTTTTCATCACACCATCCTTACTGTTTGTGCAACAAAGGTCTTTGCTTTCTTTTTCTTTTTCTTTTTTTTTAAAGATTTTATTTATTTATTTTAAAGAGAGAGAAATAACATGAGCAGGGGAAGGAGCAGAGTGAGAGGGACAAGCAGACTTACCCTGAGCACAGAGCCCAATGTGGGGCTCGATCTCATGACTCAGAGATCATGACCTAAGCCAAAATCAGGAGTCAGACACTTAAATGACTGAGCTACCCAGTCATTCCAGTCTTTGGTTTCTTAGACTAATTTTGGGAGTAAACTTCTGGATCACAGGGACAGGTCACCCTTGCCCCCCCCTTTTTTTTTTAGCATTCAAAATCTTTTTATTTATTTATTTATTTATTTTCTAAATCTTTTTAATAACAAGGCAGGATCTGGGGTTAGTTTTTGTAGCCTCAGCTGGCCCTGCGGCCTCTGGCACACTCGAACTTCCGGCCCCTGGATCTCACGTAGGGTTTGGTGTGGCTGTGTGGGGTTCCTGGGGCCTTGCGAAAGTGTCTGTACACCTGTCGGCCCTTGCGTGGACCAGAGAGTAAGACGGTGCCACAGCCCTTGGGGGAGTCCAGGGCCAACTGATCGAAGGTGAGGATCTTGCCTCCAGCTTTGAGAATGCGGCTCCAGGCACGGCTACTCACGCGCAGTGCACACACCTTCAGCTTGGGCACCTCCTGGACACGCACATCATCCCTTATAGTCCCTACAACCACAGCTGTTTTGTTTTCCGGCGAGGCAGTTTCATCTTCCGGATCATCCAGGAAAGGGACAGAGGTGGCCGGTTGGTGCGACTCATGAACAACCTCTTCAACACAACCTGGTTAAAGGTAGAGTTGGTTCGTCTGGCCAGACACCTGTACAGCTTGACCAACAGTCTTAGGTAGATGTCCTGGCTCTTGGGCTCCTTGCGCCGAACCTTTCGGTCCTTGTTGTGGCGGATGTCGACTCCCATGATGGCGCCTCCTGCTCAGCCAGGTCTGGAAAGAGAGAACCCTTGCCCTTTTTGCATATATCTTGCTATTAATAGATCCTACTCATTAATGGCCAGACAATGGAACCTTTAAATTGGCTATATATTTTTAAAAATTTTTAATAAAGATTTTTATTTATTTATTCATGAGAGACACACAGGGAGAGGCAGAGACACAGGCAGAGGGTGAAGCAGGCTCCATGCAGGGAGCCAGACGTGGGACTCAATCCCAGGTCTCCAGGATCGCCCTGGGCCGAAGGCAGGGGCTAAAAATTGGCTATATTTAAAAGAAAAATATTCTTTATTGAGAGCTCTCACTTGTCTTATTAGTATAATGGCTAGTCTTAGAGACTCCCTTGATAAGATAAAATCACAGAAATTAGACTTAAGAATTTCTTTTCCATATAAGATTTACAGGGAGCACTCAGGTTCTCTAGGTTCAAAGTATACAGGTCTTCATGTAAGTGCTCAAAGCCAGGAAATGAATTTAACAAAAGTATCTGAGACTGGCAATAAGGCTTGCTTTGCTCCTACTTCCAAGGATTGATAATCAGGCTCTGCCAGCTTCAGGCATTTCAATGCAACCTCCTTTGCAGATATATCCTAGATCCCCTACTACAAAAGAATTCATTTCTCCTGGACTGCAGCAAGGTGTTTTAGATTATAAAGCCCTTTAGCCTCCACTTTGAAAAGATCCTATTAAATTTATAGATTAAAAAGAATGACTATCACAAACCCTCTTCACAGGAAATAGGACCAAAATTTCTCCTAGGCCCTCTTAGAAATGATCTGCAAAAGGCCATTATTCAGGGATAATTAGAAGCCTACATTGAATTATGAACCTAGAAAGAAGGGTTAAAATGAAAAAAAAAAAAAGAAAGAAAAAAAAGAAGGGTTAAAATGTTTTAAAAACATTAACATTAAAAAGCTTTAAATGTTAAGATGCTTTACAAAGATAAAAATCTTTTGATTCTTATTTTAGTTAAAAACCTCCCTAATATCATAAATAATAAAAAATAAATTTAAAAAAAACCTCCCTAATATAAAGAAGCAAATTTAGTTAAAAAGATAAATCAGTCCTTTGATATCCAGGCTATAATCTAATTCTTAGAGGAATTATTAAAAACAACTCTTTGTCTTACAAATATCTACAAATCGAGAAATGCAACTCCAGAAGCCAAAGAAAGCCCACCTATCTTTCTTTAGCAATCCCCAAACTTCACCTATTCCTCTCAAAATGTTTATGGATATTATGAAAGATCAGGATATTAAAAAAAAAAAAGAAAGAAAGATCAGGATATTAAAACAGTTGTCCTCTACTTTATAAAAGGTAAGTTTTAAATCACAATTGCCCTGTAACTCTGGGGAAAAAAAAACAAAAAAAAATTTTTTTGCATTCTTCTTGTCTCTTCTAAATCATAAGTCTTTAAAATGTAAATACAGGGGCACTTCGGTGGCTCAGTGGTGGAGCATCTGCCTTTGGCTCCGGTCTTGATCCTGGGGTCCTGGGGATCAAGTCCTGCATCTCTCTCTGTGTGTCTCTCATGAATAAATAAATAAACAAAATCTTTTTAAAAATAAAATAAAATGTAAATACAGCCCACAATTACCTGGGACTGAAGAAAAAAAGGGATAAAGAAGTTTTTTAAAAATACAAACTTCTAGAATGGCTTTGGTACTCCGATTCTAGCACCTTTCATAATAGACAGATATGCACCAAATCTCCACTTTGGAGAAAATGTGGACGTTTTCTCTGCCTTTGTGATGTAAATTTCCTACTCCCATCTTCTCTAGGACCTAAAATCCATTCTTTTTTTTTTTTTAATTTTATTTATTTATTCATGAAAGACACAGAAAGAGAGAGGCAGAGACATAGGCAGAGGGAGAAGCAAGTTCTCTGCGGGGAACCTGATGTGGGACTCGATCCCAGGACCCAGGGACCAGGACCCAAGCCAAAGGCAGACACTTGGCCACTGAGCCACCCAGGTGCCCCGAGCTATTCTGTGAAATATAAACAATTAAGGAGAAGTTTAGAGAAAAGTACCCCCCCCCAAAAAAAAAAGAGGTGGGGAGAGGTATTTGGAAATTGTGTCTTTAATGTCCCTTCCACAAATATTAGTAAGAACAAAAGCTAGAAGATTGTTTGGATTTTGTCTGTCTATATATGTTATAAATGTTGGATATTTTCTCTATCTCTGGATGGTATTGTTAAAATTAACTTGTAGAAGAGCTCTATTTAGTTGGTTTGAAGGCAAGGGCTTCGGACCTTTAAGAATTGAGCATTCCATTCCAAAACTCTGAAAGATAGAAACTCAAATTTTTTTTCAAGTTTATGTGATCTGGGAAAATATTCAGTACTAAAGCTAATTTAAGGTTGTTGGTTTAATTAAAATAAAATTGCTGCGAGGCCCTATAGCTCAGGGGTTAGAGCACTGGTCTTGTAAAATAAAATTGCCTTTAGAGTTATGCGTTAAATTTAAGACTTTTATCTCTGTTTAAGGAAGGTCAAATGGGTTCTTGTCTCTGTTGCAAATTTGTCAAAAAATATTAGAATAAGGGTTAACTTTGTCCAATGCCTCATGAAGTTTTGTAGGTAATCTGAACGTAATTCTTAAGAACAAGTAGATTAAATAGATATAAATAAGACTAAAAGATTTATAGGTAAACTTTTGGGTAGCTTCCAAAACGTTTGGCAACCTGAAATTTTTGGAATTTTCCTGAGTCAGATGATGAGCTGAATTTGTTGAATATCTGCATAATTTCCAAGTAAGATAAAATAACGAAACATTAAGTAATAAACATAGGTCTATTTTTGTCTTATTGCAGAGAAACTAAAAATAAATGTGGTTTTATTAGTAAACTTGCCATGTGATTTAAGAAACTATACAATGTGAGGCAGTCCAGGTGGCTCAGCAGTTTAGTGCCGCCTTCAGCCCAGGGCTGAAGATCCTGGAGACCAGGGATCAAGTCCCATGTCGGCTCCCTGCATGGAGCCTGCTTCTCCCTCTGCCTGTGTCTCTGCCCCCCTCTTTCCTTCTGTGTCTCTCATGAATAAATAAATAAAATCTTAAAAAAAAAGCAACTATACAATGAAAAAAATGCTTGTTTCTAGAAATTATGAAATGTATTCATAAATTTGCTAATCTAAAGAATGCTGGTATAACAAAAGTTTACAGTTGCTTAGTATTAATTTTCACTAGACTCTAAGGTTCCTAAGAGTTAAGAATTGTAATAAATATATTTAAGACTACTAGAAATAATAAGAAAAACAATTCTATATGTAAGAAAAGTAAGATTTGTGTTTTGGAGAAAAAAATATGGGGAATGGGAATACATTTTTTGATGAGGGAAAAGAAATTTTTTTCCTAAAGTGAGACTGATTATTTAAAGAAGGAAAACTGGGCAGCCCGGGTGGCTCAGCGGTTTAGGACCAACGATACATACATCCCAGGGCCTGATCCTGGAGTCCCGGGATGGAGTCCCAGGTTGGGCTCCCTGCATGGAGCCTGCTTCTCCCTCTGACTGCGTCTCTGCCTCTCTCTCTGTCTCTCTCTCTCATGAATAAATAAATAAAATCTTTTTGAAAAAAAGAAAGAAAGAAAGGAAGGAAGGAAGGAAGGAAGGAAGGAAGGAAGGAAGGAAGAAAGAAAGAAAGAAAGAAAGAAAGAAAGAAAGAAAGAAAGCAAACTATGAATGTAACTCAGGAAAGTTGAAGAAGGTTTATAAAGAGGGAATCTTTAAAAGGGAATTTTGTGTATGGTTAGTACTAGTTAAAACTAGAATAAATTTAAGTGAGTAAATGGGTTTTAATGTCAAAAATACACTAATGCAAAGTTAAAATTCTTGTTTTCTCTTTGTTAAAAAACTCAAAATTTTCTTAAACTATTGATCTGCTCTTAATAAGATATTGTAAATGTTTTTTTTTTTTTTTTTTTTTTTTATGATAGTCACACAGAGAGAGAGAGAGAGAGGCAGAGACACAGGCAGAGGGAGAAGCAGGCTCCATGCACCGGGAGCTTGACGTGGGATTCGATCCCGGATCTCCAGGATCGCGCCCTGGGCCAAAGGCAGGCGCCAAACCGCTGCGCCACCCAGGGATCCCGATATTGTAAATGTTTTTATCTTTAAAGTTATCTTCCTACAAAACAAGGATTTTATAGCTAGCCAAAATAATTTCCTATGTTTATCAAGTGTTATGTTATTATCTTGAAGTGTTGTATGTCAGAGAAATAATCACATTTCCTTGCCACCTGCATCATAATGAACTCTAACCAAATCTTTAAACATTACCATTTTTAACTGTTATCATTTACAGTCACTGTTTTACACTGATGCCACTGCAAATGCATCTTCAGTGAAACTCATAGAAAAGATTCATACAGGGATCCCTGGGTGGTGCAGCGGTTTAGCGCCTGCCTTTGGCCCAGGGCGCGATCCTGGAGACCCGGGATCGAATCCCACGTCGGGCTCCCGGTGCATGGAGCCTGCTTCTCCCTCTGTGTCTCTGCCTCTCTCTCTCTCTCTCTCTCTCTCTCTCTCTCTCTCTCTGTGACTATCATAAATAAATAAATAAAAAATAAAAAATAAAAAAATAAAAGATTCATATAAACTCATAGAAAAGGACAAGTTTCTGATAACCTTAGGATCATAAAACTGAACTAGGTAAGAATTTCTAAAACTAGGGCAGCCCCAGTGGCACAGTTGTTTAGCGCCGCCTTCAGCCCGGGGTGTGATCCTGGGGACCCAGGATCGAGTCCCGCGTCAGGCTCCATGCGTGGAGCCTGCTTCTCCCTCTGCTTGTGTCTCTGCCTCTCTCTTTGTCTGTCTCTCTGTCTCTCTGTCTCTGAATAAATAAAATCTTAAAAAAAAAAAAGAATTTCTAAAACTAGTGGAAAAACTGGATTTAAGCAAAACAAAAACATGGGACTGAATGAACTGAAGATGATAATTATAATTTTTTGCAACTTTCATTTAAGACATTTCTGACTTTTTTAAATGGTTTGTTTTTCAAGATTAAAGAAATCTTTTCTCTGAAGCTAACTGGCCTATAATAATTTGATAAACTACATCATTATACGCAGTATGGAAATATAGCAGGAACGAATTCTCCCTACCTGAACCCTCCAGAATTCAGAAACTTCATTAATATTCTTATACTTTGTGGCCTTAAGGCTGTTAAAAGTTCAATCTAGAAATTCCTTACAAGAAGTTCCAGCAGGAAGAACAAATATTCTTAAAATGTCTATACTACTCAATCCACACATTTAATGTAATCCCTATCAAAATACCAACAGCATTTTTCATAGGGCTAAAACAAGTAATCTAACATTAACATGGAACCACAAAAGACTCCAAATAGCCAAAGCAATCTTGAAAAAGAAGAACAAAGATGGAGGTATCACAATCCCAGATTTCAAGATACACTACAAAGCTATAGTAATCAAAACAGTATGGTACTGGCACAAAAATAGACACATAGATCAATGGAACAGAATAGAAAACCCAGAAATAAACCCATGATTATATGGTCAATTAATCTTTGGCAAAGCAGGAAAGATTATCCAATGGGAAAAAGTCTCTTCAACAAATGCTGTTAGGAAAGCTGGTCAGCTACATGCAAAAGAATGGAACTGGATCACTTTCTTACACCATATACAAAAATAAACTCAAAATGGATTAAGGACCAAAGTATGAGACCTGAAATCATAAGAGTACAGAGTCTCTTCAAATAGAAGAGAACACAGACAGTAATTTCTCTGACATCAGCTGATGCAACATTATTCTAGATGTGTCATCTGAAGCAAGGGGAAAAATATAAAAATAAACCATTGGGACTACATCAAAATACAAAGCTTCTGAACAGCAAAGAAAATGATCACAAAACTAAAAGGCAACCTATGGAATGGGAGAAGATATTTGCAAATGACATTTGACAAAGGGTTAGTATCCAAAATACATAAAGAACTTCTACAAATCGGGGATCCCTGGGTGGCTCAGTGGTTTATTGCCTGCCTTTGGCCCAGGGCATGATCCTGGAGTCCCAGGATCGAGTCCCACATCGGGCTCCCTGCATGGAGCCTGCTTCTCCCTCTGCCTGTGTCTCTGCCTCTCTCTCTCTCTCTCTCTCTCTGTGTGTGTGTGTGTTTCTCATGAATAAATAAATAAAATCTTAAAAAAAAGAACTTATACAAATCAACACCTAAAACCCAAAAAATACGATTAACAAACAGAAGACATGAACAGACATTTCTCCAGAGAAGACATACAGATGGTCAACAGACACATGAAAAGATGCTCAACATCACTAATCATGAAATGCAAATCAATACCACAGTGATATGTCAACTCATACCTGTCAGAATGGCTAAAATCAAAAACACAATTAACAAGTGTTGGCAAGGAGATGGAGAAAAAGGAATCCTGTGCACTGTTGGTGGGAATGCAAACTGGTGCAGCCACTCTGGAAAACAGTATAGAGGTTCCTCAAAAAGTTAAAAATTAGAACTACCATATGATCTAGTAACGGCACTACTAGGTATTTACCCAAAGAATATCAAAACACTAATTTGAAAAGATACATGCACCTTTATGTTTATTGCATCATTTCTTACAATAGCCAAATTATGCAAGCAGCTTGAGTGTTCATTTATAGATGAATGGATAAAGAAGAAGTAGATACACACACACACACACACACACACACAAAACGGAATATTACTCAGCCATAAAAGATGAGACTTTGCCATTTCCAACAACATGGATGGAGCTAGATGGTATAATGTTAAATAAAGTAAGCAAGTCAGAGAAAGACAAACACCATGTTCACTCATGTGTGAAATTTAAGAAACAAACCAAAAGAACAAAGCAAAAAAGAGACTAACCAAGAAACAGACTCTTAACTATAGAGAAAGCAAAGAGGATTTAAAAGAAACTACATGCCCGAAAAAAATAAAAATAAAAATAAAATAAAAATAAATAAAAGAACCTACATAGTCACAATCACTATTGCAGTGCTTATGTAAATAATTAGGCCAAGTTTTTAAAACTAGACTTATTTTGCAAACAAATGTTCATTTGGTTATTTTTGGTAGAAATCAGGGTGATAGAGAGACAAAATATGTTTGAATAACATACCTATATAAGTACTAGATTATTTTTTTTTAAGATTTTATTTATTTATTCATGAGAGACAGAGAGAGGCAGAGATACAGGCAGAGGGAGAAGCAGGTTCCATGCAGGGAGCCCGATGCAGCACTCGATCTCGGGACTCCAGGATCACACCCTGGGCCAAAGGCAGGCGCTGAACCGCTGAGCCACCCAGGGATCTCTAAGTACTAGATTCTAATATTTGTTATAAACAAGGCTAGATCCTGACTTCTAGTTCCCCCAATGCCTTGCTGCAATTCTCCAAACTAAGGTGTTTTTTTTTTCTTTTTCTCCCTCCTTTCTGAGTTGGATTAGAACTAAAGTTTCCCTTTTCCCAAAGCCCTACAAGCAAAATATGAACGACTTGATATAAACTTAAGAGAAATCCCCGCAACAGCTCATGTGTAGACAGTCCTCATGCCTGCTATTCTATGGGCCACTCAAAGATCACCAGGGACACTCGAACTACACACCAGGAAGTTCTGGTACCACTGCCTGCTCTCACTCTGTCTGAAAGTGCTTCAAGCTTGACATCTAGAAATCTCTCCACTAGCTATCCTCAGAACTCAAAAATGGGTTTATAATTTGATTCAATCATTAACCATTGCTTTTCTTCCATTCCCATAGAAATGCCTATTGTTGAGTACCTGATTACTTGAACCAAAGGCCTAATTTTGAAAACATATCTGCATCACAGTGGAGATGAAATGAACCTAGCTGAACTGACCTATGGTCAGGACTAAGACTGGTTCATTGAGATGGACAATTTACCAGCTCAACTTTTACTGTGTGAAACTTCGGGAAAGTTTCAGAGGAGCAAACCATAGGGGCCAAGGGTAGGTTGCCCCAAGATAGGTCCCTTTGGCACGAATGTTATTTTGAGTTAGAAGCAAATAACCCCAGCAGAAAAAAAGCTTTTCAGAAAAAGCTTTGTACCTCTCCTTTAACTGCCTGCTTATTCCGGGAAGAGAGCTACTAATGGAGATTCCTCTTTACCTATGAGACTTACCTGCATAATAGGGTAATCTTTGTTTTCCAAACATCTCCTCTCACCTTTCTGATAATGATCCTCCTTCCCTTTGTATCCTCAGACCCCCTATCCTTCTCTATTGCTTATATAAGCCTCACGTTGCCTCACTATCTTTGGAATTTCCATGTCCATGTGGGTTCCCCTTACATATGCTATTAAATTTGATTTCTCCTATTAATCTGTCTCATGTCAATTTGATTCTTTTTTTTTTAAAGATTTTATTTATTTATTCATGAGAATACACAGAGAGGAGAGAGAGAGAGGGGCAGAGACACAGGGAGAGGGAGAAGCAGGCTCCATGCAGGGAGCCTGACGTGGGACTCGATCCTGGGTCTCCAGGATCACGCCCCGGGCTGTAGGCAGCGCTAAACCGCTGAGCCACTGGGGCTGCCCCTGTCAATTTGATTCTTGTCTGGCCAGAAGATCTTCAAAAGTAGAGGAAATACTTCCTCCCCAGTGGTCCACATGATCACATCTACCCATTTCTCTCTCATTTCTTAAAATCCTACAGGCTCTAAAGATCACTTCCAGCCCCTTCTCAGACAACCCCAGACTACATTAAGCATCCCTTCATCTGCTGATATTTCTTGGCATCTATTCTCTGTACCTGCACTGCCTAATAAGGTAACCACTCATCCTGTGTGATTGTTTAAATTGAGACGTGCTATAAATGTAAAATACCTAGGGACCTTAAAGACATAATACAAAACAAAGAATGCAAAATATTTCACTTATAATTCTTATATTCATCTCATGTTAAAGTGGGCATATTTTGGATATGCTAGGTTAAATATTTTTCCTCCTCAACAAATATATAGGTAAAAATAATTTTGCCTACTTACTATATTTTATCTACATATTTGCTATATTAGAATGAGTTTCCCCCAATTTTGAGATGTAATGAACATATTATTTGTTCTCTTTTTTAAAAATTTTATTTATGATCGTCACACACAGAGAGAGAGGGAGAGAGAGGCAGAGACATAGGCAGAGGGAGAAGCAGGCTCCATGCACCGGGAGCCCGATGTGGGATTCGATCCCGGGTCCCCAGGATCGCGCCCTGGGCCAAAGGCAGGCGCTAAACCGCTGTGCCACCCAGGGATCCCTATTTGTTCTCTTTTAAAAGTGGTTATTAGAAATTATAGAATTGCCTATATGGCTCATTGGTAGCTCACATTATTTATTCTCTGGACATTGTTGTTCTACACCCTCATTGGTTTTTACTCCTGTGCCTTGACCTGTTACTGTCCTTTTTCTTGAGATGTGCGATTTCTTCGTGTAACTGAAGATCATCCTAATAGGCCTATGGTTGGGCACAGTGATAGGATTCACCATTGCTAAGGATGATCACAAATTGTCTTCTCAGAGCATGAGAGCTGTAAAAGGCACTTTGAGGCTGAACCCAGGTAAGCGCAGCATACACATGGAGTTCTCAGCACACTAAAGCCCACAGTTCCTCGGGCTCTGTTCAGAGCTATTTGTTAGCTCCTTGTTGCTGCCAGCTTCTTGTTGCTGCCTAAACCCCTGGAGCTATTAATAATTCCAGGGGGCTCTTAATCAGCCTATTGTTTCTTAAGGTTATTTGAATGTTAATGAGAGATTCCATCTGGCACATCCTGAATCTCTATTACTTAGGGATTATCAGAGTTCTTAATGAAGACATTGCAAAACAAAAATTTTAATACTATTGTTCTCTAGGAGTTTTGCCCTTCAAAATTTTTTTTCTTAATTAGATAATGTGAATCTTTTTTAAAAAGATTTATTTATTTATTTATTTATTCATGAGAGACACAGAGAGAGTCATAGACATAGGCAGAAAGAGAAGCAGGCTTCCTGCAGAGAGCCTTATGTGGGTGGGACTCAATCCCAGGATCCGGGATCACTGCCTGAGCCAAAGGCAGTTTCTCAACCACTGAGCCACCCAGGCATCCCTGTTCTTCAAAATTAATTGGACAAATAACAGGAGAATTTTCTAACACAGTTCAGTTATAATACAGACCAATTCTGTCACATAGAACTTTCTCTGATGATGGAAATTTTCAATGTGGTAAGCGCTAGCAACATGTAGCCATAACATTTTAATAAATGTATATTTACATGAGGGCAGCCAGGGTGGCTCAGCGGTTTAGCACCACCTTCAGCCCAGGGTGTGATCCTGGAGACCGGGATCGAGTCCCATGTCAGGCTCCCTGCATGGAGCCTGCTTCTCCCTCTGCCTGTGTCTGTGCCTTTCTCTGTGTGTCTCTCATGAATAAATAAATAGTCTTTAAAAATAAATAAATAAATAAATTTATATTTACATGAAAATACACACATGGGACTAGTGGCTAGATTTTATACAGTGCCATTCTATTTCACATTGTCCTAAAAAAATATTTCTCTTCAATCTAAAAGTAGAGATCATGAACAATAAAAATCAATGAAATAATAACAAATAGGGCCCCTGGGTGGCTAAGTCAGTTGAATGGCCTGCCTTAGGCTCAGGTCATGATCCTGGGTGGGGGGGTATCTCTGCTCAGTGAGGAGCCTGTTTCTCCCTCTCCCTCTGCCTGCTGTTCCTCCACTTGTGCTCTCTCTCTCTGTCAAATTATAAATAAAAATCTTTTTTTAATTTTTTAAAAAGATTTTTATTTATTTATTCATGAGAGACACAGGCAGAGGAAGAAACAGGCTCCATGCCAGGAGCCCGATGCAGGACTTGATCCTGGAACTTCAGGATCACGCCCTCAGCCAAAGGCAGGGGCTTAACAGCTGAGCCACCCAGGTGTCCCTATAAATAAAAACCTTAGGGGATCCCTGGGTGGCGCAGTGGTTTGGCGCTTGCCTTTGGCCCAGGGCGCGATCGTGGAGACCCGGGATCGAATCCCACGTCGGGCTCCCGGTGCATGGAGCCTGCTTCTCCCTCTGCCTATGTCTCTGCCTCTCTCTCTCTCTCTCTGCGACTATCATAAATAAATAAAAATTAAAAAAAAAATTTAAAAAAAAACCTTAAAAAAAGAAAAAGAAATAATAACAAATAGCAAATATGTACCATTTCAATTCTAGATGATCGTTTTTATATTTAATTAGATTAAGAATTAACAATATTTTTGTTATGGTCTAAGATCTCATATTTGATTTTTTAAAGGATTTTATTAGAGAGAGAGAGAGAGAAATCAAGAGCAGGAGGGAGGGGCAAAGGCAGAGAGAGAAGGAGAAGCAGAATTATCACTGAGCAGGGAGCCCATCATAGGGCCCAATCCCAGGACCCTGAGATCATGACCCCAGCGGAAGGTAGACACCTAACCAATGGAGACACCTGGCACCCCTCATGTTTAATTTTTTAAGACTATTTCTCCATTAATTTACTTAAGGTACAGTGATTTCCCATTTGCCCTTGCCCCCACACATGCAGCATCCCCATTATCAACATCCCCCACCAGAGTAGTACATTTGTTATCATTCACGAACCTATAGTGACACATGATAACACCCAAAGTCCATAGTTTACATTGTGGTTCACTCTTGGTGTTATATATTCCACAGGTTTGGACAAATGTATATTGACCTGTATCCATCATAATATAAAGAGTATTTTCACTACCCTAAAATCCTCTGCTCCACCTATTCATCCCTCCCTATACTCTAACACATGGCAACTATTGATCTTTTTATTGTCTCCATAGTTTTACCTTTTCCAGAATGTCATACATTTGGGGTCATAGAGTACATAACTTTTTCAGATTGACTTCTTTCACTTAGTAATTTGCATTTAAAATTCTTACATTTCTTTTCAGTGAGGAACAAAATCCCATTGTCTGGCTATGCCACAGTTAAGGTATTCATTCATCCTACTGAAGGCCAACTTGGCTGCTTCCAAGTTTTGGCAATTATGAATAAAGCTACGAAAAGCAGCCATGTGCGGTTTTTGTGTAGATGTAAGTATTCAACAATGCTGAACAAATAACAAGGAATATGATTGCTGGCTTGTATGGCAAGGACATATTTCATTTAAAAGAAACTGCCGGGATCCCTGGGTGGCGCAGCAGTTTGGCGCCTGCCTTTGGCTCAGGGCGCGATCCTGGAGACCCGGGATCGAATCCCACGTCGGGCTCCCGGTGCATGGAGCCTGCTTCTCCCTCTGCCTATGTCTCTGCCTCTCTGTGTGTGTGTGTGTGTGTGACTATCATAAATAAATTTTTTAAAAAATTAAAAAAAAAGAAAGAAACTGCCAAGTTATCTTCCAAAATGGCTGTACCATCTTTGTATTTTCACCAGCAATGAGTAAGAATTCCTGTTGCTCCACAGCTTCATAACCACTTGGTGTTATCACTATTCTGGATTTTTGCCATTGTAATCGGTGTGTGGTGATTTTTTTTTAAAGATTTTATTTATTCTTTAGAGATACGGGCAGAGGGACAAGCAGGCTCCCTATGGGGATCCTGATGTGGGACTCAATCTCAGGATCCCGGGATCATGACCTGAGCCAAAAGCAGATGTGCAACTACTGAGCCACCCAGGTGCCCCTATCATCTTGGGTTTAATTTGCATTTCCCTGGTCACAGATCACACAGTGGGGCATCTTTTTATACTCTTATTTGCCATCTCTATATATTTGGTGAGGTGTGTGTTAATAAGGTCTCTAATCCATTTTTTAATTAGGCTTTTAAATTAGATTTTCTTATTGTTGACTGTTCAGCTTTGTTTCCTAATCTACTATAACCCTAAATTTTTCATGTGACAATTAAAATAAATGTCAGTAGAAGATATACTAAGTGAATTTGATTTTATGTTCATCTTGGGTAACAGGTGCAGGCTTTTCTCTTTATTTTATCATGTTCCAAATCCTCAAGTTAGGATTGTCAACACTGCCTGCTACTTGAGATAACAGCAAACAGCAATCTGAGTTGACAGCCAACGATTCCCTGAGAGGTGGGGAGCAGAGTGTGAAGGTGAAGCATAGAGCACAGACAGGCTCTAGTGAGACACTGCTTTCTGAATTTGCCACATCCTCCTCCTTTCTTATTCTGCTTACCCCTATCTTAAAAATGGCCAAACATCTGAGGGAGGCGCTGAGCCTATGATGATGATAAAGATGGTGATGATGAGGGCAGTGGGGGGGGGGGGGGAGTGGGGGGTGCTCAGTGGTTTAGCACCACCTAGGGCCCAGGGCCTGATCCTGGAGACCAGGGATTGAGTCCCACGTTGGGCTCCCTGCATGGAACCTGCTTCTCCCTCTGCCTGTGTTTCTGCTTCTCTCTCTGTGTCTCTCATGAATAAAGTCTTAAAAAAAAAGGCGGTGATGATGATCATCAATAGTACTAGAAGTAACCTGCCAACACAGTCCTCACACTGGGTGGCAGGTACTAGCAAAGGACTTTCCATGTTATCTTTTCTAACCCTCAATGATCTTGGGTTGTTCTTGGTCACAAGTGTGCAATGGGCCTTCTGGTGGGGTGTTAAGTTGCCAGACATGATGCATATTGTCTTTACAACTGATCAGCAGAAGGTCTGGAATTTAGGAGCAGGACATGCTCAGTGGCTCAGGGCAGCAGAGACTATAATATTCTCTCCAGTGAAAACAGGGAAGGTTGGTGTTATATGCTAAAAGCAAAATCAAATCATAATTGTTACCTGTTTTTCTTATAATTTACAAACCAGAACATCTGATGTGAAAAATTAATTAAGGAAAGTCCACATCTCCCCAAGCCACCACTTTTTGTTTTAGTCAGCCTCAAAAGAAGCAAACTATCCTAAAGACATACCTATCTTGGATTTTAGACCTTCAACTTTCAACTCTCTGTTGAAAAAAGTAAAACTTTAGTAACTACATAAACATGACTAATTTTTTCCATTTTGAGCCTCAGACCACAAAATGCCAGTGTTGAGAATAAGCCAGTCCTGGTAGGATGTGGGTCTGTTGGTAGGAAGCCACACCCAGCAACCAGAAATTTATTATGACTCCAACCAGTTCATTTGAATAAAAACACTGTCATTGTTGAACAAAACCAAGTAAATTTATAATAAAAATGTATTTATGGAGGAGTTTCAAATCCTTGGATTTAGCTAGATTAGCACTACTAATTTAACAGCATTTCTTGAGATGCCTGGGTAGCTCAGCGGTTGAGTGTTTGCCTTTGGCTCCCGGCATGAACCTGGAGTCCCAGGATCGAGTCCCGCATCAGGCTCCCTGCATGGAGCCTGCTTCTCCCTCTCCCTATGCCTCTGTGTGTGTCTCTCATGAATAAATAAATAAAATCTTTAAAAAAGTAATTTAACAGCATTCTTCCTTACATTTTTTGATTATGTACATATGAAGTCAAAAGAGAACAAACCAAAAGAGAAAAAGTGGAGAAACCTAGACCTAGAAGGAATCCAACATTTGAAAAATCTGTGTCAATTCTTTTAAAATAATGGAAAATATGAAAAATTCCTCTTTAACAATATATTAGCTATTTTACCTCTCCACATATTCAAACTCATCTCTCCACAAACACATTATTCTCTCCTATTGTCCCACTGATTCTTAAGCAGGGGCAGTTTTGTTCTCCCCAGAGCTCATTTGGTAATGTCTGCTGACATTTTTGGTTGTTACAACTGGGTGGGGGGTGCAACCGTCATCTAGCAGGTACTGGGGAGGGATGCTGCTAATCAACCTACAGTGCACACTGCACCCACAACAACACAGAATGACCTATCCCCCATGTCAGTAGTGCCTCGATGGACAATCCCTGCACCACGGGGACACAGCAGGGAACCGGTATTTCAGGAGGGGGATGAGATGCAAGAGGTTTCAGGAAAGACCATCTGCTGCCTCGATTAATATGCTGTGTTTTTTTTTTTTTTAAGATTTTATTTATTTATACAGAGAGAGAGGGGGAGGAAGAGACACAGGCAGAGGGAGAAGCAGGCTCCATGAAGGGAGCCTGAGGCGGGACTTAATCCCGGGTCTCCAGGATCACGCCCCAGGCCAAAGGCAGCGCTAAACCGCTGAGCCACCCGGGCTGCCCAATATGCTGTGTTTATGCCAGAGCCCATTTTGGTAAGCTGATCAACCAGAAGAACTCTGCAATTTGTGAGTTGAGAAAGAACATTTCAGATTGTGAAGCTACTGACCTGCTTAGAAACATTAACATGCAACTTTCAGAACGTTAAGACTCTCAGAAATAGGGCAGCCCAAATGGCTCAGCGGTTTAGCGCTGCCTTCAGCCGAGGGCCTGATCCTGGAGACCCGGGATCAAGTCCCACATCGGGCTCCCTGCATGGAGCCTGCTTCTCCCTCTGCCTGTGTCCCTGCCTCTCTCTCTCTCTGCGTGTCTCTCATGAACGAATAAATAAAATCTTTAAAAAAAAAAAAGACTCTCAAAAATAATTCGCAGTCTGTGGATCAATGTTTGTAAGAAGACTGTTGCTAACAAGAACAATACAGAACAGGTTCCAAGCTATTTGAAACTGGAACACCTCTTACCCTATTTCTGCATGACATCATTTTCACATGTTAAACCTTGTCAAGAAAACGACTTTCCAAAACTTTTTATGACATTTTGCAATATATGTGTATCAAATCAACACATTGCACACCTTCGACTCACACGAGGTTATGT